>NC_142473.1:70142500-70767500 GCF_049115385.1 Moschus berezovskii | reverse complement strand
GTCAGACTAATCTACAGAGAAATACTGCTGGGAACCAGCACAGTTCTTGTAATTCATGTTTAATAAAGTCACTAGCTTGAGGAAGAGAGATCTTCTGACATTTATAAATGAAAAATTTGTACCATCTGAAAGGATGAAAATTTTACCCCTCATTTAGAAAAAACATGCAGCTTGTTATTTATTTTAATGTCTCAGTTTTACTGCCCCTTGAATGAAGTTGTCTACACCCTTAAAAGAGTTATTTTTCATTTGTGATCAGGCCTGGAACCAATGAACAATTATATGAAAAAGAATTTCACCTGAAATTTATTAACCGGGACTTGTTGCCAGCTTTCATCACAGACTTTTTTTTCTTTCTCAATTGGAAAGGGGGGAAAAGGTAGATTTATTAAATGTATAAATCTATTATTGGTCTATCAGTTTGAGAGGGAAAATTGTCATTGAATTATATACAATAGGTCTGTGGTGTGCAATATGGTAGCCTTTAGCTGCTTGTAGCCCCCAGTAGATATACTGAGCCCTTGAAACGTGCCTATTATGATAGGAGCTAAGTAAAAAGCCAAACTGAATTTCAGGGACAGTACAAAAAGAATGCAAAAGATCTCACTAATATTTACACTGACCATAGGTTGAAATAAGGTATTTAGATGTATAGGTATGTGTAAAATAATATTCAAATTAAATCCACTGATATCTTACTACTTTAATGTGAAAATTTTAAAATTTCATATGTAGCTTGCATTTGGGGCTCACAACGTATTTCTTTTCAAGGTAACTGATAATAGATGTTTTATCTGATGAATGATCACATGACATGTCTGCTTTCCTGGCATCATTGTTAAATGTAAATTCATTTGAAGATCACTAACTTGGGAGAAACTTTTTTTCTCCCAGTTTCTCCATCTAAATAATTTTGTTCCCAACCCCTCTTAACCTTATATTCTAGTCATCCAAGTCAACTGAGATAAAAGTGATTTTAATGTCATTATTTCAGTATTACAAATGCACCACAGGGTCCAAAAGAAGGAAGGGAGGGGAATAAATAGAGAAAAAAGGAAGGATCTTTTTAAACATTGTGAACATTTGGCACATGGGTTCTGAAAAGAACCCAACACCCAGTAAGATTTCCTGAAGTAAGATTTCAGTAGGGAAATTTATATAGTAATTAACTAACAAGCCAAAAGTGATAAGAGATATTCACTCAGTGATAAATGGGAGACAATGATTCCAGCGTGCCTAGGTCTGATCTCCTTCCCCAAGTAACAAACTGTTTCACAGACCAATAGGTAAGCAGTAGACTTTAATATAAGTACTGAAATAAAAATAATCTGGAAGGTAAGTAGATTTACATTTTTAATCTGACATTATTGGAACATTCTTCCTGCACCATGAAAACTCTGCTTTAATAATTTACATTGTTTTTCTCTGTTCACCTCAGCCTACTTCTTTTAAACACCTCTTCATTTCAAGTTAGATTCTTTGGGCTTGATTTATTTTAATGTTTAAAAGCTTAATTTGGGGGCGCTGTCTGATTGCCTGATCTGGAGCTGATGCTGTGTGGGTTTGCAGTTCAGTTCTGGGTGGCAGGGGTGTAGAGAAGAGGGATTTTGTGTGTGTGCATCTTTCAGTGAATTCCCACCCCCAGAGTGGGAGAGAAGGAACTAGAGGGACAGGGAAAGGAAATTTTTTTAGTTTCTAGGACCCTTCTACCTGCCAGTAATGAAAACACGGTAGAATTACAGGTATTGTTTGCTTCTGTTAGGCATTGATCACAGCTCTTTAAGACCAGCTGGCACTTTTACCTTGTTATTCAAGCCATAAATCTGGGGATAAGCCTGGACTTCTCACTCACTTTTCCCCAACAATGTCAGTCACTGAGATTTGTTAATTCTACCTACTTAATGCCTCTTGAATACAATTCACCCTTCTCTTACCCTCCTGCCACTCCCTTCATTCAGATCCCCTGCACCTCAACCTCAACTTTCTCACTGGCCTTCTCGGGTTTTGTTCTGCTGCCATTCAATCTGCTTAAAACTTCCATGGCTCCCTATTACCCATAGGACAAGCTCAGACTTCTCAGCTGAATATATCTTTCATGAGCTGCTACTGGGGCTGTCATGGGGATTGAGGGCAGAGAGGGGCATAAGGGTGAGACCAGAGGAGTGGGCAAGAGATTTGGGGCATGTTAAGAAGTGTAGTCTTTATCCTTTGCACAATCAGTTCAGTTCAGTTCAGTTCAGTCGCTCAGTCGTGTCTGACTCTCCGCGACCCTATGAATCACAGCACGCCAGGCCTCCCTGTCCATCACCAACTCCCAGAGTTCACTCAAACTCAGGTCCACAGAGTCCGTGATGCCATCCAGCCATCTCATTCTCTGTCGTCCCCTTCTCCTCCCACCCTCAACCTTTCCTAGCATCAGAGTCTTTTCCAGTGAGTCAACTCTTCGCGTGAGGTGGCCAAAGTATCGCACTTTCAGCTTTAGCATCAGTCCTTCCAATGAACACCCAGGATTGATCTCCTTTAGAATGGACTGGTTGGATCTCCTTGCAGTCCAAGGGACTCTCAAGAGTCTTCTCCAGCACCACAGTTCAAAAGCATCAATTCTTCGGCGATCAGCTTTCTTCAACAGTTCAACTCTCACATCCATACATGACCACGGGAAAAACCAGAGCCTTGACTAGACGGACCTTGGTTGGCAAAGTAATGTCTCTGCTTTTCAATATACTATCAAGGTTGGTCATAACTTTCCTTCCAAGGAGTAAGCATCTTTTAATTTCATGGCTGCAGTCACCATCTGCATTGATTTTGGAGCCCAAGAATATAAAGTCTGACACTGTTTCCACTGTTTTTCCATCTATTTCCCATGAAGTGATGGGACCAGATGCCATGATCTTTGTTTTCTGAATGTTGAGCTTCAAGCCAACCTTTTCACTCTCCTCTTTCACTTTCATCAAGAGGCTTTTGAGTTCCTCTTCACTTTCTGCCATAAGGGTAGTGTCATCTGCATATCTGAGGTTATTGATATTTCTCCCAGCAATCTTGATTTCAGCTGGTGCTTCTTCCAGCCCAGCATTCCTCATGATGTACTCTGCATAGAAGGTAAATAAGCAAGGTGACAATATACAGACTTGACGTACTCCTTTTCCTATTTGGAACCAGTCTGTTGTTCCATGTCCAGTTCTGACTATTTCTTCCTGACCTGCATACAGGTTTCTCAAGAGGCAGGTCAGGTGGTCTGGTATTCCCATCTCTTTCAGGATTTTCCACAGTTTATGGTGATCCACACAGTCAAAGGCTTTGGCATAGTCAATGAAGCAGAAATAGATGTTTTTCTGGAACTCTCTTGCTTTCTCCATGATCCAACGGATATTGGCAATTTGATCTCTGGTGCCTCTGCCTTTTCTAAAACCTGCTTGAACATCTGGGAGTTCACGGTTCACATATTGCTGAAGCCTGGCTTGGAAAATTTTGAGCATGACTTTACTAGCGTGTGAGATGAGTGCAATTGTGCGGTAGTTTGAGCATTCTTTGGCATTCCCTTTCTTTGGGATTGGAATGAAGAGTGACCTTTTCCAGTCCTGTGGCCACTGCTGAGTTTTCCAAATTTGCTGGCATTTTGAGTGCAGCACTTTCACAGCATCATCTTTCAAGATTTGAAATAGCTCAATTGGAATTCCATCACTATCACTAGCTTTGTTCCTAGTGATGCTTTCTAAGGCCCACTTGACTTCACATTCCAAGATGTCTGGCTCTAGGTCAGTGATCACGTTGCACAATAGGAGGTCACAAATGGTCAGTTTCATGCTGGGTCATGCATGAATAGAGGTGTTCCGGTTAAAAGCAAGGGTTCTGGGATCAATCTTAGCTTCAAAGCCTGAACATGCCACTTTAGCTGTGTGTCCTTGGGCAAGTTACTTAACCTTTCTGAGCTGGTTTCTTCAACTGTAGAAGGGAGATTAAGACCCCATGAGATGGATACAATTAGGACACCTAAATGAGGTTGTGCTCAGCTTACCACCCGGGACATAGTAAGCATTTGACTAATCATTTTTGGGGGCTCCAAAGTCACTGCAGGTGCTGATTGCAGCCATGAAATTAAAAGACGCTTACTTCATGGAAGGAAAGTTATGACCAACCTTGATAGTATATTGAAGAGCAGAGACATTACTTTGCCAACCAAGGTCCGTCTAGTCAAGGCTATGGTTTTTCCCGTGGTCATGTATGGATGTGAGAGTTGGACTGTGAAGAAAGCTGATCGCCAAAGAATTGATGCTTTTGAACTGTGGTGCTGGAGAAGACTCTTGAGAGTCCCTTGTACTGCAAGAGATCCAACCAGTCCATTCTAAAGGAGATCAATCCTGGGTGCTCATTGGAAGGACTTATGCTAAAGCTGAAAGTGCAATACTTTGGCCACCTCATGCGAAGAGTTGACTCACTGGAAAAGACTCTGATGCTTGGAAAGGTTGGGGGCAGGAGGAGAATGGGATGACAGAGAATGAGATGGCTGGATGGCATCACGGACTCTGTGGACATGAGTTTGAGTGAACTCTGGGAGTTGGTGATGGACAGGGAGGCCTGGCGTGCTGTGATTCATGGGGTCGCGGAGAGTCGGACACGACTGAGCAGCTGAACTGAACTGAACTGAACTAACATTACCACTAATAACTCTAAATCATCCTACACTTCTTCCAAGAAGCACTCCATGAGCCCTCAAAACTGAGTTAAGCCTCATCCTCATGTGTTCTTGTAACACTTTGTATTTCTCCTTGTTGGTAGGACTTATGAGTCTGTATCTTAGTTGACCATTAGTATGTCATTTCCCCCATCAGACCATGAACTCCCTAAGGCTAGAAACTGGCAAGAAGTTACTTTGACATTTACTAATTGAACAAATACCTTAGATCACCTCCTACTTTGATTCACATGATCTCCTTTGTCCTATCTTTATTTCCACCTTACAGTTGAGGAAATAGAGGCTCAGAGAATCAAGTCATAAGTCTGCAGTCCTATAATCAGTGAGCATCAGAGCTGTGATCCGCCTCTGGCCTCATATCTCACAATGGCCAGCTGGGCAGGAGGAAAAGCTGAGAGCAGTAACACCCTCTAAAATGACCTTCCCGGAGCAGGACGAGTGTCCTCACTCAGCCTCACGAAATGGCAAAGTGAAAGAATAAAACATTTCAGCTGGAAAAACAATAGATAGCCAAAAGTCAACCCCAATTCTACCAGAAGTCATAATTCCAGAAAACAGAACTACATACACAAACGGCAATATACTCCAAGATACACATAATAAAGTCACCTTGGCAGTGCCTGTGCCCTTGTGGCCAAGCCAGGGAAGGATTGAATTTAAAAGAGAACTAGTGAAGGCAAAAGAAGTGGGAGGCAGAGGATGAGATGGTTGGATAGCATCACCGACTTAATGGACATGAATCTGAGCAAACTCCAGGAGACAGTGAGGACAAGGAAGCCTATTGCAGTCCATGGGGTTCCAAAGAGTCAAACACTCCTGAGTGACGGAGCACACAGCAGGAGGACTTTTACCCACATGAGCCCATCCAAAGAGGTGTGCCTACCCACCCACAAGGTTCAGCTCCCTGCCACATAGCCAAGAGCCTGATCATGGTGAAACGCCAGAGTAATTACAATGACAATTTCCAAGGGGGAAAGATCAGGCCGTGGTAATGCTAGACACTGTCTGCATAGGCCAGTTGGCTCAGCTCTCTCAGCATGGGGCCAGTGAAGCCAAAGTGGAGGCTGATACTATTGTGGCCAGTTGGCTTTGCCCTGAAGGAAAAAAAGAAAAAATGTTCTCTGGTCACTGGCTAGAATCTTCATCCTGCTCAGTTGTCCCGCCAGTGCTGGTATCCGGGATCAAAAAGGGATTGGGCAAAGGACTCTGGAGAACCTACTGGCAGTCTTGCCGACCAGGGCTGACGTTAAGGCAGCACATGCCAGCACAGAAAGCTGACTGTCGGAAGAAAGACCCCGAGTCCCCCGAGCGTCCCTCACACCGCCCCAGGTGCCAGCTCCTCCCCAAGGCAACAGTGAAAAGTGGCAGAAAAGGAAGAGAAATACAGAAGCCACCCAGCTTCCAGTATTGGGGGAACAGCCTGATGTCACAGAGTTCGCTAAATGTGTCACCAAATGAGGCAATGGTTATCAACTTGTATATTTCTAGATTTAAATAAACTATCAAATGAGGGCAAAAAATGTCTCAGCATGCATCTTGAATTTGAGTTCCCAAATTAGTCTTCCTGAGAATAGAAGAGCTTTTCCATGAAGGCCACAAGTAGATGTTTACTGAGAGTTTTCTTAGTTGGGATTCCCCCGAACAGCAGAGCTTGAGACGAGGATGCGGACCAGACGGTTTCATGGGAGGTGATCCCAGGAAGCAGGGAGGGAGTGAAGACAGAGGGATGACAGGGGACAGGAGTCAATAAAAGGAGCATTTGTTGAGCTGGTTAACACTCTGAGCAGCTGAGGCTCAGCCCTGGTGTGCACCCTCTGGGATCCATGCAGACCACACCTCAAATTATTTCTCTGAATTCGGAAATAAGACATTTATCCATGGACTCCTGCCCCGCGTTCGTTGTGTTAACCATCTGAGCTTCCCGATTGTCCCACTCTGGAAAAGCTCCCAAGGAAGCAAAACCAAGAGGCTTAGTGATGCTGGAGGTAGGATCCTGCCAGAGTGTGGGCAAAGTTGCCCACTAGCCACAGCCCGCATCCCATGGGGGCAAGTAGTGAGGCTTCTGATATGCCAGGTATCTTACGTCCCACAGACAGGTCCTAGCCTTTTCTTCATTTTCAGAAGAAGCTGAGACACAAGAAAGGTAAAGGTCACAGAGCTAGGAGATGGCTGAAGACTCAAAACTGCCTTATTCAACTCCTGAGTCAAAGCATTTAACCGTGTCAAAGTATTGCCTAAAATGGGACTTCATAAAAGATTTTATAAAAAGCAACTATTTATGGATTCCTGGGAGAGAGGAAGAAACAATAGCAGGGAAGATTTTATAAACACACTCCCTTCTTTTCATGGAAATAAGGAAGACAGTCGATCTGGCCATAGATTTTTAAAGAAACTCTTGAAAATATCTTCGAATGACTTAAAGACACAGAATGACAGACAATCCCCTAACCCCAATACTCAAAGATACTATATATTTAAAAGTACCAGTTGCTTATTGAGCTTCCCTGGGGCCTCAGTGGAAGCAAATCCACCTGCTGATGCAGAAGACCCGGGTTAGATCCCCGGGTAGAGTAGATCCCCTGGAGGAGGGCATGGCAACACACTCCAGTATTCTTGCCTGGAGAAAACCGTGGTCAGAGGAGCCTGGCAGGTTACAGGCCATGGTGTGGCAAAGAGTCAGACATAGCTTAGCAATTTAAGAATAACAACAAAGTTGCTATTATTCTAGTGAAAGCCCAGTGGATATTGAGGTTACCAACGCCCCACCCCACAGCACTAGGAAGACTGTGGACCAATTATTTAGTGTAATTCTTTAAACAATTTATGATTCTTTGGGCTTGGATTTTTTTAAGAGGTCAAAAGCATGGCTTTCTCTGAAACAAAGCAAAAATGTTTTGGGTAAAGTTATAGGCATGTAACATTTAGATGAAGAAGCAGAGTTGATACAGCCAGTGTGCAGCTGGCTTACCCAGAATCAGAGTGGATGAGAATTAAAATTGGGGATGAATTTACTATCCAAGCTCTCATCCTACTGGGAACGTGAGGGTAATGCTATGTACGCGATGTACCAGTCATCCTCAGAGTTAAGCAAACCCAGAGATGAGGTTCCAGGTAAACGGTCTCCAGGAAGGTGAGGGGAAACTTTTTACACAGAAAATAAAGGCCACTAAAATGACATGGTTCCTCTCAGAGCTCTTTGGGCTCTGTCTCCCCAGTATTGGAGAAGGCAATGGCAGCCCACTCCAGTACTCTTGCTTGGAAAATCCCATGGAAGGAGGAGCCTGGTAGGCTGCAGTCCATGGGGTCGCGAAGAGTCAGACGCGACTGAGCTACTTCACGTTCACTTTTCACTTTCATGCATTGGAGAAGGAAATGGCAACCCACTCCAGTGTTCTTGCCTGGAGAATCCCAGGGATGGGGGAGCCTGGTGGGCTGCCGTCCATGGGGTCTCACAGAGCCGGACACGACTGACGCGACTTAGCAGCAGCAGCAGCTCCCCCATCCTTTGCTCACTGTCTATTTGTTTTCACTGGGAGGTTCTGTGAGTAAATTTCTAGCTTCTGAGGCATGACTGAAACCCAGATGGTTGCTCCCATTCTCTACCCTTGCACCGTCTTTCCAAGTTTTCTTAAATTTGATGTCTGCCCTGCTTTAGATGAGTTGGCAATGTTGCCTCTGATACTCGTTCTTTGAAGACTACTTCTGCTCTGTAATTTACAACTAGGAAGTCCCTATCTGCACTTTGGAAGAAAATCTGTGACCAACCTAGACAGCATATTAAAAAGCACAGCATTACTTGCTGACAAAGGTCATATAGTCAAAGCTATGGTTTTTCCAGTGGTCATGTATGGATGTAAGAGTTGGACCATAAAGAAAGCTAAGTGCTGAAGAATTGATGATTTTGAGCTGTGGTGTTGGAGAAGACTCTTGAGAGTCTCTTGGACTGCAAGGAGATCAAACCAGTCCATCCTAAAGGAAATCAGTCTTGGAATATTCATTGGAAGGACTGATGCTGAAGCTAAAACTCCAATACTTTGGCCACCTGATACAAAGAACTGATTCATTGGAGAAGACCTTGATGCTGGGAAAGATTGAAGGCAGGAGGAGAAGGGGAAAACAGAGGATGAGATGGTTGGATGGCATCACCGACTTGATGGACATGAGTTTGAGCAAGCTCTGGGAGTTGGTGAGGGACAGGCAGGCCTGGCGTGCTTCAGTCCATGGGGTCACAAAGAGTTGAACATGACTTAGCAACTGAACTGATACGCACTTTTTTGTCAGTGGATGGAAAAGAAACAGAACCATCAGAAAATGCTTCAGAGTTCCAAGATATGCAAAGAGGAAGACCTATGTAGGGTTGACAGTAAAAGAGATAGTAATGATTTCCGTTAAGTGACATTATGTTAGCCACTACACCGTAAGATCAGTCCCAAGGGGAAGTACCATTTAATAAAGCCCAGTCTGGACAGACAAAACATAATCTACAAGGTCTTAATTGAAGACTTTTAGAAATTAAAAGAATTCTGATTTGTGAAATCTCACACATACCCAACACGCCTCATGATCACTTTTCTTTTCTCCCAGCTTCCCTACACGACACCCTGCCTAGCACCCTCCTCCTGAAATTTCCTGGAAACATTCATTATGGTCATTTGCTCGGCACATATTTGCTCCCTTCCCTTTCCTATTGTGGGTAAAGAGACTTCTCCCCGACACTGATGTTGGCCTGGGCCAGGTGACTTGCTTTGGCCAGTGGAGTATTAGCAGATGTAACTGGAGCAGGGGCTTCCCTGATGGCTCAGTGGGTGAAGAATCTGCCTGTGATGCAGGAAACAAATGATACTCAGGTTCAGTCCCTGGGACAGGAAGATCCTCTGGAGTAAGGAATGGCAACCCATTCCAGTATTCTAGCCTGAAAAATCCCATGGGAGAGGAGCCCGGTAGGCTACAGTCCATGGGGGCACAAAGAGTCAGACAAGATTGAGAGACTACACACACACATGCAACTGGAGCAGAGGCCTTAAATTTGCTTGTGAGTTTTGCTTGACCTCGTTTGTTCTGGTGAGCTAGCATAAGAACACATTTGGGTATTTTCTGCCCATTCCATACAGTCCCCAGATCAGGGATATTTAAGGCAGATCTGAACCCATTCACAGGTTGGGGCTAAGCCTAGTCAACCCGCAGTCTGAAGCAGAACCACCCATCTAAGTCCGGCCACCACCACCCTACTTGTAACCAATACCAGGTCCCTGTTCATTGCTGTCATCAACTGTACTTTTTTCTCCCATTTGTACTAATTCTAATGAACAAAAACACCCCCCCGCCAAATTGCAGCCCCCTTTCAGAGGAGATTTAAAGGAAAAGAATTGTGGTAGAGCAAAATAAAAATCTTCATTAAGACACAGAGGGAAGAAAAAAGGCCGGAACTGTTCATGTGTTGATAATTCTTAAGTTGTGAATAACACCTATGATAATAGCAACCATTTATTTGTTCTGTGACAGGCACAGTGTTAAATAGTCTATAAGCCTGAATATATTTAATCCACTCAATACCCAAGAAGTCAGAATAACTACCACCATTTGATGGAAAGAAAACTGATGCTTAGACAGGTTGCATATCTTGTTAAAAGGTGCCAGAGCTGGGATCAAAACACAGGTTGAAGCAAATCCCAATAATTATTGAGCAACTTAGGCAGTGCACCAGTGTTAAAATGAAATGCCATTCTTCAGTGTAACAAATTGGCAAAGATTAGAAACACTCTAATACTGACTATTGGCAGGAGAATGGCATCTCATAAAATACAGGTGAGAATGTACATTGGTTCTAACACCCTGGAAAGCAACCTGGCAATACTTGTTAAGAACCTGAACATTTTCACACCCTTTAAATCAGTAATCCCACTTTTTTGATTATGTTCTAAACATCTATTCAGAGATGCGGCAGAAGATTCATGTATAAGATTGTTTTTCAAGGCATTTCTGAGTTTGGTAAAAATTTGGAATCAACTAAAGTATAAAATAGTCCCAAAATACTTAAATAGTTGGTATTGCTACAGGCTAGAACAATATGCAGCCAGTAAAAATATCATAATTTTGTGCTGTGAGAAAAACTTGTGCTATGGTCTGAATATTCATCACCTTAAAATTCAAAAGTTGAAATCTTAACCCCCAGTGTGATGGTATTAGGAGGTGGGTCTTTGGGAGATAGTTAGGTCATGAGGGTGGAGCTGTGACAGATGGGATTAGTGCCCTTATGTAAGAGGCTCCAAGAGAGCTCCCTCCCACCTTCTTACAGGTGAAGACACAGCAAAATGATGCCATCTATGAATCAGGAAACAGGTTCTCAGCAGACAACCAGTTTGCAGGCATACTGATCTTGAACTTCTCAACTTCCAGAACCATGATAAAGACATTTCTGTTTTTTATAAGTCACTCAGTCTCAGGTATTTTGTTACAAGCAGCCCAAATGTGGACTGGTTCCAAATAGGAAAAGGAGTACGTCAAGGCTGTATATTGTTACCCTGCTTATTTAACTTCTATTATGCAGAGTACATCATGAGATAAGCTGGGCTGGAAGAAGCACAAGCTGGAATCAAGATTGCTGGGAGAAATATCAATAACCTCAGATATGCAGATGACAGCACCCTTATGGCAGAAAGCGAAGAAGAACTAAAGAGCCTCTTGATGAAAGTGAAAGAGGAGAGTAAAAAAGTTGGCTTAAAGCTCAACATTCAGAAAACTAAGGTCATGGCATTCGGTCCCACCACTTCATGGCAAATATGTGGAGAAACAGTGGAAACAGAGGCAGGCTTTATTTTGGGGGACTCCCAAATCACTGCAGATGGTGATTGCAGCCATGAAATTAAAAGACGCTTACTCCTTGGAAGCAAAGTTATGACCAACCTAGACAGCATATTGAAAAGCAGAGTCATTACTTTGCCAACAAAGGTCCTTCTAGTCAAGGCTATGGTTTTTCCTGTGGTCATGTATGGATGTGAGAGTTGGGCTATAAAGAAAGCTGATCGCGGAAGAATTGATGCTTTTGAACTGTGGTGTTGGAGAAGACTCTTGAGAGTCCCTTGAACTCCAAGGAGATTCAACCAGTCTATCCTAAAGGAAATCAGTCCTAAATATTCATTGGAAGGACTGATGTTGAAGTTGAAACTCCAATACTTCAGCCATCTGATTTGAAGAGCTGATTCATTGGAAAAGACCCTGATGCTGGGAAAGATTGAAGGCGGGAGGACAAGGGGACAGCAGAGGATGAGATGGTTGGATAGCATCGCTGACTCAATGAACATGAGTTTGAGTAAACTCCAGGAGTTGGTGATGGACAGGTAGGTCTGGCGTGCTGCAATCCATGGGGTTGCAAAGAGTCAGACATGACTGAGCGACTGAACTGAACTAAAATATGGACTAAGCCTGTAATACGCTCTAACTAGAAAAAAAATGTAGGCTATAAAACTGCATACATAATGTGACTCCAGTTTGGAGAGTAACACGTTGTGTGCTTGTATGTAAGGCAATACAGTGGTGAGTAATCATGCATTATTGTTGCATGGTGATTATCATTTTCTGTTGGATGCCACTCCAGTACTCTTGCCTAGAAAATCCCATGGATGGAGGAGCCTGGTGGGCTGCAGTCCGTGGGGTCGCTAAGGGTCGGACACGACTGAGGGACTTCACTTTCACTTTTCACTTTCACACATTGGAGAAGGAAATGGCAACCCACTCCAGTGTTCTTGCCTGGAGACTCCCAGGGAAGGGGGAGCCTGGTGGGCTTCCGTCTATGGGGTCACACAGAGTCGGACACGACTGAAGTGACTTAGCAGCAGCAGCAGCAAACACGTTTTACATTTACTAAATTTTATACAGTAAGAAAATATTACTTTTGTTCCCAGAAAAGCATATTTCAAATGATTGTTTGGAAAAGCTGGGAACTGTTTTCCCTGTTGAACATGAGGACAGCAGTTTTTACCTGTTTTGCTCACTGAAATTTACCCTGGGTAGCACCTGGCTCCTAGTGTGTGCTCAGTAAGTATCTGCTGAGTTACTGAAAGGCATACCCTGCAGCATGTGTAAATCCACTGTGGATGTTGCTAGGCTTATCTATAGATTCAGAACCAGCCACCCCCCAAATAACAATCATTTTAATAGGCTCATGCATTCCTAGAGAACACTTCAGGTAGGACACAGTGGGATGACGTATCTTTCTCCCCATCTGGGGCCTCCTTGTTACCTTTCCCAGTAGGATAATTATTGAGGCAAAGAAAGGAAAGTGAGGAAAGCATTCCCAGGCCCATTTTCCACCCCCTGCAATGTTAACAGAAGTCTTATTGAAAGCAGTTCCTCTATAGCTTTTGAACCTGTGACCTATGAAATCTGAAGCGGCCCCACTGCCAAGTCTCCTAGAAAAGTGCTTGTTCTGGTGGGTGGGGTCAAAGTGACCTTGGAGATGAGACTAGCTGGAGGTGTCTTCAAATGTTAAAAGCAGGAAGCATCTGGAGGCTTCTTCCCATTCAGGCTGTCAACCAGAGCATACACACACACACACAGTGTCTCCATCCAGCCTGGTCTTCCACAGTGGATTCTGCATGAGCAGAATGAACCTTTATTTTGTGAAGCCACTAATACTTTGGGATCTATTATTGTACCAGAGTCCACCTTAGCCTGAACTAACACAATTTCCAAATACAGAGCTATGTCACTTAATGAGAGGTACCTGACTTGTACAGCAAGGAGATCAAACCAGTCAATTCTAAAGGATATCAATCCTGAATATTCACTGGAAGGACTGAAGCTTTAATACTTTGGCTAGCTGATGCAAGGAACTGACTCACTGGAAAAGACCCTGATGCTGGGAAAGATTGAGGGCAGGAGAAGAAGGGGATGACAAAGGTCGAGATGGTTGGATGGCATCATCAACTCAATGGATGTGAGTTTGAACAGACTCTGGGAGACAGTGGAGGACAGAAGAACCTGGTACGCTGCAGCCTACGGGGTCACAAAGAGTTGGACATGACTGAGGGACTGAAAAACAGCTTGAATTTACCTTGTCTTCTGGTCTCGGTCAGCCCGGAGGCCAGTCTGAGGAATGTCTTTCTGTTCCACGACGGGCAATTTGGAAAACTGGCCTACCACTCAGCATGGCATTTGAGACATGTCTTGGACCAAGGTGCCTTCCTTGCCATTCATGAGCCACACATAAGGCCTTGAATATATTACAGGATTTTGCTGATCCTGTTTCTCATTTGCAAAATGGGAATGAGGATGCTGTGAGAATTACAAGGGATGAGGTATCTTTTATGAGGCACTTTTCAGAGCATAAGGACTTATTCGGTGTTAGTCGTGGAGTTAGTCTTATTAGTATACAGTGTCCCTAATCTCTTGATCTGAAGGCTAGGAGAGGGTCAGCTATGCACAATTAAAAAAAAAATCATCGTATCCAGAGAGGATTTAGCATCCTTTGCATGTGATGGGGGTTAAGGGACAAGAGACAAAAGAAAGGCATTGAACTCCTAAAGCCATAGATAAGAAGCGAGGAGAAAGACCTGTTCTTTTGATGTATTGTACACCTACTTATTTATATACTCTGCCTGGTTCCACAGGAGAAAAGAGAAGGCGGATTTCATGCCATCTCATAATTTGGAAACAAAAACAGGCACTAAACCAGGGATGGGGATATAAAATAGAAGCAGAAAGTAGCTCAAAAATAGTCTTACCATGGGAAAATTCCTGCAGACTCTGGCTGAGTGCTAAGCTCTCTAGCTGACGATGCAGAAGGGCCTGGTTGTGGCTGCCCAGAACAGTTCTTCACTGCTGGTCCTTACTTTCCCAAGGGACGGCTAGAAGACAGCTCCTGGTGAAGGCAACCTGAGTGACTGGCTGGGTACCGTGGCCAGCACTGTGCCATGCAGACTGGGTCACCCCAGAGGTCCAAGACATGACTGCCAGGCTCAGTGGGGGTTGGGGAGGGCACAGTGGGAAGAAGAGACACATGCAAACTTTGTGTTCATCACCATCACTCAAGTTCAGAGGAGAGAATGTCTATCTAAAAATTTCTCTCTGGCTTGCACTTTTTAGACCATTTAATTTTTTACTGTTGAGCATGAACAATGAAATGGAGCAGTTTCCTGTTTCTTAGCCCCCACTCTCCGCTGCTGGGGAATTTGGGTTTAAACTGCCTAAGAGGAACATTTAAATTCTATAAATTAGCCTCGCTAAAGATGCTTAAGCGTTTATGAAAACATTCCCATTTTATACTCAGCTTTATAAAATCTTCAAGAAAAAAAAACAAACCCCAAACTGCCATGGGAAGCTAAACTGGCATAGAGCGATCCACTCAGTGCAAACATGCCAACAGCTTTACAGATGAGGATATGCAACCAGGATTAAGAGTCTGCAGATCATTTATCAGTGACAAAACAAAGGTTCTCAGCCTCCATACTCCAGCCTGTGGAGACTCCCACAGGCTCAGTAATGCACCTCAGAAGCAATAGACAGTATTAACTCACTTATCCAACCAATCCATCCTAAAGGAGATCAGTCCTGGGGGTTCATTAGAAGGACTGATGTTGAAGCTGAAACTCCAATACTTTGGCCACCTGATGTGAAGAGCTGACTCATCTGAAAAGACCCTGATGCTGGGAAAGATTGAGGGCAGGAGGAGAAGGGGACAACAGAGGATGAGATGGCTGGATGGCATCACCGACCCAATGGACATGGGTTTGGGTGGACTCTGGCAGTTGGTGATGGACAGGGAGGCCTGGCGTGCTGCGATACATGGGGTCGCAAAGAGTCGGACACAACTAAGCGACTGAACTGAACTGATGCCCACCTTAATGCTGGCAAAAGGAAATCCCATTTGCCAGGTCTTGGGTGCCCCAGAGAGGTGTGTGTGCTAAGTCACTTCAGTTGTGTCCGACTGTGTGTGAACCCATGGACTGTAGCCCGCCAGGCTCCTCTGTCTATGGGATTCTCCAGGAATGGGTTTCTATGCTCTCCTCCAGGGCATCTTCCTGACCCAGGAATCGAACCTGAATCTCATGTCTCCTGCATTGGCAGGCAGGTTCTTTACTACTAGTACCACCTGGGAGGCCTGTCCCAGAGAGGTATTTTTATGTCCTAGAGAGTTTGGCTTGAGAGAGACCTGGGTTTAAGTTCTGGTTTAGCTACTAACCAGCTGGTGATCTTGGACGATGGACTTAACCACTCCAAGGCTTGGTTTCCTTCTCTTAAAATAAGACAATCATAACAAATTCCCTTGATATCTTCACTTCTGGATGAACAACAAAAAGCAAACAGAACTGCAACTCCATTGTGTATGAAGTGAAGTGAAAGTGTTAGTAACTCAGTTGTCTCCAACTCTTTCTGACCCCATGGAGCATGCCAGGCTCCTCTGTCCATGGAATTCTCCAGGGAAGAATACTGGTGTGAGTACCCATTCCCTTCTTCAGGGGACCTTCCCAACCCAGGGATTGAACCTGGGTGTCCTGTACTGCAGGAGGATCTTTACTGTCTGAGCCAACAGGAACGCCTGTCTTTGTGTGTACGTTAAATAAATGTGACGCCTATCCCCCTTTCATCACAAAAAGCAGAGTGTGCAAAGAAAGCAAAAGAGAAACTCTGGTTCATTTCCCCCTTTATCTCCTGCCCTTATTTTTGGACTATGCCTGGACCTTCTCTGGTTCTAGGGAGAAGAGGTCACAGACAAAATCAAAGAGAGACTAAAGAAATGAATTTGGGCTTGTGATTCTGAAGGTGTTGGTTTAAGAATCATTTTGACTCTTGACTTTATAAAAATTTCCCCTTAAACGCTTACTTTCACATCTGTGACCTCCCCATCCAGAGAGCAGGACCCTAACCTCTAGACGAACAGATCCTGCTCATGACTTCCTTAACCTCAGGGCAGCAGCCCGGGAGATCAAATACCGGTGTCCTCTGGCTGGTAGCCATAGAGCCTGTTCTGCAGCTTAACTTCTTTGGACATCAGATACCAGAGCCCTACAAAGAGGGTATTAGAGCTGACATAGAAGTTTGTGTTGACTAATACTTAATAAAGCATCCTAATTGCTTCTTGTTTTTTCCACCTAATTCACATCTTTTCTGTCCATCAAAATTAGGTGGTCACCCAAATGGAGAAACATTGTCTCTGAAGTTTTATCCTGAGCAGCGCTTAGAAGACAAGAATTTCCAAGGACAAATCTCTTATTTAATAAGCATCACTGCCACCCACCTGCTATCACTATTTGCACAGTTTTACTTTTTCTATGACATGTTTATTTTCATTACAATCTCAGTGGACAAGGGTTTAGCAGAGAGGCATTCTCAATTCCAGTACCTGCTCTGGGATGAGCTAGACCAGTGCTTTCCAGTAGAACTTTCCAGGACTCTCTCCTTTCTACCTGTGTTGTCCAGAATGATAGCTACTAGCCATGTATGGCAACAGCACTTGACCTATGCCTGGTACAATTGAGGAACTGAATTTTAAATAGAATTTAATTTTAAGTAATTTAGAATGAAATATAATTGCCATGTGGGGTTATTTGCTACTTTATTGGCCAGCACAGCACTAGACACTACCCAATTAGGACTTGTGCTCTCCAGTGGCTCGGAGAAGGCAACGGCACCCTACTCCAGTACTCTTGCCTGGAAAATCCCATGGATGGAGGAGCCTGGTGGGCTACAGTCCATGGGGTCACTAAGAGTCGGACACGACTGAGCAATTTCACTTTCACTTTTCACTTTCATGCATTGGAGAAGGAAAAGGCAACCCACTCTAGTGTTCTTGCCTGGAGAATCCCAGGGATGGGGGAGCCTGGTGGTCTGCCGTCTATGGGGTCGCACAGAGTTGGACATGACTGAAGCGACTTAGCAGCAGCAGCAGCAGCTGTCCAGTGGAAATATAATGTGAATTACATATATAGTTTAAACTTTCCTAGTAATCAAACAAAAAAAAAAATAGAAAAGAGAAAGAGATAAAATTAATTTCAATAGTACATTTTATTATTATTGACTATTTAAAATACTGTTATTTCTACATATTGAATGTTCAACACATTGAACATTAAAATGCTCCATAAACATTAAAATGTTAATGAGGTATTTACATTCTTTTTTTTATACTAAGTCTTCAAAATTCAGTGTAATTTTATAATTACAACAGATCTTAATTTAGATTACCCATGTTTCAAGAGTTCAATAGAAACTTCTGGCTAATGGTCCCCATACTGGATAATCCAATACCGATATTAGCAATGATGAGGCTAATTTTTCTATCTGTGACATGGACATGTTTACAGAAACTATAATCAAAAACACTCTTGTGTTTCCCTAGGGGTGTTGAAGAGTTTTCAACCCAAAGTGTTAAACATAAATACCAAACTTGCTATATTTATTTTTAACAAAGTATGCACAGTAATGCAAAATATTTGGTATTTCCTTTCCTCTCTAAAGATGTTTCTTCTTTTGCTTTAAGTTAATTAACTAATTTCACCGACATGTCAATATTTACTGCTAATTATACAGAAACAATTCTACCACTTGAAGAAATGGAATGCTGTTGTGTATCCTAGAATTCGTAAGCTCCGTGTCTGGTAATTTCCATATCAATAATTTCCATTAGTGTAATGGGACACAATAGAAGCTGCTCCAGGATTAAAAATGTGTAATGAAAAAAAGCAATCATAGAGAATCATTTAGCAGCAAAGTAGATAACCTATAAGCCAATGATTTGATCCATGAGTATTAGCTACACTAAACGCAGAAGATGATTCAGAAGTGTCCCTTAGCAGAAATTCTTAACAAATAAATTACATAAAAATAATCAATACAATTAGCTAACAATCTACAGTGGATCTGGAAGCAATTTCAAAGATTTGCAGTTCTCACACTTGAATGCCTTTTCAAGTTGTAGGTTGCAAGCTAGACCTCCTCCCTCATCTTCCCTCTTTAATGCTTTTCCTAAATTAGCTTGTTGTGTCATCCTTGCCATGTAGTAATGAAAAGTGGATAAAGGCTGACGTGGATTTGCTCTCTCTCTCCAGATCATACCTTGTTGAAACATACTCAATATTTGCTAATGGCTTTGGAGGCAAAAGCTCTGATGGTACAGTCTTTGCTTTTGAAGACAGGGGCAGGGACAGGGGAACTTGAGAGGGAGGTAACATGGGGAGTGGACTGGGGGCAGCAGTTATAAAGACTGGATGGATACCTTTTAAACGTAGACAGGAAAATTGTTTTGTTATGATTGTCCAGAATGTCAGTCTGGCTCCTGACTGAACAAAAAGGAAGCAAAATACAATTCCTGTGGCCTTGTACTCTGCCAGACTGATCAGAATCATTCCTTCCGTTTTACACAGTTTATGGAGTCGACTGGGTAGGCCCAATAAGCATTCACACATTACACAGTGAGCAGACCGGAGAAGACTGTATACTGAGAGCTATTATGTACTATTTAACTAGTATGATGCTTTCATTTATTTCTCTGACCAAAGCAAGATTTTGCTTTGCTTAGGAAGGCCAGCAGGAGTGAGCTATGAGCCATACTCGCTTAGGAGACATTTGTCCTGCCTTCAAGGGGCTTGATCCCAAGATGAGGAGGGAACCCATTTCTTTTCTCTCGTGGCTCTTCACCGCAGCAAGGCTGGAAAGGAAGAAGATGACTGCTGTTTACTGAACACCTACCATGTATCAGTGACCATGCTAAGCACAAGTTCAGTTCAGTTCCGTCGCTCAGTCGTGTCCGTTCCGTTCCGTTCCGTCGCTCAGTCGTGTCCGACTCTTTGCGACCCCGTGGACTGTAGCCTACCAGGCTTCTCCGTCCATGGGATTCTCCAGGCAAGAATACTGGAGTGGGTTACCGTTTCCTTCTCCAGGGGATCTTCCCGACCCAGGGATCGAACCCGGGTCTCCCGCATTGGAGGCAGACGCTTTAACCTCTGAGCCACCAGGGAAGCCCTCAGTCAGTTCAGTTCAGTTCAGTCGCTCAGTCGTGTCCGACTCTCCGCGACCCCATGAATCACAGCACGCCAGGCCTCCCTGTCCATCACCAACTCCCGGAGTTCACTCAAACTCATGTCCACAGAGTCGGTGATGCCATCCAGCCATCTCATTCTCCGTCGTCCCCTTCTCCTCCCGCCCCCAACCTTTCCCAGCATCAGAGTCTCTTCCAGTGAGTCAACTCGTCGCATGAGGTGGCCAAAGTATTGCAGTTTCAGCTTTAGCATCAGTCCCTCCAATGAACATCCAGGATTGCCCTAGTACTCCTTAATTTTGCTGACATGTTTTTCCCTCAGAATCACTGCTAGTGGTGAGAAAAGAGCCTCATTTTGAACATGAAGGGGAGAAGATTCTTTGTACATCCCAGTATCAAAATCATAGACTATTAGGATTCCAAGAGAAAGTGTCAGCAGGGACCTTTGATAATATTTTGTCCATAACAAGGAAGTTAATCAAAAGGTGGTAAGGTAGGGCTGTTATTTGCCCCTTTTACTGCTAAGATGATAGTAGTGGTATTGGGTGCCAGGATTGACTCACTTAAAGTGAGATCAGTAAAACCTAGAAGCACCATCATTTCAAAACAGCAAATGGTATTCTGTGTCAAGAGAGACAATTTGAATACTTGTTTGAGGTAATTTCTGGAAGTGGGAAAGAGCCCTTTAGTTTTGCATGTAAAAGTAAGCAACCCATGTGTTGTAAGAGAAACTATGAAAAGAACTATTATAAAAGTGATGCCAAGGGACTTCCCTGATTATCTGGCGGCCATGACTCTGTGCTCCCAGTGCAGGTGTCCCGGGTTCAATCCCTGGTAGTGGAACTGGATCCCACATGCCACAGCTAAGAATTTTTACACTGCTACTAAGACCAGGCACAGCCAAATAAATAAAAATTTAAATATATTTTAAATGTTAAGTTAAATGATAATATTTTTTAAATCATGACTCATACAAATAAAAAATGAACAAGGGTCAAAGATTTTGTTTGACTCGTTCATTAAGGAACTGTTAAAATGATACAGTGGGCTCAAGGGAGAATTAAAAAAAGCAGGTGCGAACACATATAGGCTGATATAAATTTGTTTCATAGACGTGAAACTGGCTTGATGGAAGCTGGTGGGGACAATTTTCACAACTATTTGCATGTTGGGGTAGAAAGACCTTTGAGCTGTCTGTCCCCTGGTGTATGCGTGCATGGCTGCTTCAGTTGTGTCCAGCTCTCTGAGATCATATGAACTGTAGCCTGTCAGGCTTCTCTGTTTGTGGGGATTTTCCAGGCAAGAAAACTGGAGTGGGTTGCCATGCTCTCCTCCAGGGAATCTTCCCAACCCAGGGATTGAACCTACATCTCTTAAGTCTCCTGCATTGGTAGGCGGGTTCTTTACCACTAGCGCCACCTGGGAAGCCCCGCTGGTGTATACATCCTGAATAATCCCCTCCCCTGGAGCATGGGCAGGACTGAGAAAACTGTGACTATGATGAATTTCTTATGATTAGGTTACATTAGATGACAAAGGTGAAGTGAAGGGATTTTGCAGGTGTAATTAAATCTCTGAGACTCTGAATTAATAAAAAAGGAAATTAGCCTGAATGGGTCTGACCGAATCAAGTGAACCCTCAAAAGATACTGTACCCTTCCTGAAGGAAAAGATTTGAAGTGTGAAAGATTCTGCTGGCCTCTGAGAGACAAATTGCCAAATAACGGAGGCCACCTGACAGGAAAAGGCAGGCAGCCTCTAGAATCTGGGAACTGACGGCCAGCAAGAAAGCAGGACTGCAAGATGAATCCTGTCAGCCACCACCAATCCTGAACCCAAGGCCCAGATGAGACCGGGTCAACACCTGGACGTCAGCCTGATGAGAACTTGGGCAGAAGACCCAGCTGACAGCCTGGACTCCTGACCTACAGGAAATTCAAGATACTAAACTGGTGTTACCGCAAGTTGTTAAATTTGTGGTAGTTTGCTAAGAGGCAAGAGGAACTTCTTACACACGTCTACAGAAAAGAATTACTTGTGTTGGCATTGATTAGTTACCACTTACAAAGTAGTAAAACAGCTCAACAGAATGAAGGTACAGATACCCCACAGAATCAAATAACCTAGAAGATAACACCTTGATTTTTATTGAATGTACCTAGGAATCCATTTGGTCCCTACTGTGAGAGATGTTTCATTTGGTAAATTGCTTGTTTCACAAGCAGTGGTGCTTGATTTTGTTTTTTATTTAAAGAAAACCTTTTTCCCTTCCTGAAGAGACTTAGACTACACTTCAATGTACTTTGTCTGGGCATTTGAGGGAGTGAGGGGTGACTAGCTGCTGAGAATTAGAATGGAGACCCTATAAGGCTGCTGAAATCACCAGCAACTCTGAGCCCCGCTGTGCACCAGTCATCGCCGAGAAAATGGAACTGCGTGAAATCCAACCTGGACTGTGAAGCTGACGCTCTTTGTGTAGTAAAAGTCAAGGCTGATTCCATCCAGTCAAGCATTTATTCACTCAATAAACAAATCCAGTGCCTACCTGAGACTAGACAGAGGTACATCGGTGAACAAACACCACCACGGCCCCAGTGCCACAGGGTCTGCATTTCAAAGGAGGGAAAAATAACCCATATTTGGAGGTCTATACTGAAAAGTTCTAGAATTTGAGAACCACACTGATATTTGACCACTGTGCTCAGCCATGAGGAAACTTCTGAGGTTAAAGGTTGAGCTCATACCTCTTCAGGAAGAGTTTCCAAGAAAATTCAGTCATTAATCATGCTGGTAAGAGGCAGATCGAAGTACAGAGAATGAGGTGATGATGCTGGGTTCTTAGGCATGAGGTTGGATACACAGGCACCCACTCTGACAAGCATCCACATTCCCAAGGAAATATAGACTTAGTAAGGAATTGTCTTTGTGCTGGGATCAGCCCTTGTCTGCCACATAGAGGTGACCCTGTGCCCTGGGTAAAGAAATATAGAAAATACAATAATGTTCTATTAAGTTGCTGCATTTACTTCTGTGGTTAGTAATAATGATAGCTAATACATACAAGTACTTACTATGGTCCAACAACAATTTATTCTGAACTAGTCATTTTTCTAAGTGCTTTACATATAATAACTTATTTACTGCTTACAATGTGTGTGTGTTTGTGTGTGGGCACGTGCACACGCGCGCTCAATTGCTCAGTCATATCCGACTCTGTGAACCCATTAACTGTAGCCAGCCAGGCTCCTTTGTGCATGGAATTTTCCAGGCAAGAGTACTGGAGCAAGTTGCCAATTCCTATTCCAGGGGATCTTCCTGACTCAGGGATTGAATCTGCATCTCTTGTGTCTTCTGCATTGGCAGGCAGATTCTTTGCCCCTGCGCCACCTGGGAGGCCCTCAGTATATAAAAGTCCTCACTATGAGCTAGTCCTTTTTCTAAGTACGTTATACATACTAATTCATTTACTATTTGCAATAACCCGGTACTACTATTATTCCCAAGTTACAGATGAGGAAATTGAGGCAGAAAAAGACTAAGTGGTATGTCTCCAGTCTCACAACTAGTGAGTATGAGAGCTGATTCACACCCAGATGGTCTGGCACCAGAATCCTAGTTCCTAACCCTCATTAGGCTCCATTTTCACAGTAAGGGTCCCCTTGGACAAAGAAGTAATTCTGAAGTACACTCCACCTTGCAATTTATTTCTGTTACTCCAATGCTTCAGTATTCTCAACAGCAGTAGCCCATCTTCAGCAGTACTAGAGGAAATGAAGGGATTTTTACATTTTCTTCTGGCCACAGTGTGGGGGCCTGCTGATTGTATACCAAGTAAAACTAAGAATTATTTTACCATTCTGGCAAATCTGTTCCCTACTTTAAAAACGCTTCTTTCCTCATTCCCTGAGCCTCATTTCTACTTTCTTTTTGAAGAAGTTTCTCCTATAAGTGTTCTGTCTTAGAAATATACACCACTCACCTCCCCACTAGGATTAAACCCCCCAGGCACAAGCTCTGTGATGGTGAATCCCCTGCAGCTGCCCACAAACAATAAGTAATACAAAGGATGACTGAGGGTTTCAAGTTTCCTGTTTACAACCTTCATCCAATGGGGATCTCTCCGGGAGAGATGTAAGGCTGGCAACAAATTAACAAGGGTTCAGTTATTTTACAAGGGCAAACAATGGTTCCTCTGACCACATTTGATTCATTCCATCTCTGGTTTCCATGGAGCATCATAAAAGGATCTATGTGTGTGTCAAGAGAGTGCAGGAAGAGAAGTGGCCCGGAGCTAACAAGGGAAGAAGCATCCGCCTGATCAGTCTCCCCAGAAAGGAAGTATCTCTGATCCTTAGTGTCCAGTTCCTATGTCATGGGCTGCTCTGTCTGGGTAATGACAATCGAATCTGGTAATACAACCCTCATTCCAGCAGTCTTTTTTCCCGTGGAGATCTTTGCCCTGGGTTCTGGTTGTTTTTAGGTTTGGTCTTGTCTCCACCTTTCCCCTTCTATCATCAGCTTTTATTCTGACTAGTTAGTTTTAAAAGCTGTATAGGAAATTAGATGTGCCTGATGAACTGCCTCTTTGGAGAAACAGTTAAAGAATTCTCTGGGGATGACTTGGGAAGTTAGGGGTACCATGGCAGGCATCTGTGGATTTTGGGTCATTCAGAATCCATTCCCTCATCTTTTGACAATTTCACCTCTAACAGAAAGTGGGATCTGGCTTCTTGCCACTCAAAAGCCATTAAAGAACCAAGGTTGGTGGAAAAGAAAGTTTGCTTTAGTTTGGATGCCAGCAACTGGTGGGGAGGGTGGACTTCTGTCCAAAGGCTGATTGCCCACCCCAGACATTTAATGGGCAAGAGCTTTTATAGGCTAAAAGAGGGGGCTACATGCAGAAACAATACAGTCAGCTCTGATAGTCATCTTGAAATTGGCCATTAGTGGTCTGATCAGCGCCATCTTGATTGTTTTAAGTTAGTCTTGTCCCAGGGTTGGTTTGTTCCCATTTCCTTAAGGCCAGTTCTCAAAATTGTAGCAGCTTATGTCAAGGCTACAGCCTTTGGACAGAAGTCCACCCTCCCCACCAGTTGCTGGCATCCAAAATAAAGCAAACTTTCTCTTCATCATGTAGTTAACGTCTTCCACCTGGTAGGGGTTTCAGTATCTATAAGACAGCTCACAGGATAAGGTTCAGAATATTATCTATAGCCCTTGAGAAGAAATTAGAGTCCCTTAATTATGCTTACCATCTTCCCTGATAGCTCAGGTGGTAAAGAACGTGCCTGTAATGCAGGAGACTCCGGTTTGATTCCTGGGTCGGAAAGATCTGCTGGAGAAGGGATAGGCTACCCACTCCAGTATTCTTGGGCTTCCCTTGAGGCTCAGGTGGTAAAGAAGCTGCCTGCAATGCGAGAGATCTGGGTTCAGTCCCTGGTTGATTATGCTTAGTGACCAAACTATTAATATTTGGTCTCCTTTGACGGTTTGCCTTTGTTTCTGCATATTCTCACTTCTCTGAAAGTTTTTCCACAGACAGAAGGCAGGCAGAGAACTTGGGGGCAGAGGGCAAGGACTCTTGAGTTCCTGCTCCATTTCACTCCAGCCCTTACCCTTCTCAGTCAAGTGATTCTATAAGGATTAGAGCCCAGGCTCAGGAATACAGCATGTGATTTAGGTCTAAGCGAATCAGAGCATTGAATTTCTTTGGCTGCCAATGATTGGCTCACTGATAATCATGTGACTTAAGTAGAGCCAATTAGGAAGGCAATGCGGAGTTCCCTGAGAATTCTGGGAAGGAGACTCTACAGTTGCTGCACTTGAATGAGAGGTGTGAGGTTGGGGACCCTGTAAACATCTCACTATGGATAGGGAGTTCCTGTCTGCAAATATTGTCAAGGCATGAAAAGAAAGAGATTCTGGATCTTGAAGACAGTGCTTGAGCCTGGGAATTAGTCTATCTCTGAAGCAAGCCTTGTTTCAAGATGCTCAGTTATGTGATTCAGGAGATTATCCTTGGGCTTCTACTGTCTTAGGTTGGATTTTGTTGCTTGCAACTGAAAGCGTTGTTTATCTCCCACTAAGAGAAGTTGAGAGGAAACTCCAAGAATAAGAGTGGCCGGAGGGGAAGCAGATCACAGTCCTTTAAGCAGGAAAGCAATTCTCACCCGAGTATTTGTCCCTTTACATTTATCATGAGAAGGCAGAATCTACAAAATGAGTTTTTAGAGCCATTAACCTTTCCTTCCCTTCCATCTAATGCTGACATGTTTATGAGGGGAGGGGAATCTTTGTAGTTTATTATTCAAGTAATTGCTGAGCCTGCCTTAAAGGGAACACAGACATGGGTTGGATTCCTCAAAGAGTCATACATGTCATCTCTTTGGTCACTATGCCTTTTAAATGCTTATGTTACCATCTGGATTGCATCTTTTAGCTGTGAGATGGTTACAAAGACATTTAATCAG
Organism: Moschus berezovskii; assembly: GCF_049115385.1. Classification (NCBI taxonomy): domain Eukaryota; kingdom Metazoa; phylum Chordata; class Mammalia; order Artiodactyla; family Moschidae; genus Moschus; species Moschus berezovskii. Next base: position 70,741,363 of record NC_142473.1, on the reverse strand, counting down.
GAGACCCCAAATCACTTGAATCCTGCCTTGGCCTGCTACATCTCCCTGCAGGGCCCCTATGCAGGCAACAAGAAACAGTTTATTTTGAGAGAGAACTTTGGTTCAAAACCTAATGTGAATTCAAGTAAGGATGGACTTCATGGTCTGTCTTTCTCTTTATCATTCGATTTCAATTCTCAGATATAGCCCATGTGGATTTCTAGTTCCATATTTTCTGACATGGCTGATGTATGTTGGATCAGGTTTTTTATTGTTGTGGTTTGGTTTAGTTTTGATTTTTGGTTTTTAACTAACATCAGGGAAGGAAAAGAAAGCATTGTGTCACTTTTGCTCAGAATATTTGCCCAGTGGCTGCTCAAGTCCTGTGTTAACAAAATTCAACTGAATGAGTTTGAAAAGATCTTATTGACTTTAGTCACTCGTGCTGGAATCAGGCAGCATCCAGTCTAGCAGCTGGAAATGGGTTCCAAAGCGTGGTATAAGGCAAGAGATTTTTATCGACCAAAGTGAGTGGGAACAAGGAAGTTGTCCTGGGCACTTATTGATTGGTGAAAGCAAGGTCGCTTCCCTTACATGGAACGAAAGGAAGTCTTGGAGAAGGTAACTTAGGTCAGGTAACTTGGGTTGAGTGGGAACGTTCCGATTGGTTGACCTACACCTCCCTTTTCTGGGAGAGCTAGGCCTTGAAACTTGGTTAAGTTTTCAGTTTTGATGCGATGCTTAGCATGAGTCCCTCAGTCTCGGGCCTCACCTATCTACTGTAACACCTGTCAGGCTGAATCAAGAACTCTGAATCTGCTTCCAAGTGGGTAGATAAATCTGTGTCCAAGGAGGGAGAAAGTGAAGGGGTGGGAAGAGGGGAATGTAATATTGCCCTGCCATTCTGGCTGCAAGGAAGAGCGAGAAAAGGAGTCTGTACCTATGTTACATGAGCTGTAACCTTATTTCCACTGAAATGTCACCATGGCTGGATGGCATCACCGACTCTGTGGACATGAGTTTGAGTGAACTCCGGGAGTTGGTGATGGACAGGGAGGCCTGGCGTGCTGTGGTTCAGGGGGTCGCGGAGAGTCGGACACAACTGAGTGACTGAACTGAACTGAACTGAACTGAAAATGTGAGCTAATAAATGTCTTGGAATCAGTCAGACTGATACTTTCCTTCCCAAAGGAAAACAAGGCAAAAGGTAAAAAGAGAATTTCTGAGAGCTTCCTCTTAATAGTTACCATTATCGTATTAGTTAGGATAATACTGTTGTAACAGCAAATCATGTCCAGAATTTTAGCAGCGGGTAATGTAATGAAAGTTTATTTCTTGTTCATATAACAATCTAAAGTGGAGACTTCTCACTGAAAGACAGCTTTCCTACACTTAAAGATTTAAGAATCCATGTTCTTTCCATCTTAAGGCTCCACTTTAAGGCAGTAGTTTTCAACTTTTAACTGCACTTTGTAATTACCCAATGAGCTTCAAAATGCTAATACGTGGGCCCCACCCCAGGAGACTCTGATTTCACTGGTTTTAATAGCAGCTTGGGCATCAAAATATTTAAAATGCGCCCCCCCACCCCAGAGAAGTATACAATGCAACCAGTGCACGGTCCCCAGGCTGGCAGCATCAGCAACATTTGGGACTTGTAAGACTTTCATATTCTCAGATCCCAACCAGATCTGCTGAATAAGAATTCTAAGGATGGGGTGCAATCTATGTTTTAAGAACCTTCCAGTTGATACTGATGTATAGTCAAGTTTGAGAATCACTGCCTTTGAACGCCAAAGTTCTCCATTGCAGGTGGAAGGAAAAAGAGGGAGCTTGAGGAGCATACCTGTTTCTTCACTACTTCCCAGTCTCTTGGCAATATCTCCAGCCATGGGCCCAGCTCGAGCCAGAGAGGACTGGGAAATGGAACCCTAATTGGGGAGCCTGTGTCTGCCACAGTCATACACTCTTGGGTTTTCTATACTATCCCTGAATTTGACAGTGATTCTGGACTGAAGAAAAATAAAAGGCAATTTTAAAATTCTAGGTTTAACACAAATGGTCAGGATTCCCAGGTCCTAGGAGTATGCTGCTGCTGCTGTTGCTAGGTCACTTCAGGTGTGTCCAACTCTGTGCGACCCCATAGATGGCAGCCCACCAGGCTCCACCACCCCTGGGATTCTCCAGGCAAGAGCACTGGAGTGGGTTGCCTTTTCCTGCTCCAATGCATGAAAGTGAAAAGTGAAAGTGAAGTCGCTCAATCGTGTCTGACTCTTAGCGACCCCATGGACTGAAGCCTACCAGGCTCCTCCATACCTGGGATTTTCCAGGCAAGAGTACTGGAGTGGCTTGCCATTGCCTTCTCCGCCTAGGAGTATGAGACTGAACAGACATTTGTAGGAAGACACAGGCAAAGAATATATGTTGATGTAGAGTAGAATGGATTCATTTAGACAAAAATTAACACATAAAGCTTGCACAAATTTATAAGCAAATTTCTATCTTGCCTTGTGCATGCATGAGTGTTCAGTCATGTCCAACCCTTTGTGACCCTGTGGACAGACAGTAAAGCCCATCAGGGTCCTCTGTCCATGGAATTTTTCAGGCAGGAATACTGGAGTGGGTTGCCATTTCCTGCTCCAGGAGTCTTCCAGATCAAGGACTGAACCTGTGTCTCTGACATCTGCATTGGCAGGCAGATTCTTTCCCACTGTGCTACCTGGGAAGCCTATCATGCCTTGTAATAGCAATTTTTTCACCAAAGTGATAAAATCTCTTGAGTTCTTTTTCTGACTGAATCGCTCACCTTCTTCCCATTTCTTTTCTCCTAGAAACTCAACAGCGGCTCTGAGGCAGAGATGAAAGATTGTGGATCTTCTGGGAGAAGGTTATTTCTGATGCCAGTCCTGATAGAATATCCCAATCCAGGGAGAATATCCCAATCCGGGACTCCACTATGCTATAATGAAGGAAATAGCGACCTGAATGTCAGGCAATTTGGGGTCCATGCCCTGGCTTTGCCAATGCTTTCCTGTGTAGCTTTGGGTGAGACACTTAACTTCTCTGAGGTTTAGTTTCCTTTTCTCCTAAAGACATAAAAAGTCCTGGCTTGTTGAATTATTGAAACTACTATATGGAAAATAAGATAGGTAAGCAGAGGAGCCTGGCGGGCTGCAGTCCAAGGGATCACAAAGAGTCGGACACAACTGAGCAGCTAAGCACAACAAAGCTGCTTTAAAAATCTCAGCTGTTTTAATCTCCATTTGGGTTGCCTTGACAGAAAAAATTCAGGCCATTCTTATCCTCAACAAGCCACATGCAGGAGAAACAGATAAGATGCTTTGAAATGGTCTGAGGGTGGCTAAGTACAGCCCATTCTTGTTAAATCTATTTATAGCAAGAAGCCATTCAGGTCAGTCCTGCCTTTCCAGTCTGCCTCGTTGGCAACGTGGTGGGCCCAGGGCTTTGACTCTTCGGTGTTCCTTGTGGTTTCTATCTGCTCAGGCTTTGGTGGTTACTTTCATTCAGACTAGATGCCAAAAGGACGATACGGTCCAGGGAGCTAAAGAACAGACTGGCTGTCGGGGGACTTCGTGTTTGTCTGTGACACTCCAAAAAGTGACTCAGTTAGCCAGTGGTACACAGAAACGAGAACACATCATCCATTTGAAGGTGGAGGCAACCCTTGCCATCTGAATGCTTGAAATACATATCAGTCTTTTGAAAGATAAAGGCTGATTTAGGCTCCATGATTCTTTAGAGTTCAAGTAGCCCTCAAGAGAGGGTTTAGGGAGGGGATGACACCAGGCAATTAGTGGCAGTTACAATTTTGTGCATCTAAAATAAAATGGATAGATTCTAGACGCTTTTAATGCCAGATCTTAGAATCAGTTCAGAGCGTATAACAATACAATGGCAGATGTAATAAACTCATATAGTTGTAGTGTTTTCCAATTTACAGACATTTCATACACTGTAAGAAAGCTGATTTTTTCCATCTCCTGGGAGCATGTGTATTATCACACTTAGGTGTCTTTGGTGGCATGGAATACAAACCCACTCAGGGTATCAGTTGCATGCATGAGAGTCTGGTGGCCTCCCTGTACCTTTCTAAGTACTATGGCCCTGCATCAAACTGGTGTTTTTCTCCCTAGTCTTGCCCGAGGCTGAGGTTTGGCAGTCAATTCTTGCTGTCAGGTTTATAACATGGTTGGGATGGTGTGAGCTCTACAGAATTCATGTGAAAAGTAATCCACACTCCCTCTCTTGTGGCTGTTCTTAAATTTACAAGGACACTTTTCTTCTAGGAGTCTCTGGATATCGGACTAAGATTGTCACATGCCATTAACACATTTCAATTCTGCAACTTCTCTGATTGGAAACCCTGATTCAATATCACAAACTTGTTTTTGGCAACTGCATCAGCATCTTCGCCAAATGTATTAGAGTTGCCATTGACAGATGGTCTGAGATGGGCCCAGGGAGGCTGTTGACAGATATCTTGAGATGGATCTTATTACATTGACATAGCTGGAGAATGTCCTGTGGGAAATGTCTTCGCAGGCCCGGAGGCTGACAGAACAAGACGGAAGTCCTTCAAGAGAATTGCCAATAAAGAGACTGAAAATGGGCACCGCCTTCCGGAGGTAATTTGGCAGAATGTATTGAGACTTAAAACATTCATACCCTTTGACCTATATTCATCGTCTCAAGTTTTAGCTGAAAGTGCTGCTGAGATGTGTGTGTGAAGATTTATGCAGAGACTTTCAGTGCAGCATTAACCATACAAAAAATCTGCTTATCTGAAAACAGTTTAACTCCTCCCTCTTTCTATAACACAAGCACCTCTGTGGGCTTAAAATCAGGGGTATAAGACTAACCCCCAAAGTTCACCAATTTAGCAGACTTTTTTTAAACCTACAGACTATTTGTTAAGAAAATTTAATTTCATGTGACTCAATTCACTGGAGAGAAGGAATAGGGATTTTAAAAAAAGCAGTGGGTGAAAATCTCTTAAGCATAAGGAAAGAGCAACAGTAGTAAAAATAATTCTTCGATGGATGCAAATATGAAATTGAGGATGACAGTACCACACAAGAGACTGTGGCTGAGGCTCTGACTTGATGTCCATAATGACAATGACCTCAAAGGAAATCTAGGAAGGTATGAAAATTCAGTATTTAAAAATCAATTCTGATTGAATTGGTGCGGAAAACAAATCTACTGCCCTGCAGAAATAATGCCAAACCTTCAGTTGTTTTAATGAAGCCTGCCTCACACAATTCAAATCAGAATATTACTTTCATCAGAGAATCATTTTTGTTCTTCCATGAAATAACACAGGAAATATATTATGCAGTTACTTGGCAAGGTCAAGAAAACTCATAATCTTGACAAGAAGAGCAAAAAATAAAGAATAATTGTACCTCCATCTAAACTGGTAGTTCTCAGCTGGGGGGCATTTTGCCCCTTTAGGGATCATTTAACAGGGTCTGGAGAGATTTTGGGGTGTCACAATTGGGGGTGGGGGTGGGGTGGGGAGAATGCTACTCTGGCCTCTAGTGGGTAGAGGCAAGAAACGCTGCAGAACAATCTACAGAGCCCCAAACAGCCTCCTACAGAGGAGCATTGCCTGGTCCAAGGTGTCTGTAGTGCCCAGGCTGAGAAACCTTCGACTGGACGGTGATGATCTGGGAAGAAATGACCGAGTGCAGAACCCAGGCTGTTCTGTTCTCTATTGGAGGTGGTGAGAGTGAGGGCAAGGCGAGGGGACGGACTTTCTTCTCCTCCAGCTCCGCCTATGCCAGGCCTGAGGCTAAGGGGGGAAGGATGGCTCTCAAATCCTGATGGCTGAGGCCTCACATGCACCTTTCATCAGGACTAAATGAAAAAAACTTAAATCTTTACTGGAATTTGTATAGGCAAATCCCCCAGTTTTGCAGACTTTTTTTTCTTCTACAAGGAAAAAGGAACAAAATACATGAAAGAAGAAGCTTATTCAAGGAATTTCAAAACCATTTCCTAGGGTCAAGGACAAATTCTACCCAATCTCCTGTTTTGTTTTCTGGACAATGGGAATTGGGGTCCAGAATATTTAGCCTGAGGTTCAGCCTGACCCTCAGCTATCAGAAAAGCATTAAATCACATTCAGAGTAAGCTGTGTTTCTTAGGGCAGGAAATTCAACTCATGCCTTTCAGTAAGGTTTCAGCATCAAGCACTGATGTGAAAAGGAGTTTCTGGGTAACTCCAAGATAACCTGGAATCTCCCATTCCCTGGGCATTTTGACTAATTGGGGTTTTCCTGTGGTTTACATTCTTCAAGAGGTTCACTGGCAAGATTTACAGGAAGGTCGACTGACAGTATTACAAACTCCAATCCAGACTTTCCCTTTGTAGATTTTATGTCTGTAATGTTGGAATGCCTCAAAATAAACGTGTGACATTTGTTCATAATGAAGAAAAACAAGTCAACTGCTTTGTTTTTTTATATCTAAATAATACAAAGAAAACATTCATTGGGTTGAGAAGCATTTACTGGTCTACAGAACAGCAGTAGGGGGTTGGGGGGAGTGACAATTTTTAACTTTGGAGAGTTTTGATCTAAACATTTGCATGATTGTCTTGCTAGGAACAAACTGTATTGAAAGTGTTCGGTTTTGGCTGATTCTACCTAATCTCATTCTGACAGGTTCCCATACGAGCTGGGAACAGCCGGGACTAACTCTTCTCCAACATTATTGCTAATTGGCAGCAGCAAGACAGCCTGTGAGCTCAAGTATGTGAAAGATGGGGGAAAACAAAAACAAAGCCAAACTCTTAAGACTCCAATCAGCTTTAATTAGTCAAGAAAAATCAACAGCCTAAGAATGTACACCTACTGAGATAGTCAGAAGCAGATGGCTATGAAGTGTTTCTAGGTCCAGCTAAGAATCTTATACCCATCACTTTTCTACCTGGCTTTGGGTTTTCCACCTTTATAAACAAGGGACTAAAAATTGTTGTTTTTTATTTCTACCAGATGTGACAATGATTCATAATAGACACAGTGCTAGGAGGTCATCCTCCCTCTCTCTCCTTCCCTGAATATACAAAATATTTGATATTCGTGTGGTGAATACTCATAACAGTCAGAATCAAAAGTTCATTAATCAGAATCCACCTAACAGGGCAGCCCATCAAGGCACTTTTCTTTTTCTGTATGAAAATATCATAGTGGAATAGTAAAAACATCATTAGTGGTGCTTCTCCTCAGACAAGGGTTTAAAATCTTCCTCCCCTTAACAAAATCAATGAGCTTCTTTGAAACTCCACTTCCTCATTTACTAAATGGTTTTATAGTGATTGCTGCATAGGATGTGGTGAGGATTAAAGTAAACAATACATGCAAAGCGAACTGCTGGAACTCAGTATGTGTTAGTTCCATTCCCTGCCTCTCCAGCAAGCACCACTCACAGCACTGACCGGTTAGCGCCATCCATACTGTGAAGTGTTTTGTTTAAATATACATTTAGGGGAAAGAGTTAAAGGTTTAGAAACTGAACCAATAGTTAGGGTTTACATCAAACAAAGGCATCTTCTGTAGCATCTTCTGGGGTTGAACTTATGACAGGTATGGTTTTCTGTTTTCTGCACACAGAGCTCTGACTAATAAGAACTGAAAGTTTTTAATGATGATCCTAAAATGCTGCAGTCCTCAGTCACTCCAGAAAAGGGGAGCTGTGCTCTCTTGTATGAGTTAGGACCTGGTTGCAAGTAGTGTGAGCTATCTCCAGCTAGCTTGGATCTGGATGTGTGTGTGTGTGTGTGTGCACGCGCGTGTGCATGTACATGGTCACGCACACACGTGTGTGTCTGTGTGTAATGAGGGAATTTCAAGGGGACCTGTGGAACCAAAATATGCATCTGTGTCTCTCTGTGTATTTCATTTTCACCTTCCCCCAAATCAGCTTTTCTTCACATCCCAAATCACAAGAAAACAGCTGCCTGACAATTCTGGAGATTTTGTGTTACAGACCCCACCACAGGAAGAAACTGATGCTATCGAACAGTGCCCCATTCCAGATTCCCAGAGAAGAGAAGCTGAGTGGTCCAGCTGGGGTCCACTGTATACACTTCAGCTCCAATCATCTATGACCAAGAAGGCAGCAGCCCACTGTACAGACATGGGCTTACTCCTGCCATCCTGAGGATGGAGAGAAAAGAGGAGGTCTCAAAGTGTGGGAGAAGAGGAGTGTCTCCGTGTGGAGGCACCCAAGGTATCATTCCACTTTACATGGTAGGGCAGAAAGAGGACTAATTCATTTCAGAATAATTTTCAGTAACCAAGGTCACAATCTAAAAGATCTTCTGTACATACCACAGTCAAGCTAAAAATTCAATTTAGCTAGGCGTATTTTGCTCTGCATCCCAAATGTAGCAGACACAGATGGTTGCCCATCTAACAGCTTTTTCCTCTTTCTTAACTAGCAGGATCCCACATATATTTAGATGTCCATTCCTCCCTCATGTCAGTCATAGAAAGCTTACCTTATCCCTGTGTTTAGAAGGAAATTAATCTAATGGTTGCGTTGTGACCCGTTTTGGCTTAGGCATGTGGATATGACATAATTGTGACCAATGAAACATGATGATGGATCTTCTGAGGGGCCTTCTGCAAAGATATTTTTCTCACTGATAAAAAGAAACTCATAGGAACACTTTCTAACCTTCTACCACTTTGTGTCTGGATGTGATGCCCAGAACGGTGGCAGCCATCTTATGACTATGAGGGGACCTAGCATGAGGATAAGAGAGTCAAAATATGGTAAGAACTCAGGTCTTTGGTTACCCAACTGAGCAACTGGGTTAACCTACCTGGGACTGCTTTACCCATGGGATTCCTGTTTTATTTATTTTAAAGATGAAAGTATAATTAACATATAACATTATATTAGTTTCAGAGGTGAAACATAATGATTTGATATTTGTATATATTGTAAAACAACACCAGTCTATTTAACATCTGTCACATACATAGTTTAAAATTTTTTTCTTGTGCTGAGAGCTTTTAAGATCTAGTTCAATATTATTTATCTAATTCAGTATTGTTAACTATAGTCACCGTATTGTACATTACACCTTAAATTCTTGTTTCGTGATAAAAGAAGTATTGTTTGAATCTGTTAAGTTGATTTTTAGTTTTTTGTTGCTTGCTACCCCAAACATCCTAACTGATACACCTCCTAATTAATAGAAATCACAAATGAGACATGCTTTAATAAAACTTAACTTTCTAGCTGGAGCATAATTCCAAAAAGTGCTTCAGCGAAGGTGTCCCTTGGGTAATATTGATACAGATAGCCAAGAGATCATTTCTAAGGCTCCTAGGACCATATCAAGACAGAGTATTTTGTAAGCAGACCACCATTATTTTTTTGTATTTATAGAAAGCAACTCAAAGAACTTGTTTAGAGTAGCTTTTTTCATGCTTCAAAGTCTGTGCTCTTCTAGATGTGGAGTCGGACAAGTTTAAAGAGGTTTCATTGTGTGCTCTGCTTACTTGAGTTTGATAGGCTGTGTTCTCATGACAGGTCTGTCCCTGCAGTGGCTGTCCGGGATGCTTTGATGTGGGGTGCATTCGGACAGCCTAATACTTGGGGAAAAATGTGCTGAAATTGAACAAGATTGCTTTCTGCCCAGCTGTTCTCAAAAGGCTCAGGCATTTTTAGCACTGAGCTAAGAAGCTTGTATTTGTTTTGACAGTCTTGGCAGGGAGAACAATGGTTGATTATCCCAGCACTTTACTAACAAATAAGACTGCCTCCAGCAGAGATAAAATATGGGTCTTGACTTGATTGCATTTCATGTCCAAGGGAATTATCTTCTTTTCATTCCGATGCCCTTTCGTTATGCAATGTATCTTTTTCTTTCTTTATCCTTGCCCCACGTGGTAACCCATGACTTTCACTCTGAGAAGGCAGAGTCCCGAAATCATCAGGAGCAGGGCAGTTTGATTATCATATGAAACATGTATTTTCACTTCTCCAATTTGATTTCTTAGAAACTATTTTTTGTTTGTTTGTTTTCGGTTCTCCAGATTTGTGTGGCTTGTTCCTTTTCTAATTTTCTGTCTGCTTGCTTTTGGCATTTGCTTATGTGGCTGTAACTGTTTCAGCATACACATAGAAATCTAAGATTTTACATCACACTTACATTTAAAAGGTCTATCCAGGTGTTTCCTTCACCCATACAGTGAAGTGCTTTATCCAGGTCAATTATGTTTTCTTCGAAACAAAGGGACTTTTAAATAGTTTTATGAAAACATTTTTAAGTATCATTTTATTTCCAAAAGGTTCTGAGAATTAAATATTTTGTAAGTGGTGTAACATATGCAGATAAGGGTACAGCTCAATGTATTTTCAAAAAGTGAACACATAGTTGTAACTATTGTCCCCTCAGGCTCCCTCAGTCATCATCTTTCTGCTCTATCACCACCTGCCAAACTAACAACTGTTCATCACAGAGGAATTTTGCCTCTTTGCTCAACATTATGTTTGTATGATGAATCATGTTATCATGTATACTGGTACTTTCTTCATTTTTACTGCTGCATACTATTCTATTGTGTGTATTTGCCACAATTTATGACTATGGACATTTTGTTTGCAGTTGTTTGGGGCTATTACAAATAGTAATGCTAAGGATAAAAGGAAAGATATAAGCATCTGAATGCAGAGTTCCAAAGAATAGCAAGGAGAGATAAGAAAGACTTCCTCAGTGATCAATGCAAAGAAATAGAGAAAAACAACAGAATAGGAAAAACAAGAGACCTCTTCAAGAAAATTAGAGATTCCAAGGGAACATTTCATGCAAAGATGGGCTCGATAAAGGACAGAAATGGTATGGACCTAACAGAAGAAGAAGATATTAAGAAGAGGTGGCAGGAATACACAGAAGAACTGTACAAAAAAGATCTTCACGACCAAGATAGTCACGGTAACGTGATCACTGACCTAGAGACAGACATCTTGGAATGTGAAGTCAAGTGGGCCTTAGAAAGCATCACTACGAACAAAGCTAGTGGAGGTGATGGAATTCCAGTTGAGCTATTTCAAGTCTTGAAAGATGATGCTGTGAAAGTGCTGCACTCAATATGCCAGCAGATTTGGAAAACTCAGCGCTGGCCACAGGACTGGAAGAGGTCAGTCTTCATTCCAATCCCAAAGAAAGGCAATGCCAAAGAATGCTCAAACTACCGCACAATGGCACTCATCTCACACGCTAGTAAAGTCATGCTCAAAATTCTCCAAGCCAGGCTTCAGCAGTATGTAAACCGTGAACTCCCAGATGTTCAAGGTGGCTTTAGAAAAGGCAGAGGCACCAGAGATCAAATAGCCAACATCCGCTGGATCATGGAGAAAGCAAGAGAGTTTCAGAAAAACATCTATTTCTGCTTCATTGACTATGCCAAAGCCTTTGACTGTGTGGATCACAATCAACTGTGGAACATTCTGAAAGAGATGGGAATCCCAGACCACCTGACCTGCCTCTTGAGAAACCTGTATGCAGGTCAGGAAGCAACAGTTAGAACTGGACATGGAACAACAGACTGGTTCCAAATAGGAAAAGGTGTACGTCAAGGTTGTATATTGTCACCTTGCTTATTTAACTTATATGCAGAGTACATCATGAGGAACGCTGGGCTGGAAGAAGCACAAGCTGGAATCAAGATTGCCGGGAGAAATATCAATAACCTCAGATATGCAGATGACACTACCCTTATGGCAGAAAGTGAAGAGAAACTCAAAAGCCTCCTGATGAAAGTGAAAGAGGAGAGTGAAAAGGTTGGCTTGAAGCTCAACATTCAGAAAACAAAGATCATGGCATCTGGTCCCATCACTTCATGGGAAATAGATGGGAAAACAGTGGAAACATTGTCAGACTTTATTTTTTTGGGCTCCAAAATCACTGCAGATGCTGATTGCAGCCATGAAATTAAAAGACGCTTGCTCCTTGGAAGGAAAGTTATGACCAACCTTGATAGTATATTAAAAAGCAGAGACATTACTTTGCCAACCAAGGTCCGTCTAGTCAAGGCAATGGTTTTTCCCGTGGTCATGTATGGACGTGAGAGTTGGACTGTGAAGAAAGCTGACCGCCGAAGAATCGATGCTTTTGAACTGTGGTGTTGGAGAAGACTCTTGAGAGTCCCTTATACTGCAAGGAGATCCAACCAGTCCATTCTAAAGGAGATCAATCCTGGATGTTCATTGGAAGGACTGATGCTAAAGCTGAAAGTGCAATACTTTGGCCACCTCATGCGACGAGTTGACTCACTGGAAAAGACTGTGATGCTGGGAAAGGTTGGGGGCGGGAGGAGAAGGGGACGACAGAGAATGAGATGGCTGGATGGCATCACCGACTCTGTGGACATGAGTTTGAGTGTACTCCGGGAGTTGGTGATGGACAGGGAGGCCTGGCGTGCTGTAATTCATGGGGTCGCGGAGAGTCGGACACGACGGAGCGACTGAACTGACTGAATGCTATCATAATTTTGTGCATGTCTTTGGGTGAATATATACACATAGAGTTTTAGTTCTATAGTATGAGGGGCAGAATTGCTGGGGGGACAAAGCACAAACATCCTTACCTTTAGTAGATTGTCCCAATTTACATTCCCACCAAAAGGATGTGAAATCCAGTACTAATTCGAACTGTTGCCACCACTTGTTATTATTATCCTTTTAATTCTGTTAAGTGTGTAGTGGCATCTCATTGTGGTTTTTATTTTGCCTATTCATGATGACTAATGAAATTGCATAGATTTTACCATTATTGGCCAGTTAGGTATTCTCTTCTGTGAATTACCTGGCACAATTTTTGTTCTTTTTCTAATATATACAATATACGTATATATTATATACATTTATTTTTAATTTGTTAATATTTATCTATTTTGAAAATGAATTCTTTGTTGAATATGTATATTATAGATAGCTTCTCCCATTCTTTGGATTGCCTTCTTAAAGTTTCATGGGATCTTTTGATAAATAGAAATTATGGATGATTTTAAACTTTTTAATTTGAAATAACTTTAGACTTTTAGAAACTTTAGACTTGCAAAAGTAAGGGCTCCTGTGTGCCCCTCATCCAGCTTTCCCTAAGAGTAACCTATTACATAATCATAATGCAGTTATCAAAGCAGAAAATTAATGTTCTCACCATACTATTAACTAATCCACAGACCTTAGTCTCATTTTCTACTATCTATTTTTTCCTTTTTACACTTCAGGATCCAATCTAGGATTTACACATTGCCTTAATTGTCACGTCTCCTTGGTCTCTTTTATTTTTTTTGTATGTAAGCCTATTTTTTTTTTTTTTATTTCTAAAAAAGAATTTTATTAAAAAAGCACAAATGCAAAGAAATGAACAGAGGAAAATTTATGCGTCGAACCTGGACTGGTCACTTATGATAATATACATGCTACAATTCCATTCTCCCCAATCATTCCACCTTCACCCTCTCCCACAGAGTCCCAAAGACTGTTCTAAATGCCTATGTCTCTTTTGCAGTCTCTTATACAGGGTTCAGGTTACCATTTTTCTAAATTCCATATATATGCGTTAATATACGGTATTGATGTTCTTCTTTCTGGCTTACTTCACTCTGTATAATTGGCTCCAGTTTCATCCACCTCATTAAAACTGATTCAAATGCATTCTTTTTGATGGCTGAGAAATACTCCATTGTGTATATGTACCAAAGCTTTCTTATCCATTCATCTGCACATGGACATCTAGGTTGCTTCCATGTCCTGGCTATTATAAACAGTGCTGCAATGAACATTGGAGTACATGTGTCTCTTTCAATTCTGGTTTCCTCGGTGTGTATGCCCAGGAGTGCGATCGCTGGATCATATGGCAGTTCTATTTCCAGTTTTCTGAGGAATCTCCACACTGTTCTCCATAGTGGCTGTACTAGTTTGCATTCCCACCAACAGTGTAAGAGGGTTCCCTTCTCTCCACACCCTCTCCAGCACTTATTGCATGTAGACTTTTGGATAGCAGCCATTCTGACTGGTGTGAAATGGTATCTCATTGTGGTTTTGATTTGCATTTCTCTGATGATGAGGGATGTTGAGCATTTTTTCATGTGTTTATTAGCCATCTTTATGTCTTCTTTGGAGAAATGTCTGTTTAGTTCTTTGGCCCATTTTTTGATTGGGTCACTTAGTTTTCTGGAATTAAGCTGCAGGAGCTGCTTGTATAATTTGGAGATTAATCCTTTATCAGTTGCTTCATTTGCTATTATTTTCTCCCATTCTGAAGGCTGTCTTCTCACCTTGCTTAGAGTTTCCTTTGCTGTGCAGAAGCTTTTGATTTTAATTAGGTCCCATTTGTTTATTTTTGCTTTTATTTCCAATATTCTGGGAGGTGGGTCTTGGAGGATCCTGCTGTGATTTATGTCGGAGAGTGTTTTGCCTACGTTCTCCTCTAGGAGTTTTATAGTTTCTGGTCTTACATTTAGATCACCACTACTATTCAACATAGTTCTGGAAGTTTTGGCCACAGCAATCAGAGCAGAAAAAGACATAAAAGGAATACAAATTGGAAAAGAAGAAGTAAAGCTTTCACTGTTCGCTGATGACATGATCCTCTACACAGAAAACCCTAAAGACTCTACCAGAAAACTACTAGAGCTAATCAATGATTACAGTAAAGTTGCAGGATATAAAATCAACACACAGAAATCCCTTGCATTCCTATACACTAATAATGAGAAAATAGAAAGAGAAATTAAGGAAACTATTCCATTCACTGTTGCAATGAAAACAATTAAATACTTAGGAATATATCTACCTAAGGAAACAAAAGACTTGTACATAGAAAACTATAAAACACTAGTGAAAGTAATCAAAGAGGACACGAATAGATGGAGAAATATACCGTGTTCGTGGATTGGAAGAATAAATATTGTAAAAATGAGTATACTACCCAAAGTAATTTATACATTCAATGCAATCCCTATCAAGCTACCAACAATATTTTTCACAGAACTAGAACAAATAATCTCACAATTTGTATGGAAATACAAAAAACCTCGAATAGCCAAAGCAATCTTGAGGAAGAAGAATGGAACTGGGGGAATTAACCTGCCGGACTTCAGGCTCTATTACAAAGCCACAGTCATCAAGACAGTATGGTACTGGCATAAAGACAGAAATATAGATCAATGGAACAAAATAGAAAGCCCAGAGATAAACCCACGCTCCTATGGACACCTTATCTTCGACAAAGGAGGCAAGAATATAAAATGGAGAAAAGACAGTCTCTTTAACAAGTGGTGCTGGGAAAACTGGTCAGCCACTTGTAAAAGAATGAAACTAGAACACTTCCTAACACCATACACCAAAATAAACTCAAAATGGATTAAAGATCCTTGGTCTCTTTTAATCTGTGGCAATTGCTCAGTCTTCCTTAGTCT
The DNA here is from genome assembly GCF_049115385.1 of Moschus berezovskii. Classification (NCBI taxonomy): domain Eukaryota; kingdom Metazoa; phylum Chordata; class Mammalia; order Artiodactyla; family Moschidae; genus Moschus; species Moschus berezovskii. The sequence goes on along the minus strand of NC_142473.1, from coordinate 70,725,917 downwards.
TTTATGACCTTGACACTTTTGAAGAGTTATTTTGTACAATGTCCCTCAATTGGGTTTGTCTGGTGTTTTCTTATAATTATCAACACTATTTTAAGCATTTGTAACTATAAACATGGTATCTTTAAGAAGTTTTGTTTTATTGGGGAGTTTTGTCACTCTTTTTAGCATTTAATTCTGAACTTTGATAAACATTTACAGTCATGTAACCACTACCACAATTATCACGTAAAACAGTCTCATAGTTCAGTTCAGTTCAGTTGCTCAGTCATGTCCCACTCTTTGCGACGCCATGAATCACAGCACGCCAGGCCTCCCTGTCCATCACCAACTCCCGGGGTTCACTCAAACTCATGTCCATCGAGTCGGTGATGCCATCCAGCCATCTCATTCTCTGTTGTCCCCGTCTCCTCCTGCCCCCAATCCCTCCCAGCATCAGACTCTTTTCCAGTGAGTCAACTCGTCGCATGAGGTGGCCAAAGTATTGGAGTTTCAGCTTTAGCATCAGTCCTTCCAATGAACACCCAGGATTGATCTCCTTTAGAATGGACTGGTTGGATCTCCTTGCAGTATAAGGGACTCTCAAGAGTCTTCTCCAACACCACAGTTCAAAAGCATCAATTCTTCGGTGATCAGCTTTCTTCACAGTCCAACTCTCACATCCATACATGACCATGGGAAAAACCATAGCCTTGACTAGACGGACCTTGGTTGGCAAAGTAATGTCTCTGCTTTTTAATATGCTATCTAGGCTGGTCATAACTTTCCTTCCAAGGAATAAGCGTCTTTAATTTCATGGCTGCAATCAGCATCCGCAGTGATTTTGAAGCCCAAGAAAATAAAGTCTGACACTGTTTCCACTGTTTTCCCATCTATTTCCCATGAAGTGATAGGACCAGATGCCATGATCTTTGTTTTCTGAATGTTGAGCTTCAAGCCAAACTTTTCACTCTCCTCTTTCACTTTCATCAAGAGGTCTTTGAGTTCCTCTTCACTTTCTGCCATAAGGGTGGTGTCATCTGCATATCTGAGGTTATTGATATTCATTCATGTACCTTTGTAGTCAGCTTTTTCCCATGAACCCCAACCCCTGGTACCTACCTATCTGTTTTTAATCCCTGAAGTTTGCAGTTTTGATTTTTCAGAATGCCATATAAATAGCTTCATACAACATGGAGCCTTTTGAATACGACTTCTTTTACTTAGCATCAGGCATATTAGACAGATTCGTTCTGATATATCAGTAGTTTGTTTCTTTTCACTGCTGAGTATATTCTGTTGTGTGGAGGAACCACAATTTGTTTATCCACTCACCAGTTGGTGGATATTTGAGTTGTTCTGGCTATTACAGATAAAACCATTATAAAAGTCTCTGCACAAGTCTTTGTGTGGGCACAAGTTTTAATTTCTCATGGATGAATACCTGGGCATGGAACTACTGGATCACATGCTAAGTGTATGAATAACTGTATGAATGAGTAATTGTCAAACAGTTTTTCAAAGTGGTGGTGACAGTTTGCACTGCCACCAATAATCCACAAGATTTCTGATTTCACTACATCCTCAGTAGCACTTGAGATTGTCAGTTTTGTTTTGTTTTTTTTCCTCATGGTTGGTTGAGATTATGTATTTGGAGGGGACAAGCATACTATGGAAATGACATTGTGCTTCTCAGTGCAGCACATCAGAGGCACATATGTTGTTACATCTTTAGTGCAGGTTGCCTTTGAACAATCAATTATGGTGGTGTGTGTCAGGATTCTCCAAAGTAAAGTTACTATTTTTCTCTTTGTAAGTAATAGGTATCCCCAGGGGAGACACTTTGAGACTATGCAAGTACTCTGTTCTTCATTATATTTTCACCCACTAATTTTAGTATCCCTTGATGATTCTTGCATGCAATAATTATTACTACATTGTTTCAGTTCAGTTTAATCGATCAGTCGTGTCTGACTCTGCAACCCCATGGACCGCAGAATGCCAGGCCTCCCTGTCCATCACCAACTCCCGGAGTTTACCCAAACTCATGTCCACTGAGTTGGTGATGACATCCAACCATCTCTTCCTCTGTCGTCCCCTTCTCCTCCTGCCCTCAATCTTTCCCAGCATCAGGGTCTTTTTAAATGAGTCAGCTCTTCGCATCAGGTGGCCAAAGAATTGGAGTTTCAGCTTCAACATCAGTCCTTACGATGAACACTCAAGATTGATCTCCTTTAGGATGGACTGGTTGGATCTCCTTGCAGTCCAAGGGACTCTCAAGAGTCTTCTCCAACACCACAGTTCAAAAGAATCAATTCTTCGGCGCTCAGCTTTCTTTATAGTCCAACTCTCACATCCATACACGACTACTGGAAAAACCATAGCCTTGACTAGACGAAACTTTGTTGACAAAGTAATGTCTCTGCTTTTTAATATTGTCCAGGTTGGTCATAACTTTGCTTCCAAGGAGTAAGCATCTTTTAATTTCATGGCTGCTGTCACCATCTGCAGTGATTTTGGAGCCCAAAAAATAAAATCAGCCACTGTTTCCCCATCTATTTCCCATGAAGTGGTGGGACCAGATGCCATGATCTTAGTTTTCTGAATGTTGAGCTTTAAGCCAACTTTTTCACTCTCCTCTTTCACTTTCATCAAGAGGCTCTTTAGTTCTTCTTCACTTTCTGCCATAAGGGTGGTGTCATCTGCATATCTCAGGTTATTGATATTTCTCCTGGTAATCTTGATTCCAACTTGTGCTTCATCCAGCCCAGCATTTCTCATGATGTACTCTGCATATAAGTTAAATAACCAGGGTGACAGTATACAGCCTTGACGTACTCCTTTTTGTATTTGGAAACAGTCTGTTGTTTCATGTCCAATACTAACTGTTGCTTCCTGACCTGCATACAGATTTCTCAAGAGGCAGGTCAGGTGGTCTGGTATTCCCATCTCTTTCAGAATTTTCCACAGTTTCTTGTGATCCATAGTCAAAGGCTTTTGCATAGTCAATAAAGCAGAAATAGATGTTTTTCTGGAACTCTCTTGCTTTTTCAATGATCCAGCGAATGTTGGCAATTTGATCTCTGGTTCCTCTGCCTTTTCTAAAACCAGCTTGAACATCTGGAAGTTCACGTATTGCTCACGCCTGGCTTGGAGAATTTTGAGCATTACTTTACTAGCATTGAGATGAGTGCAATTGTGCAATAGTTTGAACATTCTTTGGCATTGCCTTTCTTAGGGATTGGAATGAAAACTGACCTTTTCCAGTCCTAGTAGTAATTTTCTACTTCTGGGCTTCCCCCATAGCTCAGCAGTAAAGAATCTGCCTGAAATTCAGGAGATGCAGGAGACATGGATTCAATCCCTGGGTCAGTAAGATCCTCTGGATGAGCGCATGGCAACCCACTCCAGTATTCTTGCCTGGAAAATCCCAGAGACAGAAGAGCCTGGTATGCTACGGTTCATGGGGTCTCAAAGATTTGGACATGACTGAAGTGACTGAGCACATACGCAATTTTCTACTTCTATAATTCCCTCCAAATTTATTAACTAGAAATTCTACTGTAAGTAAGGACTGTCTTTTTGCTCCCATTTACCTATTCAATTGTATTAATATGGATTCATAGACATTTATTTTCTTCTATGAGTTATATTCCTTTTTTAAAATTATTTATTTATTCCTCAAATTGTCACCGATGTAATCAATGGGAACACTTTCAAGTTGGCTTTTGCGTCTTTTCAGCATCACCCATCATTTTTTTTCCCTTGGCAATTCCTTCATTTCTGTTTTCATATGATCTCTGTGCTCACCTTGTACTTTGCCTTTCCAAACCCTAAACTCAATCATTTTCCCGAGAATCCCTCATTCCTTGAATTATACATTGGTATTTAGATTTAAGGTCTTGGTACTAGGTGTGCTCATTGCTCCCGGAGTGTCATTGCTTTTAGGCCCTCTCAACAGAAAGGAGTAAGACGCATATGCAGGTGTGTATAAGTCACACGTACATCTATGCATATGTGTTGGTATATTAAGAGTCATGAATTTATGCTGATATATAGATTCTATCCAACACCAGAGGGCTCATCTGATCCTTCCTACTTCTCTCATTTTTATCTTCTTTCTCTGATAGTGAAAAACTCGGCTGTTTTGACCTACAATGTATAAGTCTACCATGATGTATGATGTATTTGTGTACATGACCTACGATGTATATAAATACTTACTTGTTCAAATGTCACACACACACATAGCTTCAGAATTCCTAACCCATGCCCTTTATGAGAAACACATTCGTGTAACTAGAGTACAGCATTTCTGCTACTGCTAAGTCACTTCAGTCGTGTCCGACTCTGTGCGACCCCATAGACGGAAGCCCACCAGTCTCCCCCGTCCCTGGGGTTCTCCAGGCAAGAACACTGGAGTGGGTTGCCATTTCCTTCTCCAATGTGTGAAAGTGAAAGTGAAGTCGCTCAGTTGTGTCCAACCCTTAGCGACCCCACGGACTACAGCCAACCAGGCTCCTCCATCCATGGGATTTTCTAGGCAATAGTACTGGAATGGCTTGCCATTGCCTTCTCCGACAGCATTTCTACACAACTCTTTTTTTTTTAGCTTTATGGAATATAGTCATCATCCTGTTTTCCAAAGTAACTTGTTAGTACTTTTCTTCCCTTCTCTCATCAGTGGGATTATGTTATTCAAGAAGTTGCTAGTTTTAATGTAGACATATTGATCAATCTACCAGAAATCGACTTTTGGTACCCTTTTATTACAATATAACATAAATAGAGAAAAGTATACAAATCATAAGTGTAGAACTTGGTGTATTTTCACAAATTGAAACTTCTTGGTAACCAGCATCTCAGAAGCTCAGTCATGCCCACTTTTAATCACTATCCACTCATTTCAGTAACCACCATCTAACTTCAAACACAATAAAGTCTTTTACATACTAAAGTAAATGGAAGGTGGTACTATGTACTTTTCTGTGTCCTCTTTGTCTCAACATTGTGTTTGTGAGATTTCTTCATGTCACTGAATGTGGTTGTAGTTTGCTTGTTGTCATTGCTGTTTAGTATTCCATTGTGTGAATATACAACATTTATTTACAGTGTTGACATCGACAAGCATTTGAGTAACTTCCAGTATGACGCTGCATGTGGACTAGTATGACAGTACATGCTTCACATGTGTTTTGAGGAGCTTATGAATGCGTTTCTGTTGTAAATCATCGCAGTAAAATTTGCTGGGTTATATCATGGTTGTTTATGTTCATCTTTCATAGATGCTTTTGGTTTGTAGTCCCATAAGAGTATACAGGAGTATAGTTGTTCCACATCCTACCGATGCTTTGTGTCATCTGGCTTTTTAGTTTACTCATTTTGATAGATGTGATGTCACATTGGAGTTTTGGTTAGCACTTCTCTGATGTCTAATAAACTTGACCACTTTTTCATACGTTTAGCCAATCTCTTTTGTGAAACGTCCATTTAAGTCTTTGCCATCTTTCCATTGACTGGTTGACTTGTATGTTTGGTTACTTTCTTACTGATTTGTAGGAGTTCTTTATCTATTCTGAATACGAGTCCTCCTTTTGAATCGTGTTACACATATCTTATCCCACTCTGTGGGCTTCCTTGGCACCCAGTCAGTTATGTTTTTAGAAAAAGAAAAGTTCTTCATCTTAACGTAGCCCGATTTCCTTTATGTTTAGTGCTTTATATGTCCTACTAAAGGAATATGAACTACCCCAAGGCACAAAGAGGTTCTCCTACTTTTAGAAACTTTTTATCTTTCAGTTTGTGTTGCAATCATTTAGAATTGCTTTCTATATGTAATGGAAAGTAAGAATCAAGATTGATTTTTCCCTAAAAGATTTCTATTTGCTTTAGAACAATTTATTTTAAGCAAATCTGTTTTTCTAGTATATTATAAATTAAGTGACCGTATACGTTTGTATACATTTCTGCACTCTAAGTTCTCTTATTTTGGTCTATTTGCATATTTCTGCAATAATTCTATACTCCCATAACGTTGTAAATCTTGATACCTGGTAGCGTTAGTCCCATAGCTCTGTTCTTCCTCAATATTGTTTTGGTTATACTTAGCACTTTGCATCTCCATATGCCTTTTAAAATGAGCTTGTCCATACTCACCAAAGACACATACTCTCACACAGAACAGCAGGGGTTTTGCTTTGGCTTGCACTGATTTTTGTAGGTCAAATTTGGGAACACTGTCATCTTTATAATATTGTGCTTTCCGATCTATGAAGATGGTATATTCCTCCATTCATTTAGGTTTCTCACAGTTTTTTCCCAGCTGGGTAGTTATCTTTTTGTTATTTGTTTCTACTTCAGCTGCACTGTAGGCCAAGAACATGATTTGGTGGTTTCAGTTCTTTTAAATTCTTAGGGATTTGCTTTGGTCATGAATATTGTCAGTTTTGGTAAATAGTACACGTTCACTTGAATGAAATGTATATTTTGCAGTTGTTGAATGTGGTAGTCAATATAGATTTAGCTTATTAATTTTGTTGTTCTATTTATTGATAAGTTTGTCTACTTTATCATTTAGTGGGAATTAGGTTTACCTATTTCTCCTTTTAGTTCTTTTAACTTCTATTTCATATATTTTGAGACTATTACATGCATAAAACTTTAGCAGTGTTATGCTGAACAGAGTTGAATTAATTCTAGTGGACTGACTCTTTTATCATCATCAAATATAATTTCTTTAGTAATATTTAGTATGTTTTAAATATTTACTTTGTTGTATATAGCTACATTATCTTTGTTTTTCTTAATGTTTGTATGCTATGTTTTGTTCCATCCTTTTACAGTCAATATTCCTATGTCCTTATGTTTAAGGTGCGTTTCACATAATTGAGTTTTTAAAATTCAGTCTGACTCTCTTTACATTTTAATTGAAGCTTTTGGTCCATTTACACATTAGTATAAATACTGAAAAAATTATATGCTTGGTTTAAATCTACATCTTATAATTTTTCTTCTTTGTTCCACTTCTTTGTTGCCTTCTTTCCAATTATTCAAGTGTGCTTAATCATTTCATTTCTACCCTCTATTATCTTTTTAGATATTACATTCTCTCTTTTTTTTTTTAGTGGTTGCCCTAAAAATTATATCATACTTTCTTGACTTAAAACCGTTTAATACAAATGAATGCTTTTGCTTCTTCCTGGACAATGCAATGACTTTAGTAGACTGTTTTAACTTGATATATTTCTTTCCACTCAGGTAGGTTTTGTAAGATAGTTTTGAAGATAAATTGCTAGTTTTCTAGGTAAAAACGCAAGGGGAAGACATTCCATGTAGTAAGAACGGCAAGTGTGGGTGCCGACTGTCCTTTCCCATCTGGGTTGTTCTTTTATTTTTGTGAGCCATGAGCTGACCTCTATAACTACATCAACAGACTTGCCCTCTGGCTTTCTATTTCAGGGCCAATGAGAGGCTCTGGCAGGGGAGTGCAAGGTAAGAGCCAGTTGAAATACTGCTTTGATTCCTCTAAGCCTATTATGGTTTTGACAACAGGTACATACTGTCCCCCACCACCTACCCCAGCTCCTGTTCCAAGCTCTGACTCCTACCAGGCTCTGCTAGTATGATTCTTTCCTCCTGTCTCTCAAGACCTTTCCAGGTAACAGCTCCCTGCTATTGCTAGTCCCTGGGTGATTCACCATCTTTGTTGTTTGCTCTAAATCAACTCTTACCTTTCCTAGGGTAAAATCCCTCGGGTAAGCATCCTGCAAGGAAGTATTTTTCCCATTGTAACCCTTGATGTTGACACATGGAGGAGAGGAAAGTAGAATGTATTTAAAGGCATAGTTTAATGTGGTCTGACCACGGGGTTGAGATAAGGGAGGCCCAGAGACAAGCCTGGGAGTGAGAATGGGGACTTATTAGAGTCTGCCAGTCCAGTCTGGACGTCACCCAGTGGGCTATGGGATTCACTGGTAGTTTCTAGAGTTAAAGAGGGACGTGGCCAGACCAGCCATTTACAAGGGTTACTCGGGTGCAGCAGAATAGAGGAAGGTCTGGGGAGAAAGAGATTGAACTTGGAGAGACTGGTCTGGAAGCAGTTGCAATAAACTGCCACAATCAGTGGCTGTGCAGTGCAGATAATCACTCCAAACTCTTAGCTGTGGTCTGCAGGGCTCTGGCTGATTTGGCCTCTGTCTACCAGTCTGATCTCAGCTATTCATTCCTCTTTGCTCACTGCATCTTTGTCAACTGTCCCTTTCTCCCCTGTTCAGTAAACATGTCAGGCTCCTTACGACCTCGGGGACTTTGCAATTCCTATTCCTCTGTTTGGACAGATTCCAGACTTCTCATCATTCAGGCCTCAGCTCAATAATATATCCTCAGAGAGGACTTTAGCAGCTACCTTCTTTACAGTGACTTCCTCTGGAACCCCTACATTACTGGAGGTTTTCTCCCCATAGGACTTATTACTGTCTGAAATACTTTCTTTATTAGTTGTTGACTAATTATCTGCCTCCCTTCTCTAGACGGTAGAGTTCATCAGAGAGGGACTTTGTCTTATTCACCAGTATATCTTTAACTCCTAGAAGACTACCTGCAACATAATAGATGCTCAATCAATATTCCTTGAATGAATGAATTAATGAACTTAGCATTCTGTTTGGCTCCCAAACATTACCCTACCTTCCCATGTGTACATTCAATCCTTTATCACCTCCACTCTACCCTTAACTTTCACTTACAAACAAAATAGGAAACTTTTTTGGGAAAAGACCATTATTCCTAATGAAAAAAGATGACTCTACCAGGGAAGGTGTCCCGTAAGATGTGGAATCTGACAGGGTCTTCAAAGAGAGGCAGGGAGCATGGATGTAAGAAACCATTTATCAATGAATTCAAGTCTTAGACTATCAAAAAATCAAACAAAAATAAAAAATCCATACCAAAACATTCAAAAAATAAAAACACTTAGATTTTAGTTTTCTAGTGCTGTGTAACTAACAGCAGCTTAAAACAACACCCACTTACTATCTCACAGTTTTGTAGATAGAGAATCTAGGCAAGCACTTCTGAGTTCTGCTCAGTGTACTCCTAATTTGAATCAAGGTGCCAGCCATCGGGGCTCTCATCTGAAGGCTTTGGGGAAGATTCCACTTTCAAGCTCACTCAAAGTGTTGGCAGAATCCAATCCTTGAGGTTGAAGGACTGAGGTCTTTGTTGTTGGCTGTCTGTAAGCTGCCATGCATATTCATTCTTATATAGCCCTTCCATCTTCAAGTGAAAAATAGCATGTTAAATCATTTTTGCTTTTTGAATCTCTCTGGCTTTCCTTTCTGCCTTTCTCTTCTACTCTGAAGGGGTCCTGTGATTATATTGGCCCAACCCAGTTAATCTAGGATAATCGAAGGGAAGAGGAACTCAAAAGCCTCTTGATGAAAGTGAAAGAGGAGAGTGAAAAAGTTGGCTTGAAGCTCAACATTCAGAAAACAAAGATCATGACATCTGGTCCCATCACTTCATGGGAAATAGATGGGGAAACAGTGTCAGACTTTATTTTTTGGGGCTCCAAAATCATTGCGGATGCTGATTTCAGCCATGAAATTAAAAAACGCTTACTCCTTGGAAGGAAAGTTATGACCAACCTAGATAGCATATTGAAAAGCAGAGACATTACTTTGCCAACCAAGGTCCATCTAGTCAAGGCTATGGTTTTTCCCGTGGTCATGTATGGATGTGAGAGTTGGACTGTGAAGAAAGCGGATCCCGAAGAATTGATGCTTTTGAACCGTGGTGCTAGAGAAGACCCTTGAGAGTCCCTTGGACTGCAAAGAGATCCAACCAGTCCATTCTAAAGGAGATCAATCCTGGGTGTTCATTGGAAGGACTGACACTAAAGCTGAAACTCCAATACTTTGGCCACCTCATGCGAAGAGTTGACTCACTGGAAAAGACTCTGATGCTGGAAGGGATTGGGGGCAGGAGGAGAAGGGGATAACAGAGAATGAGATGGCTGGATGGCATCACCGACTCGATGGACATGAGTTCGAGTGAACTCTGGGAGTTGGTGATGGACAGGGAGGCCTGGCGTGCTGTGATTCATGGGGTTGCAAAGAGTCGGACACGACTGAGTGACCGAACTGAACTGAACTGAATCTTCCTATTTTATAGCTCACTGACTAGTAACTTTAATTACAATGGCAAAGTCACTTTTCCCATGTAACATAGCATGTTCATAGGTGTAATACCAGGAGCAAAGGTCATGAGGGCCAAAATTCTATCGAGTATAAACAAGAAATGGACAAAACCAGCTCTTAGAAGAGACTGAAGGACCCCAAAGATGGGCCCAGTCTCCAAAAGGATAAAAGGGCAAATGTCTTTTTGATTTTGCAGTCAAGCTCTCCCTTCATCTCTCAATACAAACTTTTATGTCCAAATGATTAGAGACCACCAGGGTCTTAATAATTTTTCAGAGTGATAAGTATGAATTGACCTCCTCGCTGGGATTCTTCTCTAAACTCTGCCTGGAGTTCTTGCTAATCCAGGTCTAATGGATCTACTGTAAATGGTAATTTTCTTTCAGCTTCTCAAAATGTGATCAACAGATGGCTAACTCACAGGGCATCCAATGAATCAGAACTGCTGGTGTGAAGCTTCAGTTTGTATTTCTAGCTCAGTCTCCAAGTAATCCTTAAGCCTTCAGATTTGAACCACATAGTTCTCTTTTTCTCCCCTGTATTGTGGCAAAACTCAATCATCTTGAGTGTCAAGAGGAGGTCCCAATCCAGTTTCTTAGAGAAATGAAGGGAGTACTAATGATTTCTAGCTCACAGGAAGCCAACTTGACTTTCATGTTAAGGAAGAGTAAGAAAGAGAGGCTTAACAAGAGGGGCGAACACTGATGAGTGAGTGCGTGCTGTGTACAGGGAAGCATTTTCTCCACCTGCACAGACAGGCAGGTATATAAGCACAGGACACAAAGTTCCCTCATCGTATGAGTTGTCCTGACGCTGGCCTGTCTGACTTCATAGATGAGGTTCTTCCCTCTCCTGACAGTCAGAAGAAAGCTTTCTCTCCATCTCTGAATCCCTGCTGCTTCTCAGGAAGCCAAGCCAAGCCCAGTGGCAAATCCAATTCCTCAGGAAAGTCACAAGCACAGGTGCCTCTGGATTTATGGAACTCCTGCCTTGAAGACAAACCAGCTGGTTTTTATTGCATCCCATTTATCCCGCTTCCTCCTTTCCCACTTTGCCCACACGTCTTTTACCGCAGGGTTTGGCAAAGATGTGGGTGCTGCAGAAAGCTATTTGGAGGTGTCTGGGAGTGTGCAGATTCAGGGCTGTCAGCTCACTACCCATTTAAGCAGCTGGCCAGAACCTGGGTGATTTTTCTGGATGTGCCAAGCACACATCTAAAGCTGAGAGAGCAGGGAGAGGGTAGTGGGAACAAGGAGGTGGCTAGATGCTGTGGAAAGAGAAATTTGGGCCTGATTTTGAACCCACATCTGCCACTTCCTGTATGACCATGGGCAAGCCACTTAACCTCCCTGGGCTTCATTTTTGTTAGCATGATAAGACAGAGGTTTGATCTATTCCTTGCAGATTTGTTTCTGGACTGAAGGAAATAATATTAAAGTATCTATTGGGGCTTCCCTGGTGGCTCAGACAGTAAAGAATATGTCTGCCATGTAGGAGACCCATGTTTGATCCCTGGGTCAGGAAGATCCCCTGGAGAAGGGAATGGCTACCCACTCCAGTATTCTTGCCTGAAGAATCCCATGGATGTGGAGCCTGGTAGGGTACAGTCCATGGGGTTGTGAAGAGTTGGACACGACTGAGTGACATCACTTTTATTTTTCATTTTCAAGCATTGGAGAAGGAAATGGCAACACATTCCAGTATTCTTGCCTGGAGAATCCCAAAGACAGGGAGTCTGGCAGGCTACAGCCCATGAGGTTGCAAAGCGCTGGACATGACTAAGCAGCTAATACACGTGCTTCCATTAAGGTGCCTGTCAGAGTGTAGGTCTTCATTTATATTAGGACCTTTCTTCCAATATGGAAGAGACATCCCTGTAGCTCAAACAGTAAAGAATCTGCCTACGAGGCAAGAGACCAGGGTTCGATCCCTGGGTTGGGAAGTTCCTCTGAAGGAGGGAATGGCAGTCCACTCCAGTATTCTTGCTTGGAGAATCCCATGGACAGAGAAGCCTGGCGAGCTACAGTCCGTGGGATCGCAAAGAGTTGGACACGACTGAGTGACTAACACAGTCCAGTCTAATACGAAAAGCCTGCTTGGCAAGTTAGTTAATTGCTCAGTGCCTCAGTTTCTTCATTTGTAAAGCAGGGATAATAATCGTTCCTCACAGTCGTGTAGTGAGGCTTAAATAAATATATGCAAAACTCTTAAGCACACGGCTAAGCACATAAAAAGTTTTCAAGCAGCATGAGTGAGGAATGACGTACCTACATTGTGTCCACAGCTTCTGCGGGAGATGCTAAGGAGAAAGTTGGAAACCAGAGATCCCAAGATAGGCCCAGTCCCCGCTAAGATAAAAAAGCAACTACCCTTCTGGTTCTGCAGACAAGCCCTCCTTTCCTCTCTGGAATGAAAGGAGGAGGCCCAGCTAACTTCTTTGTCTTTCTGCATACACTCAAATGTGCAGAGAAATTTTTTTTAACTCTCTATTACTGAATAATAAAATGCCCCCAAATAGAGTAGTTTTAAACAAGCATTTATTATCTGTAGGTTTCTGGGGGTCAGGAATGTGGGAGCAGTTTAGTTAAATGGTTGTGGTTTAAGGTCTCATATTAGGTAGCCAAGGTTCTGGCCAGAGCCATAGTCACCTGAAGACTTGACTGGGACTAATGGGTCAATTCCTAAGATAGTCATTCATTTCGCTGTTGGCAGGAAGCCTCAATTCCTCGCCACGTGGGTCTCTCCAGAAGCTGCTGGTTTGTCTTAAAATGTGGCGCTGGCTTCCCACAGAGCAAGGTGAGAGAGATGGATGGAAGCTGCAGGGTCTCTCTTTCTAGCCTCCACACGAGCACATGATCATTTCTGCAGTATCCCATTTATCAGACATCAGTCACCAAGAACAGCACACCTTCAAGGGGAGAAGAGCTGGGCTTTATCTTTCGAGAGAGTGCTGTCAAAGAACTTGGGGATGTATTTTAGTCTTTTCCATCAGTGGTTCTCTGCAGAAAGTTGTGATTTTGGGGTGCTCGTGAGAGGCGGTGAGCTCAGGGCCTTTCAACTCCATCATCTTGGCTACTCTCTCTGAGGAGAGAGAGTATTTTTAAACACTCTCCTATCATAGGAATAATGATAGGTGCATGACAGATTTGGGGGTTGAATCCCAAATGAGCCAGTGTCTTTGTTCGTCCCTTTAATTACCCAGTTTACCCCTCCTGGAAAAAGATTTGACATTTCCAATTTCCAGCAGAGCTGAAAATAAGCCTAGAATTGGAAGAGAAAATGGCTGTGATTCAAACTACAAACTCTTATCGAGTGCCTTCTATACGCCACGTCCTATGTTTTGTATTTGAAATAAAGAGATGATTAATATAAATCTCTGCTCTAGAAGACCTGATGTCTAATGGAAAGACAGAGAGGTTAGAGAGAACATCAGAGTTAAATCATATAGATAGTCTTTACCTCACTCCTTATTTTTCATTTCTATATCCTCTTCCTTCCCAGTTCTTAGTACAGATGGTATTTACCCACTTATTTGCTTCTTTTACTTGTTTATTACTGTTTTCTTTCCACTGTATCCCCAGGGTTTGCTACATAGACATACTCAGTAATACTTGTCAATGACTAATTGAGATGTGGCAAGCATGGTGCACTACGACAGCAAATAGGAGGTCACTTCCTACCCCAGCCTGGAAGGAAGGCTTCCTGGAGGAAGCAAGCCAGCACTGAGATTTGAAGTATGATTAGGAGTCAGCAAGGTAGAGCATGTGTGGATTGTTGCTGTCCATAGGAACAGCATCCCCCAAAAGAGAGAGTCCTGTGCATTCAAGGGGCTGCAAACACTTCTGTGTGCTAGAGGGGAGAAAGTGGTGGGGGCTGGCGAGAGGAGTAGAGAGAGAATTGTGGAGGGGGGTAATGAGAGATGAGAGTCAAGACACAGTAGAGCCAGGTTGGTGAGAACTTACCTCGTGAGAAAATCTGGGGAGAATGGACTTTATCCTGAAAGCAATGGGAGAACTATGGAAGGTATTGAAATAGGGGAAAGATGAGGTCAGGTGTTTTTAATAGTCCAGCAAGGATTAGAAGGGCCGCCCTTGACCAGAGCCATGGTTTGAGTGTGGGAACCATAGGCATCCCAGGAGCCAGAAGTTACATTGTAGAAGATATTTTAGACCATCTTTCTGCAGAAGGCCCAGCATCCTCCCTGCATCTACTCCGGGGGCAGGGACAAGAGTATGGAACAGCAGCGTCCTCAGGCCATGAGGCCAGACCTCACTGGGCTCCTGTCCAGCCGCCCTCACAGCTTGTAGAAACCAAACCCTGCTCCTCCTTGTTCTCTGGCTCCTTTTCAGAAGTGGAGTTGGAGTGGGCGCCCCAAGCCCAATTACCAGAGCGTAGAGACCATGAGTTGGCAAACACATTTTCCCAGCAACAAGAGAAAACGTGCTGCTTCCTAGGATCCCCCCACTGGAATCATCCATGGAACGTGCAGAATGGCAGAAAAGCAGTTTTTTCTTGGAACCATATGGAAAACAGTTTGTTTGCTTGGAGGAAAATCATAGCTTGTTGTTTTTTTTCCCCTGGAGGAAAATGAAAACTCTCACACATTTAGTCTTTTCCATCCTTGTTTGTCTTGTGCTTCTGAACCAAAATGCAGGACTGGGGAGAGTGGTGCTTGTTGCTGAACAGGAATTCTTAATTAGAGGTTTGGTTCCACTAGCCAACCTATAGGAATTCCAGACTCAAATTGTCCATTCATGGTCTCTAAGGCAAGAATGGAGTCATTAAGCCCCAAAGCCAAATGACACATGTTTTGCAGAAAGGAGGGTGGTGTTGGTTATATAGTGTGTATGTGGGGTGGGGGTGGGTGGGGTACAGAATGATAGATAATGGTGAAATGTCCAAATGTAATCTCCAAAGCAGTGTTGAAATAATCCTCCCTTTGGAGACCTGTTCCTCTTAGTCAAGATGAAAACAAAAGAAAAGAGCCTGTTTTTCATTTGGTTCACTGGTCCGGAAAATGTGCCCCAGGAAGATGAGGCAGAACTGGGCATTTGAGGTGAATGGAAAGAGCCGGGAGGCATTTGCTAGGGATTTCTTTTGCCCAAAAGCCTCCTACATCTGGTGTTCCCTTCCCAGGAGGTTCCCCTGGAGCCGCCTTCTTCCCCTCTTCAGCATTGATCTTTGAACAACCTCGGAAGCTCTTTCCTTGGTAACATGCGAAACTATATGTAGGGCTTTAAGGATACATTCCAAATGATGATTTACGCTAGGTCATTCACAACCTCCCCTCCCCAGCAATAATTCTCCCAGAGAGCATTTAGATGATTTGAAAAATGTATATCAAATCCCCCAGAGAACAGTGTGCATCTTAATTGTGGATGAATGTAATTCTGATCATTCTCTGAATGCTCAAAGCTTTACAAACTGAGTAACACAAATGTGCAAAAAGAAAAAAAAAAAAAAACCTGCTTGCCAGCCTCTGAAGAGAAAGTTGATTACCCTAAGGGGAAACTGGGAGTGGGAGGAGGAGATGGAGTTTGATTCTCTGGATAGGCCATTTGATAAGTCTTGTGGGTATTTCCAGAAGTAGGACTCAAGTGAGCCAAGTTAATCATGCCTGTGTCCTTAAAAACCATCTTACTAAGCACCTAATATGTTCCAAGAGCTTTACTTAATGCTTGTAAAAATTTACAGAAAGCATAGCCAGTGAACCTTCAGCAAAGAAAACACATGAAGTGAGCCCCACATTCATTCTTGCTTTCTGCTATGGGACATGTTCCAAATAGTGTCACGAGAAAGTAGATGTTAAAAGACAGCCATGGTCTCATTGGCTGAAGGCAACAGAGCTGTAGCTGCTGAGGTGACCGGAATTGATGGAATAGAGTATTAAAGAAGAAATAAATGAACAGAGAAGTTTCCCCAGAAATCTACATTCACGTCCCCTTTAGGTTTTGGCCAAATACAAAGTTGTACATGTGTAGGCAAGACCTGGCCTGGCTAGGCAGAGAATAGCTATTGAGAGAAAATAGCTATTGAGAGAATAGCTATTGAGAGTTTACACAGTGATGGGTTATTGGGCTTCTGGTCAATCTCAGGGTAACTATGCTACTGAACACTCTGGGCATTTAGCTGAGACCCCTGAGTGGCCAGTCCAAGGAACTGGAGTACTGGAGCCAAGCACATGGACTGTTCTTGACCCACATTAACAAAGCTGAAAAACAAGCCTCAACAGGATCAAAGCAAATGAATTAAATGCTTGCCAAAACAATACTCACCACTCAATAATCAACATTCTTTAAAGGAAAAGGACATAATCCAGACTCAGCATTGCAGCATTTGTAATGTTCAGTATTCCAAAAAGTTACTAGACATCCAAAGTAGCAAGAAAATGTAACCCAAAACCAGGAGAATTAAGTCAATAGGAACAGACCCAGGGATGACACAGATGTAGTCAGTAGTGGACAGTGATTATAAAATAGCCATTATAAATAAGTTCAAGAATTTAAAGGAGGGACTTCCCTGGGAGTTCAAAGACTCAGATTCCACACTCCCAATGAAGGGGGCCTGGGTTTGATCCTTGATCTGGGAACTAGAGCCCACATGCCACAGCTAAGACCCGGTGCAGCCAAATAAATAAATAAAATATTAAAAAAAATAATTTAAAGGAAAAGATGGACATCTTGCTATAGGAATCTTAATGGAGAAACAGAGACTTTAAAAAGAAGCAAATGAAAAGTACAGAACTGAAAAACACAGTTTATAAAATGAAAAACTTCATTAGCTGCACAATGCATAAGAAAAGATTCAGTTCAGTTCAGTTGCACAGTTGTGTCCAACTCTTTGTGACCCCATAGACTGCAGCATGCCAGGCTTCCCTGTCCATCACCAACTCCTGGAGTTTACTCAAACTCATGTCCATTGAGTCGGTGATACCATCCAACTATCTCATCCTTTGTTATTCCCTTCTCCTCCCACCTTCAATCTTTCCCAGCATCAGGGTCTTTTCAAATGAGTCAGCTCTTCGCATCAGGTGGCCAAAGTGTTGGAGTTTCAGCTTCAGCATCAGTCCTTCCAATGAATATCCAGGACTTATTTCCTTTAGGATGGACTGATTGGATCTCCTTGCAGTCCAAGGGACTCTCAAGTGTCTTCTCCAACACCACAGTTCAAAAGCATCAATTCTTTGGCACTCAGCTTTCTTTATAGTCCAACTGTCACATCCATACACGACTACTGGAAAAACCATAGCCTTGACTAGACAGACCTTTGCTGACAAAGTAATGTCTCTGCTTTTTAATATGCTGTCTATGTTGGTCATAACTTTGCTTCCAAGGAGTAAGCATCTTTTAATTTCATGGCTGCAATCACCATCTGCAGTGATTTTGGAGCCCAAAAAAATAGTCAGTCACTGTTTCCACTGTTTCCCCATCTATTTCCCATGAAGTGATGGGACCAGATGCTATGATCTTAGTTTTCTGAATGTTGAGCTTTAAGCCAACTTTTTCACTCTCCTCTTTCACTGTCATCAAGAGGCTCTTTAGTTCTTCTTCACTTTCTGCCATAAGGGTGGTGTCATCTGCATATTTGAGGTTATTGATATTTCTCCTGGCAATCTTGATTCCAGCTTGTGCTTCCTCCAGCTCAGTGTTTCTCATGATGTACTCTGCATATAAGCTAAATAAGCAGGGTGACAGTATATAGCCTTTTCCTTTTTCCTTTTCCTATTTGGAACCAGTCTGTTGTTCCATGTCCAGTGAACACTGAAGAAAAGATTAGTGAACTTGAAAACAGATCAACAAAAATTATCTAAAGTATCTAAATTATCTAAACTGTTCATTTTAAAAAATGTACAGACTTGTGGGCAAATATCAAGCAGTTTGAATGTAAACGGAGTCCCAATATGAGAAGAGAGGGGAAAAAAGAAGCAAGAAAGAAATGAAAGAATTAATGACCAATATTTCCCCAATTAGGTGATAATCTGTCAACATTCAGACTGAAAAAATAAACAAAACCTCAATGGAACTTATTCAAGATAAGCACAAAGAAAACCACACCTAGTCATTTCATGAGCAAATAGCTGAAAGTCAAAGATAAAGAACATTTTAAAAACAGCCAGAGGAAAAAAAGACAGGTTACATACAAAGGAATAACAATAAAATTACTGCTGATTTCTCATCATACCAGTCATAAAACCAGACAGAAGATATGAAGTGACATCTTTAGAGTTTTGAATAAAAAAATAAATAAAAACTAAAGTTCCCAGTCAACCTAAAATTCTGTCTTTGACAGAAACAGCCTTTAAAAAACCAGAGACAAATAAAGACATTTTCAGATAAGGTGGATTATTCACTAGCGTATGTGTACTCTACAAAATATTAAAGGAAGTTCTTGGGCAAAAGGAAAATGATTCCATAAGATATCAGATCCCATCAAAAAAGAGTAAAAGAAATAGAAAATATGTTGGGTACAAATATAAATGACATTCTTAAAATTTCTCTAAAAGACATTTGACTGCTTAAACCAGAGACAGCAGCAAAGTATTGAGAGGTGTATGATGTATGTAGAAGCAGGGTGGAAAGCAACAGTATCATAAGATATAAGAAGAGACAGATAAAAGTATACTCTGTGAGGTTTTCTTTTCCATGATATGTGAGGTGGCATAAAGTTAATTCACTATCACAGGTAGACTGATAACCAAAATATGCTTTTTTAATCTCCAGAGCAACTGATAAAAATTAAAGCAAAGAGGCATAGCTAAAAAGACAAAAAAAGAAGAAAACTAGAAAATACTAGAAAACATTTAATTAATCCAGAAAAAGGAAGGAAAAGAGGGAAATAAGAAAGAAAGCATGAATATGGCAAAGAGGAAACAATAGCAAGGTGGTAGAATTAGATCCAACCAAATCACTGATCACATTATGCCTAAATAGAATAGACAGTCTAATTAAGTGAACAATACTGCCAGACTGGATTTCAAAAATGAGGTCTAATTATACAATGTTTATGAGGACACATACAACTAAAAGAAAAAGAAAAGGACAACCAAATAATGATTAATTGCGTAAACACAGGAGTAGCCATATTATCAGACAAAGTCAAGAACAATTACAAGGGATAAAGGGGGATATTACATAATAACGAGAAAGTCAATTCATTAAGAAGACATACAATTCCTATGCCTATGTGAAAAATTCTTTAGCTAAATTAAAGAGATGTCATATTTTAAAAGGATATAATACATCATTACCAAGTAGAGTTTATCTCAGCTATGTATAAGATCTGTTTAACATTAGAAAGATTGTAAGAGTCTAGGCCAATATATAAAAATCAACTGTATTTATATAAAAGAACAACAAACAGTTGGAAAAGAAAATGAAAAGCTCAATATTACTTCAGTTCAGTTCAGTTCAGTCGCTCAGTCGTGTCCAACTCTCTGCGACCCTATGAATCACAGCACGCCAGGCCTCCCTGTCCATCACCAACTCCCGGAGTTCACTCAAACTCATGTCCACAGAGTCGGTGATGCCATCCAGCCATCTCATTCTCCGTCGTCCCCTTCTCCTCCCGCCCCTAACCTTTCCTAGCATCAGAGTCTTTTCCAGTGAGTCAACTCGTCGCATGAGGTGGCCAAAGTATTGGAGTTTCAGCTTTAGCATCAGTCCTTCCAATGAACACCCAGGATTGATCTCCTTTAGAACGGACTGGTTGGATCTCCTTGCAGTATAAGGGACTCTCAAGATATCACTTATCTTAGCATTAAAAAAATCAAAATACTTAGGGACAAAGATAATGAAAGATTTTTAAGGTTTTTATGTAGGAAGGTACAAAATCTTGTTGAGAAATATTAAAGATCTGAATAAACATATATTTTATGTTCAAGAATGGGAAGATTCAACATTGTTAAGACATCAGTTCCCTGGAATTAGTCTTTAGAAATATTACAGTTAACCATCCCAGTAGTCCTTTTTGGGAGGAGGGTATAAATTGACCAGCTGATTCTAAAATTTATGTGGAAATGCAAAGGTCCTAGAATAGTCAAGTAATCTTCAAAAAGTACATGGTTGGATTACTTACACCATCTGATTTCAAATCCTTTATAAAGCTACAGTAATCAAGACAATGTAGTATAAGAATAGAAAAATAAATCAATGGAACGGGTTAAGGAATCTAGAAACAGATCCAAACATATATGGCCAATTAAGTTTTTATATTTGAACAAAGACTGCTCAATGGAGAAAGAAAAAAAAATCTTCTTTTTTAAGGTGCCAAAATAACTGGGTTTTTATATGGGGAAAAAAAAATGAATCAACAGTACCTTACAACATACCCCTGAATTAGTTCATTGTAGATCATAGGCCTAAATTTAAAAGCTAGACTGTAAAACTTCTAGGGAAAAAAAAAGGGAGAATATTGTTCCTAATTTGAGAAAGGCAATGATTTTTTTAGAACAGGCACTTGAAGCTCAACATTCAGAAAACAAAGATCATGGCATCTGGTCCCATCACTTCATGGGAAATAGATGGAAAAACAGTGGAAACAGTGTCAGACTTTATTTTTTTGGGCTCCAAAATCACTGCAGATGTTGATTGCAGCCATGAAATTAAAAGACGCTTGCTCCTTGGAAGGAAAGTTATGACCAACCTAGATAGTATATTAAAAAGCAGAGACATTACTTTGTCAACCAAGGTCCATCTAGTCAAGGCAATGGTTTTTCCCGTGGTCATGTATGGATGTGAGAGTTGGACTGTGAAGAAGGCTGATCGCCGAAGAATCGATGCTTTTGAACTATGGTGTTGGAGAAGACTCTTGAGAGTCCCTTATACTGCAAGGAGATCCAACCAGTCCATTCTAAGGGAGATCAATCCTGGATGTTCATTGGAGGGACTGATGCTAAAGCTGAAACTGCAATATTTTGGCCACCTCATGCGACGAGTTGACTCACTGGAAAAGACTCTGATGCTGGGAAAGGTTGGGGGCGGGAGGAGAAGGGGACGACGGAGAATGAGATGGCTGGATGGCATCACCGACTCTGTGGACATGAGTTTGAGTGAACTCCGGGAGTTGGTGATAGACAGGGAGGCCTGGCGTGCTGTGATTCATGGGGTTGCGGAGAGTCGGACACGACTGAGCGACTGAACTGAACTGAACTGAACAGAAAGCACTAGCCATCAAAGAAAAATGTAATAAACTGGATCTTATACAAATTAAAGATACCATTTAAAAAGTCAATAGGAAATCCATACACTGGAAGAAAAGTGTGTAAAATTGTGCTCTTTGGAAAAGTATTAGTTTGAGGACTTTAGGAAATCTCTCCTGGACCCCACAAGCCCCTCTAATCCTATCTACCTTATAGGCCCGCAGAGTGAGCTTTTTAAGAAGGAAATCTGACTGTGAAATATCCCTCCTTAACACATTTCAATAGACTCCATTGCCTTTAAGATAAAAGTTCAACTTAATAGGCTTAGAGAGTCCTTAATGATTAGGCCTCTGCTTACCTCTTCAGTCCCTTCTCAGGCTTCTTTCCTGTCACTCCTATATTCTTCAAGCCTTGTCCCAGGCATACTGTATAACAAACCACACCCAAATTCAGTGACGTGAACCAGCCAGCCTTTATACTCATGGATCTGAAGGTCAGCTGGAGCAATTCTGCTTCAGGCTGTGGCGCCTCTGTTGGGTGATCTAGACTGGCCTTGACTGAACCGCTCTACCTCTAGGTGCAGTTCTGCGGACTGGCCTGAAACCCTGCTCCATGTCTTTCATCCTCCCTGGACCAGCAAAGAAGCTGGGGCAAGTTCTTCTTATGGAAGTGGCAGAAATTCACGGAGACAAACGGAACACTCAGTGCCTAAAACCTAGGCTCTTAAGATGCCTCTTAAGATCGACACAGTGACACGTCTACCAATTTCACGGCCAAGTCAAAGTCAACCAGAAACAGGTACCCTTCATTCTGCCTGGGACAAGGTTGAGCCTGCAGAGAGTGAAGCCTTGGGGCCAAGAGTTCAATTTACTTTAACCCCTATCCTCTGGACCAACTGAACCACTTTCAGCATCCTTCCAAGGTACCACCTGCTCCTCCTCCTGCCTCAGACTACATCCCATGCTTTATAGACTCCCAGCCCTTCCCCCTCCCTCGACTCCTCCTTGCCCTTCCCTGAGTCCTGGTCAGGCGAGGCACCCCTGTCACTCTCACTTCCCTCCCATGACCCTTACTGCACAGTGCTTAGCAGCTCACTAACTGTAGCCCCTATCTCCTTCCAAGGTGTAGATATTTTCTGATATGTAAGGTAGGGATGGAGAAAGTTTGTTCCTGTGTACGATCTTTAGTTCCTGGAAATAGAACACAGACTGTTTCATGCACTGGGCCTGAAATCATTGGAAGGTTTGACATATATTTTTCTTTGGGTTACAGACAGAAGCTGCATAATGAATTCCTGTTGCTTTTGCTTGTCCACATCTCTTTCGCCTTTTAAAAATAATAGTGGCTGGCCTTTAGGGAACAACTCCTGTGACTCTGTACACAGACAAGCTTGTGTCCCTTGTGTTCTATGCATCCCCTGGGTCAAGGTTGGGTTAATCAAATGTTCTCGCCCAACAATTTGAACCAGGCGGAGGAAACTGATGGGAAAATAATTTGAAAAGGCTTTTCTCCAAGGCAGTTCTTTGATGCACGACTCATTTTCCAGAGCTACTAGATTCCTGGTCCCCAGATTCCCGGGGCTACTGGGGCTTCTACTCTTGATGAAGTTATGTTTAGCTTTTCCTGGGAATCTCTAGGCTAGCATAAATCCTTTCAATAAATGCTAGCATTTCATTTTAATTAAATTAGCCAGAGTCAATTTCTATTCAGTTCAGTTCAGTTCAGTCGCTCAGTCATGTCCAACTCTTTGTGACCCCGTGAATCACAGCACGCCAGGCCTCCCTGTCCATCACCAACTCCCGGAGTTCACTCAAACTCATGTCCATCGAGTCGGTGATGCCATCCAGCCATCTCATTTTCGGTCGTCCCCTTCTCCTCCCGCCCCCAATCCTTCCCAGTATCAGAGTCTTTTCCAGTGAGTCGACTCGTTGCATGAGATGGCCAAAGTAGTGGAGTTTCAGCTTTAGCATCAGTCCTTCCAATGAACACCCAGGATTGATCTCCTATTATTAAAAAATATTATAGTTGGTATTACAATCAAATGCTGAAAACTTCAGACTCCACTGTGTCTCTTCTCTCTTCCCCTGGTTTACCAGGAAGTGGGTGGGGACCGTGCCAGCTCTTATGTGGGGTTAATTGACCTTTGAGCTCTTGTAAAGCTCATTTTGAGAGGCAAATCTCCAGCTAATTTAAGGCTGTCAGCAGCTGGGACTGTCTATGTGTAGGCATCTTTGCTTTGCCAAGGGGCGAAACTTCCTGTGGCAGTTGGAGTAATGAGTGGCTACTGTGTACCGAGTCTTGCACATTAAAAATCTACCCTCATAATTACTCTTGCAGAGCAGGTCTTCTGAATATTCTTAGAGCTTTGAGGAAGGAGAGAGTCATTAGAAATTACTAGGGTTGGTGAGCTCAAAGATGGGCTGGGAGCCACAGTGTTTCATATTCAGATAAATCCCTCTGATGAAGAGATTCTCATTGCTTCATTGATTCATCTGTCTGTTATCTCTCATTTACCTGTCTACCACCTGTCTATCTATCTATGACCTATAGATCTATTATCTATTGTCTGTCTATCTACCTATTGTATTTATCATCTGTCTAACTGTATCTACATCTACCTATCTGTCTGTCTATCATTAGACTTGGCCACACTTTCATGGGCCCTGGGCACTTTCACATTCTCCATAAGCTCGACAGCATGTAAGATGAGGGTTAGGGTAGTAAGCCCAGCTTGCCGAGTGGGAGGCCTGAGGCACATTTCACTGTGATCTGATCCTCACTTTGTGATTAAGTTCCCACTTGCTGGATCACACTGGAGAACAAAAGCGTCCACCCATTAGTTCCTGCGTGCCACCCGTGTAAAAGCAAATGATGGAATCCTGTCCTAATTTGAGACAGAAGACACCTCTTGTTTATTCTTAATTGTCCTTCTATGCAAATTTTTCTTTTCCTTTCTAATCTGTCATGTGAGAAAAGTTAAATTAACCTGAACATGTGGGAACAGTTTCTACTAATTTTGAGCTCTTCCCTTTCTTTCCCTTAGGCATTTAATCAGTTCTATTTTTTTTTTTTGGAGAAGATTTGTTTGGCAAGTGGAAGAGAAGATAACAAGCCGGGGAATGGGGGAGGTAGGTTTTTAAAGATAGAAGTACGAAAGGAGCTGCCATCTGAGTCTCAAATTAAGATGGAAAGCACATTCTCTGCAGCTCCATGTTACCGTAATGGAAAGTTTAAAACAAAGTGGGTTTGATTTGAATCAAGAGGCTGCAATTAAATTTATTTTTCTAAGAAGTGCACTCTCAGTGTATGATATAGTCTTAATGCTTGCTCTTCACAACTAACTTGGAGAAAAGGGTATATTTCATTATGAATATATTTCATTTCGAAGAGTATGTTTCATTAATGGAAAGGTTTTTGAGAGGCAATAAGGTAGAGTGGGAATTGCTTTAGGTATTCAGAAGACCTGGATTCTTGCTTCTCTCCTTGGCTCTTATCTGCTGGGGTAACTGCATATATCTCTTACCTCTCTGAGCCACAGTTTCATGTTCCATGAAAGAAGAATCTCTGCCCCGCCCTGCCAGACCTACAGGGCTGCTGAGCTCAATGAAGAAAAGGTGCTTGTAAATGGGAGCTGGTCATAGGCTTTGCAGGAGGGGTTAACTGGGAGCAGGACCCACCATTTTCAGCAGCTACCAATCAACTTGACTTGGACAGCTTAGTGGGAGCTAAGGTGACATTACTTTTGGAGGGCATTTGGCACCTTCTTTATTAAAATTAATATTTGTTGTTGTTTTTTAGTTGCTAAGTGTGTCCTGCTCTCTTGTGACCCCATGGACTATAACCCACCAGGATCCTCTGTCTGTGGGATTTTCCAGGCAGGAATACAGGAATGAATTGTCATTTCCTTCTCCAGGGAATCTTCCTAACCCAGGGATCGAACCCACATCTCCTGCATTGGCAGGCAGGTTCTTTACCACTGAGCCACCAGGGACCAAAAAGTTCATTCAGGAACTTGAATGAACTTTTTGGCCAAGCCAGTAAAATTATATTTACACATCTAGGTACCTATCCTGGTGAGATATCTGCATAAGTGCATAAGAAATAACCACAGCTGTCATTGAGTCTAACTGTTTGCTAGGTTCTAGGTACTATATGGGCTTCCCAGGTGGCACTAGTGGTAAAGAACCCACCTGCCACTGGACGAGATGTGAGAGACATGGATTCGATCCCTAGGTCAGAAAGATCCCCTGGAGCAGGGCATGGCGACCGATTCTAGTACTCTTGCCTGGAGAAACCCATGGACAGAGGAGCCTGGTGGGCTATAGTCCATGGGGTTGTAACGAATCGGACACGACTGAAGCGACTTTGCATGTTCGCAGGTACTGTATAGGTATTAATTCATTTAATCCTACAACAACAATCTAAGGTTATTAATCCCAATTCTGAGATGAGGAAACTGAGGCACAGCGAAGTAAAGTAACCTGCCCTGGGTCACAGAGCTGGTAGGTGGCCATCTTAGTCTTGCTCTTGAGCTGCTATAGCAGAAGACCATAGACTGCATAGCTTATTTTTTTTGAATATTTTAATAAAATATAGTACAATATAAAATAAAAATAAGTAACAGATCTTTGGGGCTTTACACTGAGTTAGAGTTCCTATCAGAGGGATGACAGCACCACAGCCGCACTGGATCCTCATGAAGGAGGCACACGATTGACTGGATTACAAGAGTTACAGGAATGAGAGCTGCTCACTTCCCAGAAACTACAGCTCACAGAAAACCAACAAAGGCACGAGATACAGACCATTCATTTATGAATGTGTGAAACTCAGAAAAGTCCCCATCACTCCTACAACATGTCCAAAGTTCCTCAGAATTCACACAATACCAACTTTCTCATGGTTCTGGTTAAATTACATATACCAGTTTATAACAAATGGCAATATCTGTAACTTTGTTCAAAGTTTTAAAAAATTACTTAAGAATAATTTCTTGTATTTCTATGCCACCTTTATAGTTCTGGTTTCTCATTTCTTAATTAGTAAATTCAGCGTGCAGGTTCTATCCCAGGCTAATTTATACACTTCCGGAAGAAACAGCCTCTTAAATCCACAGAGTGTTGAGGTGGGGAGCCCCCAACCACGTCAGATTTGCTTCACATATGATAATATACATGCTTCAATCCATTCTCCCAAATTATCCCACCCTTGCCCTCTCCCACAGAGTCCAAAAGACTGCTCCACACATCCAAGTCTCTGCTGTTGTCTTGTATACAGGGTTATCGTTATCCTCTTGCTAAGGATAAGAAAGCTGTGGTACATTTACACAATGGAGTGCTATTCAGCGATTAGAAAGAATACATTTGAATTAGTTCTAATGAGGTGGACGAAACTGGAGCCTATTAGACAAAGTGAAGTAAGCCAGAAACAAAAGCACCAATACAGTATATTAACACATATATATGGAATATAGCAAGAGGATAATGCATAGCTTATTAACAACAGAAATTTATTTCTCATGGTTCTGAAGTCTGAACCCCGATATCACGGTGCCAGCATGGTCAAGTTCTGTTGAAAGCACTCTCGCTGATTCATAGAGGGCCACCTTCTGGCTGTGTCCTCAGCTGGTGGAAGGGGCAACAGAGGGGCCTGTTAGGCCTTACTCATGAGGGCTTACCCTTAGGACCTAATCATCTCCGATAGGCCTCACCTCTAAATTCTATCACAATGGAGGTTAGGTTTCATCATATGAATTTTGAGGGACACAGTCAGTCTATCTCAATGGCTCACCTGAGATTTGAAGCTGTTCAGTCTGGCTTCAGACACTATATGTTCAGCTATTACATAGGTATGAATCCAAGTTTTGTAGAGTGTGAAGCTCCTGTGATTTTAAAGCATCTCTTTAAAAAAATTACAAATAAAAGTCATGCACAAAAATGAATATTTATTTACAATGAGAAAAGAAATTGCAAAAATTATGAATCCTAAAAAGTGACAAATAACATAAGCATCACTAAATTCAGAAAAGTTCAGAATATTTTTATTAATTTACTACCTGATGCACTCTTATTATGCTTTCTTTCCTACATTTTATTTTTGGATGCATATTCTTTGATCTTCTTTTTCATATGATGACAATTTTGAAAAACTTTTATAAAGAAAATAATGCAGTTTTTTCCATAGCATGGTAAATTGAAAATTTTTTTTTATTATTGATAACTTTGATGCATAAAACATGCTGCTTCCCACAGACGTATTCACTGTTTGTACTACTTATACACATTCAAGCCCTGCAAAAACAAAAATTTTGACATAGTCTATTCTCCATGATTTTCATCAAAAGGAAAAAAAAATATGGTAACAGTACATGTTGCATTGTCAAGTATGTTTCTGACAGATTTTGGTGAGAAACAAAACCATTTTCATACCTCTGATGGTTGGTAGAACTTTCTGTAGACTAGCTTCTGGCTCTGTGCTTTTCATTTCTCTTCCACTCCCTACATAGTTCTGTCCTGTTATCCATCCACATGCTTTTACTGAGTCATGACCTATGGCATTTGTATCTTGTATCTTGACCCTATGGGTTGGTACTGTGGGTAGTAAGAGTATTTCTGGAAGCTCTTCTTACATGGTGCAGCTAGCAACTTTTGACACGCATCCCTAGACGTGTATACACTAAGTGTATCCCCTAGAAGAGAAATAGGAGGGAAGGCAGCAGGGCACAACCTTTGAAAGAATGACATAAGAGGAAGGGGACATATGTATACTTATAGCTGATTCATGATGTTGTATGGCAGAAACCAATACAACATTGTAAAGCAATTATCCTCCAATTAAAAGCAAATAAAAAATTAAATAAATTTTAAAAATCAATAAGCGTCAAACCAGACTTACTGAAAAAAAAGGACTAGACATAGGACATGACAAAAACTGGTTAGAAACAACTAGATCCCAGATGGTGGAAGATTTAACTCTGAGTAGTCCTTGAGGCTCATTGGACACTCATTGTAATACATTAGCAGATTCTGAATGACACACCCACCAAGGCCATGACAGTTCGAAGGCTGACCATCGAAGATCAAAAGGTGGACAGTGATCCTACTCCTGGAAACTTTCACCTCTTCCCCCACATAATTGGAATAATCCTCCCATCTCTTAAAAACTGCCCCAGCCCATAAAAATTGCCCAAACCACATTTCGGGGCCTCTCGCCTTCTGAGATGGCCCACACTCTGTCTGCGGAGTGTGCCTCTTCTCACCTTTTGAGACAGATCACATTTTGACTATGGAATGTGTATTTCTCTGAACAAATCCACTCCTTACCTATCGCTTTGTCTCTCACTGAACTCTTTCTGCAATGAGACATCAAGAACGTGATTGTCATTAAGTCCTGAGGCCATGTGTGTGATTTCAGGTAAAAGACAGTGGGTTCAAGTTCCAATCTGAGTTGCGTGGTTTCAGCAGAGGGTCTGAGTTATGAGGGACCAGCAGCATCAGCGTCTCTAGCATTTGTCACATAAAACTATATAAGAAGGATGCTCAGCACAGCTTCTTTTAGTGGTGAAAAGCCAAGAGAATCTAAATGGCCATCAGCACAGGACTGATTGGAATGTGGGTGTCCGTATAATAGAATCCTTTGCAGGTCTTAGGAGAAATAAGAAAAATGTTCAAATGTGGTCAGGAAAGGCATTCTTCACTTCATGGTGCTCTAGAAAACACAAGTTGCAGAACAATAGTGTCATCCTGTTTGTATATCTTCAAAAATGTGTATATTTGTAAATGCACAGACACATTTTGTAAGCATATGTAAGAAAATGTAAGGAGTGACAGCCTCTGGGGAGTTTAGACTGAGCATTGAGGGTGTAAGGAGGAAATTTTTAAATTTTCACCTTATGGTTTTCTGTTGTTTAAGTTTTTTGACTTTGAGCCTGTGTTAACATACACACTCACTTGCAGATGACAGAATCTCAACTCAAGAGATTAAGGGGAAAGGGGAAATTTGTTAATTCATACAGCTGTGGCTAAGGACACCAGGGGGGCTGGATCCAGGAGCACAAAGGGTATCAGTGGGAATGTGGCTTTCTGCAGCTCTTGGCTCACCTTTCCTGCCCTTCTTTCTCCCTAGGTAGGCTCTCCCTTGGGCTTCCCTTGTAGCTCAGCTGGTAAAGAATCCGCCTGCAATGTGGGACCCCGGGTTCGATGGGTTGGGAAGATTCCCCTGGAGAAGGGAAAGGCTACCCACTCCAGTGTTCTGGACTAGAGAATTCCATGGACTATACATGGGTCACAGAGTTGGTCACGATTGAGCGATTTTCACTTCACTTCAGGCTCTCCCTTTATAATGGCAAATGCCCTCCAGCCACTCCAAGTGTATGCTTTTTTCAGCTCAGCAGTGTCAGTGGGAATAGAGAGTTCCTCTTCCCTAAAGGTTTCAATGAAAGTCTAGAGTTGACTCTCACTGAATCAGGTCTATGCATGCGTTCACCCCTAAACCATTCACTGGGGCTAGAAAGAATTAGGCTGAAATCACCTTCCAAAATGGGGGGTGGGATCACTTTTACCCAAACCACTTGGGTGAGCACTGGGAGAGGAAGGAGAAGGGATTCCATCCAGGAAAATTGAGGTGCTGTTATCTAAAGACAAAAAGAGGACACCAACAGGCCGGAGCAGCCATCTGCCACATGTGCATTCCACTTACAATTTTAATGGGAGAGAATTTCAAAAAAGAAACAGTGCAGATTGTCAGAGGAAAATCTCAGAGCAAGTGAAATCTCTTACTGTTTTGCTAGTAAAGCAAAACAGAAATTATTGAAGACAACAATTGAACACAGAGTAGAGAAAATTCTCTTTTGCTCTCTTTCCAAAATAAGCTAAAGCTGCATTTGTTTGCTGCAAGAATTAGGCCAATTGAATAATTAGTGTTTAATGTTGAGCTGAATTAAATAAATTATTAGTATATCCATATGATGGGGACTATGCAGCCATTAAAATGATGTAGTAGATGAATATTAATATGAAAAAAAATTCCCTGTAGTTACTTTTTGGGAAAATGAGTGTTGCAAAACAACACTAACAACACAATCTCACAGTGAATAAATGTGCATATGTGTGTATATAGTGAAAGACTCTCAAGTAGTGTTTCTCATTTGGCTTTTCTGGGTTGATATGTTATGAATGGCTTTTATTTTATTCTCTTTCCATATTTGTATTTTCTGAGCTTTCTTCAATGAATATTTATTAACTTTTTAAACATAATTTAAATTTTTATCAAAGTTATTGCCTACTTTAAAAAGTCAAACAGTCCTATGAAGCTTATAATAAAGCTTCCTCCTGTTTACCCCAGTCCTTGCTTTCAGAGGCAACCACTTTTAACCGTTTTAGATGCTGCTTCCAGCATTCACTTCTAAATCACTTGTTGCATTGCTATTCTTAATTTTCTAGGTTCATATATCATATATTGACTTCCTAATAAAAAAGATGAAGATTCAACTCTAATATAGCATCCTCATCTGTATGGCTTAAATCGTCACTTTTATTAAACTCTTGTTTGTTGTTCTCATGATTAGGGACCATGTAAATATTATCCACTGCTGAGCCAAAAATTGTAATTAGATTTCATTTCCTAAATACCTATTCCTTTTACAGATTTTAATTTGATCCGGAAAACCTTACAAACAAGTTCAGTTCAGTTCAGTTCAGTTCAGTCGCTCAGTCGTGTCTGACTCTCCGCGACCCCATGAATCACAGCACACCAGGCCTCCCTGTCCATCACCAACTCCCGGAGTTCACTCAAACTCATGTCCACAGAGTCGGTGATGCCATCCAGCCATCTCATTCTCCGTCGTCCCCTTCTCCTCCCGCCCCCAACCTTTCCCAGCATCAGAGTCTTTTCCAGTGAGTCAACTCGTCTCATGAGGTGGCCAAAGTATTGCAGTTTCAGCTTTAGCATCAGTCCCTCCAATGAACACCCAGGATTGATCTCCTTTAGAATGGACTGGTTGGATCTCCTTGCAGTATAACGGACTCTCAAGAGTCTTCTCCAACACCACAGTTCAAAAGCATCGATTCTTCGGCGATCAGCTTTCTTCACAGTCCAACTCTCACATTAAGAGCTGTTAAATGAATGAAAAAAAATTCCACTAATTAGGGAAAATATTGATGTATCACAATGCAACCCCGGAAGATATTAAGAAGAGGTGGCAAGAATACACAGACGAACTGTACAAAAAAGATCTGATAATCACGATGGTGTGATCACTCACCTAGAGCCAGACATCCTGGAATGTGAAGTCAAGTGGGCCTTAGGAATTATCAGTACGAACAAAGCTAGTGGAGGTGATGGAATTTCAATTGAGCTCTTTCAAATCCTGAAAGAGGATGCTGTGAAAGTGCTGCACTCAATATGCCAGCAAATTTGGAAAACTCAACAGTGGCCACAGGACTGGAAAAGGTCAGTCTTCATCCCAATCCCAAAGAAAGGCAATGCCAAAGAATGCTCAAACTACCTCACAATTGCACTCATCTCACACGCTAGTAAAGTAATTCTTAAAGTTCTCCAAGCCAGGATTCAAAAATATGTGAACTGTGAACTTCCAGATGTTCAAGCTGGTCTTAGAAAAGGCAGAGGAACCAGAGATCAAATTGCCAACATGTGCTGGATCATGGAAAAAGCAAGAGAGTTCAAGAAAAACATCTATTTCTGCTTTATTGACTATGTCAAAGCCTCTGTGTGGAAAATTCTGAAAGAGATGGGAATATCAGACCACCTGACCTGCTTCTTGACAAACCTGTTTGCAGGTCAGGAAGCAACAGTTAGAACTATACATGGAACAACAGACTGGTTCCAAACAGGAAAAGGAGTACCTCAAGGCTGTATATTGTCACCCTGCTTATTTAACTTATACGCAGAGTACATCATGAGGAACACTGGGCTGGAAGAAGCACAAGCTGGAATCAAGATTGCCGGGAGAAATATCAATAACCTCAGATATGCAGATGACACCACCCTTATGGCAGGAAGTGAAGAAGAACTAAAGAGCCTCTTGATGAAAGTGAAAGAGGAGAGTGAAAAGGTTGGCTTGAAGTTCAACATTCAGAAAACAAAGATCATGGCATCTGGTCCCATCACTTCATGGGAAATAGATGGGGAAACAGTGGAAACAGTGGCTGACTTTACTTTTCTGGGCTCCAAAATCACTGCAGATGGTGACAGCTGCCATGAAATTAAAAGACGCTTACTCCTTGGAAGGAAAGATATGACCAACCTAGATAGCATATTAAAAAGAAGAGACATTACTTTGCCAAAAAACGGTCCGTCTAGTCAAGGCTATGGTTTTTCCAGTGGTCATGTATGGATGTGAGAGTTGGACTATGAAGAAAGCTGAGCACCGAAGAATTGATGCTTTTGAACTGTGGTGTTGAAGAAGACTCTTGAGAGTCCCTTGGACTGCAAGGAGATCCAACCAGTCCATCCTAAAGGAGATCAGTCCTGGGTGTTCATTGGAAGGACTGATGTTGAAGGTGAAACTCCAATTCTTTGGCCACCTGATGTGAAAAACTGATTCATTTGAAAAGACCCTGACGCTGGAAAAGATTGAGGGCAGGAGGAGAAGGGGATGACAGAGGATGAGATGGTTGATGGCATCACCGACGCGATGGACATGGGTTTGGGTGAACTCTGGGAGTTGGTGATGGACAGGGAGGCCAGGTGTGCTGCTGTTCATGGAGTCGCAAAGAGTCGGACACGACTGAGCAACTGAACTGAACTGAATGCAACCCCAGGTGCCGAAACAATTTTTACCAGCAGAAAAATAAGTCAATTGAATAATAAAACAAGTTTAAATAAATATACATGATAACTTGATAGTAAATATAGCTTGTGTATGTGTATTTATATACATAAGGCTTCTCAGGTGGTGCTGATGGTAAAGAACCACTTGCCAAATGCAGGAGATGTAAGAGATGTGGGTTCAATCCCTAGATTGGGAAGATCCCTTGGAGGAGGGCGTGACAACCCACTCCTATGTTCTTGCCTGGAGAATCCCATGGACAGAGGAGCCTGGTGGGCTATCGTCCACAGGGTTGCAAAGAGTCGGACATGATTGAAACAACTTAGCATGCATATATATATATACATACATATATAGTATACACATTTTATACATATATATAAAATGTGGGCTTCTCCATGGGTCAAACCCAGGTCTACTGCATTGCAGATGGATTCTTTACCGTCTGACAGCAGGGAAGCCTCAGTATATATATGTATATATATAAAATGCACTTAAGTCTTCTCTTCCTCCTTTGGTGAAAAAAAAATATATATATAATGTGATGCTATATATATATATGTGTGTGTGTATATATATATATAGTGTGAATAAAATATGTACATATAACATGAATTTTGAAAATGTATATGTGTGTGTGATGTAATGGAGATTATTTTATTCACCAAAGGAGGAAAAGTAGACTTAAAAGCACGACTGTTGCAGGAGTCATTTTCAGGAAGGTATGTTCTTTCTTCACTTTCTTCACCAAAGTTTTTGGGCTTATGCATGTCTCTCACTCAACCTGCACTTAAATTTGGAGTATGTAGAAATGTTTCTAGAACTAAGAGAAGGCTAGAGATGAGAATGCTTGGGAACACAAGGAAAGAGCAGGCACCCGTAATAGACTGAAGTGTTGGTTAAGGTCTTTCTTGTTTGGCATTCCTGGCCTAACAAAGCATCTGGGCTCACCCAAGCATAGTAAATATCTCACATTGGTCCAGTATGCTAGTCTCTGACTGGAAACTGTTTAATCAGTTGGGAAGTGTGTCATTGCCTAACATTATAATGTTAAACTATCACCTCCTATGGCATATATATTTAGTGTGCTTCTGGGTCTAATTTTGTTGTCTCATAGCAAAAATAAAATGAAAGGCAGAAAATGCTTATTGTCTGAAAAGTGGTATAATCTGTCAAGAGATATTATGGAGAGAAAATTTTAATAGTTCTTTTAGAAGGTAATTGTACGGTGTTTATTTCTTGTTCTTCAGTTCAGTTCAGTCCCTCGGTCGTGTCCGACTTTTTGTGACCCCATGGACTGCAGCACGCCAGGCCTCCCTGTCCATCACCAACTCCTGGAGTTTACTCAAACTCATGTCCATTGAGTCAGTGATGCCATCCAACCATCTCATCCTCTGTCGTCCCCTTCTCCTACCATCTTCAGTTTTCCCCAGCATCAGGGTCTTTTCCAATGATTTTCTTTTCTTGTACTTAATTGCTTTTAAAAAACTGTTTGGTGTTCTTCAAATTTCTGATGAAACCTTCTGTACAACTTATGGAATGGCTCTTCTCACACTCAACTGTATCAAATAAGCCACCATTTTCATTTTTACTCCTAGAGTCACTCTGCTCTTCTGCTCTGTTCTGGATTGGTTTTCCTCTTTGGGTGCTATACAGCTGGTTTCCTTGTCAGCTCTTTTCCATCCTCCTGATAATCCCCTTTCTCTGCCATCCTGTGCTGGGTGAATGACTTGCTGATTCCATTCCTCTTTCTTGATTTACTCCTTCATTTGGATGGAGCTCATCCTTCAGTGTCTTCTTTCAAATGGTACATTGGAGGTAAATTTTTTTAGACAGAGCAGAGCAGCACTTGATGAGAATGACTGATGGTGTTGGACAACCCCCAGCCTTTCCTTCCCACCCCATCCTCCTCTCACTGCCACAGTGACTATAGCATCCTAGAAAGAGCACTGACTTCAGCATCAGGCCCTCTGGGGACTGGGATCTTAGCTCCAATTTCTGAATGCTTCTATTTTATGTGCATTCCTGACTGATGATTCAACTGGCCACAGAATTTAAGTTGGCAATCATTTTCCTTCTGAATTTTGAAAGCACTGTTCTGTAGTCTTCTATTATAGTTGTATGCCACTGTAATCTCTAACTATTTCTCCTTGACAGCTTTTGGGATCTTCTTTATTTCTGGTGATGCGTAATTTTGGAATGCCTGGCTTTGATGTGAGAATTCCTTCCTTAGGCTAGGTTCTTTGAAGGCTCCTTCCATCTGGAAAATTACTTTCTTGAGTCCTAGAAAATGTTCTAGTACTTCTTCCTCCACTTGGTTTTCTCCCTTGATTAACCACCAGACAGAACACACCATTTTCTCTCATTTTTCCATCTCTGTTCTTATGTTTGAGTGTCTGGGGGTATGTCTTCAACTATATCATCTCATTTATCAACTGCATTTTCATTTCTGCTCTTACATTTTGCACTTCCAGACATTCTTTCTTGTTCTTTTTCTCCTTGTTCTTGTTTTATAGTTGTAAAATCTTCTCAATATGGCTGCTAATTACAAATTTGGTGGAACTGTTATTTTGCCTCCTGCTTTGAATTCATTTTCCTGAGTTCATTTTCCTTTCTTTTTCCCTCCCTTTCTTCCATTTTCCTTCCTTCTTTCCTTCCTTTCTCTTTCTCTTATCTGCCTTTCTCCCTCCCTTCCCTTTTTTTTCTTTCTTTTGGATTGTTGTTTTAGCCTCTGTCTTCCAGAATCCATCCCATAATATCTAGTGGACCTCTAGGAAAGAAGCTCTGAACTGCTGACAGGAAGTCCTCTGCTTGCCAGTGTGACCAGTCAGCTGCTGGACTCCTCCGTGGACAGATTGGGAAAAGATGGCTCTCTCACTGGGACTTCTTCTGTGCATGAGATTTTTAAAATATTTTTTTTTATTTGGTTGCACTGGGGCTTGGTTGTGGCACACAGGGTCTTCACTGCATCATGAGGATCTTTCATGGCGGTGTGGGGTTGCTCTGCAACATGTGTGATCTTAGTTTCCCAGTCATTGGCAGGTGAATTCTTAACCACTGGACCACCAGGGAAGTCCCCTGTACATTATGTTTTAATTTAAGAAAGCAACACATTATTTTATAGGAAAAGGCAATTACACACCACTTACATCAAACCTCAACTTAAGAATACCAAATGATTTCAAGATCACATACATCTGGGCACTGTAGGCTATCTGATTACTCACCCAAAAAATGTCCTGTAAGTAGAGAGCTGTGACCAACTTCTGGAGCTCTGGACTCTAAAGAAAAATGAAAATGGGTTCCCTGAGGACATCATAGCCCTGTCACCACTGAAGTTGCCTCATATATCACCATGGCTACAACTTTCTACTCTGAAGCTATTACACCAGCTGAAAGCTAGGTGGTTGTCCTTTTATGAATTGAAAGTCTGATGAATAAACCTAATCCTTTTTGACCACAACGATTCAGCACTCACTAGGTTCCAGGCCTTGTGTCAGATGCTTCTAACACAGTATTTCTTCCCTGCACAATCCAAGGGCTGTCATTGACTTTGTGGTCTTATGATGGCCACCTGGATTTGTGCAGTGCACAACCTGAGAAGCAATACATGATGGCTCTGACTTAAATCCTCCCATCAGTTCAACAAGGGAGTTACTGTTCAGGTGATTTAACAGATGACAAAACTGTGATTCAGAGAGGCTAAGTAATTTGTTGAAGTTCTCCCAGCTGCCAAGTGTGGGAGTTAAGATCCCAGTCTTCAAACTGCACGGTTCTGAAGGCAGTGATCTTTCTAGGACACTATTTTCACTGTGGCAGAGGGCAGGGGCTGGCGGGTGGCAGGGAGGGTCAGGATGTGGTGGGATGGAGAGGCTGGAGACTGTCCAGTCCCGTCAGCAATTCTCATCAGGTGCTGCTCTGCTCTGGAAGCCACCTTGGGGTGCCTTGCCATGGTGGGACAGTCCTTCAGAAAATCTTTGTCTTTGAAACTCTGCCTCCATGATGATTGCCCTGCTCATTGTGTGTCTTCTCTCCACCTGAGACAGGCACAGATTCAGGCAGCTTGTGCTGCCAAGCATTCCCCTTGGCAGTCAGATCACTAGAGGGTCTCTGTGTCTTGAAGTCATGAGTCCCTTCAAGAAGACTCGGAAGGCTGTCTGAGGCTGTCAAGAGGGCCACAGGGAGGGACAGAGAGCCATGTTTGGCCAGGGACAGCATCTAGGAAGGACCCTGAGTGTAGTCATGCCTTTCAGGGTGTAATTTCTATCCCAAAAAGAGTGAAGTAGTTGCCCTCCTACAGGGTGCCTTTCTTGGGGGTGGGGGTGGCCCCTTGTGCATGATTGTGTATGCTTGAGCACCTGTATATGTGTGTTGTGTTTATAATACTTGTGCACTCACAGATACCCAAAGATAGAGCTTGGAATAATTGTGATGGGGATTAAAACTCATGAAATCTAACTTCTATATGAATGGGATGGTGTATGTGTACATGTACACACACAGACACACATACACACACAGGGGCTTCCATACTGAAGCATCTTGGCATGTAAGTTTTATTTTGTTTCTGACCTCAACCCAGGCAGATTTGAAGGTTTTCATTCTTTCTGTTGACAGGTTCTCTAGCTTTTGGGTAGTAACAATCAGTTACATTCTCACAACAGCAAGATAACTGTTGGTTATTTTCTTCCTATTCCGAGCCAGACACTGTGCTCAGTACTTTATATGCATTATCTCATGACCCTCCCCTCAGCATGAATGCTCAGTCATTCAGTTGTGTCCGACTCTTTGTGACCCCATGGACTGTAGCCCACCAGCCTCCTCTGTCCATGGGGATTCCCAGGCAAGACTGCTGGATTGGGTTGCCATTCCCTTCTTCAGGGAATCTTCCCAACCCAGGGA
This sequence comes from Moschus berezovskii, assembly GCF_049115385.1. Classification (NCBI taxonomy): domain Eukaryota; kingdom Metazoa; phylum Chordata; class Mammalia; order Artiodactyla; family Moschidae; genus Moschus; species Moschus berezovskii. The sequence continues at coordinate 70,687,918 of NC_142473.1, read as the reverse complement.
TTGAACCAGCATCTCCTGTTGTCTCCTGCATTGAAAGTGGATTCTTTACTCTCCTTTCTGGTGCTCTATAGAAAAGATATTATACCCAATTTACAGATAAGGAAATTGAGACTCAGAGAGAAGTAATGTTTCTAACCAGTTGAACACACATTCAAACCAGATCCAGTTCTAAACATGGGCTCATTCCAATGGATTAATTGATTCAACAAATATTCTTTGAGCACCTACTGTGTGCCAGGAACTGGACAATCAGAATCTTATAAGAGGGGACTGATTGCTGGTGATTTAGCAGTGAATGAAAGAGAAAAAAATCCCTGACCTCATGAAACTTATATTCTATAAGAGAAACAGATAAACAAATAGTAAAATATATCAAGTATAAATAATAAGGAGAAAAAAATGCAGAAAAGAAGAGCAACAGTTTGGAGTGACTGATACTTCTGATACAGTGACCAAGGAGAGCAGCGTGGAGAAGGTGACATTTGTGTAAAGATTCAAAGGAAGTGAGAAAGCAAGCCAAGCAGAAATGTGTGGGGAAAGAATTCTAGGTAGAGGAAACAGCCCGTGCAAAGGTCCTGAGGTGGGGGCATGGCAGCTGTGTTTGAAGAATATGGAGAGAACCAGCATGGCTAGAGCGGAGGCCATCCAAGGGAGAGCAGTGGATATCATGCTTCTCTTAGTGATGAACTACAAACCTGTGCATTACCATCGGTGTCCTCAGACCAAGCATTTTCAGCAGACTCTGCACCACTCCACACCCCACTTTTCTGGCATCTTTCACTGAAGTCTGCAGAGATTGGAGGCTGGGTGGTGTTTGCAGAGAAGGAGGGAGGGAGCCTCTCGATTCCCACCGCTGTCCACTTCGGTGGGAGGAGCATGCAGGGTTAGCAGGGGGAGGGAAGGTCCTGTGGGGACAGGAAAACCTCAGCCCTCTCATTGCACTGGCGTTGCCCTCAAGTCACTTGGCAACCAGCCCAGCAGCAGCCGTGCAGGCCCCTGCACAGTTATACCTCTGTAGCCCTGTCTCTTCTTTGTTGGAGCCAAAAGAGAAGCTCTGTATAATTCTTAAGACCACATATTTAGCTAACCTACTCTGGCCTAAGTGACATTTTATGAGGAATTAATCTAACGGCTGATCGTCTCTCACCCTGACAGTGGTTAATGTGTCCTGGGAAGCCCTCACTGCCGAGCCAGGATCTCTGTTCTTGGCAGGGACTGGGCCTGGACTAGGGATATGGCTCCAGATGCAAGCTGGGTCTAGGGGTTTGGGAGGTTTTAAGGAAATCAGGGCCGACCCAGAGAAAATCAGGCACAGAGGAAAAAAATAAATAACTTGAATTTTTTGAGGAAATTGCTTTTATTTTTTTCCTCTCATGTCTAGCTCCCTTTAATTTGAGGGAACCCTGTATGAGTTAGTTATAGGCAATCAACAGTATTTTCCACCCATGAATCAGTAAATATTAAAGAATCCAGTTTGGGGATGACCAGTGACCTGGGATGGCCACAGTTACAGGAGGTGTGCTGTGCCACCAACTCCTTTCTGGAAGTTCTTTGCCCTCAGCTGCCGCCGTGGCACCCTATGACTCCCATCTCCCTGGTTACAGGGGGATTGGCCACCTTGCCTAAGGACAGCCAATCCTTCCTCTAATCCCCAGCCTACGAGATGGTCTCGGATCCAGCAAAGTCAAGGATGAATAGCCAGATTGTTTCACTGGGAGAACTTGAGGTCAAGGCCCGGTTGCAGGAGCTAAAGAAACAGAGAAGCAGAGACAGATTAACTGAGGCTTGTTTAGAGGAGGCGGCGAGAACTGGTCAGAGCGTGTGCTGGATTCTGGAGGGCTCCCCCTTGCTTCCACTGTTCTCTTTCCATTTCTCTCTAATCCTCTTTGCTGTCTTTTCCTCCACCCATCTTCAAACTCCACTTCCCTTCATGTGGTCATACATTCCAGTGGCAAAAGGAGGATGAGGGAGGTCTGTCACCAGATGATCTCAGCACCAGACTTCCATCACACTATTTGGAAACTCCAGCAGAAGAAAGCTTCTGTCTCCTGGAGCCCACATATAAAGTCCCAGGGAAGGGCCCTGATTGGTCAGTGTGCATCACATGCCCCTCTCACTTGGCAAATTCCCATGGGCAGAAGGCTGGTTTGATTTGATTCCTCTGGCTTATGTCATATGCCTAGAGCCTCCAGGCAGGAAGCCCCATGAATCACATGAAATGGAAGATGGGCATAATTAAAAGAACCTGTCACTGAAGTTACCAGAAAAAGAGGCTGAGTGGTGATGGCTGAGCCAGACTGATATGTCGGCTCTGTGTTTGATAGTCCACCCTGGCCTAGGCACCTGTGGGGAAAGTGGTATGGGCACAGCCCTCTTCTGTGTTGGAAAAGATGGCACACTCACCAGAGACAATGATCAGCACTTCTGAAGCAGCTGGAGAACTGGGATTCCTGAAAGTCAAGGGGATGGTCTAGACATTAACTCAGTTCCATGTCACTTGCCCTACTGATTCAAAAAGGCCCCAGTGCTGTGAGATGAGTCTGTGGCAGAAAGGTAAGACCACTTCTGTATCACCTTGAACAAATTCTTAGGCTGCTGGTCACCTAACAATTTGAGAAAAAAGAGGTAGTTGGGGTGGAGGGAAAGAGTACAGGATATCACTGTCTTCTCCTGAAGCCATCCAAGAGAGGGTCCAGGTGATCTTGGTGGCTCTGAGCCTACGGAAGGTTGTCTGCCAGGGCAGCCTTCCCTGCCTGAGGGACTGGGTGTGGGGAAATGCTTCCGTGAAGATGGGCTCAGGGATTGCACAAACCAGGATGTTGTACAGGGAGGTGAAGTGGAGTTTCCCTAGCCTGGATGACCTCATTAGAACAGACCATCGACTGTGGACCTAGAATGAAGGCCTGACCTGGAAATGGGAGGCACAGGTGTGCAGCTCCATGGGTCAGGGAAAGAAGGCAGGATGGGTAAGGGGTGGGGCATGAAGAATAGTTTGGTAAGTTCCACCCTTGGAGTCAGAGTTGCAAAGAACTTAGAGATACACCTGTGAGGCTGTCAGGAATTAAGATCTAGAGCCGAATGACAGAGGAGGAGCAGGATTCTGAGGAAGAAGATGGAGCTCAGTACTGAAAACCTTCTTAGGGGAATGATGGAGGAAAATAGACATCTCTGACTCAGGTGAGGGACCCTGGACTGTGACATCTAATTGATACAAGACAGCAGTACTTGGATATTATTAGGAAGAAGGGCCACGCTATCAGATCTAGGGTGAAATGGAGGAGCCACGCAGAAGTGGGAGAACTGAAAACCAAGGAGGCTGGAGAGGTCCATACATGGGGCTGCACAGTGGATGGGGCTCTGACCCGGAAACTTAAAACAAGAATATCTTCTATGTGCCAAGTTTTATACCTTCAATTAGTTAATCCGTGGTGTGTGCCTCTCGTACACCCCAGGAGAAAGGTAGCATTGGTCATGGGGCAGTGGTGGGGAGGAGGAGGCCAGACAGGCCTGGGTACCAGGAGTCAGCAGGAGGTGACTAGAGGGGAAGATGGTGCATAAAGTTAGGCTCCAAGCCTCACTGAAATGAAGACCCATCGGCCTGGACTTGCTGGTGGTTTAGCTGTTAAGTCGTGTCCGACTCTTGCGATCCCACAGACTGTAGCCAGCTAGGCTCCTCTGTCCATGGGATTTTCCAGGCAAGAATACTGGTGTGGTTTGCAATGGGTTTCTTCAGGGGATCTTTCTGACCCAGGAATCGAACCCAGGTCTCCTGCACTGCAGGCAGATTCTTTACGGACTGAGCTACCAGGGAAGGCCTGCACTTATAGAACACAAATTTAAACATAAAACTATCAAGACTTTCAAGATAGTGACTAAATAACATTAAACCCTAAGCATGGCCCTTCTAAGTACAGACTATAAATTTCTGTGTGTCTGCACTGGTGGCAGGCCTGGGAAGCTGGCCCCACTCAAGCACAGCAGAGGAGAAAATTTCAGTGGCCGAAAAGCTGTCCCCAGAATTCTGGGGAATGAATTATATTTGAGTTGGAGGCAATGTCCCAAGGGCATGGGCTTTGGCAAAAACCAAGGTGGCAGAGGACAAAGCTAAGCTGTTCCTAATGAGTTCAGGAGAGCAGTTCTTTCTTTGTTTCAGAGAGGAGCAGGGAGAGATGTGCCCATGAGAAAGGAGAAGCTGGCAACCGTGTGAATGTGTGGGGAAGACTAGCGGAGACAGGTCCCTGGTGTGATGGTGGCAGTGGGAAATTTAAAGCCCTGGGATGTGTGACGTTGAATTTTAAGTTCTTCATAAGTCTGTGGTTACAATTCTCTTCCACTTCTCCCCTCCCATTTACCCTGATTGGGAAAATATATACCCACAGATGCTTAGAAGAAGTGGCGTGTGTGTGTGTGTGTGTGTGTGTGTGCACGTGCGTGCATGAGTCAGATGAGGAAGGAGCTGGGTTTCACATCAGATTCATAGCGATACAGACTTCATAGGCACAAACAGAAGCAAGAGTCTTGCGACTATAAATCTCCCAACCCTGAGAACCTAAGGAATCTCAGCCAGAGCTTTGAACTTCCATGGGATGTTGAAGCAGGAGAGAGAACGCCCAGGCCACTCTGATGTAGATCTCCAGGGGCTGTATGAAATGTGGGCCAAACAAATCTTCATGGATCAAAGTAATCCTGAACTTCTAAGTGGCGGTGGTAGAGATGATGGTGGGAGTGGTGGTGATGATGATGAGGAAGGTGATGATAATGACAATGATGGTAATGATCAAGTCAAACACTGTCCAATATAATTCTCACATCATCCCATCAAGAAGGAACTCTTTATTGCTCGTTTATTAAAGAATGTATGAGGCACAGAGAGATGAAGTAACTTGTCCACAATCACAACCAAAATCACAATAGACAAAGTCTATTCTGATGGACCTAGCTGGAGGGAGGTAAATCTCTTCTTGAGATCTGCCTATCAGGATGGTCTGTGGACAGATCCACCAACAATGCCGTGTGCAGCACAATCCAGGAATGTCATTCCTATTTTAAACTATGTCAGTGTCCCCTGCAGGTGTTCAGTACACAACCTAAGTCACGTCTACAGTAAAGCATTTTCTCCATATCTTGATGATGAAGCAAGCACAGTTCAGTTCAGTTCACTTGCTCAGTCGTGTCCGACTCTTTGCGACCCAATGAACCACAGCACGCCAGGCCTCCCTGTCCATCACCAACTCCCGGAGTTCACTCAGACTCATGTCCATCGAGTCGGTGATGCCATCCAGCCATCTCATCCTCTGTCGTCCCCTTCTCCTCCCGCCCCCAATCCCTCCCAGCATAAGGGTCTTTTCAAGTGAGTCAACTTGTCGCATGAGGTTGCCAAAGTATTGCAGTTTCAGCTTTAGCATCAGTCCTTCCAATGAACAGCCAGGACTGATCTCCTTTAGAATGGACTGGTTGGATCTCCTTACAGTCCAAGGGACTCTCAAGAGTCTTCTCCAGCACCACAGTTCAAAAGCATCAATTCTTCTGTGATCAGTTTTCTTCACAGTCCCACTCTCACATCCATACATGACCATGGGAAAAACCATTGCCTTGACTAGATGGACCTTTGTTGGCAAAGTAATGTCTCTGCTTTTTAATATGCTATCTAGGTTGGTCATAACTTTCCTTCCAAGGAGTAAACGTCTTTTAATTTCAAGATGCAATCAGCATCCGCAGTGATTTTGGAGCCCAAAAAAATAAAGTCAGCCACTGTTTCCACTGTTTCCCCATCTATTTCCCTGAGGAAGGCTTTCTTATCTCTCCTTGCTATTCTTTGGGACTCTGCATTCAGATGCTTATATCTTTCCTTTTCTCCTTTGCTTTTTGCTTCTCTTCTTTTCACAGCTATTTGTAAGGCCTCCTCAGACAGCCATTTCGCTCTTTTGCATTTCTTTTCCATGGGGATGGTCTTGGTCCCTGTCTCCTGTACAATGTCACAAACCTCCGTCCAGAGTTCATCAGGCACTCTATCAGCTCTAGTCCCTTAAATCTATTTCTTACTTCCACTGTATAATCATAAGGGATTTAATTTAGGTCATATCTGAATGGTCTAGTGGTTTTCCCTACTTTCTTCAATTTAAGTCTGAATTTGGCAATAAGGAGTTCATGATCTGAGCCACAGTCAGCTCCTGGTCTTGTTTTTGCTAACTGTATAGAGCTTCTCCATCTTTGGCTGCAAAGAATATAACCAATCTGATTTCGGTGTTGACCATCTGGTGATGTCCACGTGTAGAGTCTCGTCTTGTGTTGTTGGAAGAAGGTGTTTGCTATGACCAGTGCGTTCTCTTGGAAAAACTCTATTAGCCTTTGCCTTGCTTCATTTCGTGCTCCAAGGCGAAATTTGCTTGTTACTCCAGGTGTTTCTTGACTTCCTACTTTTGCATTCCAGTCCCCTATAATGAAAAGAACATCTTTTTTGGGTGTTAGTTCTAAAAGGTCTTGTAGGTCTTCATAGAACCGTTCAACTTTGGCTTCTTCAGCATTACTGGTTGTGGCATAGGCTTGGATTACTGTAATATTGAATGGTTTGCCTTGGAAATGAACAGAAATCATTCTGTCATTTTTAAGATTGCATCCAAGTACTGCATTTTGGACTCTTTTGTTGACCATGATGGCTACTCCATTTCTTCTAAGGGATTCCTGCCCACAGTAGTAGATATAATGGCCATCTGAGTTAAATTCACCCATTCCAGTCCATTTTAAAAGTTCACTGATTCCTAGAATGTCGATGTTCACTCTTGTCATCTTCTGTTTGACCACTTCCAATTTGCCTTGATTTATGGACCTAACTGACTCGTTCAACAGCAAACGTGTATGGAGAGCAACTGCAGGCTGGAAACTGCTGGGCCCTGCGGATCCAGACTAGGTGATGTAGTTCCTGGGAGAGACTGTCACATGGGGGCTGTGTTTTTATAATTGTCCAAGTATGGGGGAGGGGATAGAGAGAAGGCAGCATCTCATTCTGTCTGGAGAGGGTGGTTAGAGAGGGTTTCAAGGAGGAGGCCATACTTGTACTGAGCCTTAAAGGATGAAGAGGTCACCAAATAGACCAAGAATGATTGAGGACCCATTCTTGGCTGGCGAAATAGAACAAACAAAGGCAAAGAATTGTCGCTTCATGCCCTGCCTAAGGGGAAAGCAGTTTAGATATGCTTGTTTGCAGTGGTGATAGAGTAGTTCATGTGCATGGTTGAATAGGTGGGTGGGAATTTGGATCTTGAGATGCTTTTCATGTCGTGCTAACAGGTGAGATCTCCATACTAAGGGAGGTGTGCAGTGAGGCCAGGGCTTTATCGCCAGCCTCCAAGAATTGGATTATGACACTGGAAGTAATGTGAAGGGAGTTGGAGAGCCTCTTACCAGGAGCTTGAGGGCAGAGGTATCAAAAAATGAATTTACCACACGCCTACTTAGTAAAAGGCCCATATTTACTAGGTCTTATGATGAGTTAACAGGGCTTCCCTGATAGCTCCATTGGTAAAGAATCCACCTGCAATGCAGCAGATCCCGGTTCAATTCCTGGGTCAGGAGGATCCGCTGGAGAAGGGATAGGCTACCCACTCCAGTATTCTTGGGCTTCCCTGGTGGCTCAACTGGTAAAGAATCTGCCTGCACTGTGGGAGACCTGGGTTCGATCCCTGGGTTGGGAAGATTCCCTGCAGAAGGGAAGGGCTACCCACTCCAGTATTCTGGCCTGGGGAATTTCCTGGACTGTAAAGTCCTTAGGGTCACAAACTGTCGGACATGACTGAGCAACTTTCACTCTTACTCTCACTCTGTCATGATGAGTTGACAAATGGCGACTGGGCAAGTAGATAATGTCAAAGAGTGAGGCTGGCAGGCATCAGGGCTACTGTGAAGTGGCGGGGCCCCCAGTGGACTGATGCCTGCATGCCAATTTAAAGCGGGCAGTCATTACTCATCAGTTGTTTCCAAGAAGGAATATAGGCCCAGTTTTGCCAGAGCTGATTTTTCAGGAAAAGCCAGAAACAGTGGAAGTGAGGAATAGATTTAAGGGACTAGATCTGATTGATAGAGTGCCTGATGAACTCTGGACGGAGGTTCGTGACATTGTACAGGAGACAGGGACCAAGAGCATCCCCATGGAAAAGAAATGCAAAAAAGCAAAATGGCTGTCTGAGGAGGCCTTACAAATAGCTGTGAAAAGAAGAGAGGCGAAAAGCAAAGGAGAAAAGGAAAGATATAAGCATCTGAATGCAGAGTCCCAAAGAATAGCAAGGAGAGATAAGAAAGACTTCCTCAGCGATCAATGCAAAGAAATAAAGGAAAACAACAGAACAGGAAAAACAAGAGATCTCTTCAAGAAAATCAGAGATATCAAGGGAACATTTCATGCAAAGATGGGCTCGATAAAGGACAGAAATGGTATGGACCTAACAGAAGCAGAAGATATTAAGAAGAGGTGGCAAGAATACACAGAAGAACTGTACAAAAACGATCTTCACGACCAAGATAGTCACGATAACATGATCACTGACCTAGAGACAGACATCTTGGAATGTGAAGTCAAGTGAGACTTAGAAAGCATCACTACGAACAAAGCTAGTGGAGGTGATAGAATTCCAGTTGAGCTATTTCAAATCTTGAAAGATGATGCTGTGAAAGTACTACACTCAATATGCCAGCAAATTTGGAAAACTCAGCAGTGGCCACAGGACTGGAAAAGGTCAGTCTTCATTCCAATCCCAAAGAAAGGCAATGCCAAAGAATGCTCAAACTACCGCACAATTGCACTCATCTCACACGCTAGTAAAGTCATGCTCAAAATTCTCCAAGCTAGGCTTCAGCAATATGTGAACCGTGAACTCCCAGATGTTCAAGCTGGTTTTAGAAAAGGCAGAGGCACCAGAGATCAAATTGCCAACATCCACTGGATCATGGAGAAAGCAAGAGATTTTCAGAAAAACATCTATTTCTGCTTCATTGACTATGCCAAAGCCTTTGACTGTGTGGATCACAATCAACTGTGGAAAATTCTGAAAGAGATGAGAATACCAGACCACCTGACCTGCCTCTTGAGAAACCTGTATGCAGGTCAGGAAGCAACAGTCAGAACTGTACATGGAACAACAGACTGGTTCCAAATAGGAAAAGGAGTGCGTCAAGGCTGTATATTGTCACCCTGCTTATTTAACTTATATGCAGAGTACATCATGAGGAATGCTGGGCTGGAAGAAGCACAAGCTGGAATCAAAATTACTGGGAGAAAAATCAATAATCTCAGATATGCAGATGACACCACCCTTATGGCAGAAAGTGAAGAGGAACTCAAAAGCCTCTTGATGAAAATGAAAGAGAAGAGTGAAAAGGTTGGCTTGAAGCTCAACATTCAGAAAACTAAGATCATGGCATCTGGTCCCATCACTTCATGGGAAATAGATGGGGAAACAGTGGAAACAGTGTCAGACTTTATTTTTGGGGGCTCCAAAATCACTGCAGATGCTGATTGCAGCCATGAAATTAAAAGACGCTTACTCCTTGGAAGGAAAGTTATGACCAACCTTGATAATATATTGAAAAGCAGATACATTAATTTGCCAACAAAGGTCCATCTAGTCAAGGCTGTGGTTTTTCCCGTGGTCGTGTATGGATGTGAGAGTTGGACTGTGAAGAAAGCTGATTGCTGAAAAATTGATGCTTTTGAACTGTGGTGTTGGAGAAGACTTTTGAGAGTCCCTTGTACCGCCAGGAGATCCAACCAGTCCATTCTAAAGGAGATCAATGCTGGGTGTTCATTGGAAGGACTGATGCTAAAGCTGAAGCTGCAATACTTTGGCCACCTCATGCGATGAGTTGACTCACTGGAAAAAGTCTGATGCTGGGAAAGGTTGGGGGCAGGAGGAGACGGGGACGACAGAGAATGAGATGGCTGGGTGGCAACACCGACTCTGTGGACATGAGTTTGAGTGTACTCCAGGAGTTGGTGATGGACAGGGAGGCCTGGCGTGCTGTGATTCATGGGGTCTCGGAGAGTCGGACACGACTGAGTGACTGAACTGAACTGAACTGAACTCGTCTGTGTCTTAATGAGAACTATTAATTCAAATACCATATAGGTGAAACAAACACAAACATGACCAGGATTTAGCCCCCTAGCACCCCGATCTTCCTATTTACCACCCATTCATTCATTCACCTATACTTCTATCCACACATCCAACCAGCCAGCCACCCCACCATCCATCCACCTTTCACTTTGTCCATCTGTTTCTTCCTATCCACTTGTCTACCCATCTATTTGTTCTCCCATCTAATAACGCACTACACACACACACACACACTCATGCATCACCCACTTATTCATCCAACTATCCATCCGTCATTCAAGGAGATCAAAACAGTCAATCTTAGGGGAAATCACCCTGAATACTCATTGGAAGGACTAATGCTGAAGCAGAAACTCCAGTATTTTGATCATCTGATGCGAACAACTGCACTCATTGGAAAAGACCCTGATGCTGGGAAAGATTGAGGGCAGAAGGAGAAGAGGGCATCAGAGGATGAGATGGCTGGATGGCTTCACTGATACCATGGACATGAAACTGGGCAAACTTCAGAAGATGGTGAGGGACAGAGAGGCCTCGTGTACTGCCACCCATGGGGTCGCAAAGAGTCATACACGACTGGGCAACTGCACCACCACCACAACAACACTTGTACATTCAACCACTTATCCAGCTACCCATCTATCCATCCATCCATCCATCTTTCTTGCACTGTTAAAGTATCAGTCAGTTCAGTTCAGTTCAGTCGCTCAGTCGTGTCCGACTCTTAGCGATCCCATGAACCACAGCACGCCAGGCCTCCCTGTCCATCACCAACTCCCGGAGTTTACTCAAACTCATGTCCATTGAGTCGAGGATGCCATCCAGCCATCTCATTCTCTGTCATCCCCTTCTCCTCCTACCCCCAATCGCTCCCAGAATCAGAGTCTTTTCCAGTGAGTCAACTCATCGCATGAGGTGGCCAAAGTATTGGAGTTTCAGCTTTAGCATAAGTCCTTCCAATGAACACCCAGGATTGATCTCCTCTAGGATGGACTGGTTGGATCTCCTTGCAGTCCAAGGGACTCTCAAGAGTCTTCTCCAGCACCACAGTTCAAAAGCAACAATACTTCGGCGATCAGCTTTCTTCACAGTCCAACTCTCACATCCATACATGACCACGGGAAAAACCATAGCCTTGACTAGACGGACCTTGGTTGGCAAAGTAATGTCTCTGCTTTTCAATATATTATCCAGGTTGGTCATAACTTTCCTTCCAAGGAGTAAGTGTCTTTTAATTTCATGGCTGCAATCAGCGTCTGCAGTGATTTTGGAGCCCAAAAATTAAAGTCTGACACAGTTTCCACTGTTTCCCCATCTATTTCCCATGAAGTGATGGGACCAGATGCCATGATCTTTGTTTTCTGAATGTTGAGCTTCAAGCCAACCTTTTCACTCTTCTCTTTCACTTTCATCAAGAGCCCTTTAGTTCCTCTTCACTTTCTGCCATAAGGGTGGTGTCATCTGCATATCTGAGGTTATTGATATTTCTCCCGGCAATCTTGATTCCAGCTTATGCTTCTTCCAGCCCAGCGTTCCTCATGATGTACTCTGCATATAAGTTAAATAAGCAGGGTGACAATATACAACCTTGATGTACTCCTTTTCCTATTTGGAACCAGTCTGTTGTTCCATGTCCAGTTCTGACTGTTGCTTCCTGACATGCATACAGGTTTCTCAAGAGGCAGGTCAGGTGGTCTGGTATTCCCATCTCTTTCAGAATTTTCCACAGTTTATTGTGATCCACACAGTCAAAGGCTTTGGCATAGTCAATGAAGCAGAAATAGATGTTTTTCTGGAACTCTCTTGCTTTCTCCATGATCCAGCGGATGTTGGCAATTTGATTTCTGGTGCCTCTGCCTTTTCTAAAACCTGCTTGAACATCTGGAAGTTCACGGTTCACATATTGCTGAAGCCTGGCTTGGAGAATTTTGAGCATGACTTTACTAGCGTGTGAGATGAGTGCAGTTGTGCGAAGTTTGAGCATTCTTTGGCATTGCCTTTCTTTGGGATTGGAATGAAGACTGACCTTTTCCAGTCAGTTTGCTGAGTTTTCCAAATTTGCTGGCATATTGAGTGCAGCATTTTCACAGCATCATCTTTCAGGATTTGAAATAGCTCAGTTGGAATTCCATCACCTCCACTAGCTTTGTTCATCATGATGCTCTCTAAGGCCCACTTGACTTCACATTCCAAGATGTCTGGTTCCAGGTGAGTGATCACTCCATCGTGATTATCTTGGTCGTGAAGATCTTTTTTGTACAGTTCTTCTGTGTATTCTTGCCACCTCTTCTTAATATCTTCTGCTTCTGTTAGGTCCATACCATTTCTGTCCTTTATCGAGCCCATCTTTGCATGAAATGTTCCCTTGATATCTCTGATTTTCTTGAAGAGATCTCTTGTTTTTCCTATTCTGTTGTTTCCCTTTATTTCTTTGCATTGATCGCTGAGGAAGTCTTTCTTATCTCTCCTTGCTATTCTTTGGGACACTGCATTCAGATGCTTATATCTTTCCTTTTCTCCTTTGCTTTTCACTTCTCTTCTTTTCACAGCTATTTGTAAGGCCTCCTCAGACAGCCATTTCGCTCTTTTGCATTTCTTTTCCATGGGGATGGTCTTGGTCCCTGTCTCCTGTACAATGTCACAAACCTCCGTCCAGAGTTCATCAGGCACTCTATCTATCAGATCTAGTCCCTTAAATCTATTTACTTCCACTGTATAATCATAAGGGATTTAATTTAGGTCATATCTGAATGGTCTAGTGGTTTTCCCTACTTTCTTCCATTTAAGTCTGAATTTGGCAATAAGGTGTTCATGATCTGAGCCACAGTCAGCTCCTGGTCTTGTTTTTGCTAACTGTATAGAGCTTCTCCATCTTTGGCTGCAAAGAATATAATCAATCTGATTTCGGTATTGACCATCTGGTGATGTCCATGTGTAGAGTCTTCTCTTGTGTTGTTGGAAGAGGGTGTTTGCTATGACCAGTGCGTTCTCTTGGCAAAACTCTATTAGCCTTTGCCCTGCTTCATTTCATGCTCCAAGGCGAAATTTTCCTGTTACTCCAGGTGTTTCTTGACTTCCTACTTTTGCATTCCAGTCCCCTATAATGAAAAGGACATCTTTTTTGGGTGTTAGTTCTAAAAGGTCTTGTAGGTCTTCATAGAACTGTTCAACTTTGGCTTCTTCAGCATTACTCGTTGGGGCATAGACTTGGATTACTGTAATATTGAATGGTTTGCCTTGGAAACGAACAGAAATCATTCTGTTATTTTTAAGATTGCATCCAAGTACTGTATTTCGGACTCTTTTGTTGACCATGATGGCTACTCCATTTCTTCTAAGGGATTCCTGCCCACAGTAGTAGATATAATGGTCATCTGAGTTAAATTCACCCATTCCAGTCCATTTTAGTTCACTGATTCCTAGAATGTCGACGTTCACTCTTGCCATCTCCTGTTTGACCACTTCCAATTTGCCTTGATTCATGGACCTAACGTTCCAGGTTCCTATGCAATATTCCTCTTTACAGCATCGGACCTTGCTTCTAGCATCAGTCACATCCACAACTGGGTATTTGTAAAGGCAAAATTATAGGATAGTGAATGAGGAATTCCCTAGGTCGGTAGGTGCCCCGTATGCTACTGGAAATCAGTGGAGAAATAACTCCAGAAAGAATGAAGGGATGGAGCCAAAGCAAAACAAATACCCAGTTGTTAAAGTATACTTCCTCTTAAATCTTCACAGGATAAGACCGAAACATTCCTTTTGTTTCACTTGCCCCTGGCCCTTGGAAAGTCCTATTTCCCTCCAAGTTTAAGCAAAAGTTAAGTTTGCAACATGGTGCCAATGTGAGCGGCCTTGTACCTTCCTCCTTCTACAGGAGGATTTTCACTTTTGAGATATGTCCTTGCTGTGCTGCCTGGAATAGAAGGGTATTTTTTCTCCCCTTGGATCTGAGCCTTCACAAGCGTTCCAGAATAAAATGAAACCCTCCCTTTTCTTGGAAATCTCTTGCCACTGGGCCAGGCTCACTGGGAATTAAATAAGACTTCTAAAGGAGATCTGAAACAAATTTCTCAGTGGGGGTTCAGTAAATGGATTTATGGGACATGGATTAGGATTGGCAAATTCTAAATTGCAATACAATGAATGTACAATATATCTGTGCAAATATCCCTTCATTTTCTCCTTCTCCATATCCAACTGGAACTCCTTAATGTCTTGCATCATTCAATCTTCATTTCTTGACCTAAATATCTCTTCTAGCTGGAGGCTGGTGGATTTTATATTCCTGATTTCAGTGGCATATAATTTGGCATGAGCTAAATAGCAAGGCATAACTACATTGAGAAATTCCTTGAGCTTCAGTTTCCTCATCTGTTGAAATGGTACAAAGCTTCCCTAACCCTTCCTCACGTAAATATCCTCAGAGGGGCTACCAAGGTATCTGACAACACCACCGGGACTCACCCACCTTCAAATGAATGAAAACTTTGCTGAAATGTCAGCGTCCTGGGAGTTCTTCCCATCATCAAATAAACTTTTATTTTTCATTAATTCAAATGTATTAGACGAGGAAGCCCATGAGGAGATGGAGCAGAGTAGGCGGTGGTGATGGAGTGCGATGGAACCAGAGAAAGGTCTGCACAGAAGCTGCAGGAGGGAGAGGCTGATCCTGCAGACTCTGGGGAACCTCAGGGGTGGATTAAACATTGCCAGGTAATGGGATGGCAATGGAGGAGGGACACCTTTCCTACCATCTCTGACCACTTAGTCTGCTACTCTCTCAACTGGAACTCTTCCCTGTCTGTACAGCATCACAGTGTGTCAAGTAGAACGGTGTCATGGAGGCTGCTGAGTACTTCTTGTCATCCATGACCCTCAGTCTCCTTGTCTATCATAGCGACAGAATTGCTGTAAGGGACTAATACTAAATGAGATGAATCAAGCTAGTGTCTGTGTGGGGGTCCTGTGTTCTCCTCTAAGAGACTGCTTCAGACCGGCCTGCCAAGCTGGGGTTGGGTCTCTCTTGATACCAAGGACTAAAAGGCAGAGTGCTCAGTCGCTGTGTGATTCTTTGTGATCCCATGGACTGTAACCCACCGGGCTCTTCTGTCCATGAAGGCAGAGAGGGGTCTGCACAGCTGGGGCCAGGTGTGAGGGCAGGACAGGTGACCTGATGGCTGTATCCAGCTGCAGACCTGGGGAGCAGGAGGAGGAACAAAAGCAGCAACCTTTCACTTTTATTTGGTGCCAAGAACTTTAAAAATATTATTTCATGTTATCTTTTAAGAACCACCGGAAGTAGGGACTTTCCTGAGTCCCATTTTATAACATGGAAATGGTGGCAAACGCAGGGGTGAAGTGATTTCTCCAAAGCCCCAAGAAATGGAGCGATCAGGACAAGAGTAGGAGCGACAGGGACCATATGGCCTGCAAAGCCGTAAACATTTCCCATCTGGGGCTTTCGAGACCAAGTGCACGGACCCTGCTACAGAACAGAGCTGCTGACCCTCTGATGCCCTCCCCTCACTGTGCTCCGTTCTCGTGGAAGTGCTCACCCTCACCTCATGTTACCAGTGGACTGTGCCCACACGTAGATGAGTACAGTATGCATGGTTTTGTGTCTGCACACAAAAACACATGAAGTATGTACAGAAAGTCCCATACATGTGAAACTAAGTTACACACGTTCAAAGGTTGAACGTGCCTGCCAGTGCCCGGATGCTGGCTGCCGTACTGCACTACTGCACTTTTCAAGGCGCTGTAAGATTTAAAATGCTTGCTTTTTGTGCTTGTTGTCATGTATATTTATTAATGTGAAATCTTATAAACCGATTACAGTACATTACTCTATAGCTGGGGCTTCCCTGGTGGCTCAATGGAAAAGAATCCACCTGCCAAGCAGGAAGCATGGGTTCGATCGCTGGGTCAGGAAGATCCTCTGGAGAAGGAAATGGCAACCCACTTCAGTATTATTGCCTGGAAAATTCCGTGGACAGAGGAGTCTGGTGGGCTAGAGTCCATGGGAGCCAGATACAACTTGGTGACTAAACAATGGCGATTATATAGCTGACTGTGTTAGCTGGGTACCTCAGCTAACTTTGTTGGACTTAAACAAATTGGACTTAGGAACAAGCTCTCAGAACAGAACTTATTCATATATCGGGGGCTTATATACAGTGCATATGTATGCGTGTGTATAAACATGTGGCTATTTGTGGTTATCACCTTATGTCTACCCTGCCACCTCAATTGTCACTCTATCCCTGGTACCCCAAAACATCAATCTGCTCAAGCCAAGCACTCAAAACGTGCTGGCTGACTGAAGGAGTGAAATAATTTTAGTTGCTTTTAATCATTTCTTTTGCTTTCACCTGTTATGGACTGACTGTTGACCTCCTAAGACCCAGCGTGATGGTCTTAGGTGGTGGGGTTTTTAGGGAGTCTTCATGAATGGGATAAGGGCCCCTTTTCCTAAAAGAGGCTCTAGAAAATTCTCTCACCCTCTGCCATGTGAAAACCCAGAAGAGGGCTCTCACCGGAGCCTGGCCCTGCTGGCACGCTGATCTCCACCTTGCAGCCTCCAGAACTCTGACTAATAAACTTCCATTGTTTATAGGCCAACCAGTCTAGGACGTTCTGTTTTAGTCGCCCGAACTAGGGCCCCCTGCCTGCCAGCCAGTAAGCACTCAGATTGTACCAGGTTGCTCTGATGAACGCAGGAGTTCGGGATACACATTTGCAAGCATATCAAGGATTGAGAACCCCTGGCTCTGGGGGGCCCACGCTCACACCTAAATCCCCGATGCCCTTTGGCTCCAGCCCTCACCCTGGACCCTGGCTTCCTTCCCTGTCAGATGAGCTCATCCTCCTCATTTCCTCTCCCTGTGGCCTCAGGAGGCAGGTGAATGGGAGCAAACAGCTGCACTGCCAGCAGCACCAAAGGCAGGGAAATGTGTGCCATTTCCTCAGGAACACACAGGAGAGCGCAGCTCGTAAAGGGGAGGAGGCAGGAGCCGGGAGGCTGGCTGGCCTCAGGCTGGCTTCTTTTCCCAGGGCCCCTGCGGCCAGCAGAGCACAGTGGAGTCACGGTAAAGGGACTTCCTCGCAGGCCTCCGACTGGAAGCGTTTGGTGAAGGCTGAGGACTGTCTCTGGGGTGGGTAGCAAGCCAGCTCTGTACCTTTCAGGGAGGCTTACCTTGGCTGCTGTGGTCCCTGGGTTTTCCCAGGAGATGCACCCCTGTATCCGTGTCACCTGGGAGTCCATTTCAGCCCGTGAACCTCCGTCTCCTTTTTCCTGCTGGAGCTGACAGGCCTATTACAGTTGGAGCCAGTCCCCAAATTACCCACTTGTCTCTTGGGGCTGCAGAGAAAATGTAGTTTCTCTAGTTGTCCGTATCTACTCAGATATTTTTCTTTTTTTATAGGCTCCCAGCTGCCGGATAAAATATTTTCTATCCAGTCCTATAAACTTAGTTTAATGCAAGTTTTTAGAAGTCATCGTTCACCTCTTTAAGTAAAACAAACAAGTGAGCAAACAAAAACCCTCTCAGCCTCTCCGACTGTCCCACGCCTCTCTGAGATGGCGCTTGAGTGTGGAGAAGGACTGTGGCCACACGCACGCAGCAGGGCGAGGCCCTCCGCATCCTTGCCCTGGGCCTGCTGAGGGATGGCTGTCCACACTGGGCCCCTGGCAGTGGCCAGGGCAGCCTGTGGCTGCTGGCCTGTCCCTGGTCCTTTACTTGGCTTGGTCAGGCCCTCGGCCTACTCTCTGCCTGAACTGGCCCTATCTTGGTTCTCAGCTTGAGTGCCTACCAGGTCCTCCATCCAGCCCCTGGGCTACAGAGCCAAGAGCCAAGTCACATTGATTTTGCTGCCCAGGGACTTCCCTCGTGGTCCAGTGTCTAAGACTCCATGCTCCCAATGTAGGGGGCCGGGGTTTGATTTCTGGTTAGGGAATGAGATCCCCTATGCCACAACTAAAGATCCCTCATGCCACAATGGAGACCCAGTGCAGCTAAATAAATAATTTTAAAAATGTTTGCTTTCTATCCGTTGTTTTCATTCATTATGATTCTTCTATGGGGAATTTCAAACCTGTGTTATTTCAATGAGTGTCCTCACCAGAAATGAATGTTATACTCAAAAAGCATTTAGCTGAAGAGATATGAATGAAGGGGCTGAGGAAAGTGTGATCAGGTTCATGGAACCAGAAAGGGGAAGCGTGGCCCCCAAGGAGCAGCAATAATGGGGACTGTTACCACCCCGTGGCTTGAAGGGCAGAGACCATTGAAAACTGAACAGAGGAGAGTGTGGCTGACGGATGGGAGCTGATCAGAAGCAGGGTTCAGTGGACTTCAGCCCTAGGGCCAAAGTTGAACTGCCACCTGTTTCTGTAAATAAAGCTTTAGGGGAACACAGGCATGCTTATTCATTTACATAATATCCATAGCTGCTTTAGAATGCGATGGCAGGGTTGTGGTGATCAAGGCCATATTGCCCACAAAGCCTAAAATACTTACTCTCTGGCTCAAATGTACTGACCCCACCTCCTCAGAATTTGACATGTTGAAGTCCTAAATCCCACTACCTCAGACTGTAACTGTATCCAGAGAGAGTGCTTTTAAAGAAATAAGTTAAAATGGTCATTCAGTTCAGTCGATCCGTTGTGTCTGACTCCTTGTGAACCCATGAATCACAGCGCGCCAGGCCTCCCTGTCCATCACCAGCTCCTGGAGTCCACCCAAATTCATGTGCATCGAGTCAGTGATGCCATCCAGCCATCTCATCCTCTGTCGTCCCCTTCTCCTCCTGCCCCCAATCCCTCCCAGCATAAGGGTCTTTTCAAGTGAGTCAACTCTTTGCATGAGGTGGCCAAAGTATTGGAGTTTCAGCTTTAGCATCAGTCCTTCCAGTAAACACCCAGGATTGATTTCCTTTAGGATGGATTGGTTGGATCTCCTTGCAGTCCAAGGGACTCTCAAGAGTCTTCTCCAACACCACAGTTGAAAAGCATCAATTCTTCGGCGATCAGCTTTCTTCACAGTCCAACTCTCGCATCCATACATGACCACGGGAAAAACCATAGCCTTGACTAGATGGACCTTTGGTGGCAAAGCAATATCTCTGCTTTTTAATATGCTATCCAGGTTGGTTATAACTTTCCTTCCAAGGAGTAAGTGTCTTTTAATTTCATGGCTGCAATCAGCATCTGCAGTGATTTTGGAGCCCAGAGAAATGAAGTCAGCCACTGTTTCCACTGTTTCCCCATCTATTCCCATGATGCCATGATCTTTGTTTTCTGAATGTTGAGCTTCAAGCCAACTTTTTCACTCTCCTCTTTCTCTTTAATCAAGAGGCTTTTGAGTTCCTCTTCACTTTCTGCCATAAGGGTGGTGTCATCTGCATATCTGAATTTATTGATATTTTGCCCGGCAATCTTGATTCCAGCTTGTGCTTCTTCCAGCCCAGCATTTCTCATGATGTACTCTGAGTATAAGTTAAATAAGCAGGGTGACAATATACAGCCTTGACATACTCCTTTTCCTCTTTGGAACCAGTCTGTTGTTCCATGTCCAGTTCTGACTGTAGCTTCCTGACATGCATACAGGTTTCTCAAGAGGCAGGTCAGGTGGTCTGGTATTCCCATCTCTTTCAGAATTTTCCACAGTTTATTGTGATCCACACAGTCAAAGGCTTTGGCATAGTCAATAAACAGAAGTAGATGTTTTTCTGGAACTCTCTTGCTTTTTCCATGATCCAGAGCAAGTTGGCAATTTGATCTCTGGTTCCTCTGCTTTTTCTAAAACCAGCTTGAACATCTGGAAGTTCATGGTTCACATATTGCTGAGGTTGGCTTGGAGAATTTTAAGCATTACTTTACTAGCATGTGAGATGAGTGCAATGGTGCGGTAGTTTGAGCATTCTTTGGCAATACGTTTCTTTTGGATTGGAATGAAAACTGACCTTTTCCAGTCCTGTGGCCACTGCTGAGTTTTCCGAATTTGCTGGCATATTGAGTGCAGCACTTTCATAGCATCATCTTTCAGGATTTGAAATAGCTCAACTGGAATTCCATCTTTAGATTAGGTCTAATCCAGTATCGGACAAAGGTCCATCTAGTCAAAGCTATGGTTTTCCTAGTAGTCATGTATGGATGTGAAAGCTGGACCATAAAGAAGGCTGAGTGCTAAAGAATTGATGCTTTCGAACTGCGGTGTTGGAGAAGACTTTTGAGAGTCCTTTGGATTGCAAGAAGATCCAACCAGTCCATCCTAAAGGAAATCAGTCCTGAATATTCATTGGAAGGACTTATGCTGAAGCTGAAACTCCAATACTTGGGCCACCTGATACAAAGAGCTGACTCACTGGTAAAGACCCTGATGCTGGGAAAGATTGAGGGCAGGAGGAGAAGGGGACGACAGAATGAGATGGTTGGATGGCATCACCGACTCAATGGACATGGGTTTGAGCAAGCTCTGGGAGTTGATGATGGACAGGGAAGCAGGGAAGCCTGGCATGCTGCAGTCCATGGGGTTATAAGGAGTCGTACACAACTGAGCGCCTGAACTGGATTGAATGCAGTAAGACTGGTGTCCTTACGAGGAGAGGAAGGAAGGCTACCCACAGGTACAGAGGGAAGACTATGTGAAGACACAGGGAGAGGGCAGCTATCTGCAAACCAGAGAAGAAGGCCTCAGAAGAAATCCCCCCTGCCAACTCCTTGGTCTGGCTTCCCAGAACTGTGGGAAAGAGGTTTTTGTTGTTTAAGCTGCCTGGTCTCTGGCATTTGTTACGGCAGCCCTAGCTGACTATTACTACTGTTATAGCAGAACAGAGCTATTAGAGTCTCAGGAAGGCAGTGCAGAAGCGAGGGGGAATAAACACCAACTGCTCTCTCCTCCTCATCTGCTGTGGTGACCCCCACTGGCTGGACCACCAGGCGAGAATGCAAGTCTAGGGGATTCTCTATCAAGATTGGCCTTAAAGGTACAGAGCAAGGCAAAATAGAACAGAGAATAGATCTAGGGGCAAAAAGTTGGATAACCAGTGAAGTGAGTGAAAGTTGTTCATTTGTGTCCAACGCTTTGCGACCCCATGGACTGTAGCCTGCCAGGCTCCTCTGTCCATGGAATTCTCCAGACCAGAATACCAGAGGGGGTAGCCATTCCCTTCTGCAAGGAATCAAACCTAGGTCTCCTGCATTGTAGGAAGATTCCTTACCATCTGAGCCAACAGGGAAGCCCAAGAATACTGGAGTGGGTAGCCTATCCCTTCTCCAGTGGATCTTCCTGACTCAGGAATTGAACCAGGGTCTCCTGCATTGCAGGCAGATTCTTTACCAGTTGAGCTACCAAGGAAACCCAGTGTATACTTGGAAAAATAGAGAGAATGGTGTTGTAATAAACCCCCCATGTACTCACCTTCAACAATTACCAACATATTCCATTGTGGTTTCATTTCTAACTTCCCCTTTTTTTCTGGAGTATTAAGGAAAATCCCAGGAATTTATAGGTCAATATGCAGTTATACAGGGCTTCCCCAGTAGCTCAGTGGTAAAGAATCTGTCGGCATTGTATGACCTGCAGGAGACACGGGACATGGATTTGAGCCCTGGGTTGAGAAGATCCCCTGGAGGAGGGCATGGCAACCCAGTTTGGTATTCTTTTATAAAAAAATATTTATTTATTATTTGTTGGGCTGCATCAGATCCAAGTTCTGGCAGCACATGGTCTCAGTAGCCCCATGGCATGTGGGATCTTAGTTCCCTGACCAGGGATCAAACCCACATCCACTGCATTAGGGGGTAAATTATATTCTTAATGACTGGACCACCAGGGAAGTCCCCCACTCCAGTATTCTTTCCTGGAGAATCCCATGGACAGAGGAGCCTGGTGGGCTACAGTCCATGGGGTTGCAAAGAGTCAGACAGGACCAAAGCAACTTAGCACACACCCATGCAGGCATTTTAACCAGATAATAACTTTAAAAAACATGATAGCATGTCTTATAGCTAATAAAATGAACAAAAACCCCTTAATAGCACCATCTCATCCTAGTCTATACTCAAACTACCCCATTGTTTCAAAAATATCTTTCAATACTTAGTTCATTCCAATAAAAAGCCAAAATTCATACATCACAATTATTTTTTGGAAAAATTGGGTTATTTGTCTTGTAGTAGAATCTCTTACATTTTGGGCTTATCTGATTGCATCTTTATGTTATTTTTTAATTTGTTCCCATGCTCCCTGAATTTCCTGTAAGCTGATCATTAGATTCAAAGGTTCAACTCGGTTCAGGCTTCTTATTCACAGGGCGGTGCCTATCGTATCACATCACAAGAAGAGAATATCTGCTTCACTCGCTCTCTGCGATGTTAAGAATGATCACTGGCTTCATTCATGTCAGCCTCCACTGTCAAGTTCCCTATCGACCTTTTATCTAATTTCGTTGGTGTTTATTGATAATCACTACCAAATCTATTATTTCATTCCAGTTTGCAAATTGGTGAAGTATTAGGGGTTTTCCAAAGAAACAGAACCATCAGGGTTCTGTAAAGAGATTCATTAGGGAGATTGGCTCATGAGATCATGGAGGCTAAGAAGTTCCATGCTTTCCCATTCACAAGCTGGACATCAGGAGAGCCTGCTGTCATTCAATCTGAGTCCAAAAGCCTGAGACCCATGGGAGCCTATGGTGTAAATCCCAATCTGAGGGCGAGAGAAAATCAATGTCCCAGCTCAAGTAGTTAGGCAGAAGAAGCAATGAATTCTTCCTTCTGTTTTTTTTTTTTTTTTAATGGTTGTTGTTCTTTTCAGGCCCTTAATGAATTGGATGATTATTTTCTTGGGCTCCAAAATCACTGCAGATTGTGACTGCAGCCATGAAATTAAAAAATGCTTGCTCCTTGTAAGAATAGTTATGACCAATCTAGACAGCATATTAAAAAGCAGAGACATTACATTCCCAACAAAGGTGTGTCTAGTCAAAGCCATGGTTTTTCCAGTAGTCATGTATGGATGTGAGAGTTGGACCATAAAGAAAGCTGAGTGTCTAAGAGTTGCTGCTTTTGAACTGTGGTGCTGGAGAAGACTCTTGAATCCCTTGGACTGCAAGGAGATCAAACCAGTCAATCCTAAAGGAACTCAGTCCTAAATATTCATTGGAAGGACTGATGCTGAAGCTGAAGCTCCAATACTTTGGCCACCTGATGCAAAGAACTGACTCATTGGAAAAGACCCTGATTTTGGGAAAGATTGAAGGCAGGAGGAGAAGGGGACACGATGGAGGATGAGACGATTGGAAGGCATCACCAACTCTGTGGACATGAGTTTGAGCAAGCTCTGGGAGTTGATGATGGACAGGAAAGCCTGGTGTGCTGCAGTCCATGGGATCACAAATAGTCAGACACGACTGAGCAACTGAACAGATGCTTACCTATTCTGGGGAGGTTGATCTGCTTTACTCAGCCTACTGATTCAAATGTTAATCTCATCCAGAAATATCCTCACAGATATACACAGAAATAATGTTTAGCCCAATCTTTGGACACCCCATGGCCTGGTCAAGTTGACACATAAAATTAATCATCACAGGTTATTTTCTAAATCTAGTATTCCTTCTGCATCTATTAGGTAGAATTCTTTTATTCAATGTCTATCACCATCCACCACTGTCTAAGGGCTGACAAAATGCCCAATCTCTCTTTATAGAATCCTATACTACATATACTACATTGAACCAAAGAACACATTTCATAATACCACCAAGCAGGTGTGACCCACTGGCCTCAAATCAAAGATCCAGTCTTCATGTCCCTCATCACCAAGGGATGACCAGCCTGATAAAAATGGTGGAAAGGCTTAGTTAAATGTCAGCTAGAAGGCCAGATCAAGCTGGTTAAGACACTGGTATATGGACTGTAGTCTTTTTCCTTCCAAGTCGCTGACCAATAAGTTGGGCCATTCGCTACTGATGAGGAGTTAACATCTGCACACACATTAAGCCAACTGCTGGTAGCTCTGGCTGTCTGGAGGAGTTCTTTCACCGTGATTTCTGGGGGCATCTTTAAGTGGTGCTTTATTGTGGCAGCAGCCCATTTTTGGCTAGAATCGACATTCTACTCATGCTTCTAGAGCCAAGTCAAGTCCTACTGTATGACTCAGAGGAATGAGAATTTCCTATGAGGTTTGAAGCCAAAAAGCCATAAAGGGCTCCCCTACTTGTCCAGGCAGTAGTATAAACTTCCCTGACATTTAGGCTATATGACCCAGCAGCACTGATAATAATAGAGGTGATTGCAGCCATGAAATTAAAAGACGCTTACTCCTTGGAAGGAAAGTTATGACCAACCTTGATAATATATTAAAAAGCAGAGACATTACTTTGCCAACAAAGGTCCGTGTAGTCAAGGCTATGGTTTTTCCCGTGGTCATGTATGGATGTGAGAGTTGGACTGTGAAGAAAGTTGATCGCCGAAGAATCGATGCTTTTGAACTGTGGTGCTGGAGAAGACTCTTGAGAGTCCCTTGTACTGCAAGGAGATCCAACTGGTCCATTCTGAGGGAGATCAGTCCTGGGTGTTCATTGGAAGGACTGATGCTAAAGCTGAAACTCCAATACTTTGGCCACCTCATGCAACGAGTTGACTCACTGGAAAAGACTGATGCTGGGAAAGGTTGGGGGAGGGAGGAGACAGGGACGACAGAGAATGAGATGGCTGGATGGCATCACCGACTCTGCGGACATGAGTTTGAGTGAACTCCGGGAGTTGTTGATGGACAGGGAGGCCTGGCGTGCTGTGATTCATGGGGTCGTGGAGAGTCGGACACGACTGAGCGACTGAACTGAACTGAACTGAACTGAACTATGGCAGATGATGATGCCATGGGGCTTTAAATAAACTTCAGTAAAAGAGATGCAGTACAGACTCCCAGGGTTCTGCAATGAGGCCATGCCTTGATTCTTGGCTCTACCCATGACTAATGCCTGACCATGGGACACCAAGTGACTAGGTAACCACAAATGTTCCCTATGATCTGAGTATTATCGGAGCCAATGAGTCATAAGGTTGGGTGGATACAGAAGTAATCTGTAAAAGAGACATAGGCATTTAGAACAGTCTTTGGGACTCTGTGGGAGAGGGTGAAGGTGGAATGATTGGAGAGAATGGAATTGTAGCATGTATATTATCATAAGTGACCAGTCCAGGTTCGACGCATAAATTTTCCTCTGTTCATTTCTTTGCATTTGTGCTTTTTTAATAAAATTCTTTTTTAGAAATAAAAAAAAAAAAGAAGTAATCCGCTGTATGGTAAAAATGATACATTCGGGATTCAGCCTGACCACATCCAGATGGCTCGAGTGACTGACATGAACAGGTGGTTGAGACTCCCACAGCACCTACCTCTTTTGCTCCAATACGTCTCTCAACAGAGGAACAAAAGGGGAAGTTTATTGCTTTCCTAGCCATGTAAAAGAGAACAGATTTTCACCTTCCTATTATTAAGAATGAAGGGAAAAATAATTCACCCTATCAACAGCCACATATCAAATATCAGAGATATCACAACTGCCAAGGCAGCTGGGCTGCAGTTGTGGCCACCTGATTAAGCTCACAGTCATTTCCCACCACCATTCTCCAAGAAAAGTCTGGCTCCTGCAAAGGCTGGAAAAGTGAATAGCACGGTGTGATGGGAGCTACTGCCCCTGCATCTTTTAAATCTTCAACAGTAGCACTCATTTCGGCAATTCCTCTCATAAATGTCCTTTTGCTTCTGATTCACTGTCTTGACCAGGACAAAAGATAGCTTCCACATGGCCCTTCCTATGAAAATGGCTTTTACTGCCCCACCCTCCCCGTCATCGAGGGAGCCAATGTGAAGGACCTCTTAAAGATATTTATCCCATTTATGCATTCTAACCAAAGCTATCATTGGGAACCAGAGAAATAAACAAGGGGTGGATCCAGAGACATTCAACCCAAGGTACTATATTACCCTGGCAAAAGGCAATGGGTCTCTTTGGGGAAAGATTGGAAAACTACTTCCAATATATACTCAAATTGGCATTACAGGGTCCTTCTTTAAGGGAACCCAATCCCTCATCTATGGCCTAAGGGTTTGTGAGTCTGACTTAGATCCACAAGAGGATGAAGGACAGGTATCAGCCCTTTGTTCTCCAGCTATGGGTACTTTTCATTATGAGCAACTCTCTCGCCATCTTCCTAACCACTGTGATGCGTACTAGCCAATGCCACAGATCCCTGCAGATCAAGGTGCCCTGAATGCCACTCTGGTCTTCTGCCAATTTTAATAATCAGGCCTCTTGCCCTGGTGTTAGGTGCTGCCACATGTGTTTGTTTTGCCGTTCCAGAATCCCACCTTTCCTACTGATATTAGGAAGTCTAGTTCCATGGTGACATCGCTTACTGTTAACCTGGCCTTCAAAGATACCAGTGCCCCCTCACTGGTAAGATCTCCGTTGCCTTAGTGAATGAGCTGTTGTCTGTATCCTCCAGGAGCACACAGTCTGGCAACGCGTTTTCAGTAGTCTCACATCATAAGTCCATTCTACAACTAATGTTTTCCTGAATTTTTGGCTTCTTCAATATTCTGCCAAGGCAGTTCTGACGTCTGACATTATTACTGCATTTGTTGAATGCTATTGTCATGTACAAATTTCAAGGAACCATTCTAGATAACAAGACTGGTCTCAAATACTTTGGGTCCCACGTCACAGGTGTGTGCTCTCATACATTAGCTCCATATTCTGCCCCTTTCCCTAGTCTAATATCCTAAAGATCCGCTCCCAGATATATATTTTTGAGTCCTGTTCGTACAACTCAGCCAGTTTTTAAAATTTCTTTTGGGTGTAGGCAATTTCCTCCTGCAGTAGGGATTATAGTTCTCCACTCAGGCTGTTCTGGGATCTGACCACTAGCACCACCTGGGAAGGCCAATACACCACTGAATGCAGTTTAAGATTTTTTCACAGTGTTTTTTAGTCTTCAGGATCTACCCATTTAAGGACATACTGTCAACATCCTGTTTTATAGAGTCATTTGCAACAACTCTTCTTTGGGTGGCTAAACCACCTATCTAATATGCCATGATTATTATGAATTTCCATTTTTACAACTTTTATAAATTTCTTCTTCATCTATAATTTTATTTTTATTTACAGCATTTACATGGCTTCAAAGTTAAAACTATACAACAAATTAGATGCAATTAAGTCTCCATTAGGCTCCATCTTTGCCGTTCTTTCCTGTTCCTTCTCTCTCCTTAAAGGTCCCCCATTTTTATTGGCTTATTCTTCCATTATTACCTTTTGATTAGATAAGAATATATGTTTCCATATTCATATTCCCCCTTTCTTAAATAAAATATAACATACTATAAACCCTATTGTCTAATTTTCTCATCTTAACCCTACATCCTGGAAACTACTTCATGTAAGTATGTAGAGAGCATTCTTAGTTCGTTAGTTGTATGATACTCCATGGTATGGTTGCACCACAATTTATTCAACCAGTGCCCTCGTGATGGATATCTG
The DNA here is from genome assembly GCF_049115385.1 of Moschus berezovskii. NCBI lineage: Eukaryota > Metazoa > Chordata > Mammalia > Artiodactyla > Moschidae > Moschus > Moschus berezovskii. The sequence goes on along the minus strand of NC_142473.1, from coordinate 70,660,250 downwards.
GATTGTTTCCATCCTCTTACTAATGTAATTACTGGCAATGGATATCCTCTACTATGTCACTTTATATTTTTACCAGTTTACTTTCTGAGATAGATTCCTGGAAGTGGGATTGGTGTGTTAAAAGTTATGTGAATTTGTAATTTTGCTGGATGGTCCAAATTCCCCCCCATGGAGTTGTACCCTTTGCACTTCCACCAGCAATTTATGAGAGGACTTGTTTCCTGAAAGTTGTATTAACAGAATATGTTGTTGGACTATGGATTGTTGCCAATCTGATAGCTGAGAAATGATATCTCAATAGAGTGTTACCTTGCATTTTTCATACTCAGAGGAAGTTGAGTTCTTATCATGTATTTGCACTGAGGTCATTGCATTTCCCCTCTGTAAAACCATTCATAAACTCTGTATGAATGGTTTTCTGTATGGTTTTTTGGTGTTTTTCTCCCCAATTTTTAGAAGTTCTTTATGTGTTAGGAATATTTCCTTTAAGCTACTGCAATCAGTTTTTAAATTTTTCTTGTTACCTGAAGATGCTTTCCTACTCGAATACAACCATGTTTTTTTACACATCAGGCTATTATAAACATTTATTGAAATGTTTTTCTCTTCCACTAGGCAGGGCAAGAACATAGATTCTTTCACCCCAACCACTATCGGCCACCTCTCTCATTTCTCTCATAGTTTTTCATTTCCCCCCTCCAAGGTAGGCTCCTTATCTAGTGAAGCAGCTATAAAAATGTAGGATCTGATGCAGAATCTAATATGAGTCCCTCCAGGGCACAAGAGTTTCCAGAGGAGCAGAAGGAGGATAAGCAGCTCCATTTCTTTTTTCCTTTCTTTCTTTGGAATGAGCACTCTAAGACTAGAAGGTGTAGCATGGTTGCTACAAGTCTATACAGGATCTAGACTTGTATACATGTCCAGGAGATATCCAAAGAGACTGTGAGTTGACTGGGATATGTCTGGAGGCTGGCCCCTGAGCTGGCCTCCTCTGCTGCCTTGATCGTGTATCTTATTGAGCTTCCATCCCCTTGGCCATAGAAATGCTATGTCTTCTCTCCTGACCTCAGAGCAGCTCATGTATTTCAAGAGCTGGGTGCGTTGGCTCAGCTCACAGCTGTGCTTATCATTTCATATGGAGGATGCCAGATTTAGAACCAACACCCACAGACTCTATCCCGTAAAAATGAAAGTACCAGCACCAGTGGATTTAAATTATAGGATATTTATTGCTACATCGTTTGTAGTGGCAAGAAAAAAAAAAAAAAGGCAGAAACACCATCAATCCCTGTCAATAGAGCCAATGAATGACAGTACCTTCAAACAATGGGGCATTGTTTGGCTCCTAAAAGATTAGTTAGAGCTGGCCCTGTTGACCTAGAGGACAGCAGTGATATCCTCTACTGGAAAAGCTCCTGCAGTGAAATGAGTCCTGTGTGTTCCACGTTTCTGCTTTATTTTAAATGACTGAAAAACCTCCTTTGTTTGTGTCTAGGTATTTGTTTATATGTTTGAATGTTTTGTATACCTTGGACCTCAGTTGCTTCATGTGTAAACTGAGGATAACACTAGTATTTCCTTTTTAAAAAAAAGTCTTTGTTGAATTTGTTACAGTATTGCTTCTGTTTTCTTTTAATATTTGTTTGTTTGTTTGTTTGTTTTCGGCCCTGAGGCACTTGGGATCTTGGCTCCCTGACCAGAGGTCAAACCTGCAACTTCTGCATGAAAGGTGGAGTCTTTCTGGACTTTCTGGACTGCCAGAGAAGACCCTAGTACTTCCTTTAAGGTTGTTGTGAGGATTAAACAAGCTAGAGTAGATCATATGGCTAAAAACAAAAAGCAATGCCTGCTTTGTAATAAGCATTGACTAAGGGTTTTGCTATTATTATTTGCTGTTATTTTAAATGAACATAGAGAGAGATGTAGACGGACGCCCCAGGCTGTTAACACAGGTCACAGTGTAGGGGGCAGAGAAAGTTGGAAGAAAGGGAGATCAACTGTGATTTTCACAAAATGCAAGTATTATTTATGGTAAAAATTAAAGTGAAAATGAAGAAATTAATGTTCCAAGTTATATCTATAATGTTATAAGGAATATGAAAGAACTATATATGCACGTGAAAAAAATAAAAATAGCGACTTAATTATGTGACTGAAGCGGAGGCAGTTTTTATCTTGGATCCTGTCACTATGTCAATATTGTTTTCCCTATCACCTATTTAAAAAAAGAAAAAGGCCTCATACAGCTCCTGGTTTACCTGTTGGCTCAAACGGTAAAGAATTGACCTGCAATGCAGGAGACTTGGGTTCAATCCCTGGGTTGGGAAGATCCCCTGGAGAAGAGAATGGCAACCCACTCCAGTATTCTTGCCTGGAGAATCCCATGGACAGGGGAGCCTGGTGGGCTACAGTCTATGGGTTGCAAAGAGTTGGACACAACTGAGCGACTAACACATACACATAACTCCTGACATACAGATGCTCCATAAATGGTAGCTAGCACTAAAACAATTTCATTATAAGAACCACTTCTCTAGCAGCTTCCCTTCTAAAACCCTGTGGGAGCCCTTAATAAACTCCCCTCTCCCTAATGGCCTATCTGCTGATGATTCCTGTTTGCAGGGTTGTTTCCATCCTGTGCCACTAAGCCAGCAGAGAACCATGATAAATATGGTTGCCAATGATGGAGCTGCAAAACACAGCAGGGCCTGACTCGGAGGCCCTCCACCTACTCCAGCCTTATCTACACAAGGGACATGAGAGGGAAAGCCTAAGTTACTGTGTGATATAAGACAGAGCCAATTTTCACGTGGGAGCTTCACCCCTTGGGAAGTCACTTTGGAAAGAATAAAATCTCAGAGTCAAATCATCTTCTCCCATTTTACCAGAGAGGGCACAGCAAGTTCTAGTAATGCAGATCCACAGAAAAGCAGCCCGAGGAGGAACAGAGAGGCCTAGCATGGGTGGTAGAAGAGGGAGTGATGAGTATTGGTCAAGGCCTTGGGGCCAGCACAGCAGGGAATGCTGCTTGCTCTGTTCATCTTCTTGCCTTCTGTTCCACTGGAAATTCAGACTGGCTGTGACCACGAGGAGACATTGTGACTGACTGGATTTTTACCTCACTTCTCAGGGAGAAGCCAGGCATCTTGTTCTTAAAAAAATAACCTCATGCCTCATATTAGGATCTGGAAGAGGATATAATGGGAGGGTCTGATGGATCTGAGACATTCAGAGGTGATATATCTTGGACACATCTCAGGGATGTCCTCAGATTCTCCTGACTTCACTGTCTTTCTTGGATTTTTTTGGCTCCACCTGCAACTTGGCCCTTCAGCTGATCGCACTGTCTCGGCCATCACTTCCCCGGAGGCCTGCTTAGGCTGACCAAATGTTCATGGAGTGTCGGGTTCCTTCCATCACTTCCAGACTCAGGCACAGCACCATACTGAAGGGCCTTTCAAAAAACTCTCAAGGATCCCAAATGATGCAGCCCAAATATGTGTAGGGATTCACTCCATGTGGGGCAACCGTTGATCAATGGGAAATAAGAATTGGGAGGTGACCTGGCAGATAAATTCCCTTTCATTCCTTCCTTCAACTGACTGCTCCAGAGACAGTGTCTCCAAATAGCCTGCTTGGAGACTTCCACAGGGCTGGACCATTCACCCACAGAGCAAGCTGCTGTGTCTTTTCTCAGCACATCCTGGTCTGCTCAATTATCATCACCTTACATTGCTTTGCATTCTTGTTGCTTGGTAGCTCAGATGGTAAAAAACCTACTTGCAATGCAGGAGACCCAGGTTTGATCTCTTGGTCAGGAAAATCTCTTGGAGTAGGGCACAGCAACCTACCCCAGGATACTTGCCTGGAGAATTCCATGGACAGAGGAGCCTGGTGGGCTACAGTCCATGAGGTCACAAAGAGTAAGATAATAGTGACCAACTAGCACTTTCACTTGCTTTACTTCCCCTTTCCCTCACTCTTACTGCCCTAGGCTTATACATAAGGATAAAATGGGCAGCATATAATCCTTACCTTACGCTCTATTTTCTAGGGTACATTGGTAGAGAGAATAGTGGCCCCTGAAAGATGCCTACATACTAATCCCAGGGACTTGCGACTATGTTACCTTATAAAATAAAATATACCTTGTGAATATGATTAAATGAAGCATCTCCAGATGAGGAAATTATCCTGGATTATCCAGTGAGCCCAATGGAGCCACAAAGGTCCCTATCAGAGAGAGACAGAAGAGTAAAAATAAGGAGGTGATGTGGTTATGGAAGCAGAGATCAGAGTGATGTAGCCATGAGCTAAGGCATGCAGATGCTTGTAGAGGCTGGAAGAGCAAAGGAACTGCCTCCCTTGAAGTCTACAGAAGTAACCCTAGTAACACCTTGTGCCCAGAAGACTCCTTTCATACCTCTGACTGCCAGAACTGTCAGAGAGCTGATTTGTTTCATTTACCACTAAGCCTGTGGTAATCGGTATAGCAACCATAGGAAACTAATGCAGGAACCTTGGCTAAACCCTCTGGTTTTCTGCAAAATCCTATTTTGCATGACTAAGGCTTGGTGTCACATTGTACTTTGCCTTTGAATTCCTTCTGTGAACATATCCTAATCTCTTCTCAGGTAGCTACTTGACCTGGGTGGACTTGGGCACAGATTTAATTCTCTGGAAGGCAACTGTTTACCTATATGTTTATATATGCATCAGGACAAAAACAGGAAGACCGGAAGGAGATATTAAATAATGGCAGCAGGTGACTTATTTCCTGCTTTCAACTGTTATGGATTTTCCAACTATCTTTATCAAACAGGCATTTCTTTTTACAATAAAAACCATCCTTTTAAGTTATCAGATATGAGAGTCTAAGTATTTACATCATTCTCTGTAGTTGAGCAGTTAACCAAAAGAACAGACCACCATGAGCTAGAAGGATCTGGGAGCGTTTCATGGAGGAGGAAAGAATCTGAGCAAGGCCTGGAAGGATGGATATTTGAGAGGTAGAGCAGTAAGGGGAAGGGGTATGATGTGAGGCAAGAAAAGAGTGAATCTTCCTAGGTTAATAAATAAACCCATTTGACTTCAGAGGAGCATCTTCAGAGACTATACTGACAACACAAAGAATAAAAAATGATTTATCCGGCATATACTTTTTGCTGGATACTGTACTAAGTGCTTTGGTAGATTATCTAATTTAATTCTCCCAACAGTCTCGTGAGGAAGGTTCTATAAATATCCTAAATGTATAGATTCAGAATAGATGTCATTAACTGGTCAGCAAGTGATAGAGTTCAGATTCAAATCCCATAATCACACCAGAGCTTAAGTTTGAGAGGTGGATTGGAGATGTAGCATGACTAAGAACTCTTAAGGGCTTGAAATATCAAGTGTATTTACTTCCTGCTGCTGCATGCTAGGAACTGAGTATTTGTATCTTCCCCAAAATTCATATGCTGAAGCGCTAACCCTCAGTGTAACGGTATTGGGAGGCAGGGACTTTGGGAGGTAATTAGATGGTGAGAGAAGGAGCCCTTGTGAATGCCCTTACAAGATCAGAGGCCAGAGAGATGAGCTCTCTCTCTATAACATAATTCACAGCAAGATGAAAGCCATGCGTAAACCAGGAAGAGGACCCTCACCAGGACCTGACCATGCTGGCAACCTGATCTTAGACTTTCCACTTTCCAGAACTGTGAGAAATAATTTTCTGTGGTTTAAGCCACCTAGTCTATGGTATTTGGTTAAAGCAGCTTGAACGAACATGCTGCATAACAAATTGCTAAAATCTTAGTAGACTGAAAGGGCACTGCTTATTATATCATAGTTGTGTAGGTCGGAGATCCTGGTAGGTTCACCTGGGGTTTCTGTTTAAAAGTTATAAGGCTGGACTCATGGCCTCGGCCAGATTAGGCTGTTATCCAGATGGCCTGGGGAAAAGTCAGCATCCACGCTCCTTCAGCTGGTGGGATTCATTTCCTTGTGGTTGTGGGAATGAAGTTCTTACTTCCTTGCTGGTTATTGTTGAATCCTTCCCAGGCTTCTGATCTCTGAATTCTCTTCTGCTACTAGCTGAGAGAAAACTCTCTGCTTTTAACAGGCTTATATAATTAAATTGGGTCCACCTGGGTAATTTCCCTTTTGCTTTATGACATAATTATGGACGTGTTAGCTCATCCTATTAACAGGTTCCACCCACACTCAAAGGAGAATGAATTATACAAGGATGAGTGTCACTGGCTCATTTTTAGAATTCTGCCTACCACCACTAGACCTGGAATTTGGGCTTTTGTTCTGGTCAAAAAGAATTTTTGTTGAGGGATGCGCTTTGCTGAGCAGTGGGGTTTAGAAAGATCACGGGGTGTTAGTGCACAGCTGGGACTGAGGTGAGGAAAGGGTAAAGACAGACCAACAGAAGCAGAGATGGGGTGATGGTGGCCTAGACTGGGGGAGGCTTGGGGGAAGACAGACAGGAAAGAAACGGCGAAGAGAGGCCTGGTGATTATTCTCTAGGACTTTGACGTTTTGGAACACTTGTGCATCCATTACTTCATCTGCTCCTCAGAGGCAGAGCAGCAGCTGCCACCTGTGAGGCAGAGACACCTGTCAGAAGATTCTGTCCTTTTGACAAATGAAGAAACTAGCAAATCCCCGAATGCCCTTATACTTCAAAGGTCATCCTGTGGCTCTGCGGTCCTGGTCATTTGCCTCAGCCCCCTTTCTCCTGGAGCTCAGGAGAAGGAAATTGCGCAGGATGGATTTATGGCCTTATTGTCATGTGTCAACCCTGTTCCTGCCATCTACCCTGCTGGAGCCCATGGCAGTTCCTTCCTAAGTGAAACATCTGTGGGGATCTGATGCACAGGCATGTGGCTGAAGGTAGGAGAAATTCCTTTTACATCCTGGAACCCCCAGGAATCTCAGCAAGGCTGTGAGGAGGAAGGAAGGGAGGGGAGAGAAAGGAAAAGTGAGCGTATTGTCACTGTTCAGTTGCTCAGTCATGTCCAACTCTTTGTGACCCCAAGGACTGCAGCACGCCACGCTTCCTTGTCCTTCACCATTTCCCAGAATTTGCTCAAACTCATGTCCGTTGAGTCGGAGATGCTATCCGACCATCTTTTCTCTGTCACCCACTTATCCTCTTGCCTTCAATCTTTCCCAGAATCAGGTGGCTAAGGTATTGGAGCTTCAGCATCAGTCCTTCCAATGCATATTAAGGGTTGATTTCCTTTAGGATTGACTGGTTGGACCTCCTTGCAGTCCAAGGGACTCTCAAGAGTCTTCTCCAACACCACAGTTCAAAAGCATCAATTCTTAGGCATAGTGAGGATTTTCTCAGCCCTGTTAGGTACAGAGGAGATGGGGGAGAGAGAACGTTTTATTTTTTAAAGTCTTCACTTTGAAAAGGGAATGAAAGTGGGAATGAAAAGAGTAAAGTGGGTGGAGAGTTGCCTGATGATATCTATGCTAGCCCATGACACCTACTGACTTTAGGAGACAAAAGGCTATAGAAGAAACATGAGACATTTTTCTCAAATGGAACAAAAAAGAAACAAAGTCACTCGTAAGCCCACCAAGTAGAAATAACCCCTTTTAAGATTTTAGAGCCAAAGTTTCCAAGTTTTGTATGTGAATATGTGTGTCCTACATCAGGTACCTACTGTTCTAGAAATCTGCTTCTGTGATTGATCAATACTTATGACAGCTGTCAGGGACAGGTCCCTGGGGCCAGTGGGAGTCGATGTCTCTTGACGCAGGTTCCTGCAGAGGCTGTTCCCCCTCCCTTACCACATCCCTCCTGACCTCAGACAGGAAGCAAGGAAGCCCTGTCTTCCTCTCGCTCCAGAAAAGCCGTCCACTTGGCCAGCCCCAGACTGCCTATTCTTCGGAAACAAATCACTTCAACAACAGCAAAAATCACTCCATTAAGAAATTCAGCTCAGTAATCTCAGCCCTTAAATGCTTGCTTTTTCTCCAGCCTGCCTGAATAGGAGAAAAGCAGAAGGAGAATTTTAAATGGCACATATTGATTGGCTTGGCTCACCAAAAGAAGGCACTTTTATCAGCTTTTCAAATTACAATTTATTCAATAGTGAGAAAGTAACTCAATTTGAGAAAGAGCTCTGACACCCTTAGGAGCTGCTTTCTCACCACTTGAATTTTGTCATTATCACTGTTCACTTATCCTTCTCTGGGAGCCACTGGGCAAAGCACAGTTCTTGGCACCCAGGAAGCAAGTGATAAAGGCCATTGAGTTAATGAGACTGCAACTGGCAGGGAAATTCAAATTCCAGGGACTTGGGAGCTTTGATGTGGGCTGAAATGAGATATGCTTGTGAAGTTTATCCCCTTTGACAAGCATTGGGAGGATCTCAAAGTTTAGAATCAGCTACCTTAGGTTCAAGTCCTGCCCTCTGTGCCTCTGTGAATGTCACATCTCTGAGCCTTGGCTTCCGAGGGACAGATAAATTTCCTGCATGCTTCTTTTGAGAATTCAGACAGATCCCCCTCATCAGATGTGTCTATGGGACCAGAACAAAGATGTCAAAATGGTTCTCACATCTGCACCTCGCAGAGTGCTGCTTCTAGATCCTGTTTTAACTGGAGACTGGGGTTTGATTTTCCACGGAGAAGGCAGCTCTATCATGTGTGTGCTGTGAGGTAAGTCATGTCCGACTCTGTGTGACACTGTGGACTGTAGCCTGCCAAGTTCCTCTGTCCATGGGATTCTCCAGGCAAGAATGCTGGAGTGGGTTGCAATGTCCTCCACCAGGGGACCTTCCCAACCCAGGGATCGAACTCATGTCTCTCTTATGTCTCCTGCATTGACAGGCGAGTTCTTTACCCCTAGCACTACCAAGGGAAGCTGTCTCATGATCCCCTTAAAATAGTTGTTGAATTTTTAAAATAAGTGTTAATTCTCTTTGCATCCCATTTCTTCCTTGACTGCAATTCCATAAGCTGCCACTAGGGCTACAGCAGGGGGTCCACTCAAAGTTGCAGTGAAACACTGGATTATTGACTTGAGGAGTGCATAATTTTTGTATATATTCCCTCTCCCATTTTTCTGTCCTCAAATGATCTTAATTTCTTTACCCAAAATAGAAGAATCTATTTGTATATTAGTTTCTCAATTATTTCATTGTCAAAATTATGGATTGCATCTTTGCTTGGAACTGTCAGTTGTAGGTGAGAAAAAGGATAAATGAGAAAATCTTTCTGAATTCTTGCATTGGGATCAGGTGATGACAGCTTGGGAGAGATTTACTTCTAAGTGTTCTGGGATGCTTAATGAGGTTCCAGAAGATAAGTGGTTAATTCAATTCAAACATTGAATTAAGAACAAAGATCATAGTGGCATGAAAAAGAATTTTTTAAAAAATTTCATGGGATTTTCTTTTACTTTAATTTTCATTCAATTAATTTTGCTTCATTCTATTTCATTTCTTTCATTTATTCATTCTTTTCATTGCATTTTTTTTTCCTTTCAAACATTTATTGGGTGTTACATTTTGTTCAGCACTACTCTGTTTAGGCCCTGGAGACAAACCATATTCCTGGGAACAAAGCAAAGGAGTCTTTGTCTCATGGAGTTCCAGTGGGGGAGACAGACAATTGAACAACAATCAAATATAAAAAAATGGCAGGTGGTAATAAATATTTCAAAGAAAAATAAAGCAAAGTAAGAAGTTAGACCGTCATGAAGGTAGTATTAAGACAAAATAACAGAGGACCAAGTCAGAGCAAGCCTTTGAAGAGATATGGGGGTGAAGGAGTGTTATTGGAAGTAGAAAGTGAAGGCCTGCAGACAGGAGCGCACTTTGATGCGAGGAGCTAGAAGACCGGTGTGACCAGAGAACACAGCAAAGCAGGGATGGAGGGAGGTATAGCTGGAGATGTGGCGGGGCTCCGAGCACACAGAACCTTAGAGGATGTGGTGGTGACTTGGGATTCTAGTCAAAGTTAGTTGGAAAATCATGAAAAGGTGTAAAATGGCTGCATTGTATCCCCCACAATATGTTGAAGTACTAACTCCCAGCACCTCAGAAGGTGATTGGATTTGAAGACAGTGCCTTGATAGAGATGCTTAAGCTGAAGTGTGGGCATTAGGGTCGGCCCTAACCCAATATGACTGGTCCTTGTAAGAAAAGGAAATGTGGATACATGAGGGATGTCAGAGATGCACATTTATGGACAAAAGACCACATGAGGACACAGCGAGAAGACAGCCATCCACAAACCCAGGAGAGAGACCGAAGAACAAATTACGCCTGCTGACATCTTGGTGTTAGACTTTCAGCCTCAAAAGCCCACGTGCCCTAGAGTCTGTGTTTCACGAGAGGAGAAACCAGCGCAATGAGAAGCCTGCCCACCACAACTAGAGTAGCCCCCGCTTGCTGCAACCAGAGAGAAGCCCACACAGCAGTGAAGACCAAGCGCCACCGAAACTAAATATATAAAATTATATAAAAATACAGAGGACATCCGGAGAAGGCAATGGCAAGCCACTCCAGTACTCTTGCTTGGAAAATCCCATGGATGGAGGAGCCTGGTGGGCTGCAGTCCATGGGGTCGCTAAGGGTCGGACATCACTGAGCGACTTCACTTTCACTTTTCACTTTCACACATTGGAGAAGGAAATGGCAACCCACTCCAGTGTTCTTGCCTGGAGAATCCCAGGGATGGGGGAGCCTGGTGGGCTTCCATCTATGGGGTCACACAGAGTCAGACACGACTGAAGTGACTTAGCAGCAGCAGCAGCAACAAAGGACATCAAAGTGTAGACTGCTACAATCTGACTTTAATTTTCAAATGATGTCATTCCAGCTGATATGAGAAGAAGACCATAGTAGGGAAGTGTAGAGTTAAGGAGACAAGTCAAGAGGCTACCGCAGTGATGCAGGTAAAAGGAGTCAGTGGGTTGGACCATATTAGTAGTAAAAGAAGTGAAGAGAAGTGACCAGACTAAGGTAGACTCCGCAGGCAGAGACAACAGGATTTGTGGGAAAGAGGAACTAGAACTGTTGGCAAGGTTAGGCTTGTTCAGAATGTCCACCCATGCACTGGCTAAAATTATTCATAGCCTGGCCACCACGAGGGTCTAGGTACTGGGACAAGTTCTTTTAAAAAGAGAAAAACAAGGAAGGTCTTAAGACTTTCAAAAGGGAAAACGACCCCCTGAGACTTCAGAGCCAAACCAGTTTCAGAAGGAGCAAAAGGCAGAGAGAGGCTACTGAAAGAAAGGAAATCCTATAGGGCAAGTTATTTAAATTTTTTAAATCTCAGAAATTTTATCTACAAAATGAGGATGGCAATATCTACTTCATGAGCCAGTGTGAGAATTAAATGAAGTATTTATATAAACCTCCCAAGGTTTATATAGGTTTGGCTTACAGTAAATGGTCCGTGGTCTTCCCAGGTGGCGCCAGTGGTAAAGAACGCACGTGCCAATGCAGGAGACAGAAGAGATGCAAGTTCAATCCCTGGTCTCTGTGTCGGGAAGACCCCCTGGAGGAGGGCATGGCAACCCACTCCAATATTCTTGCCTGGAGAATCCCATAGACAGAGAAGCTTGGCAGGCTGCAGTCCATGGGGTTGCAAAGAGTTGGACATGACTGAAGCAACTTAGCATGCTTATTTATGGTCCCCGAATATGATGTATTGGTTAGCTCTTGCTGTGTAACAACTCCCTCCCCCAAACTCAGTGGCTTGAAATATGAAGCGTGTATTATTGCTCAGGCGTCTGTCAGTCTCTTGTTTAAGGAGGCCAGGCAGGACTGAAAGAGATGAGCTCTGTTTTCAAGGAGCCTGTAAACTAGGGGAACAGCGGAGATACGCCGTAAGGGCGCGAATCTTTGCACAGGCTGTAGGAGCGTGTGAGTCTGGACTAGGATGAGCTGGGGAGCCTGAGTTCTAGTTGTACTGTGTCATTTGGGGCACGTTTCACCCTCACTGTGCCTCATTTTCCTCATATATAATGGGACGAGTTGGATCAGACAGTCTTGAGGCTTTCCTCCGGATATGAACTCTCTTGAATATATGTAATACGCCTACCTACCTGTGTCTTAAACAAACAGGGAGTTACCTGTCTTTTACAAATTCAGAGGCAAGCAGTCTGAACTGAAGTGGCAGCTGAATGACATCACATGATTAAGTTCTTTTCGGTCTCTCTGCTCTGCTTGCCCTTAGAGGGTAAGCTGGTTGTCTCATGGTGCCAAGGTGGTCACTGCACCTCCAAACATCACATCTTTGTTCTAAGCTGGCAAAGGGAAAAGGCAAAAAGAGAAAAAATACTTATACCAGTGGAGTCTGTTCCTTTTTATAAGGGAAGCAAGTTCTTCCTCGGGAGCCTCCTGATGGTTTATACTTATGTCTTATTAGCCAGAACTGAGCTGGATGGTGACTAAGATTCTGAATGGTAATCAGATCAGGCGACTCATGGTGTCGGCCACAAACACTTACTACAAATTCATATAGTGCGGAGAGGGCATTATTGGGTCAGCCACAAGGAGCTCTGGCCAGTAAGCTGGTATCATGGTAGCCTGCAGAAAGGTTGTTCTCCTGGTAAGAGTTCTCATGTAATGGCATGGGACTAGAAATTCCAAAAGACAAGGACATTGTTTGCTTGCTCTCACTTTGAGCTTCAGGACATAATCCAAGTCCTGGTACTTGGTAGCTGCCTGACAAACATTTGTGAATGAATGAATTGTCCATCAATGAGGATGGATTTCAGTGGGCTGGGGCACTCAGGGAATGAGGGATCAGGATAATTGGATTTTCTGGCAGCCTGAGGGTGAAGCAGAAAAGCTTATGATTTCAAATTAATTCCAGCAACACTAAGTGCCTTCTACATCCAAGGCTCCAGGGTAAAAAAATAAAAAAAGAACATCCCATGTGCTATGTATGTGTAATGGTCAGGCTCTTGGCAGAAAAGATGGCATGACCAGGGTAGTTCAGGAGAGTGTAATGAGAGACCTCTCACAAAGGTGTGGGTCAGACTATAGGAAGCCAACCGTGGGTGGTGAACTCCCTTGGGTCTGGTGATGCCAGAGAGCTGTTACCACCCTGCTCACAGAGCAAGGGGAGGAAGTAGAAGAAGTGGATTCCGAAAGAAGAAGAGAGAGATGGCTGGAGCTGGAGCAGCAGCCTGGACTGTCTGGGAGGAGCTGCAGCCTGCCATAGAGGAGCGCTGCAGCTGTCTGTGGCTGTAGACTGGGGCCCTGGCGCAGAGGGAGCCAGGAAACACACACCCGCCTCTCTTTCCTTCTATCTACTGCTCACCTGTTGGCGTATCCCATCCCTGAACCCTCCTGGGGACCAGAGCGGGGGTCCTGTTGGTGCAGTGTGCCCTGGGGCACAAAGCAGGGAGGAAAAGGGTGGAGACAGGATCTGGGGTGAGCTAGGTGGAGAAAATCCCACACAATGTATTATTTTTTGTTATATATAATTTTGTTATTATTTTTTGTATTATTATACATTTGCAGGATTACTTTTTGAGGTTCAATATTACTGTGTCCACTTCTAAATGGCAGAACAGATGCTCAGAGTAGTTCAATCTAAGTACACACAGCTCGTCAGTGGCCAAGTCAGGACTAGAGCTCAGGTCCTGAGACTTTCATTCCGGTGCACGTGATTGGTTCCACGCTGCCTCCCACTCCAGCCTGCAGGGGAGAAAGCCTGCTCATTCCTTTGTCCTCTGGATTCTCCTTGGGAACAAAGGGACCAGAGTGGGAAGGAACTGCCTTTCTGAACAGGAGAACAGATTCTGCCAAGTGTAGGGCTGGAATCTGGATGCTGGGGAGGGGGTTTTCTGGTGAAGCCTCTCTAGAGTGGCAGGAGAACTAGGTCAATGGCCAGCAGGGCTGAGATCTAGGAGGCCCGCACTGATGACTGGAGACACAAGCAGCTGAGCCTGTGTTATGTGCCAGGCACATAAGTGCTTCACACACGTCCTAGCAAACCCTCAAATAATACAAATGAATTGTTATTCCCCCTTACTGGCCCCCAAACAAAAGCACAGAGAGGTTAAATGACCTGTTAACGGTAGAATCAAGACTGGCTGCAAAGGCCACGCTCATCCCTTTACGCCAGTGGTTGACCTTTGGAGGACTGCAACCTGATTTTAAACCGCTTGCATCCCAAGATTTTTGTAAAAAAATAAAGCCAGGGTCTAACCTCTTAAAATTGTGTAATTTCACATAAAACCCTGAATTTTTGACTTCTATTTAAAAATTGGAAGGTTGGAGACCCTGGGTCCACATATGGCAACTATTGACTGAAACTGACGGACAGCTGTTTCCTTCAAATGAAGGATTTGTTCTCACTGTTGCCACAGTCCCTACCACTCCCTATTGGCCCAACACTGAGGCCGAGAATCAGTTGCCATTTCTCAACTGTCTGTACCACCGAGTCTCTTACACTCAGTCCACTTTACTTACTTATGTTGCCTGCCTGGCTCTGACAGGCACTTGGGCTTATGTCTCCAAAGTGCCCACTTCAGCAATGGTACAAGATCACCTGCTGGGGCGAGAGAAGCAAATATTGGACCTTCTGTTAATAAGTATGATCTCATTCATTTTACCATTTATCTTCATGTTTTTTAATGTGATTAATAGAACAGTAGTCATGACTGTATTTTATAAACAAATTAGGCATATACATTGTGGGTATTTGCTCAGAATTCATTTTCCTGTTAAGGCTCTGAGATATAAAAATTTTAGCATCACTGCTCTTTTTTTAAAAAGAATTATTTATTTTTGGCTGCACTGAGTCTTCGTTGTATCACACGGGCTCACTGGTTATGGAGCATGGGCCTCGTTGCCTCGTGACATGTGGGATCTTCCCTGACCGGGGATCAAACCCGTGTCTGCGGCATTGGCAGGCAGATTCCCAACCACTGGGCCACCGGGGAAGTCCCGAAGAAGACCACCCCTCTACATCACTACCTTTTTTACTAGCTGTGCCACACTGTGAAGAGTCCTTTGACTTCCTAGTCCTAGATTATATTTTTCCACTGGAAAATGGAGATATTGACACTGTCTACCTTGAAGAGTTGTTTCAAAATTCTAAGCCCCCAGCAACCAATAAAGTTGCTGAGCAATAGAAGCAGAAAGCCACCCTGGGAGCAGGCACTCGGCACAGCCAGCCTCGCGGTGGCTGCTCCTCCTACGTTAATGTCAAGCTGGAACAGGAACTGGAAGATTCCCTATAGGGTGTCCAGTCATAAACACTGGGCTGCGGGCTGACCTGGTCCAACCCCCTGAACAGCAACAAGGATTGATTTCCAAGTTTATTAGTGCTGGTGATGTGTTCCTGGGGCACACAATGGCTCTGCTCTCATTAACGAGAAGCAGCTGCCCCATTTCTGTTCACCTTCCCCTCACCTCTAACCTACCGCTGGCATCCTGGGGAGAAATCTTCCCATTTCCTTCAACCCCACTGGCCTCCTTTGTCCTTGGGTTCATTTTGGCTTGGGGAAAGTCAGGATTTCAAGGGGGACTCAGAAACATGGGGGAGGGTGTCACTGGAGCACTCAGCCTAGTGTGGTCATGTCAAAGCTCCCTCATCCCAGAAAGAAAGAGGTGACCCTGAAACCAGGCACTTCATAGACTTTCAAGGGCAGATGTGCTTTTTTGTGAGCTTGGGGTTAGAGGGACCCTGAGAGCTGATTGAGTTTCTGGGACATGATGCTCCAGGATCTCACTTCCTGCTGTCCAATCACCAAGGACGGAGAATGGAGGTATGGAGGAGTACTGTTAGAACCATTGCCCACTAAGGAGTCGAGTGAGGATGACCAAATGTCCTGCTTTGCCTGAGCTTGAAAGTTTCCCTGGGATGTGGCACTTTTAGTGCTAAAACTGGGACAGTTCAGGACAAGCTGGAAAGGTTGGACATCCCAGATGGAGCCGGAACTCAAACACTTCACCATCTGTCTCCAAAGGACACATGCCTCTGCAGGGCCCCGAGTGAGGACAGTGAGAGCCAGTGGGGCGTGTGCAGCATGGCTGGCAGGGAACACCTGGAGAAGGAACAGAAATAGCCTCGAATGCAGGGACCAGTGCCCTGTGTTGCTTTTTTGTTTTAGAGAGGGGTGGGAGAGAGGCAAGAGGGTGGCTCCAAACCCAGTCTGTTGGCAAGATGAGATTCCAGTAGGAAGACAGTCTGAGTCTGTGCAGATTCTAAGAGCTGCTGTTCATGAAGCATCTTTCCATTTAAATTTCAGTCGGGCCCTTGGGAGGTAGTTTTCACAGATGAGGAAGCTGGGGCTTCAAGAGGCTCAGCAGTCTGCTCACTGCCCCCTGTAGACCCCTGCAAGCGCTATAGCAGAATACCATAGAGTGGGAAGCTTATAACCAGCAGATGTGTGTTGCTCACAATTCTGGAGGCTGGACATCAGAGGTCAGGGTGCCAGCACGATGGGAGGAGGGCCCTCTTCTGGGTCACAGGCATCTCATGATATTTTCACATGACGGAAGGGGCGAGGGAGATATGTGGGACCTCTTTCATGTGAGTACTAACCCAAATCACAAGGGCTCTAGTCTCATGATCAAATCACTTCCCAAAGCCCCCACCTGCCACTGCTATCACCTTCAGGGGTTAGGATTTCAACATACGGATTTTGCAGGGAGGACACAATCGGATCAGAGCAGCACCATCCCCCTCACCCCCGCCCCTGTTGAAAGTGCACTTGACCTCAAGTCTGCTTGCTTCCAGTGTCTGCAGGTTTACCATCAGGCAACACGACTTCTCCAGGACTTTCTTAAGACAGCAAATCATTTCAGAAGATTATTGTAAGTCAGGAGCTGGCAGGGGTGGAATGGAGGCGGTGGGGAGCTTTTGTTAAATCTTTCTGTGCCTTTTGAGTATTCCTGAGACTTCACTATTGGTTGGCTGGAGTTAAGGCAGAAGAGAGTGAGCCAAACTTCAGCGTCTCTATTTCCTACTTATTAACACCTGGTCAGGAGAGGTCAACACTGTTAAGTGCAACAAGGTCTTGGAGGTGTCTGTGGATTTCAATTAACCACCAGAAGCTCCTCCATTCCCAACAAACACGGACAGTCTTCAGCTGAATTTTGCTCAGAAGATACAGGAGGTGGGGGCTGCCTGAGCCTTGTCTGAACATTTTGGAGAATAGCGAATGGTGTTAGCACACATGTGTGTGCTCTGGGTTTAATTTATCAGTGTTACTGATTGTAAAAAAAAGAAAGCTAGACTTTACAGCACTGCCTATGGGCTAGCACCAAAATTAGTGTTATTTAAAATACAGTAGAGAAACCAATAGATATTTAAATAGCTTTAAAAAGAATAAGACTTCATTGGTTGTAAAATACTGCCTTCTTGGGAGATCCATTTCAAAGAAGAGATTTTTCCTAGGTCCTGAAAATTTATGTTTAGGTGCAGTCTTCTCGTATCTGAGTAAAAGTCATTCATTTAGTCATTTCACAAACATTTACCGAATGTCTCCTATGAACCAGGACTTGTGCTCAGTGATGTGAGGATATAAAGAAAGATGAAATTGACTAGGATCTTTCCTTGAAATTGACTAGGATCTTTCCTTCAACAAGTCCCCAGATCATTAAAGGCAATGAGACACAAAAATTAATTTACTACTAAGTAGAAATGAGGAAAGGGAAAGCATTCCGAGTAGGGGGCAGTGTCCTGAGCAAAGATCCCAGAGGATGGAAAACAATATGGTAAAGAATTCACCTGCAATGCAGGAGACCCAGGTTCAATCCCTGGGTCAGAAAGATACCCTGGAGAAGGGAATGGCAGCCCACTCTTGTACTCTTGCCTGGAAAATTGCATGGACAGAGGAGCCTGGCGGGCTACAGTCCATGTGGTTGCAAAGAGTGGGATATGACTGAGCAACTAACACTTTCACTTTACTTTCACTTTCTTGGAAAGCCAGAAAACTGTTCTGGCTCACAGAGCACGCGGGAAGAGATTAGAGACCACAGCAGGAGAGAAGTCTCCCGTAATGTCATCAAGAGTGAAATGTTGATAAATCAGAACCCAATGAATGATCCAAACTCGGGGAACTGCCAAACAGGGGGCACAGAGGACAAGGTCAGAAGTTCAGCTGAGAGAGAGCTTGGTAGGGGCTGGAGGAGGTGCAATCTGTTTTAAGGTCAGAACAGGAATTCAACCTAGAGGTGGGCTTTGAAGGATGGGAAGAATTTCTTTGGTAGGAGAAAAGGGCTAAGGTCACTTTGAGCAGAGAAATTGCCCTGAAAGGGTGGGGAGGAAGGAAGGAGGGAGGCCTGGACTGGGGGAGTCCCTGGTTGGGCAAGCACAGAAAGATGCTGCTGTAGCTTCCTCCCCTTCTGGATGAGTGGCAGACTGTGTGATGCAGGGCAGCCCAGGTTTTGGAGGCAGACAGGTCCAGGTTGGGTTCAATTCCAGCTCTGTCACTGACTCATTTTAGGGCACCTCTGTGTGTCTCCCTGGCTTTGGTTTTCTTATTTTCAGAAAGGCCTTAACGAGGTTTCCCTAGTGGGGCTGCTGTGAGTTAGAACCTTAAGTCGTTTAAAGCATCTTAGGCACAGGTCCTAACAAGTTTGTTCCAAGTTGCCTTGCCTTCTGCTTTGCCTCCCCAGGTTTGCTCCCTCCTCAGGAACCCGGGTCACATCCAGGCACCTGTTTCCCTAAAACTGTTAAAATACCAAGTTATTTTACCATCAGAATTTTGCAAAGAATTGCAATTCAGGACATGCAATCTATGGTGAAACATAGGCATGTCTAAAGAACAAAGGAAGGGAGCCTGTTTTTATAGGAAAAAGCAGGGGACTAGGAGGGGCTGTTGTGAAGGAAATTCATTGGAAAAAAGTAAAAGTTCAGGAAAAGTAGAAGTTCAATGTTGCATTTCTCATTGGCTGGGTTGTTGGCTGAGCAAGGAGAAAGTCTTCCTTGGGGAAAGTCCAGTACTTGCACTTCCTGTTTGGGAGTGCAAGGTTATGCTTCTTCCTATGGGTCATGCAGTTGACCTTGAGTAGCAGGGCATGAGAGCACCCTCTCTGGCCTCCTGACTCCATTTTTAAAACTTTGGCTGTGCTGCTTTGCTGCACGTGGGAATCTTAGTTCCCCAACCAGATATCGAACCCATGGCCTCTGCAGCGAAAAAGTGGAGTCTTAACCAGGGGACTGCTAGAGATGTCCACTGACTCCATTTTAAAGGAAGTTCCTGTTTATTAATTAATAATGTTAATTTAATGATATTAATTAATAATGACAATTACAAGTAATAATATTAATAAGTCAATTCACACACCAAATGGGGAAAGAGGAGAGGTAATGCCTTGGAACCTTCTAATGGCCCTCTCCCAACTCTGAGGAAATCTCCCAGAAGCCCCAGCAGGTCACATCTCATTCTGAACCACTCCCTGACAAAGGGACTTCTTTTAGACCAATCAGGCCCTATCCCTGAGCTAGGAGGCGGGGCATATTCCCAGCCCCTGGAAGGGGCAGGTGGCTGCTGCAGCGCTCTTGGTTAGACAGACTACCCGAAACACCCATTTCAGAGACACTCCAAAGTCCTCCACACACAGAAGTTTCTCAGGTTGTGGAGGTCACAGATAACTGAGCTTCAGGGATCTTTCCTTAACTGTGCGTGGGGTCATTAAACCTCCAATTAAAAGGGAGAGGAGAAAGTGAAGTGAGATGCTAAGAGAACCTGAACAGCTCAGAATGTTTAGCATCAAAATCATGTTGTAAACTTCCTTTAAATCTGTATTTCCTGATTTAAAAAAAATCTGTTAACATATCTCTCATCCAAGGTATGGCCACATAGCCCTTTTCACTTCACACGGAGAAGCTCCCGGGGTCTGGCGGAACATTCTAGATCCTTCCTGTTGCCCCCTTGTGCCACCTGGAGGTTTCTCTATTGGGCCCACAGAGTCCAGCTCCCTGAATACAAATCTTAGCTCCAGCACTTAGAGGTTTCCCTCTGCCTTTTTCCTCATCTGGAAAAATAACAGAACCTAACTCTTCAGATTGTTTTGAGGATTAAAAAACGATTTGATCTCTCTTTGGCAGAAGCAGCTTGTTGAAGATAGAATTTGTGAATCCTGCCATCTCATCAAAGAACAGAATGTAGAATAGGGCCATGGGAAGGCAAGGAATGTGCAACTTAATGAAAAGCATGCATTCCCTAATTTAAGGAAATTAGAGTATTATTACTCTCCAGCATAGCAACAAGATATAAATAGATACTAATAAGTAAAATTGGGTTAACTGATGCAAAAAAGCATTGATATAATTCATAATAGGGTTGCATTATAGAATTGTTTGCACCTGGTAAAGTCTGTTAATATACACGGACTTTAATTGCTGTATTGGCATGGAAAATTGTCGACTCTGCCATCACTACCTGTGTGATTTCAGACAACTCTCTTTACCTTTCTGAGCCTCAATTTCATTGGCTATGAAATGAGACTAACAATTTCTTTCTTTCAATAAAGGACCAGATGAGGTAATGTGTGAAAGGGCTTTGAAAACTGGAAGGCACAATACTTTCCTTAGGTAATTAATAATTATTGTAACTAATAATCATCCACAATAAAAGTATATTCAAGGAAAATGTAAAGACTCATTCTTTGAAACACCAATCTTAAAAAAGATCCATAAGTACTAAACTCATGCCCTTCTTTACCATAGCGTCTATAAGACATTTGTTTTGCTTTTTTAGACACTGACTTTTTTTTTTATTATTAACATCACTTTTGGATCTCGTGGCATCTTCTTTGGGGACAGAACAGTAATTGACAAACTGTTTCAGACAGAAATCTGGAAGATCCAAGCTCCTGGATTAAGGTAACTCCCTTATAGAATGTATTTTCTGTGTAAACATGAAAACAGGATTAAGTCAAGCACTTCACTGTAGATAAGGAAAATCTATGCCATGTGGGCTGAGGTGTTTATAGTCTTACTACAGAAATGGGTGCACTAGTTATACCTATGAGTTCTGCTATCTCAAACCATGGCTCCTGAGCTCCTCACTTCGTGTTCACAGAGCCATCGTGATGGAGAGTCAGTCATTGTGGGTTAAAAGCAACTAATGTCAGACCCCTGCTGGCCTAGTCTGGCACTGCATGGGGAAACACAACCTCCAGGTCACATTAATGAGGAAACGGGCTGCAGGGGCAAGAGAGCTGAGATGCCAAGGATTCAGTCTTGTCTCACTTCACATGTAGGTGTCGATATTCATCAAAAACTGTGTCAAATGGGAGCTAGAGGAAAGGTCAGACTTGACTTACAATAGCTCTTAAGAGGCAGCCGGGGATAATAATCTCCATTCAGGGCAATTTGAGGCTGGAATCTGCCTGTCCCTCCAGCTTGTTCTTCATTGCTAACAGCACTGAGCATAGCAGTTGTTTTTCAATATGCTTTCAAGCTCATTGTTTGTTGCATACTCTTAACTGCTAGGGGGGCAGAGGTCTTCTCTCCAGCTTTTTCACTTTACCTCTGAAAGGCACGGAGGAAGAACTCTGAAGGGTCAAGGTCAAAAATGGACTGCTCAAGGATATATTTAATGGGGCCATTATAATAGGAGGTAGAGTTTACAGGTATAAAGACTGCCCAGAAGGGGCTTCCCTGCTCTCTCCTCTTTTTCATGAAATTGAGATAAAATGGAGCCTGCCCCTGCAAAGAAAATGGGGTCCAGGGAGAGGATGTACAGGGTAGCCCAGGGATAGAGAAAAAACACAAACAAAAACCTCAGATGAAGAGTGATGGCTCTTGTTTTGAGGAAGAGGCTGTTGATTAGTGCTCCTGGCTGGTAGAAACGAGACACAGCAGGAATGAGGATTTACTTTGGAGGAGCAAAGGCTGGAAGGTGGCCAGGCGGCTGAATCGTGTCTGGCTCAAGTCACAAGCTAATGCTTCTGGCTACAGGGAATAGGTAAACCCCAGGGAGAAGACCAAGGGATTGGGATTGCAGAGCCACAAGGGATGGGGAAAGTCATTTCACTTTCTCTGTTTCAATGGCCAAAGAGATGAATTTTTCTTCCTCTCATGGCAGGGGGCTCTGAGGAGCATTCCCAATGACCGGAAGTCAGGTCCTTAATCCATTTCCTTCGCCCTAGTGACCCCAGTGACTTGAAGGTCACAGGAAGAAGATGGGATTGCACTAGGAAGCTGAGCCTCCTTCAGCCAAGCCCATTAATCCCTTCCTCTTCAGGGTTTGTGCCTCTTCAGTTTGGCTTGAGTGATGCAAATCCATTCTTCCCAGTAAAACGAAATCATCTCATTAGCACCTCAGAGAATATCCTGTGATTGCAGGAAGGAAATCTATGATTGCCAGTCTAAATACAGAGGTCTCGATGATTTTCAAAAGAATTGTTGGCTGAGCTGAGCAGGCAGTGAGAAACCCACCTCGATTTTCTGTAGAGCAGTCCTCTACATCAGCGGTCCCCACTCGGGACTGGGTTTGTGGAAGACAGTTTTTCCACAAACCAGGGGTGGGAGGATGGTTTGGGGATGATTCCAGGGCACTATATTTACTGGGCCCTCTACTTCTATTATTATTACATCAGCTCCACCTCAGATCATCAGGCATTAGATCCTGGAGGTTGGGGACTCCCCCTCTACATGGAAGAATTCCAGGATAGTTAGCTAGTCTTCTGTTGATGGATACTTAGGTCATTGCCAGACTTTTGCCATTAAATACGATGCTACATGGACACTCTCATGCAAAAAAGCTTAACGTGTCATATTTCTTTGTTAGATTTCTAGACATAAGATTGAATATAGCCAAATTCCCTTTCCAAGCCTTCCCCGTTAGAGTCCGGAGTCGGCCTTCCCTCAAAGAAACAGAGGACACTCACGATAATGCAAGACACACAGCGAGGTTTATTTCCAGCTAGCTGGGGTCCAAGTGTCCCCCTGACGCAGCGGGTTTCAACAAGGACCACGGCGGGGGCGGTGTTAGAGTCCGGAGTCGCCCTTCCCTCAAAGGAACAGAGGACACTTGGACCCCAGCTAGCTAGAAATAAACCTCTCTGTGTGTCTTGCATTATCGTGAGTGTCCTGTTCCTTTGAGGGAAGGGCGATTCCGGACTCTAACACTCCCCCCACTCCACCGCCAAGTCTTTGTTCTACTTCATCAGTCAATTTATTATAATAAAGCCAATGTTAATCACAACTTCCTTATTTCTTGAGGAGGTACTATGTGCCAGGCACGACAGCAAACACTTTCCATGTATATTCTTATTGGTCATCTCATCAACCCAGAAAGGTAGGTTCTATTATTATCCCCATTTTAGAGGTGAGGAAATAGAGGCACAAGGCCTGTAAGTTACTTGTTTAAAGTGACTTATAAATGTGAGACCCAGCCCAGGCATTCTGATCTATTATTTCACTCAAAAAAGAACCTATCTTTATTTTAGAAAGAGAGAGTTTGGGTAAAAGGTACAGTGAACTTGGCCACCATTGCAGGGAAAGGAATCCAACTGGAAGCATATTATTGGACGTGTCAGCATCTTGAGTCTTCATTAGCAAATCTTTGGGTTTGGTGTTAGTACAAGGACCTTAAGCTCAAGGTCACATGAGGATTTCATTCCAGCTGTGCCCAAAAGCTCTTTTTTTAATGCATAATCCAATTGACCCGAGTAGTTGTTTCATTTAATCTCTGCAAAGCAATTGGTTGAAATGAGTTTTTTCCCCTCAGTTACCTGACTGTCTTCTTGTTCCGTCAGGCTAAAAGATCCTGAAATGAGAAGGTGGGAAATCTAGTTCAAGGCCATAGGTGATGTGCATTCCTAGGAACGAAATCCTTGAAAGCCGTGCAACATCATATTAGAAATGGGGACCACGCAGGCATTTGCGTTTTCCAGGCATGTTTGTGTCCACGAGCTCCTCTGGGGAAGTACCTTTGTCCCTGGGAGAGAAAGGGTCCGCAGCAGCTAAGGAAAGGGGTGAGAAGGAGGAGGCAGAGGAAAGACAGCTGCTCCAGCAAGTGGGGATATTTATTCTACTGTTGAGCAGTGCTCTTGCTACATTCCAGTGGATCTAATAATCGCCTAAGAAAATACCACCCTGTGTCTCTTGCTTACTTGGAAGGGCATGAACCCTATTAGGAGACAGCCTGTGACCACATGGGGAGCATCCTGCTTGCTTTCTATCTAACGAACAGCGTCGTCACTAAACCATCAGCCTGACGATACACACACACACGTGTACATGACTCATGTCCAGTCGGTTAGGGGTGAGCACTGGTGTCGAAGCGTCACTAAAATTGTAATGAGGTAGAAAACCAAACTTTCAAGAAGTCCATTCGGGAGATACTTGCATGGAACTGCAAGGGATGCTCTAACAGCCACTGGGAAGTGGTGGAACGAGACCCCAAAAGAGTAATTTGGAATAACAACAGACGATCTTTTCTAACAAGGGGAGTCAGGGCTTTTGCCTCTGTGAGTGTGGAATGCAAGTGGGAACTGCCTCGACTGCCTGCGCACCACACTCAGAGAAAGGTGCCTGCCACCCCTTCCTCTAAGTAAATGTTGACCTCATACTTGAAGAGTGGCAATTTGGAGGGGTGCCAAGTCAGTGTTCTGCCCAATGTGCCCACATCTTCCTCCAGTGTTGCATTCACGCGCGCGCGCACACACACGCACACACACACACACATTCACCGACATCTCCCATCCCTGTGCTGCTGCCTGCCACACTGATGCCCCCACAAGTGCATTTGAAGATTCAAGGCTAAAGCGCAAGGAAGGCATTTGAGAATGGTCCATAGTCAACTCTGTTAGAGGCCAGACACAAATGCCTTTCTTTAGTGACCTTAATTTCCTAGTGCTGGAAATGGATGTAACTGTTAAGCTGGGAACAAAAGGGCTGACCTATCCACAAGGCTTACTGAGCACCTTCGCCCTGATGCTTGCTGTACTGTTACAGGAGGGGTCTCAGTTTAGTGGCCAGTGCTTTTACTTGTCCCAACAGTAACCCCAGAATGCAGCCTGGAAAACAGAGCCCACGTGTGGGGGAGAGAGAGAACTATAAATATGTAGGGAGCACGAGAGAGAACCATAGCTTGGCTCCCGCTGCTGCCACTCTGGGAAGCTTGCAGAAGGCTGAATGCTAATGTCTGAGGACTAATGTCCAGTCTCGGGACTGAGACTAAGAGCCCCAGCCTACGCAGTGCTTCTCTTTGGCCTCAAAGAAGGACTCTTGGGGTGTCTCCTAGAATGTTCTAATGTGGACTCTTGGGCCAATAAAGAGACTTTCTCTTCTGGGAGAGGGTGGCCAAAGCAAGGCAGAAGCTTAGGTTTCCCAACAGCCGGATGACCTTAGCAAATCATTCC
The DNA here is from genome assembly GCF_049115385.1 of Moschus berezovskii. NCBI lineage: Eukaryota > Metazoa > Chordata > Mammalia > Artiodactyla > Moschidae > Moschus > Moschus berezovskii. The sequence continues at coordinate 70,634,946 of NC_142473.1, read as the reverse complement.
ATCTCTTTGGGCCTCAGTTTTTTTCACCAGTTATATGAGGTCAGCTGGGCTCAGCCCTAAATCAGTGCTTCCTAAAATCGTTAGAGGGAATGCCCTAAAAGAATCCCCTACCCTTTCTTGAGGTTCGACAATGCAACTGAATGTATGAAAAGGTTTGGGAGGTCCCACGAGAGAGAAACCAGCTCAGCATTGTCGAGCCCACTCTTCCACTTGCCTACTGCACAGTTTGCCGTGGCTTGTGCACATCTGGTGTCAGTCTGCTCGGCCTGCAATAACACCGCACCGTGAACTGGATGGCTCTTCAAGAGGAATTCCTTCGTTTCTCACAGCTCAGCAGGCCAAAGTCTGAGGTCCCAGCCAGTCCTGGGGAGGGCCCTCTAGTGGGCTGCAGAATGCTGACTTCTTCAACACTCACGTGAGAGCTCACACTCATGACCTAATTACTCCAAAAAGGAGTAACGCCATTACCCTGGGGGTTAAGATTTCAGCATAGTAATCTGGGGGTAACTGGGATGTGACGCCCAAAGCATTTGGGCAAATGTCACTTTCATGGAGTCTGCATGAGTCTAACTCTCCTGGGCAGCCCCCGTTCAGGTGTTCCTCCCCACCCCATGCTCACACATCTGCATGGACGCGCGCGCGCACACACACACACACAAACACACACACACAGGAAGAAGGGTTGGGACTCTCAGAGGAAGCATCTTGCCATTCCTGCTGTCACTTCCAGCTTTGTTAAGACCTTACAATGTTCGAGCGAGAAGAGACGGAGAGAGCCTGCAATGCAGCTGACTCGAGCCCTCATTTTATGAGTATTGAGAGAGGGAAGCTGACCTGCCAAATGCTGCACAGCTGCTTAGTGGCAGAGCAGGGATGGCCCTTAGGTTTCCTAACTTTCTTCCCTCTTCTGAAGGAAGGGACCTTTTGATGCCACCATGGGCATTGGGCACTCCTGCTGGGGTAGATGTCGCTAAAGGTGTTGCCCAATTTTCTGCATCAAGATGTAATATCTGGAGTAACTACAGATATGAATGCTGTCAAGATGTCAGTCAGCATGTCCACAAATATTTTTGAACATCTGTTTTGTGTCAGGCAATCGGTAGTACAGTGGTGAACGAACAATACAAGCTTTAAAGAGGTGCAGATATGAACGTGTCGTTGGGCAGGTGTGTAGACAGGGCTACGAAATTAGCCCTCAGGGGAGCTAGAGTCTGAGGAGACGAGCCCGTGTGGGGCAAGCTGAGGACAGGCTCCATCCACAGCCCCGGGGAGGCTCCATTTTGCCGAGGGACGGTCGCCACAGTGCATAGTGGTGAGCTCCCACTTACTAAGCCCCTCCCATGTGTCGGGGGCGGTCTAAGCCTCATAGGTAGATCCAGCTGCTTATTGAATTCCTCAGACTTACTTAAGAACAGAGCCAGTACTAGACCCCAGTCTGTCTGCTTCTAAAACTAAGTCTCAAGAGGAAGCTCATTCCATTTCCTGCGGACAGAGGGCCACACAGTGTTCTTCATCCTGGAGCCGCAACGCTGCGGTTAAGTGGCCCTTAATGTTCCAGTTCCTCCCAGACAATTTAGGCTACATTTCACTTTCCACCTCATTCCGTCGCTCTTAGCTCTACCCTCCAGAGACCCTCCTCTTCCTCAGCAGATCCGGCACACAAAATCAGTTACATCCTATTATCTGATGCCAGTTTTGTTTATACCCCAGGAGAGAGAAAAATATGTTTTTATGAGTGCAGACTTTATTTTTTCCATTCTGTCCCCTCCCGGGAGGGAATTTCAGTATTTCTTCTGGAATCAGACGTCGTGTGGGGGTTTGGCGTGGGCGAGGGGAAGGGTGCGTACCCCACCTTATTTATTTTCTCTTCTGCAGAAGGGTCTCAGCTGTTTTTCCTCCCAAATTGAATTCTCTTACTCTTGAAGAATGACCCAAGCAAAGAAACTTCCCAAACATCTGAAATCTGAGAATTGGTGCCTGGAATCCACGAGGCTCATAGTTTCCAGATGGGGAGGCCGGAAGCAGAGGAGGCGGAGGAGCAGAGGAAGGAGGCTGGGAGGATGAAAGGCAGGGGAAGCCTGAACTCTGGCTCACTCCCCTGCCCCGTGAGCCAGGCCGGCCTCTCATCTGTTCCGCAGGTCTGCCATCTGACGGCGTGCCAGGCCCGAGGAAACGCCACAGTCGTGCACGACCTCATGAGACCATTCCAGTGATTACTGGGAAGTAAGTCCTCGTGAAATTGTCTCTTCTGAGGGCGGAGACTGGCTTCTGGAGCACAATATGAAAGAAAGCCCATGGCCTTGCTATCAGGAGGGGCAGAAACATTCCAGATGGATTTTCTCACCATCTCAGAAACGGCAGAAGACCAGACTCTTCTAGAAATCTTGGCTTCTCTACACCGCTTAACCAGATGCAAGAGTGGACCCCCAGCTGACCTAACTCTTCCTCCACACGTCTCGTCCTCATGCCGGAGGCAGGGAGAGAGGCTTAAAAGGCAGCCTAGCTTTGAGTAAATCAACAGGCAAGTATAGTTTAGCCATAAGTGGGCTAGGTACACCCTTAAAAGGAATGCCCTTGTTTGATCAGACAGGCCAGTATCTCAGGCCAGGCAGGCCAGAGGGAAAAAAGGAGTTTGGGGAAAATAGATCACACCCACCTGTTAGCAAATGGGAAAGTGTTTTAAGTGCTGAGGAAACATACCTATTCTTTTTGTTATCAGTGGTTTCTTTACCATCATCTCCACCCACTGTCACCATGCTAGCTCTCACCACCACCACCACCATCACCCCACCCCCCCACCCCCCCAAACCAAGGAGCACTCTTGTCTCTCATGGTTCTTCCCACTTGGAATAGGCTCAGTGTGACACCGGGATATGGTCATATAACTGGGTCTAAAGGTCCTAGAAGCCTGAACGTGTGGAGAGAAACCAAATACAGAAACGTTCCCTCCAATTAACACCTGCAGTTTCCAGATGTCCTAACAAAAATGGTGAGTCAGCAAACAGCCACCTTCAAGTCCACCTGGACTCGGTGTTTGCAAGAGCCAAGCAGTCAAGCTCCTCAAAACCCGAACTCCCGGCCTGGGACATGTAAATGTTGAACCACTCTGGCTCGGGGCGAGAGAGCAGGCAGGGGTGAACGTAACCTGTAATGGCATGACTTCAACAGACCATTCATCTCACCCTGAGGTATGCAGGGAAACTGCCTGCCTCCTCAGACTGAGCAGTGCCCAGAATTTATGAACTTCTTCAGAGTATGATGTGAATCTGGGGTCTGAGCCAGGCATTATCATCAGGAAAAGGTGGATAATTTCCCTCTCCCTCCCCTCCTTTTCCTATTGCTGACTGTATTGTTCAGACATGAACTACGATTTAATCCCTTCTGCTGCTAAGGGTGTTACAGCATACTGGTTGCCATGTAGTCATAAAAAGTATTTAAGTAAAAGAAAGAATGAATGACAGAAAAGAAAGCTAGGGGGAAAAAATGGTAGCAAATGATAAAACTCGTCATTACTACAAGCAAAAATTAGATAGGCATGGAAAAATCCTTGCCCATATACCAGGGGCAATGCAGCTGATTAACTTAGATCATTTCTATCTATAATCAACATGGCATGTGCTTTTACAATCATGCAGTGTTGAAAGCAGTGCATCTTGGAAGAAGGGATAGTTCCAGTCCCATGCTTATAAATTTCCTTTATCTTAGGGTCATCAGATGAGGGCTGAGTTGCCACAAAGTGCTCAATGACCCATGGGAAATGAATCATGTTTCCATTCCAGGGCTTAATATATGCATTACATCACTATTAGAAGCAAGCGACTCTGTGGTGGATGACTCTGACGTGGATTAAGGTCAAAAGTGGCCCTGGAGACCAAATTCCCTGATGAGAGTTTGCCACACAGCTCCGTGTGCCCTTTGCTTCTGAATTCTTTCTTTTCCTAGCAACAACTACTAAATACCAGCTTCCCAGGCTGGTTTTATGAGGTTTATTCTTTTTGCAGCAAAGAACTGGAGAAATACAAGTGAGCCTCTTTTATTCCAGGTTAAACTGTGGTATACTCAACTTGTGGAGAGGGTCCAGTTTCCTTTTATTATACCCCAATTTTGCTGTTATGACTGTTGTTTGAAATAAATGAGCGATTGACAGGGTAAGGTTAGAAATAGCAGGGATGCTTAAGTGATTTTTATGGTAGCAGTATTTGTTGTAACAGAATTTGCCCTGTATTCTGGTTATTAGTTTTACTCATCACATTGGAAAGTTGGCACTTCCATTGTTCATGCCGTTATATGCAAAGCGCTGTAGCATGAAAGTCACTTACAAAGCTATGAAAAGAAACTCTCTAATCACAAGAGGCTCCTGGAAAATAAAACCTCGGGTAGGAGAAGGAAATGGCAACCCACTCCAGTGTTCTTGCCTGGAGAATCCCAGGGATGGGGGAGCCTGGTGGGCTGCCGTCTATGGGGTCGCACAGAGTCGGACACGACTGAAGCGACTTAGCAGCAGCAGCAGCAGGGGGATGCTTTGTCTTGTTAAGTAAATGTTCTGGACAGTCCCAGGTTTATTCCTTTAACCCCTAAAAAGGAAATTTATTTCATTCTTCTGTACCATTTGTGATAGAAATATTTCTAAAATTTGATATGGAAATTCTTGCTTTCTTCTGAGCATAATTTAATTTCAGGGTCATCATTTTGAGTATAATTGAGTATAATTATATGATCCTATGATATGAGCGTTTAGAAATTGAGATGTGTAAAGAGCTATTTTTGGCACTAAATGCCACCCTAAAATAGTGGTTTTTGAGCTCTTCAGTCTATTTAAACTTTTTTTTTTGTCTTCTGTATTTCTGTCAGCTCTTTTTCCTTCTTAAGTTTCCTTCTTGATTTAAGTTTCCTCGAGATATCTGTTTCCCGCCCTTAGATTTAATCTGCGGTAGTCGTGGAAACCAGACAGCAAACATTTACAATTATGTGTGAAACAGAAATAAATGGGTTCTGAGTAGGTGCTTCCTGGGGAGACAGATGGCCTTTCTCTTACGCGTTTGCTTCATACTATTTATTTCAACTCATCAGAAGCCTTGTTTACTCGCTTCTTAGTTCTCAGTCATTTTTAAACGGGTCCAGCCTAGGTTTCAGATCTTTTCAGGTCTGCCTCAATTACTCACTGTCAAACCACTTGTACTGTGTGGGTTTTGTTTAAGTAGTAGGGATAGGTGAAGCTAGCTGAGCCCTAGGAAAATGAGTTGTGACTGACTCCCTAAACTGGTGTGAAGACTGTGGACCATTTCGGTAAGGCAAATCGTATCCTATGGCCAAGATGGCTCAACTCAGTAAATGAACTACAAAACTGACAAGCTCCCTTTACAGTCCCTTTCCAAGAATATGAAGCTGGCCTGATGTCAAGCTTTTGGAGACGCCTTCAAGATGTTTAATTAAATGACAGACTCGGTGCCAGAGATGGCTGACTTTGGGTATTCTAAGACTAAAGCCCAAGAAGCCAAGGCTTTGCCTCCGCTGGTGATTTAATGATTTATGGCCTTGGAAGAAAGGAGATAAAGCAAGTCTAGTAATTTCCCTCCTTCCCGAAGTGCAGTTTCAGGCCAGAGAGGGTTTCACTGTTCTCCTTAGCCTGCCTTCCCTCACTGTACCTCTGTATTTCACAAACTGTATAAAACAAGGCCTAAAAAGACAAATTCCTTCGCCCCACGGCCACACTGCATGTGTTTGTGGGGAGGATGTGTGTGGGTGATGCTGTTCACTAGCATAAAGTAGAATCAGTGCAGCTAGGAGAGGGGAGATTGAGAGCTGGGGTTTTATGTCAGTTCCTGCTGTGCTGTGCTTAGTCACTCAGGCATGTCCGACTCTTTGCAACTCTTTACAGTCCACTGACTGGAGCCTATCAGGCTCCTCCGTCCATGGGATTCTCCAGGCAAGCCATGCCCTCCTCCAGGGGATCTTCCCAACCCAGGGATTGAACCCAGGTCTCCCATACTGCAGGCGGATTCGTTACCATCTGAGCCACTAGGGAAGCCCAACTCAGCTAGATCTGGGTTTAAATCTCATCTTTTCATTTATTGGGGTGTGACTTTGGGCATAGCTTTTAACTCTCTGATGCCTGAGCAATAAAATAGAAAATAATATCAGTGCGATGAGAATTAAATAAGATAATGTAAAAAAGCAATGAGGACAGTGCCTGGTCCGGAAAAAGAGCTCCCTAAATGGTGGCTATTATTTAACAAAATGAATGATTTAGCCTGAAGACTGTCACACTGAACAAGGAATTAGTACAGACACTCTGCTCAGCCAGGTATTGACTTTCTTTCCTTTTCTGTGACGTCTTCTTTTCTTGCTAACACCGGCAGCCTGACTTTCTGCCGGGTGTACCCACCTCTGGTGTCTCGTTAAGGCCAGGAGACAGTCCAATCCAGCTGCAATTTCACTCTTCTATGAGTGTGAAGGAAATGGGGCCACCTGTAAGTTGGACCAAGCAAAGATCAATGAGACAAAATAAAGAGTTGTAGCTTTCAGAGGGAAAGACGATAAAATGAGAAAAGGCTGGGGCAGTGGGATGTGGTATTGAGTTGCTGGCACCAGGAAGCAGGGAAGAAAACCTCCAAACACACTGTGGTTTGTTAAAACACCGAGACTCCCAAGTATCACAATGCTTGGCAGCCCCATCTCACCAGGCAGAAGTGTCCTCAGCAGCTGGGGAGGTTATGAGAGATGGGAGGAAGTGGGCCTAATGGTTACTCCAGGAGACAGTGAGTCTGCTCGCCTGGCTCACTGGGTGACCTTGGGTGACTGACCTGCTCTAGAACCCTTACTTGAAGAATTTCTCCAAAGTTCATATAGCCCCCAGCTAACTAAAGGGGTTTGATGGAGACAAATTTGTTTAAAAAACTGTTTTACAGCAGGGCTCATAAACTGCAGCTCCTCCAGACACTCTTGCTGGTAGGCTTTAAAAACGGAATTTTAATCCATTTGGGTGGGACTTCTACTTTCTAATTCATACCATATCTACTACCTTCAGTTTTCACACTTTGCCTCTTGGTTTTAATGCATCCTTGGCTCCTAGCATTACAAACTGGATGAGCACTCATTTATAACTTAATTCTATCTCTTCATCAGGTGTATCAAATGTGTACTTCTAAGATTCCCCAAAGATGATTTTGCTGGCTTAACTGTAATTTGCTCTATGAAAACATTTTTTTTCCCTAGAAAATATGGTAAAGATTAAAGTTTGACCACCCCCTTGGGCTACTCCAAATTGTAAAGCTTTAACATTATTTGAAAACATCATTCAGGACCAAGCATTCTTTGCTTTACAATCTACTTTGCTCAGAAAATTGAATGTAGGCATGGATCATTTCACTTTGAGGAGAAAATGTCTCTTTAAATAACTGTGATTTTCAATCTGTCCTTCTGCAACTCCCAGAGACCTCCTAAGTCACTCCAGAGAAGTCAGGGCGAAGGAGCATCCCATCTCTCATAACCAAACCACCATCATCTGCGGCATGATCACGGTTAGGAGTGCAGATCACCGTGAATATTTACACCTAGCAGGGTCCTTTGTGCAAAACTCTGAGAGACAAATGGTATTTCCAGGAATAGTTTATTGATTTCCAAATGCACAGGGGCGCCAAGTCCAAACATCCTGGGATAGCGGTAAATCTCTCTTACAAAATAATTTACAGCATGAAAATGATATACTGCAACATTAACTCAAACGTATAATTCCCTTGAAAGATTGAGCGTTCCCTTGTTTAATGTAAAGGGTGAAAGGGGAAGACGACTGAGGAGGGAATGTGACAGTGTGCAGGAAAACGGGCAGAGGACAGTGGATTCGTCGGTTCTCCCCGGCATGCAGTGTATGAAAGCCTGGTCACTGATGCTCCCATGAAGTATAAATCTACTGTCCCCTCAAGGTCATATCAAGCCCAGCATGACTGACCTGGCCCTGTGGTATTTTTGTACCAGTATACCACAAGTGTTGTAATTAATTTATTTTTATTTTCTTGCTCTGGCACCTGTTCTGCTGTTTCTGGTGTGTTCTTGGGCCTTATAGCTCTTGGAATGAGCTGGAGTGGGACTTCCAACACACTATTGGGTAAGGCAGTATTAATGAGATCTAAAGTCTCCTCTAAAGGCCTTTTCTTCCCGCCCCCTCAAGGCTAGGCTGAGTCCACTCATGATGAGATCGATTTGTTTTTTAAACAGAATATTTTAGATGTCCTAGGCACATAGTAAACATGCAACTGATTCTGTTATAGAAAAGCATGTGTTGAACAGCTATTATATGAGTGTGCCAATATCGGGTATGGGCAAGAGAATATTGTCTAAGGGAGGAAAGAGCTTCCTAAGCCCTACCATTCTTACCAGTTGTGAAGTCTTCAGCCATGCCCTCAGGCCTGACTGGAGTGGTCAGACTCTCAGGTCATCGAAATGGCTAGGTATCCAGATTTCCCATATCATTAGACATCCTGGAGTAGGGCTGGAGTGTAAATTCCTTCAGGGCTGTCACCTTGGCTCAGCTTTAGGAGCTCACAACCTTTGCCAAGGCACTGCTCTTCCGTATAAGCATCTCTTGAGCAAGCACCAAAGTTCCAATTACATGGTGACACTTGTGATCAGAAATGGCAGAAACCTCCGCCGTGGTATGTAAGATAATGAGGGGACTGCTCTGTGGTACCCTTAGTTGTTAAACTGAGTGTGTGTGTGTGTACATATACACATCAGGTATCTGCAGGAACGTCTGTGTTCCCTGGACTTTGAATTGCCACATCCTCACAGGGCACAGACTAGCTAGGTTTACTAGAATATGAAGATTTCCTTTGCAGCAGCAGGCATTTTCAAATAGAGAGCAGAAAGCTGCTCACTTTCACTATTTCTGAGAAGTCTCACACTCCTAAAGGTCTAGAAACACTTTATTTGTGGGCTGCGTGCATGCTCAGTAGTGTCTGACTCTTTGAGCCTGGACTGTAGCCCGCCAGATTCCTCTGTCCATGGGATTCTCCAGGCAAGAATACTAGAGTGGGTTGCCATTTCCTTCTCCAGATCTTTTCCACCCAGAGATCGAAGCTGCGTCTCTTGTATCTACTGCATTGGCAGGCAGGTGCTTTACCAGTTGAGCCATTGGGGAAGCCCAGTAACTGGCCTACATGGCTTCAACTTCCCCTTCTTTATGAGGGATGGCACCAAAAAGGAAAGGCCTCCACCCATTCCTGGGGGTAGGCTCAAGTTAGCAACATGTACTTAATGTATCTGCTAAAATGGAAGAATAAGGCTACCCTGATGCCATTTCTGGGCCCAAACTACTGCCATGAGATGTCACTGTGAAAAAGAGTCCTTAGAGTGGAACGGTCAGACTGTGGCAGGGGAACCCACAGCCCTTCCTGTGTTTTAGGGATACGTAAGAGTTAGGAAGGGAGAAGGAAATGGCAACCCACTCCAGTATTCTTGCCTGGAGAATCCTGTGGACAGAGGAGCCTGGAGGTCTGCTGTCCATAGGGTCACACAGAATCAGACACAACTGAAGAACTTAGCATGCATGCATGCATTGGAGAAGGAAATGGCAACCCACTCCAGTATTGTTGCCTGGAGAATCCCAGGGACAGCAGAGCCTGGTGGGCTGCCGTCTATGGGGTCGCCCAGAGTCGGACACAGCTGAAGTGACTTAGCAGCAGAAGCAGAAGTAGGAAGAGCCGGGTACAAAAGACTGGCTCCCATACTTCCTAGCTGTGTAACTCAAGACAAATAACTCTTACCTACAAATCCGTATTATCATCTGGGAAATGGGGCCTTGGTGCAGGGTCCTCAAAATTTAAAATCATTTCCCTTTTTGGGCTGTCAGAGAAGACTCCAGGCACTTCTTGAAATTGCCCTGGATTTAATGACACCAAGTCAAAGGTCAAACCTCCTCTTAGCCTCGGATACCCAACCTTTGGAAGGCATCCAGGGATTGCTGTGAGGACCCAATTCATTCTGAAGACACTCATTACCTGTCTCCCTTGCTGACTTCTCCCTAGGGATGTCTGCAAACCCTGCAGCCAGGCAGGACACAATTTGGAGCAACTCTACTGACCTGGTAGGAGAGAGGCTTCCTCGTGCTGGGGCTTAAGGCCAAGCAGCCTGCTCCAGCTTTGGGGAAGCTGGTGCCGCTCCAGGAAGCATCCTAGGTCTTCTGTTGATAGATGCTGCCGGCAGGAACTCAGAAGCCTGGGGAGAAGCTGCTGTGCCGTGTTTAATGCTTCCATGGTTAAAGTTTTATCAGGTACTGAAGACAGCGGGAGCCCATAAAGCAGATCTGAAATCGTTTCTAGGTAAAAGCCAAAGTGCTTTCCTCGAGGATTATAGAGATATGATAATTTATTGAGACAGACTGGTATGTATTTTTATATTTCCATTCATATCCATTGCATAAATGCCTGGGTTTCCCAAATACTGATTTAAAGTAATAACCTATGATCAGTTATGGAGGATCCAATAAGCTGTCCATTGCTAAGATAAGGCTACCACTTGGAGACTAAACAATGATTACCGGGGAAAGAACACAAGCTTCCAAATCCTAGAGGCTTCTTAATCTTCTGCTTTTTTAAACTCTTTTTGAGAATGGCCACTGGTCTTCCTTTAAAGGTAGTTGCACTGGATGTGGCTGAGGGATGTAATTAATGCTATGCCAAAATCTCCAGTTTTTTGTGGGCAGAAAGGTAAAGCACCGAAAATGTCTCAGCCATTTGTTGACCACCAGTTTAAGAGAAAAAATAGTTGTCTTTAAAAAAAAAAAAAACAGCCCAAACTACTGTCAGCCCGCAGTGTCCCTCATGATTCAGTGAGCTGGGGTACTCTTAACCGAGGGGCGCATGTGCCTAGTGGCTCCTGGTGTCAAAGAAACAGTCATTTCATAGCACACACAGGATTGAACAGTGACATAAACAGGACTCCGACAGTAAGCATTGTGTCTGCCTCCAAACCAGCCTGCACACACCCATCAGTTGGCCCTAAAGCTTTGCTGACAGGTATACAGGTCACAGGCAGGCAGGCAGGAAAGGAGGAGGATCCCCCCGGTGCAGGCTCCTTTGGTTCTGCCTCAGAAGCACTAGGAGTCCGGATCCTGAGTCGGCAGAAACCCCAAGGCTCTTGGATGTGTGCAGTTCCAACTGTACTTCTCAGAAGTGAACACCCAAATACCACTAGCGGCAGAGAAGGGGGAACACACAGCCCACTTGCAAATCACAGTCCTCTGTGAAGTCTCCCATCCTATCTTTACAGTTTATGTATATGAACATTCTATTTCATAATGTAACTGTGTTTGTTTTATCCGAAAATAACATCATTCCCTGATGCCAAAACATTTGTTAAACCAAAACTGCTGCTGCAGAAGATGTAAGCTTTTCAGTTTACAGTTCTGTGCTCCCTAGTATATCACTGCTTACTTGGGAGTAAAAAGCTTGGTTGTAAGGAAATGTGATTTGGGAGTGGAGAGAACCCGGAGTGCAGCCACGGTGAGTCTCCGCTCACGGCGTGTAAGAGGGGAGAGGCAGTGGGTGGGAGATGACCTGGAGGTGGGGAGTGCTGGGCCGGAGGGGTCCTCCCCTGGAGTGAAAGGAAGGTCTGTCTGCCAGGGGGTGGAGCTCAATTCACACACCACAGAGGGCCAAGTATCCTCCCAACTCTGCACTGAAGCCAAATCAGGCTAAGCTAGGGGAAAAGGAGCAAAACCTACAGTGCAAATTCCCATTTGTGACACACATTCCAGACTTTCATGATGTGACAAGACCCACAAAACCTCAGAATCCACTCAAATAATTCAGGTTCCATCAGATTCTTTACTATTTTGGAAACCTAGGCAATTTTGAGTTCAGAAATACTGATTTCAATTTCAACTTTTAATCAGATCTTTTTGGTCCCCCCTCTGTTTTTTTTAAGGTAATTTCCTTTCTACCTCTTCAATTTTTTTTTTTTTCATTTCCACAGGATTGAATTATGAATCTGAAGTCCAGGATAACCTCACGTACTAAAAATATCTTTATGTATTTCTTACTTTTAACTCTGTCAGTTTTCAAGCCATCCATTTTATTTCATGAAACCACATTTTTACAGATGTATAATTGGACTTGTAGAGACTAACTACATGGGTTGATTCAGCCCTACTTTCCCCCTCATTTATTCCATGCTTCGATATGAATAAAGTGGGGGGTTACTAGCAGGGAGGGAAACAAATCCTGACTGCCCTTCAAGATGATTTCAGCTCCTTCTTAACGGAGAGATGCTGTTTGGGTATACATCACTACAGGGACTGGCTCTCCTGAGAAGTTCAAAGCAGCTGTTGAGGGACTGACCTGAAGGACCCTGTAACTGCTCCTGGCTGAGCACAGGGGCACTTTTCCTTTTCCTACCACGATGAGAGAATGAGAAGCACAGTCAGTAACAGTAAAACTGGTCACTCCTTGGAGAGCTCTGTGCCTGCTGCGGGTCTGGGCACGCATCTGGCGGAAGCACGTTGCTTGCCGGGCAGCCTTCACAGGGGTCTGAAGCCGTTGCACACGCGCTGTCACACACACAAGGGGAGCGGGGATGTTCCACCGGGGAGGGCGGGCCTTCATGTGTCCTATTCTTCATCGGCGCCGCTACAAAGGAAAGGAGAACCGGTGAGACGTCACACGACGGGAGGCCCGCCTCGCCTACTGACAGCAGGCATAGGTCCTGCTTGCTGTCAGAGCCCCCTGGATTCCAGCCCTCACCCTGCCACTACGGGGCACTGTGGCCAGCGGCATATTTCTGCACTTCTCCATGTTCTGATTTATTTGACTGCAGAGATAATGACGATAATGAAACCTACTTTCTCAGGTTACCGGAGGAATAAATAAGATAATACAGGTAAAATGCCTGTGCCTGGTACACAATAGGTGAATAGCTATTTAAAGGAACAAGTGATTTGTCGTAGTACTTTTTTTTTAACTTGACAAAATAAATAGTTTCTAAAAATTGGGAGTCTGACTTCCCCTAAGCCTTAAAGCCAGGGCTTCCTAGATGGCTCAGTGATAAAGAATCTGCCTGCCAATGTAGGAAATACAGGAGACGCGGGTTCAATCCCTGGGCTGGGAAGATCCGCTGGAGGAGGAAATGGCAACCCACTCCTGTATTCTTGCTTGGATAACCCTGTGGACAGAGGAGCCTGGCGGGCTACAGTCGTGGGGTTACAGAGTCGCACGCGACTGAGCACACACACAAACCTTAAAGTCACCTATTGTTAGAAGAGAAAAGCAAAGAGAAGCTATCATTCTGTATACCCAGTGGCACTTCTTACTTGGAGTAAAACCAGGTTTCCGTTCATGCCACAGTGACAGTCACTGGATTCAGGTGTCACCGCCACAGAGAAGTCCCTCTGTCTCAGTCAAACTCCTTGGTCACTGTCCGTCGCCACCTTATTTCTTTCACAGCCCTTATCACATCCTAGAAATCACTTGCTTGCTATTTACGCTTCCCTCTACCCCACCAGAGCATAAAAAGAGCAGCAGTACTATCTATTTTATCGACAACTGTTTATCTGGCACTAGTACTGTGCCACGCATACAGAAGTGTTCAATAAGTAGCTGTTTCTAACAAGGAGTGAGAAATCAAAACGGGAAGGGAGGGAAGGAAGGTGCTGAAAGGAACAGTCATTCAAAGCTGCCTTGATCAGGGCATCTTGGGTGTTGGCGGTATGTCAGTGGCCAAAAACTGAGTTGTGAGTCTTAGAAGCACAGCTCGAAGCTCAGCTGCTCAGGGTTAGAACCTTGCTGGCTTGGTCCTTGGAGATGCAAGTACTAGGGCAAGAAGAAGGCAGGGTCAGTAAAAGCCTTAGAAAAGCAGCAAACTTGCCTGGTTCCTCCTCCACCACTGCGAGGGTCACTATCCTGAAAATAAAGAAGGCTGAGCACCGAAGAATTGATGCGTTTGAACTGGAGTGCTGGAGAAGCCTCTTCAGAGTCCCTTGGACAGCAGGAGATCAAACTAGTCAATCCTAAAGGAAATCAACCCTGAATACTGGGAGAACTGGAAGAACTGATGCTGAAGCTGAAGCTTTAATACTTTGGCCACCAGATGTGAAGAGCTGACTCACTGGAAAAGACTCTGATGCTGGGAAAGATTGAGGGCAAGAGGAGAAGGGGGCGACAGAGGATGAAAGGGTTGGATGGCATCACTGTCTCAGTGGACATGACTCTGAGCAAACTCCGGGAAATAGTGAAAGACAGGGAAGCCTGGTGTGCAGCAGTTCATGGGGTCGCGAGAGTCAGACATGACTCAGTGACTGAACAACAGCGACATCCTGAAAATAAGTCAGCTTGGTCAACTGTGCCGGGGCACCAAGCTCAGCGCTCCTAGCCCATTCTTCCTATTACTCCTCACAACAATCCCAGGACGCAGGGCCTACTATTAACATTACGTTCCCCATTTGGCAAATGAGGAAAGTGAAGCTCTGAGAGACGTAAAATCCTCAGCCACAGAGTAAGATCTGTGTCCTTGAAACTTAGGGATTAGTTTTGGCTGGAGAAAGTCTCACGGAGTCAGGCTAGGGTACTTGGAGGGAAAATCTTCCTCTGGTCAAGACAGGAGTCAGGAAGAGGAAAGACCTGGGGTGCCTTAGCTCCCAGCTATGACCTAGAAATTTGTTTTTTTAACCTCACAACGGATTATCTATGTCTATATAAAATCAGGGCTGTTTTGCATCCACTTGGGAAAGACTGTAAGGGAAAATACCCTTGACAACAGACCTGTAGAACTGCTGCTAAGGGCGAAAGCGTTTTAAGACACGGAACCTGAAATTAAGGCAAGTGTACTCCAGGAGACAAAAGATCCAACCCAGCAACCTCTACTATCCAAACTCTGCCCTATTCCATGTGCCCTATTCTATTCCCTCTTTCTGCCTGTTGTCCAGTCTTGGGAGGAAGGGAGCATGCTTGGAGGGGCTGGTCAGTGAACTGTCATTAAAGAGCAGTGTTTGGTGGCATCTGTCCCAAAGGGAACAAAGGGTCTTTCATGAGAGTGTCTTGGCAGAATCAAGGCACAGTTGGAACTGGCGCCATAGTCTCCCCTCTAGTATTATACCCAAAGCAAGCTCAATGTTCTTTTGTCCATTTTCCTTCAAATATGAGAGGTCTAGCATCAGCGTGTGCCCTTCCCTTAAACTGCGGCTTACTTTTTAGCATTCTTAACTTGAGATGCATAGTTTAGAGGGTTCATGAACCTACTGAAATTGTATACAAAATTTCATCTGTGTGTTCCTTGTCGGACAGAGGCCATAATTTTCATTATACTCAAAAAGGGGTCAACAACCTCCCCAAACTAAGTATAATGAAATTATAAATAAATTTAAGTTCCTTTCAAGTGGCCAGGTCCCTTACTATAAGACATGCAGAGTTGACTTGGAGAAAAGATCAGAAGCCCTGATCGATAAAATCTTTTCTCATTATCTTGAAAGAGATCTGTTATGGGGCCTGAATGACCACACTCACATCACAGTTTAAAAGCATAAGACCTTGGGATTCTGGCACCAACTCTTTTGTGACCCCATGGACTGCAGCCTTTCAGCCTCCTCTTTCCATGGGATCTCCCAGGCAAGAATACTGGAGTGGGTTTCCATTCCCTTTTCCAGAGGATTTTCCTGATCCAGGGATTGAACCCACGTCTCCTGTATTGGCGGGCAGCTTCTTTTGCCCCTGAGCCACCAGAGAGGTCTACATCACTGGTTCGTTTGACTGTACACTCTGTGTGAGTCGTGGCACTAGGCACAACAATGAGTGAGGTGAAATCCCAGTAGCTGCCCTCATGGACTCTACAGTCCAGTAGGTGAGGGAGGGGGATGAGGGGGGACAGAGAGGTGGGGGCAGAAGGAGAGAACTAGTTTTGTCCAGAATAGCATCTTCAAATAAAGCATCTCCTTTTCCACAGTTAATAACCTGGCTTTTTTACAACAATAAAGAAGAAAAAACTAGAACTGAATCGAGAGCACAGAGCTCTGTTCACCCGTGTGTGATCTCTCCTGGAGGGTGTGAGCTAACTCTGAATGCGCCTCCTTCACTCTCTGGATGAGCTGATCTGTGTTCACAGGATTTTATCTCAGCCGGCAGGAGCCTTTCCTTTCTCCACGGGAAGAAGCACAGTCTTCCATCACAGCCTCTTATCATCTCTACCCCTCACACTGGATTTACAATTGGAGCGATACTCAGAAATGTTTAAAGTGTTTGTTTTGTTACTGCTGTTTTGAGAATAAACTAAGGGTATTAGCCCATTCTGTAGTAGATATTTACGAGAGAAGCAGCACTATATAATGGCTTTGAAGTCCCCAAACTAAACTAGGTTAAAAGTCCCACTCACTCTGGCACGAATGAGCTGTGGGACTTGGGGTGGGCTGATCAACCTCCCTGGGTCTCAGTTTCCTTGTGGTAATACTATCTTACGGGGTTACTGTGAGAGGTCTATGCATTTTATGCAGTATAAACACAATGTTGGCTCCCTTCTCCACCCTGCCTTTCTGCTCCAGAAGCAGCACCTGCCTTTCTTTCCACATGCTCTTCTAGCATCTGAGATGTAACATTTCAGAGCATGTGCGCTCCTGTCCCCAAATGTCCTTAAAGTTCTGGAGTGCGACAGTGCCCTGCTTTGCTTGCTTGGAGACAGATATGGAATAGAAAGAAAGGCTGAGCTCCCTGCTTCCCACCCTTTTGCTAGACTCAGTCGTGTCTGACTCTTTGCGACCCCACCGACTGTAGTCTGCCAGGCTCCTCTGTCCGTGGGGATTCTCCAGGCAAGAAGACTGGAGTGGGCTGCCAGGCCCTCCTCCAGGTTCTGTTTAACAGATCTCTAGAAAAGTCAGTCCCTGAAAAACACTGGTGAGGACGGACACGGCGTGAATCCAGTTCCCTGGCCTCAGTCACAGACTGACCCAGTTAGAGTGCTGGTGTATCTAAAAGCATAGGCTTTGAAACTAGGGTACACATACCTTTGTGGTACCTAGTGATCTTCCAGGAGGCTATCTGGTCACGGCTGATTCAAAGGAAATTAATGTCCAGATCTGTACCTTCCACATATACTCTTTCTTAAAACTGACCTCTCCCAGCACATGCTTGTGATCTCCAGGTTCTGTCTTCAGTCACTCCCACTTTTTACAATCACCTTACCTCCACCTCAGAAAAGAAATGCATATCCCTCATCCTACTGAATCTCGCCACAGGACAATTTTAGAAAGTCTTCCTTCTATGAGAGCAGGGTAAGAAATAGTGAAGGGTATAATCCCTTATTTCATCTGGGTAGTAAACTCTTGGCAAAGCTGTGTGCCTTTATCTATTCATGGATCTAGGAATTCATATTCAGAAGTCAGACGCTTGTCATGAAATGTGTACTATGTTCAATTTAACTGAAAAAAAAAAAAAAAAGAAACCAGACTTGGATCTGACAGAAAGCAAAACTGATTTGGCTGGATGGTTTGACCATATAAACCATCTTTGCCCATAAGATTATACAGAGGATCTTGCCTATAAATTTAAAAAGCTGTATCTTGCCTATAAATTTAAAAAGTTTTGACAAAAATGTATATAAAGCAACACACTGTGTCAGAAATAACATCCTTTTCAACTGTCTGAACTTGATGCATAATTTTAGGAATTAAAATGGGCAAGAAGACACATGATTTTTTTCTAAATTATTTTTGGGGGTGTAAGAACAAAAAGAATAGCCAAAGGAACTGAGAATTTCTAAATCGTGACTGGGTGAGTGATTTGACATTTCACACCTGCTGGGGGTAGGGGTCCAGGTGACAGAATGCGACCAAGAAGCCCAGCCAGCAGACGGCTGTGCTTCCTCTGCCAGCGGGGTGAACCTCCCTTCTATTTTGCTATGCCTGTGAAACTGAAGGCATTGTTAGAGGCAGGCCACAAGCCCCCATCCTACTGAGTCCCTCAACACCTGCTGATAAAGTGATTATGATGGAAGAGTGTTTCCCTGCCTGACAAGCTTTTAGATAGTTCAGCTTGCGTCCCCACAGATGGACGCTTATACGAGGAAGTTAATAAATGAGGTGGGTAAGTACTTTGATCTCACGAGTCACTTTCTTTTCCTGAGAATATAATACAACTTAATTTGATTTGGCATCACTTACACTGCCGAGTTCTTGGCTATTTATTATTACTGCTGTGAAAAGATTTTTCACTCATGAAGATGGAGAAATTAAGAGGTATCAACGAGAGAGGAAAGCTAGACTCAGCTGGGATTCCAAATGATAGATGTGGTGGTCTTCAAAAATGGAGCCACACAGGTAGTGTATAAGGAACTAACGGGAAGTCTCCGTTCACCATCTAAGGCTGCAGTGGCTCACCTCCAGTGAGAGCGTGCTCAGCCCAGCCGGGGGTGGGCTGAACGCCCAGATCAGAAACACTCCTCCACCAGCCCGAGCAGCGCTGCCACCCCTGTCTCCCAACTCACCGGTCCCAGCAGCCTAGGATGCAAGTGCGGGGGTTACTGGGCTAGAAGGAATGAGAACTCATATATTTAGCTGCAGCTATGGTTTTCCCAGTGGTCACGTATGGATGTGAGAGTTGGACTATAAAGAAAGCTGAGTGCTGAAGAATTGATGCTTTTGAACTGTGGTGTTAGAGAAGACTCTTGAGTACCCTCCTGGATATTCATTGGAAGGACTGATGCTGAAGCTGAAACTCCAATACTTTGGCCACCTCATGCAAAGAGCTGACTTATTTGAAAAGACCCTGATGCTGGGAAAGATTGAGGGCAGGAGGAAAAGGGGATGAGAGAGGATAAGATGGTTGGATGGCATCACCGACTCAATGGACATGGGTTTGAGTGAACTCCGGGAGTTGGTGATGGACAGGGAGGCCTGGTGTGCTGCAGTCCTTGGGGTTGCAAAGAGCCGGACACGACTGAGCGACTGAACTGACTGACTGACTGTAGGACTAATACAAATTAGTTTTAAGAGATATAAGTGTAAACTTAAAAGAGACACAAATAGAAAGCAAAATTCCTCAGTTTATCCTGGGCTAACTGAGAAGCGCGTGAGCCCCACCGTTCTAGTCTTGGCTCTTTGCTGAGCGACCTCACTTCCTCATCTGGTGAATTTCACCTCAGTGAAATTTACAAACTTTCGAAGCAGAGAAAGTGAAGCTCCTTTCTGACTTACACGTTGCTGGGACAGTTAATGAGCTCTCACTTTCCTGTTTTTTCTCTTCCTTCCAGTGCACTACCCTCCTGCTCCATACTTCTCCAACTCAAGCTGAAGGCTGGCCTCAAGAGTTCAAGTTCTTTCACCTCTTTCTCTGGCTGGGCCCAAGTACCAGGTTGATGAACTGCAGCGCTTGCTCAAGACCAAGGGCAGACCCTAGTTCAGTGAGCTCTGGTAACCCAATTCATCGTGGTTCTTGAAGTCTAAAGTGGCACCAGCCTTATTGCATCTTTTTGCAAATTACAGGAAACAGGGAGAAGGTCACTTTTCTCTCTTGATCCCTTTATACTTCATCCCATGAATCTTCTCTCCTTCAATAATAACCATTGTTCACAGATGGGTGACTTCATGTTCTAGGCACTGGGCTAAGCAATTTATACATACAATCTCACTAAACCCTGAGAGTGACTTTAGGATAAGTATTATTATCTCCATCCTACAGATGAAAACACTGAGGCCAACAGCAGCTACGTGACTTGCTTGAAACACACAGCTTGTAAATGGTAGATCTAGCCTATGAACATTCCAGGACCCTCAGATATGAAACTGCTGCTGCTAAGTCACTTCAGTCGTGTCCGAATCTGTGTGACCCCATAGATGGAAGCCCACCAGGCTCCCCCCATCCCTGGGATTCTCCAGGCAAGAACACTGGAGTGGGTTGCCATTGCCTTCTCCAATGTGTGAAAGTGAAAAGTGAAAGTGAAGTCGCTCAGTCGTGTCCGACCCTTAGTGACCCCACGGACTGCAGCCTACCAGGCTCCTCCGTCCATGGGATTTTCTAGCCAAGAGGACTGGAGTGGCTTGCCATTGCCTTCTCCGAGATATGAAATTGCACTCGTGTAAAAGGAGAGACATAAACCTGATCCTCTGACCCTTGGTAACCCAGATGGTAAGAGACAGCCATTTAAGAGCTCTAGGTTCAATTTTTACCTGAAAAATGAGATGATAATTATCTACCTCCAAGGGTTGTTGTAATGAATTGGAAGGTACATGCAAGTTCTTTTTTAAGATGAAAAATTTCCAGTTAAGGGTAGGATGACTATGGAAGGAGAAGGAAATAAGACACTGGGTTTGCCTCTCAGCCCTCACAGCTGCCTCTGCCCCTATAGACGGATGTAGGACCTCTGAGAGAGGCTTGGGGTTCCAGTGGCCACAGATCCACACACTGGCCACAGTGCTAAGTTTGATCTCTATGCACCTTGCAACCTCTATATCGTTTGACAGCTGGCTGCCCTTCTCACACTCCACAGAGGCTGTGTGGGCGGTGGCCCTTTGTTGTAGAGGATGGACAGGCACCAGCAGGCCTGTTCAGGCAGTGCCTTTTGACAGGGAGACCCCTGAACAGAAGTACTGGGCAGGCTTCTTAGCCAGCCAGTGTTCCATCTGTTGTCAGAACTCCCTTCTGTAGGACTGAATCTTCTGCTACTGCTGCTGCTGGATTTATAATGGAATTAACCCCAACCTTTTTTCTTTTAATTAAAAAAGTAACTTGGATTTTGCTGATCTGTACTTTCTGGAGCAAACAAGTACTGATTCTATAAAAAGGAAAAAAAAAAAAAGCCCATGGTGTCATCCACTGGCATTTAACACACTGAAATATATTCATCTGTACTCCTCCTGCGCATGCAAAGTAGTTTCAGTCATGTCCTACTCTTTGCGACCCCCATGGACTTTAGCCCAACAGGGTCTTCTGTCCACGGGGTTCTCCAGGCAAGAATATGGGAATGGGTTGCCATGGCCCCCTCCAGGGCATCTTCCCGACCCAGGGATCCAACCCATATCTCTTCTGTCTCCTGCAATGGCAGGCAGGTTCTTTACCACTCGCGCCATCTGGAAACCCCTATACCCCTCCTATGCATATGTAAAAAAATATATTTCAATAGGTTCTTTCATATCTACTTTTTTCTTTCAACTATCATCACGAATACTGTTCCTTATCAAGAAATATAGTTCTATAAGGTTGTAATTCATGATTAAGTTGTACAGATTTATCATACCTAATACTGGACATAAATTATTTATACCTTTTCACTATTACCTACATACTCTGTGATGCATATTCATACTGGTGAATCTTTAAGTTCACCCTTTATTATTTCCAAACAAAAAATTCCCTGAAGGGAAACTCCTGGGTCAAAGGAAAAATTACAAAGATAGTACCGAGGGTTCTAATATCTAGTTTCCTCTAATACTATTATCTTACATTAGTGCATTTGTTAGAATGAAGCAACAAATTTGGTATACTAGTATTAACACTTACATGAGTACTATACTTATATAATACTTAATATAATATTAAAGTATTAATATAAGTATTAATACTTAAATAGACAACATATTAAAAAGTAGAAATATGACTTTGTCAACAAAGGTCCATCTAGTCAAGGCTATGGTTTTTCTAGTGGTCATGTATGGATGTGAGAGTTGGACTGTGAAGAAAGCTGATCGCCGAAGAATTGATGCTTTTGAACTGTGGTGCTGGAGAAGACTCTTGAGAGTCCCTTGTACTGCAAGGAGATCCAACCAGTCCATTCTAAAGGAGATCAATCCTGGGTGTTCATTGGAAGGACTGATGCTAAAGCTGAAACTCCAATACTTTGGCCACCTCATGTGATGAATTGACTCACTGGAAAAGACTCTGATGCTGGGAAGGATTGGGGGCGGGAGGAGAAGGGGACGACAGAGGATAAGATGGTTGGATGGCATCACCGACTCAATGGACATGGGTTTGAATGGACTCGGGGAGTTGGTGATGGACAGGGAGGCCTGGCATGCTGTGGTTCATGGGGTCTCAAAGAGTTGGACACGACTCAGCGACTGAACTGAACTGAGAAATATATATCACGTCTATATTTGATTCAGATCCCCCTAGCTTTTTCCCTAATGTCCTCTTTCTGTTCCAAATTTCACTTGAGATACTACATTATATTTAGTCATCAGGTCTCCTACGTCTTGTTTTGGCTTTGACGGTTTCTTCGATTTTCTTGTTTTTGATGACCTTGACAGTGTTGAGAAGTGCTGGTCAGATATTTGGTAGAATGTCCCTCATTTGGGATTTGTCTCAACTTCTTCTCGTGGTTATGGGTCTTAAGAAGGAAAATCATAGAAGTAAAGTGCTGTTCTGATCACATCATATCAAGGGCACATGCTATTGACATGACAGTGCTGTTGATGTTGACCTTGATCACCTGGCTGAGCTAGTACTTGTTAAAGGTTTTCCACTGGAAAGTTACTCTTTTTCCCCCTTCACCTACTGTACTCTTTCGAAAGAAGTCATGATGAGCAGCTATACCTAAGGAGTGAGGAGTTACGCTCCCCTTGGATGAAGGCAGAGTATCGAAAATAATTTGAAGTTTTCTGAACATGAGGTCTGTCTCTTCATTTATTTATTTATGATCATTTGTTTACATCAGTATGAACTCATAGATAATTATTTCACATTTGGGTTATAATCCAATGCTACTTTATTTTGAGGTCTGTCTCTTCATTTATTTATTTATGATCATTTGTTTACATCAGTATAAACTCATAGATAATTATTTCACATTTGGGTTATAATCCAATGCTACTTTATTTTGTTGCTCAAATTGTTCAGCTTTGGCCTTTGGGAGCTCTTGTATTAGTAATAGTCCAATCCTGTGACCTCTGACATACCCTCATCAATGTGAGGTTGGTTTTGAGGTTTTGGGGAAACACTTCCTTACTTTCTGACAGTACAAAATACTGCAGCCTCATCCTATATATTTCCTGTCCCAGCCCAAGAATCAGATATTCCCCCAACAAGCAAAGGATATGCATTTTTAAAAGTATTTAATCTATTATTGTTAAAATGCCCTCCAGAAATCATTCTGTACTGATTTACAATCATTACTCAAATAGGTATGAGAATGTCCATCCTCCCCACACTCCTGCCAACGTGGGGCAGTTCCAGTGTCTGTGGGGATGAGATGGTGTGTGTTTCTTCTCTCTGTAACAACTTCTACGTTAAATGCCATAGGGGCTGATTATTTGGTTTCCTGTTGAAATTCAAGAGGGAAATGCCAGGTGGGCTGTAAGCTCTCCCTTTTCTCTGCCTTTCTGTTGGGTCTTCCCCAACCTCCCCTCCCTTCCACTACTGCTGGATTTCACAAAACTGACGACCTCCTGTCGTGAGGGCTGAAAGGAACTCTTTCCAAAGCCTCCATTAGGCCCTGGGCAACTCCAGGGGGTGGGAGTTTAGAAGCAGAAAATAGCTCAAGGGTTTACCTTCCCTGCTCCCTGTACCTTCAGGAAATCCACCCGACCCAGTTTCCTCATCTTTTCTTGGCAAGTGCATAATGGAAACCAAATCTCTCTCAAGCAGTTTCCTTCCACAGAAATCTTAATCGTAAGGTTTAATAAAATGCTGGACTTCAAATTTCTTCTTGCCTCAGCTGCTGTATCTTACAAGCTACCAAAGGCAGAGGAGAAAAGATCAATAAATAAATACACTCTTGACATAAATCTCTAATCTCTGTATGAATAGTAGGCTTTTTTCCCCAAATGTCCCATATTAGTTCTCAGTAGTTTTGAGTCCCAAGATGACCTTAAATTGAGGTCCGGAAGTTGTAGAAAGTTGGAAATTGGAAGCACGCCAACTCTCAGAATCTACTTCTCATGTCACAGAGGGTTATGAATGTGGATTTAAGAGTTAGGAACACCTAGGTTTGAGTCACAGATTTGCCATTATGGCAACCCACTCCAGTGTTCTTGCCTGGAGAATCCCAGGGACTGGGGAGCCTGGTGGGCTTCCATCCATGGGGTCGCACAGAGTCGGACACGACTGAAGCGACTTAGCAGCAGCAGCAGCAGCAGTTGTGGGAGTTTGAGTTTAGTGTTCCTACCTGGAAATGGAGGACAACTTGGCACCTACCTAGAAGAGTTACTGGAAGCATCAGCTGAGGATTAACGTAGAGAGACTGCTGGACCTATGTAGAAAGAGCTGGGCATGGGACCTGGCACCTAGAAAGTGCACAGTACACTGTATAGTTATAGATGAAGAAATTAAAGCTAAGAGAGGCCACAAGTTAAACAGGGCCTCTAAAGAATGTGAGATGAACTGAACATGAGTTTCTGGTTCCTGAACATGTCATCGTATTTGCAAGCCTCATTTTCTCTAAGAATGCCATTTATTAACAAGAGAGAAGAGCCAACGCCGCTGTCACACATGCATGACAGGTATCATTCTGCCACTTGAATGCGTTCAAGATGGCTTCTCAAGCTTGTTCTCTTGGTGTTTGATAATAGGTGGCTGGCTGATAACAATAGTCAACAACTATAACTTATTGAGTGCTTTATGTGTACCAACCACTGTGCTCAAAATCTCCCTATTCCACTGAGTCCACCAGCGAGTTCTGTCCACTCCCACCACACTTCTATCCTGTGGCTGTCCATTCCTCTTTTCCAATGATACCACCATCTCCTGCTTGAACTGCTGCAGTTGACTTTGGACTGGTTTCCCTATTTCTATCCTTACTTCACTACTGTTTAGTTTTCAAACTGCACTCAGAGTAATAGTTTGTAAATGCACAACAGGTCATGGCACTGCCCACTTAAAAATCCATCAATGGCTTCCTAGAGCCTTAGAATAAAGTCCCTGGCCTCCATGGTTTGGCCCCTGCCTACCTCTCTGACCTATTTCATGCCACTTGCCAGCCACACTAGCTCTCTCTTTGCCTCCTCAGATAAGCAGAGCTTGGTCCTGTCTAAGGCTTGTGCATTTGCTGTTAGGTCTCAAAAGCTTTCCCCCTCACAGCTGGGAATGACTGGCTCCTTAACACTTAGGTCTCAGCTCCAGTGTCACCTTTTCTGAGACTTTCCCTGACCAAGCAATCTAGAGTAGCAAGCCCAATCCTGTGCTATTACATTAGATCCTCGTGTTGTCTTCACAGCACTGATCACTACCTAAAATTGTTTTGAGATGTAAAGGTCCTTAACTATTTTGTTCCCTGCTATGTCTCCGGTACCTGATAATGCACCTGGGACCAGTGAAACGTCAACATAGTTATTCTGAGAGAATGATCAAAACAACCCCATAAAGAATCACTGTTCTAGAAACATTCCAAGTCTCCCCAGGCAAGGTGTGGGCAACCTGCTGGTCTTAGAGATACTGCCCAGAAATCTCACGGACAGCTTCCAAACAGGTGAGCCCGGGATCCATTTCTTTCCTAACTCTCATTGCGATCACCAGGCACAAATAACCACTGGGGGAACCAGGTGCAGATTAAAATGCTGTATTATAAGTGATGATTACTTTTACAAATGGCTAAGCCTTACTGGTAAAGAATGTGCATGTTTGATAGACAAGCAATGATGTGTCACTGAGGATAAAGCAGAAGCAAGTCCATGTCCAGTCCTTCCCAAGCAAAGAAACCTGTTCAGCTCAGTTCAGTTGCTCAGTCGTGTCGGACTCTTTGAGACCCCATGAACCACAACACGCCAGGCGTCCCTGTCCATCACCAACTCCCGGAGTCCATTCAAACCCATGTCCCTTGAGTCGGTGATGCTATCCAGCCATCTCATCCTCTGTTGTCCCCTTCTCCTCCTGCCCTCAATCTTTCCCAGCACCAGGGTCTTTTCCAATGAGTCTGCTCTTTGCATCAGGTGGCCAAAGTATTGGAGTTTCAGCTTCGACATCAACTTCCAATGAACACCCAGGACTGATCTCCTTTAGGATGGACTGGTTGCATCTCCGTGCAGTACAAGGGACGCTCAAGAGTCTTCTCCAACACCACAGTTCAAAAGCATCAATTCTTCTGCACTCAGCTTTCTTTACAGTCCAACTCTCACATCCATACATGACCACTGGAAAAAACATGGCCTTGACTAGACGGACCTTTGTTGGCAAAGTAATGTCTCTGCTTTTTAATATGCTATCTAGGTTGGTCATAACTTTCCTTACAAGGAGTAAGCGTCTTTTAATTTCATGGCTGCAATCACCATTTGCAATGATTTTGGAGCCCAGAGAAATAAAGTCAGCCACTGTTTCCACTGTTTCCCCATCTATTTGCCATGAAGTGATGGGACCGGATGCCATGATCTTAGTTTTCTGAATGTTGAGCTTTAAGCCCACTTTTCTACTCTCCTTTTTCACTTTCATCAAGAGGCTCTTTAGTTCTTCTTCACTTTCTGCCATAAAGGTAGTGTCATCTGCATATCTGAGGTTATTGATATTCCCCATCTTCCTTATAAAACAGCTGCATGTTTGGCAACTTCCAGCCCTCTACAATCCAGCTGTGAGCTGACTCAAGACAGGTTTGGATTCTAAGAGTTCAACTATTTGCCCGTCACCCTGATGGTCTATGGAGGGAGAGTCGTCCAGGCCAAGACGGCAGTAAAGGGGAGTTTATTCACTGCCCCTCTCCTTCCCGTGGGTGAAATGTCAGCGGGGGTGTAGATCCAGGAGTGGGAGAGCTGGGTGGTCCCTGTGGTCGTGGTTAACAGTGGAAAAACACACAACCAAGAGTCAGAGGCGGGGCTTCAAACCTCACTCCAGGGAGCATCGAAGCGTGACCTTGAGCGGTGGGGAGAATGGATACGTGTGTGTGCATGGCTGAGCCCCTCTGCTGTCCACCTGAAACTAT
Organism: Moschus berezovskii; assembly: GCF_049115385.1. Classification (NCBI taxonomy): domain Eukaryota; kingdom Metazoa; phylum Chordata; class Mammalia; order Artiodactyla; family Moschidae; genus Moschus; species Moschus berezovskii. The sequence continues at coordinate 70,608,138 of NC_142473.1, read as the reverse complement.
CACAAGATTGTTAACTGGCTATACCCCAACACAAAATAATGAGTTTAATAAAAATTTCGGTTAAGCCCTGTGACATGCTGTGAAATCAAATGTGAACTTCACACTGAAATCATTTACTAACTCAGTTCAGTTCAGTTCAGTTGCTCAGTCGTGTCCGACTCTCCGCGACCCCATGAATCACAGCACGCCAGGCCTCCCTGTCCATCACCAACTCCCGGAGTACACTCAAACTCATGCCCACAGAGTCGGTGATGCCATCCAGCCATCTCATTCTCCGTCGTCCCCTTCTCCTCCCGCCCCCAACCTTTCCCAGCATCACAGTCTTTTCCAGTGAGTCAACTCGTCGCATGAGGTGGCCAAAGTATTGGAGTTTCAGCTTTAGCATCAGTCCCTCCAATGAACACCCAGGATTGATCTCCTTTAGAATGGACTGGTTGGATCTCCTTGCAGTATAAGGGACTCTCAAGAGTCTTCTCCAACACCACAGTTCAAAAGCATCCATTCTTCGGCGATCAGCCTTCTTCACAGTCCAACTCTCACATCCATACATGACCACGGGAAAAACCATTGCCTTGACTAGACGGACCTTGGTTGGCAAAGTAATGTCTCTGCTTTTTAATATACTATCAAGGTTGGTCATAACTTTCCTTCCAAGGAGCAAGCGTCTTTTAATTTCATGGCTGCAATCAGCATCTGCAGTGATTTTGGAGCCCAAAAAAACAAAGTCTGACACTGTTTCCACTGTTTTTCCATCTATTTCCCATGAAGTGATGGGACCAGATGCCATGATCTTTGTTTTCTGAATGTTGAGCTTCAAACCAACCTTTTCACTCTCCTCTTTCACTTTCATCAAGAGGCTCTTGAGTTCCTCTTCACTTTCTGCCATAAGGGTAGTGTCATCTGCATATCTGAGGTTATTGATATTTCTCCCAGCAATCTTGATTCCAGCTTGTGCTTCTTCCAGCCCAGCGTTCCTCATGATGTACTCTGCATATAAGTTAAACAAGCAAGATGACAATATACAACCTTGACGTACACCTTTTCCTATTTGGAACCAGTCTGTTGTTCCATGTCCAGTTCTAACTGTTGCTTCCTGACCTGCATACAGGTTTCTCAAGAGGCAGGTCAGGTGGTCTGGGATTCCCATCTCTTTCAGAATGTTCCACAGTTTACTGTGATCCACACAGTCAAAGGCTTTGGCATAGTCAATGAAGCAGAAATAGATGTTTTTCTGAAACTCTCTTGCTTTCTCCATGATCCAGCGGATGTTGGCAATTTGATCTCTGGTGCCTCTGCCTTTTCTAAAACCTGCTTGAACATCTGGGAGTCCACGGTTTACATATTGCTGAAGCCTATACTACAATTATCAGAATTATTATATGTTTTGTGACTTTTAATACATAGTTTTCTTCCTATCTATATTTCAAAATTTACATAGAACATTTTAAAGACTTTTATAAACTCTGATATCGACATTTGAAAATTTTTTGTTTTAAATTTATATTATATATCAAAAAATTTCTTGATGCTTGAAACATTTTATTAAAATATCATTTCTGAAGTAAAAGTCTTTTGCATTGCGAAAAAAAAAAAGCAAAGCAGTATGACCCTGAGTGAAAGGTCTCTTTAAAGCTTCCATGTTTATTTGTAAAATGAGGATAATGATAGCTGTAAGTAATCACTAAATGGATGCTACCACTCTTTACTAATGGGCTTCCTTGGTGGCTCAGATAGTAAAGAATCCACCTGCAGTGCAGGAGACCTGGGTTCAATCCCTGGGTTAGGAAGATGCCTTGGAGAAGAGAATAGCTATCCACTTCAGTATTCTTGCCTGGGGAATTCCATGGACAGAGGAGTCTGGGGGGCTACAGTTTATGGGGTCGCAAAGAGTAGGATATGATTGAGTGACTAACACTTTCACTTTTCACATTATTTACTAATAACCCTAACCCTAACTGTAACCCTCTATAATGGCACCACCACTCCATTTTACAGATGAAAAAAGTGAGAAGTAGAGAAATGAATGACATCCCAAAGGCAGAGCTGGAATACAACCAGGGCCTGGCCCTTGCTTTCAACCATGGACAGGGGACTCAGTGCTGAGTGAAGGGAGCTATGAGGGGGCATGTGAAGTCAGCTTGGCTGCATTTATTCAGCCGGGTTACTGGTAACGCCTCCCTACCAGTAGTACAGGTGGTGACCTTGCTGACTGCTGAAGACTTTGCCAAGGCTTTGGCAGGCTCAAATCCAAACCAGGTACTAGAAAACCACCTCCCTACCTAGAGGATCCCAAGAGTCTCTTTTTTAAAAAGATACAGCTGGACGTTTCCAGTTTTTTCAGCCACAGCCAGTCTGTGACTTCCTTGTAGCAAGCCAGCTGCAAGTCAGCCATTTCCCTCTGATTCTCACCTTGGTTCTTGTGAGCTTCAGCAGTCATGCAAAAGGGCCCGCCCCTAAGATACCATGCCCTGGACAGAGTCTCTCTGGGTCAGACATCAATTTCAATTTCAATTCCACTTGTCTTGAGGTGACAGGCACCCAGGTCCTATTTAATTAGGCTGCATAGAAAATATGCTTCAAGGCTTCAGCTGATTTTCACTCCAACCCACTAGAGAAGAAAATCGGTGCTAAATCGAGATAATGCCCCGCTGTCTGCCTTCAGGGAACTGGTGATGAAGGTGGCTGGAGGGATGTCTGCTCGGACCATGCAGCCTGTAGGGGTTCAGGAATTCAGCTCGCCTTTACGTGGCTGTGTTGTAAATGTCAGTCTTTGCTGCTTGGACTCCTTGGAGGCCAGATCTGTTTCTCATTCACTGTTCACCCCGAGTGTTCACCAACATGCCTGGCACTTACGACGAATCTGGTGATAGGCACAAAATCTCTCTCACAACCTGCCTCGGCCGAGGAGAAAGGAGTCAGCTGGTGAAGGAAGCGGTGGGGAAGGCTGACCTACAAGCAGAAGCTTGGTGCAGCAGGAAAGCAGGTTTTCCTCCTAGGATCGCTAAGATCCACCTGCTAGGAGAACACCTACAGGAGGTGGTGTGACATGTTAGGCTCGCCCACTCTGGAGGAAGACCAGAATTCCCACCCAAGCCCTTCTGAGCTGTGCGAGTTCGGCAAAACAACCTCTCTAAGTCTTCATCTGCTCCTCTGCGTAATAGGGAGCCATCCGTTCACTCACTCTCTCAGTGAACACATGCTTACCGAGTATTCACAATATATTAGGTTCTGTAACACATGATTAGAGTACTGAGCAAGACTGACAAAGTCTGGTTTTCACGAAGCTTAACTTCTAGTAAAGAAAGGCAACTGATAAGGGAGTTACACAAATTAGCACTTTCAGATGGTGAAAGTACTGTGAGGACAGCAAAGCAGGGTTCTCAGACAGTGATTAACGGGCGCATGTGTGCTGAGGGGCGAAAGTACTGGGATCCACCACTCGGAGTCGACAAGTATTAAGTGAGATAACAGATGTAAACGATTTAGCATCCTCACTAACAAGAAATGAGCACTCAACTGAAAGTCAACTGTTTTATGTTACTTCATCCTGAGGTCAGCTGCTTTTCTCTCAGCTCACAGTGGCTGAGCCCCTGCTATAAGCAGGTGATGGGAAGGCAGGGTGGAATCAGATATGAGCTCAGAGTTGGGGAAAGAATGTAGCCTGTGTGTTATGAGAGAAGGAAGAAGTGGTAAATTCCACCTAGAGAGTCAGCAAAGGCCATCACTTAATGTTGACAGATGGACTGGTATGATCCAGGAAGACTATGGGGCCAGAAGAAGGGCATGCCAGGTGGAGAGAACAGCTTGAAAAAACTCTTGAAGATGCAACACAGCTTGGCATGTTCAGGGAGCTGTGAAAAACTCAGAATGGCTAGAGATCAAGTGCAAAAGGGCACGCCGAGAGGAGAAGCATCTCATCAGCAGATCCTAATGCTTATCTTCAGGGGTCTGAAGTCTCTCCTAAGGAGATGCGGTGGGGGCTGTGGACGGGAAAGAGCAGGAGATGAGAAGTGTGTCAGAGCTCCATATGGCGTCTACCACACTGCTAGCACTCCACTCCAAAACGTGAATAAGGGCTATGTTGAAAATGTGCAGCCTGCGTTCCGTGTGACGCTCCCCCGGGCAGCACAAACAGATGTTTCGAGAAGGGGGAAAACCAAACAGCCAGTGGTTAACTCAATATAAATCCCGTGTCGGTGGAAGGCAGGCATCGGGCTGCTCAAATGGGACTGTATCATCAGAGCAAGCCTGAGACAGCCTAGACAAGGAATGCAGGTGCCAAGCATGATGCTGGGGGTCTGGAGTGAATGGACTTTTGTTCCCAAGAAGAACCAAGGACTCCCTCTTTGCCACAGCCAGATTCACTTGTCCAAGGGTCTAAGGCCCAAGGGGGAACTCTCTATATCTAGAGGGCTGTGTAACAGGGAAACAGGAAACTATAAGGAGGTTTCTTGCGCCAAGTTAATAACTCAGGCACCGCTGCCAGCACGTCTTCTCTGAGATGAGCGCAGAGATGTTTGTATAAGGGCACCATTCAGACAGAGGCCTGGCTCCCTGCCTGTTTATTACTGTGTCCTGTCCCTGCCCCTGCAGTACACGTTCTTTTGTCAGGAGTCTCCCAGGAAATGGAGAAGAAATTAAGAATGTCTCATCTCCATTCCCAATATTCTAAAAGCTTATGATACAGTCAACAGGTCTGGCCTGTAGGAATCTGCCCTTGCTGGGAGGAAGGCTGCTCAAGGCAGACAGTCAAGGAAGGAGATGAACATCAATTCATCACACATTCAGCATCTTACCTGAGGCTCTCCCCGGACTCCAAGTCAGTGCTGTTGGAGACAGAGCATTAGTCTGGCCAGAAGAGAGGAAGATGACACCACACACGTGAACACACCAAGCAGGAGAGCCGAAGCAAAGTGAGAAGAGAGGAGCTGAACACTACACGTCTATCATCCTTCTGCCCACCACTGCCCAGTCACAAGACTGAACAAAGGCCACTGCTCTGACTCAAAGGGCTTCCCCAGGCATTGGAGGGATGAATCGATACCCAACATGACATTATGCAGAAAGCAGCCATAGCCTTCGTTACATCCAAAAGGTCTCCGCATAAGCCATTAAATCTAAAAACCTTATCAAAGTCATTTACCGTAAGTCTAAGGTACTCACTTGAGCTGAGCTCCCAGAGTTAAAAATCAGTAGATATTACAAGACAAGAGTAGGCCGTGGGATCACCATAAGCACTTGAGCACAGATGAGTTTTTGGGTGAGTCAGCTGTCATCTCAGAAGCTGACGGGTTGAGATGGATGGTTAAGTTTCACTGGGGAAAAAGAAGTAATACTCCTTAAAGGGCCAGGACTAGCATATAAGTACAGGATGCTGAAGGAAACAGATAACGATTATTAAATACATGTTCTGTCTTCCTCCTAGGTTTTCCTGAAGCCAGCTCTGCTGTGACACTCAAATGACATAACCCTACCACTTCAGACCTGGTTCATCGGCTTTGAGAAGGACCTGTCTATGGCTCAGTCTCAACATGGATCAGATATTTTAAGATTATTTCTGATACCTGGAAGGCAACTGTTCTCCACTGGCCCAGTCACACTGCTTAGCCAGCCAGAGCCGACAATACTTCGACTACCTGATGCAGAGAGCCGACTAACTGGAAAAGACCCTGATGCTGGGAAAGACTGAGGGCATGAGGAGAAGGGGGCGATAGAAGATGAGAGGATTGGATGGCATCACCAATTCAATGAACATGAGTTTGAGCAAACTCCAAGAGACAGTGAAGGACAAGGAAGCTTGGTGTGCTGCAGTCCATGAAGTGAAAGTCGCTCAGTCATGTCCAACTCTTTGCAACCCCAAGGACTATACAGTTCATGCAATTCTCCAGGCCAGAATACTGGAGTGGGCAGCCTTTCCCTTCTCCAGGGTATCTTCCCAACCCAGGGATCGAACCCAGGTCTCCTGCATTGCAGGCTGATTCTTTACCAGCTGAGTCCCAAGGGAAGTCCATGAATACTGGAGTGGGTAGCCTATCCGTTCTCCAGTGGATCTTCCCAACCCAGGGATCGAGCCGGGGTCTCCTGCATTGTAGGTGGATTCTTTACCAACTGAGGTACCAAGGGAAGTCCATGAATACTGGAGTGGGTAGCCTATCCGTTCTCCAGTAGATCTTCCCAACCCAGGGATCGAGCCGGGGTCTCCTGCATTGCAGGCGGATTCTTTACCAACTGAGGTACCTAGGAAGCCCAGTCCACGGGGTCTCCACTTACTACCTGGTTCCCCCGGCCTCAGTTTCCCCACCTGTACAACAAGTCTGCACAACAGGCTCACAGGTTCTTCAGGAATCTAAGAGGCATATGGCACATGGCAAATGCTCATTAAGCAGCTGTTCTTGTCAGGAAATGGTGCGCAAGACACCATTTGCAGGCACCTGCAACTTTCCCCACGCAGCTCTGTCCCCGTCCTCCTGCCTGGATCAGATGATCTCTCAGACTCCACATCTGGAGTCCCAGTCGGAATCAAAGTTGACACAGGACAGTAAGCATGAGAAACTAACAAAGGTACACAGATCTCCTGCTTTCCCTACCTGCTCACCCGCTAGCTACTTGAAACATGTCACACAGTCCTCACCCAGCCCTGCAGAGATGGGTCGGAGGGCCAACAAAATAAATATTTCAGCTCATCACTTTGGGGAAAAGATGAGAGAATCCCTTTAGGAGTGGTTTCTAAATTAAAAATAAATTTTGCTGTGAGACAATAAGGCCACTCTTCCCTAAAAACTATTTTTATGGCTCTGGGCTAAAATATATACAAAAAAGAAAGAAAAGAATAAAAAGATGAGAATTCCATATATAAGAGTTTAAGACAAGTCTATGGAACTACTTGACCTATCGAAAGAGAAAGCTCTAGTCCTTCTCACATAGCTTCTCTAGTCTCTCTGAAGTCTATTTCACCAGCTTTCCTGATCTCTATTACAGACCTCATGGACACATGCTAGTGTGTCATTTAAGGTAAACATGACGTGTATATCAAAGGTGATGATTTGATACACGTGTATATTGTGGAATGTTTCCCATAGTAAGGTTAGTTAACACATCCTCTGCCTTGCATAATTAGACTTTGCTATTGTTGTTATGATCTAAGTCTGATTTCAGACAGTGCTTGGAGCCCAGTGGGACAAAGGACTCTGGTGGCTACTCAGATGCCTCCTCTGGCCCATGGAGGAGGATGGGAAGATCAGTCTCTGGAAATGGCGCTAGATTAACTGCAGGAACCTGGCAACAAAGGACAGAAGCAGTGGTCTACAAGGAAGACAGCACGATCACCCACTTAGCTCTGATTTATTTTAAATGGCATGAACAGTCGCAGGGTAACTTGTAAAGGGCACTCTTGCTAGGGGTCAAAAAGAGACTGACGAGCCTCTAGCACAGGAATGTGAGACACGTCTAGAAGAGGAGTAGAATGACTCCCCGAGTCTGACATAACTCCACACTAGAGGCTTTACTTTCTTGCTTTCATTCCAACTCCCCCTCCCCTCCCCTCTGGTAAAGAACAGTAATAGCATTGAAATCCACAGATAATCCTTAAATCTCTGTGGCAGCTCCAGTTCTAAACTCCTCCTTCACACTGACGGTTTTAACAGCTGTTAACAAGTCATAACAAGGCCCTCTCTTGCTCCAGCCTGGAATATCAATATCCTTTCTCTTGCCCTACTCAAATCATACCAGCCTTCAGGTCCACGTGGTCCACGAGGCTGTGCTGACCCTCCAGACTACATGTGCGTGTGCTCAGTCATATCCAACTTTTTGCAACCCCATGGACTGCAGCCTGCCAGACTCTTCTGTCCATGGGATCGTCCAGGCAAGTATACTGGAGTGGGTTGCCATTTCCCCCTCCGGGGCATCTTCCCAACCCGGGGATCAAACCCACATCTTGGGCGGCCCCCACACTGCAGGTGGATTGTTTACCACAGTGCTACCTGGGAAGCCCTACAGACTCCAGCCTACAGAGGCTACTCATCATTCCCCCTCAGACTCTCAGGGTCTGGGTCCTGTCTGTAGGGCCCTGGGGAACTTAATGGTTCCACAGCTCACAGTGGAGTGGTAGAAATACAGGCTCCTGAGGGCGGATGGATAAGACCAGGCAAGCTAGAAGCAGCCTAGTTAAGAGAATATGCATGAAAATTGCCATGGAGGCAAGGCACTGAAGGGGCAGAGTGGCAGCTGGAGCAGTGAACCATGTCTATAAACAGGATCATTCGTTATAAAGCCCAAACTTCAGAAGGTCCACGAGGGCTAGGAAGTAGAGTGCAAGGTGAACAGGACTGAAGTGTTCAGGAGCGGGGCTGTGAACACGGTGGGCACTGGAAGCCCCTTTAGGTCGTCTAGGCTGTGTGATTTGGGGCAAAGTGCCTGAAAAGTTCAAGAGTCACAAAGACAGGGATGACGTACTTAATGTGAAATCCACTTCCCTGGCACTGAATCCCTCCACTACAGGTTATCTCTTGTGGTGCTGTTAACCTGGTGGGATGCTTGCCTTTTCCTCCTCTGGACAGCCTGCAGCCTCTCAAAGGCATATATTGTGACTTATCACAAATCTGATGAGCAGTTTTGTATCTAAGAGTTGTGAAATGGAGGTACGGGCTTTGCATTTCCCCTCCATTTCCTATACCTCAATCACCTTCCCCTTGGTGAAGAGAATAGGAATTAGAAGATTAAGAAAAGTAGGAGGCAGTCTAGACCCCCACCCTGGAGTAGGGGGCGGACCATGGGATGATGGCTGGTGGGCTCTAGTGATGGCAGGATGCTCCCAAGGGCGCTGCACGCCTCACAGGGGTAACACGCACACTGCGGAAAGGTGCTTCCAGCTGCACTGTGCTCCTTAGCTCTGTTTCCTTTTGTCTGGGGTTGGTGTTGTTTAAGAACAATGGAAGCCAACCCCTCCCATAATTCTCTCCTGATTATACCTCCAGACGCGCTGGACGTGGGGAGCCATGGTGGGAAGGCATCTGGAGCCGCGCCTCCCACTGCCTCCCAGGTGCTCTGGGACCCTTTGATGGAGCAAAGCCTGGCTGCCTCCTCCAGTCCCCACTGCTTTCCCAGAGGTCAGCCACAAGGTCACATCAGCAACAAGCAGCGATCACAGGTTGCATGCCTGCTGAGAATATCCTTCCAGTGTCAAGCGACTGTTAAAAGCACTTAAGGAAATCACGAGTGGGAGGTGAGAGAATACTTTGGAGAGGGATGGGATAAGAAGGGCAGAAAGGGAAGCGGCAGCCCACCTCCTGCCTTGGAGGAAAAACAGGCGAGAAAAAGCAAAGAAGGGGCCCTTCTTTGGGAAAGGCAGAACACTGCATTTTCAACCACTCAACTGCTAGGGTCAAAACATTTCAGGGTGCCTGGGAAACCTTTTGCTGATACAGAATACAATGAAATTTTAAGCAACTTTGTATTTCTTAAAAATTACTCAATGGCATGTATTATAACAGTTATTTCTATATAGTCTCTCATCCAATTTGGACTGCATCTTTGTGAAGAAGACATTTTGATTCCCCATTTTACAGATGTGTAAACTGACGTTCCATCTATTTTTCCACCTATTTTCCATCTATTTCCAACCAGTCCATTCTAAGGGAGATCAATCCTGGGTGTTCATTGGAAGGCCTGATGCTGAAGCTGAAACTCCAATATTTTGGCCACCTCATGCAACGAGTTGACTCACTGGAAAAGACTCTGATGCTGGGAAGGACTGGGGGCAGGAGGAGAAGGGGACGACAGAGAATGAGATGGCTGGATGGCATCACCGACTCTGTGGACATGAGTTTGAGTGAACTCCAGGAGTTGGTGATGGACAGGGAGGCCTGGTGTGCTGTGATTCATGGGGTCGCAAAGAGTCGGACACGACTGAGTGACTGAACTGAACTGAACTGAAACTGACGTTCAGAGAAGTCAGTGGCTCGATCACGTTTGGAGTTCAAGTTTGTCTGACTGCAAAGCCAATGTTCTTCCCACCAAAAAAGAAAAGAAATGTGAGCTGTGACTCCTTGCCAGGGCTGCCTCATTCTGACCTACCTGCCGTTGAGTTACTCCTGGGTTAATCAGGTCTTAGCGTGTAGTGTGGGGTCGGTAGAGCACAGTGGCCTCTCCTGGGACCCATTTAAAAGAAGAGCAAACCTATCTATCATAATTGGGCTAACTGAGTCTCTGATAGAATCTTTCTTCAATCTTCTAGGTGTCAATAACCACCTAGAGGAGCAGGACCAGGTTCTGAGATAAGCAGACACGGTAATCCAGGTCACTTTCCTCTTTGAGTTTAGTACCCTCATCTGTAAAACGGGTTCAATAAAACCTGTATAATTGAGTAGTTGTGAAATCTAAATAAGACACCTTATTAGAATCCTTAGTATAATACCTGGAACAAAGTAAATACTTAATGACAGCTATTATTGCAATTTTATTTCGGACAGTTTTGGAAAATACATAGGTTTAGCTTCAACTAGTTCCTGTTCGGTAGATACTATTCATTATTGAAATTTTTTTTAAATCTTGCGTTTGTTTCATGGCCAAGAACCACTGTTACAGAAGAGCAGCAGTGGAAGCACAGACCGTCTGGGTCAGGGACGGTCCTGCTCTCTCGGGCGCTGGTCTGCTCCCTGTCTGTAGTTCAGTCATCTTTGCTGTTCGTCGCTGAGTCCCGTCCGAGTCTTCTGCGACCCCATGGACAGCAGTCTGCCAGTCTCCTTTATCTGTGGGATTTTTCAGGCAAGAGTACTGGAGTGGGTTGTCATTTCCTCCTCCAGCGGGTCTTCTGGACCCAGGGCTCCAACCTGCACCTCCTGCGTTGGCGGGTGGGTTCTTTACCACTAAGCCACCAGGGAAGCCCATCAATCATCTCAGAGCAGACTGTAGGTACAGCTACTTAGAGACTAGAAACTGATGCTATATATAAACATATATATATATATGGCAGGAGCCTTGAGCACTTTAGGAGGCAAAAGACATGTGTAGGATGAATTAATGCAAATGGCTCTGCTTCCAGTTATATAGTCCCCTGAAGGCACATTTACTTGAGGAACTCTCGTAAGATGGGCGGCTCCTCGGGAGGGCAGTTTAGGCTGGTTCCCTGGCTTGCCAGCCAGCTTCGTCGAGCAGGGAGTAGCGAACTGAAGGAGAATCAGGCTGATACCGTGTCCTGGCTCCTGCTCCTCACTCTGACCCCAACAGGGGCACAAAGACCTAGATTTCTCTGCAGGTTTTAATCCCTGGTACTTCTGACTCAAAGCTGGTGGTCAACTGCATCTTCTTTTGCTCAAAGTCCATGGAAACCTGAAGCCACTGCTGCAGGAGACAGCTTCTATCTGCATCCTCATTTCTGCACCCCTGTCAGAAAGGCTTTCCAGGTTGAAGCAAGACTAAACCCTGCCACAGGGCAAAAGTAAACTGTGCTTTATATCACTGCCCCTGAGGAAATGGTGAACAATCTTTCTCTTACTGTTTGACTCCTTTTCTTTTTGAGGATACAGCAAGCCATTCCAGTTGTTTGAATTTGCAAGAATGGAGACTTTGAGACACAAGAGATTCAACTCCGAGCTAGATTCACTTGTGTTTTAACTAAACCCCCAAACAGTATATTTGGTTCTACAGAACTTCCTGTAAAATAGACTTTTCAGTGTAGGACAAGTTCAAGTAGCTTTGTGGCATGAAAGAAGGAAGAGCAATAACTTCTTTGAGTCTTAACTGGGCTTATACTTGTAGGTAGATCTGGGGAAACTAGTTCTCTCAAGTCTGTCTTTCAGGTATTGACAGAAGAGTCAGGTGACGAACTGTATAAAAATTAAGGCTCCAGAGACTCAGAGGAAAAAGCACTCCCTATGAAACAGAAAAGGATAGATATTGAAATTTCACAGCCTCATTTTTTTGACAGTAGATTTTCAGCAATAAAAATGTAGTGAGATTTCAGATTACTTAGAGACTAGAAAGAAATTTTGCTCCCCCAAGCCAAATTTTAGAGTCGTGCTTGCCCTTTTTTTTTTATTAAAGGCAAAACCAAACATTTCTAGAGCCCCCTCCCCAATATTTGCATGTTGCACGTGTGTGTACAAACATGCATGCCCACACCCATTACCCATTCTAAATTCAGTTTGCAACCTCTACTTCTTCTTTAATTTGCTTTGCAATCACTGAGTGGCCAATTTTTATTAATAGGCAACTCCAGAATATCTAAAAGATTAAGGTGAAATAGGTGCAGCATAAAAACATAGGATTTTATTGAAATTTAGGATACTCTTACATTCTGTAAACCACCATATCACCTCCTTTAAAATTCCTAGAACCTTTGAATGGGGATTCACAATATTGGGCCTGACAGGTTATCTTCCAGGTACCCTTTAACCGCTGAGATCCCAAGCCTTGGAAATATACATCCAAGGTGTTTGGTATATATATACCTAAAAAGATATCACCCTAAGAAACCGCTGCAGACAGCAGGCTAAATGTCTAGCACTTCTTGGCCCACATATTGATTCAAATATAGTGGAGGCCATTTCTTGGAGAGCTAAGTGCCCCAGCCTCTCTCCATAAAGTCAACGTTCTAGTACAATTAGGCATTTCAGACTCTGTGACTATTACCATCCCTTTATTTCATAGACACACTCTCACCATAAAGATCAGGTCACATAATTAATTCCAGACTGAGCACATTCTGCTCCCTGGTGGGCCTGTCTCACTGTTTACCCTCAATGTCAAAAAGTCTGTGACGGTGTGTGCTGACTGCTGAGACTGGCTGGTACCAAGCACATCCACCTTGCTGGCTATACACACGAGTTCAAGAAGATCTTGGGGGTACCCCCAAACTTGGACCCCTCAATCAGCAAGGCTCTCTCTCTGCCTTTCTAACAATGTCTGACTATAATTTATGCCCACTGGGTAGGCCCTTCTATCCCTTAGGAAACCTCCTTGCATAGGTTTGCTGATGTTCACAGCACATTACTTCCAATGTGCCCTTCCAGGAAAGAGCCAGACTCCTACTTCAGGCACACAATTCATTCCGACCCAAACATCCTATCTGCTGCATGAATGCAAAAACATATGCACACACACAGGGCGGCCCTCATTTTCTCTGGAGTAATGGGAGCCTGGGCAATACTTTAAGTATTCATTTCCCAAAATAAATTAGAATGGAGCATTGAAAACACCAGTGACATCTGCACAGATCCAGAATGTATTCATTATGGTTGGTGCTATTACAATGAAAGGAAATGCATTCATAATGGCAGGACATTTGAAATAATGTGTTGCTGGGTTCCGTGTCCATAAAGCAATAATGAAGAAACAGGAGTGGGTCAAATAAATTAGAAGGAGTAAGAGGGGCTTGGGATGAGGTGGCTTCAAGGGCTCTGGGCAATGTCAGTGAGCTGGCACATTCACTGGGTTCATAGGGAGAAAGTTATGAGAGTTTCAAGGTAGCAGAGGCAAGAAGGGCATCAGGCTGACACTCTGGAGAACTGAGGTCTGAATCCTGGCTCTGTTGTATGCTAGCTTTGTGATCCTGGGCAAGTCACGTCAATATGCCCTTGGTTATGTCCATAACTGGACTACTCATTTCTAACAAGAGGAGATAGATCTCAAGGACTGCACGAGGAGGAAAGGAGAGACCATATGTTAAGTGCTCAGCTAGAGTCTGGTGTGTAATAAGCATATGTCAACATTAGCTCTCCATTTTCTTTTTTTGTTATCACTAAATAAATGTTCAACTCTGTGATTTCAGGCATCATCTAGCTCTCCAAATCTCAGTTTCTTCTGCAAAGTGGAGCTAATAACACTGGCTCTTCCTACCGCGTGAGCTTATTACAGAGAGCAAGTGAAATGGAAAGTTTGGCAAGATACTATTGATTGAATTTAGTCCTTCTCAGCTCACTCTCCCTGCTGCTTTCTACTCTGGGGTGAGGAAGGGTTAAATATCTGCATACCAAGCCCATACTGCAGTGGGGGATGGGGACACGGAGCCCAGTTCAAGCCTCTGACATAGAAGGATAAGTCTTCCGGTTGTATGTAGGGGGCTGTTTGCTAGAAAAAGTGTTTACTTTTCTGATTAATGCAGACATGGCCCTTCTTCATGCTTGAACATGGATATGACACCCAGAGCTGCAGCCCTTTTTCAATCATAAGGCAACAAGCACGAAGGAAAAGCCCAGGGAGCTTCAGAGGAACATGGCAGTACTGTCATCAATAGACACTGAACCAAAGCCAGCACTCACCTCCCTCCAAACTTATCATGTGAAACAAATAAACCTCTGTTTGCTTAAGCTACTGATACCAGAGTTTTCTCTTACTCAAAGCTGAACACAATTCTGATACAATGCATTAGGTGCTCTGGAGAATTAAAAGCCCTATATATAAGTACATGATCCTTCCTCTGCCAAGAACTTCATTCCCTTGGACCCATCTGGCTAATCTATCTACATCCTTTAAACTTAGGTTTAGTAATATCTTCTCTAGGAAGCTTTCCAAGACCCTATCCCTTGCATTTCTGTCTTCTGGACTTCTCAAAGAACTCCATAACACCTGGATCAGGCAGGACATGTTCCACTGTCTTGTAATGAGCCATCTCCTTGTCTCTTTGCTCCACCAGATGCTTTAAATGTCTCAACAACAAGGATCCCTACTTTACCCACTTAAAAACTTTTGTAGCACACAGAAATAACTCATTAGGGATTTACTGAAATACTGAATAAACCAACAAAAGAATGACCCGAAAGGACAGGAGAAGTAAATGAGAGCCCGTGTAGTCTCATTTTCCATTCAGAATTTTGAGATACTGCAAATAGCTTTCTAATTCCCGTTATTACTTTTGGGGATATCTGGGTTGGGACAGCCTATGTTAGGTCTAGGCAGTGATTTACTGCTTTAAGTCACTCCACTTGATCCTAGTTTGAGTTAATGACAGTCCCCTACTCCTACCTCCTAAACTATTTTTTGCTGTGCATTGACTGAGTCCATGACCTACACAAAAAGAATTTTATTTCCTTCCCTGTGGTGATAACCAAAGGTATCCTGGGAATAATGCTATATAGCACCAAAATAAATGTTCACACCCCCAGCAGCCACCCTCCTAGGTGTCTGAGTTCTGTCTGTGTATGACTGCGTTTCTGGGAGCGCCTGTCTGATTCTGCCATACCTGGGTCCTTGCCATCCCTGAACGTACAGTGTGAGGTCCTCAGGCTCAGCCTGAGGTATGTGGTTCCCTAAAAGGAGATACATGTAAACTCCCGTGTCCTCTCTTTGTTGATAAAGCCAGCTTGTTTCCATGACTTGTAGAGATCATAGCCTTTTTGAAGCCACATTACTAACCCACTGAAGAATACCCAGAAAAAGAGTAATGCCGAATAATGTAATATTATGATTCATATTATAAATCAGAAACATGTTCCATTATGAGGCATGTTATATTTTCAGAAAGTCTAAAAGGTGAAGTGGCCTGCTGTGACGGTCACCAGCGGTCAGCCTCAAGTCTGAACTCCCGTTCGCTTTGCCTCTCATGCTCACATGCCCATTTTTGCTTGGCTGGCCCCTTTGTTCTGTCAGGTTCCAGCTCAAAAGTGACCTCCTTAGCCCTTCTTTGAACACCTTATCTTTAGCAGCTTCGTCTCCCCAACCCCCTTCTATCAAGTCACCCTTTTTCATTTCCTTTCTAACACTGCTATCTGAAATTATTTTCTTCATTTAGTGGTTTACTAGTTTTTTTGTCTATCTCTTCTCACTAGAATTAAATTCCACCAGGGAAGGGATCGCATCTGTCTTGTTCATCATGTATCTTTAGTCGTAAGAGCTGTGCCTGGCATAATAGAGGTGTTTAATAAACGCGCGTTGAACATGAGGAAGACGAGAGTGGGCAGCGTGTATTCACCCAGGAAATCCACTTTGGTGCCCTTTACTTGAGTTTCCCTTTGGGAGTGAGGACGAGGATGGCGTTGAGGGCCGAGAGGAGTCCTCAGGAGGGAGAGGTCAGCTGCGGTGGCTCCGTGGAGATATGGAAAGAGCCAGAGTTCTGGTGCTGCTACTGTCCTAACTGGAACATGTCCCTTGATCTCGCTGA
Source organism: Moschus berezovskii (assembly GCF_049115385.1). Taxonomy (NCBI): domain Eukaryota; kingdom Metazoa; phylum Chordata; class Mammalia; order Artiodactyla; family Moschidae; genus Moschus; species Moschus berezovskii. Next base: position 70,592,045 of record NC_142473.1, on the reverse strand, counting down.
GCTTCAGTTTTGTCATCTGAATGGTAAACTGATTCAGCGGATCAGTGTATCAATTAAATGAGACAGCAGTGGCACACAGTAAGTTTGTTCCCCTCTGCCTGGCTTTTGAGGGTGTAAAAGGAGGAAGCAGTTCAGGAGCCCCAGGAAAGTTGGGAAAGTCATCTAATGCTTTTCCCCCTTCTAGCAGTCACCTTAGCAACCGCAACAATTCTTCATGGAGATAATGTCAACCTGCTGTATCATGGAGGCTAGCCCACGGGTCTGTTGTGAAGTCCTGAGGATGTTCTGAAAACACTGAGCATGAGTCTACTCTGCAAGTTTATTAGAAATGTATTCTTCTCTTCTCAACCTTACATCAACCTGCATTAAACTGGGGCCGATGTTACTCCACAGAGGTAAGCTTATCCACCTGCTTAAAGAGCTATGGGTGCTGAGTCTTCTCTTCTCAACCTCACATCAGCCTGCACTGAACTGGGGCTGATGTCACTCCACAGAGGTGAGCTTATCCACCTGCTTAAAGAGCTATGCGTGCTGATTCTGCCGCAGCATGTGCTTACTGTGAGTGAGTGAGTGAGTAAAGTCGCTCAGTCGTGTCCGACTCTTTGTGACCCCATGGACTGTAGCCCACCAGGCTCCTCCATCCATGGGATTCTCCAGGCAAGAATACTGGAGTGGGCTGTCATTTCCTTCTCCAGGGGATCTTCCCAACCCAGGGATCGAACTCAGGTCTCCCGCATTGCAGGCAGACGCTTTAACCTCTGAGCCACCAGGGAAGCCCGTGCTTACTGTAATCTCATCAAAATCAGACTTCAAAGCCATCAAAAATGTGTGGTCTCCAGGCCTACTAGATACACTTCTGGTGACATTTTCTTTGATAGTTATTTACTTGTTTAAACACATTTAAATCCTTACACTCAATGTTTTCTACCTGTTCATTTGTTCATTCAACAAGCATCAACTTAGTGCCAACTGCATGTTTAACCCTAAGAGTTACCATATCCTCGCAGTTATCAAATGGTAAGCACTGTGCCTAACTCTTATGAGCATCAGATCATTCGCTCTCCATTTCACCCCACAGGCATTATAATTATACCCATTTTACAGACAAGAGAGCTGAAACCCAGGAGTTTACGTAAATTGCTTACATGGATAATTAACGGTGATCAGAACTTTAACCTAGGTCTTTCTGACACCAACACCAACCCCATTCTGTTTCATAATACTCTAGCAAGTAGTTCTGGAAAAGGCACTTGGTACTTATCAGGGTCCTAGATACTTTCATGAATTAAAAAGAGACAACGCTAGACTACTTTACCTTTCTCAGGAACTCTGTTTTACTCTTCTTTGCATTCCCAACCCCTTAAACAACAATGAGAATGTGACTGCTATTCTCAAAGATACAGTAGAGCCAAACAGATAAGTGTGCAAGAAAGACTTTAAGAAGAAGCCTAAGACACAAACTCTATAGAGTACAAAATGTGTGTGTGACTACCACTGCTGCTAAGTCGCTTCAGTCGTGTCCGACTCTGTGAGACCCCATAGACGGCAGCCGACCAGGCTCCGCTGTCCCTGGGATTCTCCAGGCAAGAACACTGGAGTGGGTTGCCATTTCCTTCTCCAATGTGTGAAAGTGAAAAGTGAAAGTAAAGTCGCTCAGTCGTGTCCGACTAGTAGTGACTCCATGGACTGCAGCCCACCAGGCTCCTCTGTCCATGCGATTTTCTAGGCAAGAGTACTGGAGTGGCTTGCTATTGCCTTCTCCGACTACCACTAGGGGATGGGTTTAACTTTATAACTAAGCAACAAAATAAGGAGACTGGATGAGCCTGGGCATCAGAGATTCCAATGCTTATAGGGGCCCCATAGGTAACATGAATGAATGAGGCAAACAAATTGGGCCAGGTGGAGTCTGGTAAACCGCAAGGTACATACCCCTTCTAAGGAGCCAGCTGGTCAACGTCATGGGTAAATACAGATTCAGTACTGCTAAAAATTCTGAATTTTCAAAAGAAGTTGAAAAAAATCTGCTTTTCGATGTGAATGAAATCTTTCAATTTTCAAATGCTGGTCAGTTGGAAAAAATACTTTATGAGGCAAACAAAACATCTTTGGGCTAGATTTGGCTGGCTGATGACCCATGCGTTTGCAGTTTGGGGATTAGGCTGTATTTCATAATCTTTTCACCATCAAGGATCCCCATGTACCCTCCACAGGCTTCAGAATTTGAAACTCTTTGTCTAACATACAACATTTTTTAATATTTAATTAGTTTTCTTGTGTGAATTAAATAATCAATAACTGACAAATCAGGTCACCGTGGGGTGAAAAAAGGTAACATAATTCTGCTCTGTTGCAGTTAAATGTAAGATTTCTCACTACAATTTTTGAAATACTGAAAATAGTTCACAGACTTTTATTTCTATCTTCATAGATCCTTTTGTGGTCTGAAGAGCCCAGGTAGAAATTAAACATGCAGACTCTTAAAGATCTGGGGGCAGTAAAGCATAGTGGGGAAAATGTGGGAACTAGAGTCAAACAGAACTGAGTTGAATCCTAGCTCTTTGACTTACTAGCTGAATGAACTTCAATAAATAATTCAGCATCTTTTACTTATTTGCAAAAGGGAATAATTTGTGATCCACATTTTTCTCTTACCATCATCTAATTAAAAGAAGCGCCCAGATAACAGCCCACTTAATACCATTACGATGATCAAAATAGTTCCAGCTCACAAATGAGCAAAGCAAAAGGCTCCCTGTCGTGAACAGGAGTCATGATGACATTCACGCTGATGGAGGAGCAGCGCACCTATGTTCAGTTCAGTTCAGTTCAGTTCAGTCGCTCAGTCGTGTCCGACTCTCCGCGACCCCATGAATCACAGCACGCCAGGCCTCCCTGACCTTCCATTATACCTTTCATTCGAGGAACTCCAAGTACGCGACGACAGCCCAGAGAGGTAGAAAAGCAGGAACTTGGTGTGTTTACAAGTCCTGCCGAAAACCATGCATGCCCTGCCTTAGATGAGCAGATGCCAGAGGGTCTAAACCCTCAGTAACTCATGCTAAATATCAACCAAAAAACTATCTTTGTTGCCACCACTAACATAATTGATTAATAACTGAACTCATCAGTATAGTGTTTTACTATTCACAAAATCATTCAACGCGCATTTATCATATGTTTCTCACAAGCATCTAGAGTGGCTGGGGAGGTACAAGTCAGCCCCATTTTGTGAATCAGAAAACAGATTCTAAGAGGCTGGAACTAGTTTATGGCTACTAAATTAGCAAGAAATGGAAGTAACTCCATGTGACTTAAAATTCATGGTTTTTCTCACATACCCTGACCTTTAAGAGGCAACAGCAAATGAGAAACAGGGGTGCTGTCAGGAGTCACATGTTGGTTGAGTATGCATCTTCTGTTTGTCTGTGAAATTCTAAGTGTATAAGAAGTGAAGTTGTGCTGCAATAGACACTAGGTACAGGCACTTAAGGGCACTCTGCTGTCTAACTATAAAAAAACTGTTAAGAAAAATTAAATTGTCATCTTTGATTACATACCAGTTTGCTTCTCTAGGGGCGCATAGCAGAATATTGTTCAATTTTTGCTTCCCTTTTTCAGTTCACCCTTTTGTCCTGTCCGTACCTGGGGGAAGAAAAGCCCTACAAACCACACGACTCCTCACCCCCACCCTCACCCCCCTTCTACAGTAACTGACGAGACAGGCATGGCCACCTAACTCAAGGGTGGCTAATTAATAGACAAGAATTGGCTAGATTTTCTCTCAAGACTGTGGTGAAGCAATGTTGAATTCTGCATCAGAAAACTGCTATATAGCAGGGACCAAAGTGCTGCCAGGACAAGCTGAGATTACAGGGAAAGAGGAGAGACAAAGCAAACAGAAAGTCTGCTCTGTGGGGTGGAGGGTGAAGCAGGAAGAAGAAAGAGAGGAAGAAAGAACAGCAATAACTTTCGGTCTTAACCGTTTTCCATGCTTGTGCCCACCAGGTGCAGAAACGCTTCCTTTGATCCTGTGAAAAATGGACCATATCTTTTCCATATCCCACTGAGTCATCTGAACTAGTTGGGGTAGATTTCTGTTCCTTACAATCAAAGAGTCTCTGGTTAATACAATGAGAAACAGGAGCCATAGTTATAACAGAGAACAAATAAAAGAGCAGAAAATAGTTAAAAAGAAATTAAATCTCTTTCTTTTAGATGGCAGAGAAAGAGAGGAAGAGAATGAACTACTGAAACTTCAAAACTCTAAATCACGGCTCCTCAAAATATGCCAAGTTTATCTCCATTATGTCTACGCTCTTTCTAAAACCAGAAGGATAAATGTTGGCAAAGCTCTCTTCTTACAAAATAAAGCACAATGCTGACAAAGGACTTAAATAGTGATATAGTACATACTTTCCCCTCGTGCACCACAGTTCAAAATTCCCTTGTCACCACCAGAACGTACAATTATGATGCCCATTCTCTAATCCCCATCAGTCAACTTACTATTATATAGCTCAGTTCAGGTCACTGGTTCAAATGGGTCAACACCTGTGAAATCTTCCCTGATTCCCCAGGAAGAATTAGTCACTTTTTATTCTGCTTCCCACAGTACTTAGCACATCTCTCTATGTGGGTTCTCATACCGGTATATGATAATTCTTTGCCCATGAGATTCATTTCTCAATCTACTACAAGGGCTTTGAGAGCAGGGCCCACTCTTCAACCCTGCTGCACCTCACACAGGGTCTGACACACACACTGATGGGATAATTCAAGGCTCGTTAGCTTTGCCTCCTGGGAGACTTCCTAGAAACAATAATTAAGATTTAAAATTTTTTTGTAACTAATTGAGTGGGGTTACAACTATGCACGCAAATTGTGTTTAACCATTTCAACTGAATTGGCCTATAATTTTAGTTTTTAAAAAGGTACCAAAATCATGTCAGAATTTAAACACCTGCTTGTTAAAAAGTTATATTTCAAAACACTGGCTGCAGTGGAAGATAGGAAGGAGGTTAAAAAACCTCAAACTATTAAGTACAGCTCTCATCTTTGGGAACTTAGACTGTACCATTAATTTAATACTGACATTTCAAAGTAGTCATTTAACTAAAATGACCATATGAAAAGAGCACTGAATCCCAGCTGTTTGGGTGAAATGGCTAAAAATATCAGGATATAAGAGGGAACCCAGTTTCCTGGAAACAAAGTTTACAGGCCAGGCAGACACTGGTTGATGGCAACTCAGCTTTGACGCAATACTTATGATGCACAATAAACCAGTACCCTCTTTCACAGCTGCACTTTCCTGTGGGCAAAGCTGAAGGAGGGGGACAAGAAGCCATGACCAAGCGTGAGGTGATGCTGAAAGGGGTCTGCTGAAGACCATGCTGCCACTTGTTCACTGCATTCTCCATTTTCAAACAAGGAGAGCAGAGACTTCAGGAGCTAAACTATGATCAAGGTATTACTTTTGTTTGTGGAGACCCAATTAATAGAGCGGGTCTGTATTATACTTTTAAACAAAGAGAGCAGAGACTTCAGGAACTAAACTATAACCAAGGTATTAGTATTGTTTAGTGGAGACCCAGTTTAATATAATGCCGAGATTTCTAAAGCTACAGTAGGTGCCTCCTGCCACCTCTCCCACTAAATTGGTGAAAGTGAAAGTTGCTCAGTCATGTCCAGCTCTTTGCAACCCCATGGGCTATACAGCCCATGTAATTCTCCAGGCCAGAACACTGGAGTGGGTAGCCTATCCCTTCTCCAGGGGATCTTCCCAACTCAGGGACCGAACCCAGGACTCCCACTTTGCAGACAGATTCTTTACCAGCTGAGCCACCAGGGAAGGCCAAGAATACTGGAGTGGGTAGCCTATCCCTTCTCCAGGGGATCTTCCCAACCCAGGAATCGAACTGGGGTCTCCTGCACTGCAGGCAGATCCTTTACCAGCTGAGCTACCAGGGAAGACACCCCCCACTAAATTATTAAAGTCATCTGAATTCCACGGAAGAAGTGACTTAATTTACTTAATTAGTCATTGATGGGGAAGTTGGAACAAAGACCTATCTGCATCCAGAAGAGACAATTTCCTCCTAGTCTGCTTATTTCAATGGAGAGCAAAGAGCAAGGAAGGTCCACCTTGCCTGAACCCAGTGATTCAAGAGAGCAAAAGAGAAGAGAGAGAGACACGGCCATGCTGTCTTTTCAGGGCAGTGACAGTTAACACACTAACCCTGTGCAACTGAGAGGACAGGTCAAATAACCGCCAGACTCCTACCAATCAGACAAGTTACTCCTCTTCCAAGGGAGGGAGCGAGTGCAGGATAAGAGAGGCTGAAGCATGCTCTTGAGAGGGAGGAAGAGTGGCAGAAATGCCCGATTCTGTGGATTTGTGGTATGTGATAGGCTGGGGCAGGGGGGATAAGGATTCCTCTCAAACAGACTCCCAGCCTGACACTGTGAAGGTGCTATCATAACATGAAATATGCTGAAGGAAGCATAGAAAGATGCCAGGATACCAAAAGATGCTGGAGAAACACCGTCCATAAGGTTACCTTAGTCCCACGACCTCAAGGTGCTATGTGCTTCCAAAGACCCCGGTTTGGAGATGAAGAAGAAATTTTATTTCCATTTTGGATTCAAAATGAAGCCAAGAAGAAGGAGGGCTCTAAGCAAAATCAAAGAGGAAAGGCACACAGCCCAGTGGGCTGGGACAGATGCAACCTGGAGTCACTGCAACACCTTCTCTCTAAGCCAACCTGCCTTCCAGTGAGCACCACTCCCAGAGTGGTGGGACAGACTTCAGAGTCCTACAGGCAGAAAGGGACAGGCTGGAGGGAACCTCAGGGGCCACATCAAACTCAGGCCTTTCATTTTAGAAACCCTGAACTCAAAGCCCAGAAAGGTTCAATGACCTGCCTGAGTTTACATTACTAGGGAGCGGCAGAGCAAGGCTTGGAAGCCAGTGCTCCTGACTGAGCTCCAATCTTCCTCCTTTATTCTCAAATGCGGCCACTCACTAAGTTCTCGCAGTCCCCAGCCCATGTTTCCCCCACCTATTCTTTTCTCCGCATGGCCACTCTTCTAATCCAAGCCTAGAACTTCAAGCTCTTTCATCTGAATCACCACAAAAACGTTCTCATCTTGCAAGCCTTCTGGACTCTTCTCTCCCTCTGTCACTTGCCTCAAAAGTGAGCCCCTGCTCTCCTGCAGTGAGCTGCACCATTTTGCCCCCACTCTTTTCCCTTTGCCAACCAGCATGTCCTACACGGGGTCTGCTCTTTAGCCTTGGTCTTGGAATGAAGGAGAAGGCAGCAGAGCTAAAGCTGCTTGCACTCAGAACAGTGTCTAGCTCAGATCTGGCACTCAAAAGATTTTTTTTTTTTTAAACTGAATGATCTCACTAATCCTCTCATTAATCTTAACTTTAGATACTGTTATCATCTCTATTTGGCAGATGAGAAAACCAAGGCCTAAGGAACTGAAATAGTAGGGCTAAGGTTATACAGCTAGTAGGTGATGAGGTTGGAATTCTGACCCTGAACCTCTGACCCCAAAGCCTGTATTCTTCACCCAGTGCATCACACTGATTCTTCGAACTCTTAAAGTGATGAGTATAAAACACGCGCTCAGTGTTTAATGAGTGTTTTATCTTAAAGCTGTCTGATTATTTCGTATATTACATCATTCCTCCATATCCACAGGGGAATTGATTCCAGGATCTCCCTCAGATACCAAAATCCACAATGTGCAAGTCCCTTATTTATATATAACAGTGTAGTACACACATACAACCTCCTCTGCCATTTCCCCTTAGTTGCAGGCAGAGTCCCTCCTAAAGACGTCTTTACTGACTGATGCTGGTTGATTCAGGACAAGAGTTCATTCTTGTTACTTCCAGTTCTCATGGAGTCAGAAAGCTGACTTGAGTACTCCTCATCTTGACTCAAGAGCTCCACAGGCAAAGACTGAATTTTAAACAACTTTCAGGTCTGATGGAGATGTAACTTGTAAAGAAGTAGATCACTTCTCCTTTTTCCCAGATGTCAGCCCTGTCACTCAAAGGCAGGTAGGAAGAGAAACGCCTTCTAGAAAGATTGTTTTAAGAGAAGAAAGAGGAAACAGTCAGGCGTCAGCTGGAAAAGCAAGAGTCAGCACAAAAACCCCTATTTTGGGAACTATCTCACAGTGATACATGTGAGTTCACACCCTGCTTTTCCAGACAGCAGTCTGTACTACTGCTGGCTGAGATAGGCCACTGTTCTCCAACTTCATCATCACAAGGCAACAAGTCCGCAGCTAAAAGGGCGGCCACTGACATGAAGGCACCTCTGCAGCCCATCACTTGTCAAGGACAGGCAAACAGCACCGCCTGAATCTCTCCACAGTCCTGAGAGCACAGTTTACTCCATGCAAGGCTCTCATTGCTGCATGCCTACCCTTCTCAGAAGGCTCAAACAGAGCAGATGGGGCTCGGGTACAGCTTTAAATGAAAAGAGCCAAGAAACTAGCCTTGAATACTTAGATTAAAAGCCCTCTTTAGAGCAGATGCACACAGCTGAACTTTTATTTTTTTAAATATTTATTCACTAGATCATCTATCTATCTATCTTGCTGTAAGCCTACACTGAGGATTTGCACAGGCAGAAGAAAGAGTTGGTTAAGAATACAGACTCCACAGCCAGATGGCTTTGGTTCAAACCCTGGCTCTCTATCATTCACTGGCTTTGTGACCTTGGGCAAACTATTTACTCTTTCTGTGCTTAATTGTCCTCATCTGGAAAATGGGGACAGTAGCAGCCTCTACCCCTATGGGGCTATCAAAAGAATTCAATGAAATCATGACACGTAGGACTCTTAGAACAGCGCCTGGCCCATGGTAAGCCCTTTTATCAGTGTTTGCTATTATGGCCATGATCATTATTATCTAAGGAATAGCCAAGGGTTCAAGAGTCCTAGTCAGTCATTTTCCAGGCCTGGAACACGGCTAAGTATTGTTCATGTACACAGTTAGCGAATAGTATAACAGACCTGCTAGGTCTCCTATTGAGATGAAGAAAAACCAAGTACAGCTGCCACCGTTCAGAAACTCACAGGCTGTTGGCGGATAACAAAAGCAGATTCGCAAATAATGGCTGAAGATAAATGATGTACACGAAGTGACAGACACAATATAATCCAGTGAATCTAAGGTTTTCCTATTCCAAACCCAGAGTTCTCTCCACAACTTCGAAAACAGGTTTTGCATAGCTATTTATTCAAATTAATTGTGTGCCTATCACTTTCCAGACATTGAGAGAACACTGGTGAAAAAGACAAAGCTTTTGCCCTCATGACATTTACTTCCAGTGGGGGAAAAATAAGTTATATGTAAAATCCATTTTCACGTAGTGACAAGTATAGCAGAAAGCCAAAGCAGGTAAGGAAGGAAGGTCCGAAGAGGCAACATTTCAGCTGCTGCTGCTGCTAAGTCACTTCAGTCGTGTCCGACTCTGTGCGACCCCACTGACGGCAGCCCACCAGGCTCCCCCATCCCTGGGATTCTCCAGGCAAGAACACTGGAGTGGGTTGCCATTTCCTTCTCCAATGTGTGAAAGTGAAAAGTGAAAGTGAAGTCGCTCAGTCGTGTCCGACCCTTAGCGACCCCACGGACTGCAGCCTACCAGGCTCCTCCATCCATGGGATTTTCTAGGCAACATTTCAGCTGAGGCCTAGATAATTAGGGAGTGAGCCCTGTGAAGGTCTGAGGAGGAGCACCCAGGCAGAAGGGAACCCAAGCACGAAGGCCCTGAGTGAAGGACCGTCCCCTCTATCTGAAGGACAGTGAGAGAGCTGTGTGGCTGCAGCGAGCATGGGGGTGGACAGCAGGCGTGAGGACGGCAGAACCCCCTCCTGTGTGCCTTTATAGGTCCTCTTCCTCCAGGCGATTCTGAAGCAAACACCAGACATGATATATTTCATCCTGGGGCATTCTAAATAGTTAGATGACCTCCTTTGTATCCTAAAAGAACATTTCAGTATCTATGTGAAGAATGGCTTGGGCGGGGCCGGGGGGCGGTTACAGTGAGGGGAAGATGAGTAAGAGTGGCCATAAGGGAATGACAGTAGGAGCCTGCAGAGAAATTATGTGGCCTGGACCAGTATGGAGAGTGGGTGAAGGAGAGAAGTCCTTGGATTTGATGTATAGATGAGGGTAAACCTGACAAAATGTACTGATTAATTAGACATGGAATTGAAGAAAAGAGAGATACTGAGTATTACTCTTACGTTACTGGCTTGAGACATGATGATGCCATTTACTGAGAAGGAGAAGTCAAGGGTAGAACATGCTGGAGAGGGAGGAGAAAAGCAAGAGCGATGTTTTGAACAAAAGCAGCTGTGAGGGCAAAGGCACGGGACAGAGAGCAAGAAGGCTTTGCTCCAAATTCTGACTCTAGGTGCTTCTAGTTCTAGCTGGACGACCCTGAACAGATCCCTTACTCTCATTGACCTTTCTCATCTATGGAACATGGGGGTAAGCAAAACTACATCTCAGGTTTGTTTGAACAAGGAAATAAGATGTACATGTCGTTGTTGTTTAGTCACCAAGTTGAGTCCAACTCTTTTGTGACCCTATGGACTGTAGCCCACCAGGCTCCTTGTCTATGGAGCTTTCCAGGCAAGAATACTGGAGTGGGTTGCCATTTCCTTCCCCAGGGGATCTTCCCAAGCCAGGAAGCAAATCCACTTCTCCTGTTCAGCAGGCGGATTCTTTATCACTGAGCCACCTGTGTATATCATGTAAACTGTAAAGGTACTGAATCAAAGGTAACCTACTTGTTTCTTTTGTTACTTCTGATAAATGTTTGTTTAAATAATTCATATATGAACCTCAGGTTATGTCTTAAATAGTATTATGAAAAAACTTTCTATCACTTTGCTTGTTTAATGCTTATACTTTTGAAGGGCACAGAGCATCATTTACATTTCTTATTTGCATTTATATACTATCGTTCACATACGTTGTCTCACTTAATCGTTAATACAGACAGAATGGGTGCTCTATGGCCCCTAAACGACTGATGAGAAAATTGAAGGACAGAGAAGTTCTGTCAAAGACCTGACATCCTAGTCTCACGGCCTTCCTCTCTTTAAATCAGAATACTGCAATCCTGGTATATAATCCACTAGGCATTAGGGCTGAGTCATACTAGGGAAATTTCTGACACATAGAATACTGAGCACCTTCATGATCACTGGTTTAAAAAAAAAACAACACCAAACAGGACAACTTCTTAGACCTGGCATGTAACAGTTTGAAAGATACTTGTACACATGTAAATTCCCTTGGTTCCCTCACCTGTGATTAAGCATGGCACTATCGTATGAGAAAAGGATGCACTCACTTTATACTCTGGCCTAAACCTGGAAAAATGGCACTTTTCTGTATCACTCTGTGTTTAGTAACGCTCCTTAGCATTGTCTGTTTCGGTCACCCACTCAACCAATGCCTGAGAGTCTACTCTGTGCTCCATAATATGCTGGGTGCTTGGGTTATGTAGGAATTACAACTATTTTATTGTTAAAGAGTGAAAAGAATCATGTTATTAAGACCAGAAGAACAAAAAACTGATTTATGATAGATAAGTTATTTTTGAAAGGAATCATGGACATCCAAGTTTCATTTTCACGTCAATTAAAAAAATTCCCAGTGGCCCTCTCCAGATTTTCTTTTCCCAGGAAGGTGTATCAGTTTCTATTATTTGAACCGCTGATAGTTACACTCCCATTTGTATTGGACATAAATTAATAATAGTAGAGAAATGGTTCAGAAGACCTAGTTTTTTAAAAATACAACAAGATTTCAACCTAAGAGATGTGGACTCCAACTACACTGTGTTTCTTATACCCTTTTTCTAGATGGCAATTCATCAGCAACAGTTCTTAATATCTAGTGGACGATGAGCCACAGTCCTCCAGCTGAGGAACACTGGTGCTAAAGGGTATTTATGTGATAGGGGACAAAAGATCCTTATGGCCATGAAGTTTGAGAATGCTGGGTTAAACAAAGTAAGTAAGTCCTACTATTTACAGGAGTGCTCAAAGCCTTTATTATGCCATGGTACCTGTGGAACTTCAAGAGCTGGGTAAATAAGCAGCATCTGCCAGACTTATTGGACCCTAGAACCCTAGTTTAAAAGACTAAGTCAACAACTCAGATAATCAGTGTTCAGTCCAATATACTTGGGTGCCCAGGATTGGGGGATTTCCATTTATAACTGAACATGACGAGCATCTGTTTAGTAAGGTGCTGATTCTTTAAGACTGGGGAGAGTTGAATGGAGAACAGATGCATGGCTCTGAAGTGGGGAGGAGAGACCAGCTGCTCTAAGGTAAGCACCATGCAAAAAGGGACTGCTTTGGCTTTTGATTTCTATGACAGCTTCAACATCTAGCACTGCCTGGCACATAACAGACACTGGGTATAATTTATTTAATACATGGATAAGTGGAATGAAACCTACAGAAATAAAGGTTGCGTAAATTTCAGAATGAGTGACTACGTTGTTTTTCTGTCTTCAGTGATTTCGATTTCCATATCGAGACTCCTAGACAGTGCTTAATTTATTTTCTTAGAACAAAAGACTGAGAATTATTCCAACTGCCTTTTGCATCATGACCCTGCAATAATCTAATAAGAAAGGTTACACTGCTTTTTTGTAGATGAACGCACATTAATGAGATCTCCTTGAAGTAATCCTGCTTCCATTATGCAGACAAAATTACATTTTCCAGCATAATTATTGTGTCAGTCGAGCTCCCAAATTTTGCTATGAATTGTTTCATTTGCAAAGGCAACATCAACTTACTAGTTTGTCAAACCTCTGAAAAACTGAAGGGAAGCTCATAGTTTTAAGTAGTGATTATCAATCTGTGTCTCTCTTGGATTCTATCTTTTACATATCTTCCTCCTAGCCAAAAGGACTGGGCAAGTTTTAGTTCTTTCTTGTTGAAAGTGAAAGAGGAGAGTGAAAAGGTTGGCTTGAAGCTCAACATTCAGAAAACTAAGATCATGGCATCTGGTCCCATCACTTCATGGGAAATAGATGGGGAAACAGTGGAAACAGTGGCTGACTTTATTTTTTTGGGCTCCAAAATCACTGCAGATGCTGACTGCAGCCATGAAATTAAAAGACGCTTACTCCTTGGAAGGAAAGTTATGACCAACCTTGATAATATATTGAAAAGCAGAGACATTACTTTGCCAACAAAGGTCCATCTAGTCAAGGCAATGGTTTTCCCTGTGGTCATGTATGGATGTGAGAGTTGGACTGTGAAGAAAGCTGATCGCCGAAGAATCGATGCTTTTGAACTGTGGTGTTGGAGAAGACTCTTGAGAGTCCCTTGGACTGCAAGGAGATCCAACCAGTCCATTCTAAAGGAGATCAATCCTGGATGTTCATTGGAAGGACTGATGCTAAAGCTGAAACTGCAATACTTTGGCCACCTCATGTGACGAGTTGACTCACTGGAAAAGACTCTGATGCTGGGAAAGGTTGGGGGCGGGAGGAGAAGGGGACGACCGAGAGTGAGATGGCTGGATGGCATCACCGACTCTGTGGACATGAGTTTGAGTGAGCTCCGGGAATTGGTGATGGACAGGGAGGCCCGGCGTGCTGTGATTCATGGGGTCGCAGAGAGTCGGACACGACTGAGCAACTGACCTGAACTGAATGGGTTTTAAGAGAAGAACTAATGGCTTTCTTTAAGATGTGTTTTTAAATTACACACCATTTACATTCTTCAGTCTTTACTTGAGATTTCAGACTATAAGCTCTTTGAGGGCTACGTGGATCATGAATGCTTTGTGGAAAACTATATTCTGCACACCAAAGAACAATGCCTAGAACAATGCGCTGCAAGTACTGCATGAACACCATGTTTCTCCTTTCACTGAGACTCACTGTTTTAAAGTAAAATCTTTCTCTCTCCCTTCCCCACATTTTCTCCCTCTCCCCCCTAACCCCCGCCAACTCTTTATTTGTTTCTCTCTCATATCATGTATGTGCATTACACACACATACTCTGGAATACAGGGAGGTCTTGCTATACGCTATGGCATTTTTCCCATGAAAAACACATAAAGCATGGAAGTTTGGTGGACATCTATCATTAGAGGAGTTTTGGACAGTTACTACTTTGCATTGTGCAATGTCACCTCCTCATCCAAGCCTGAACCTGCCCTGAGCCACAGAACAAGTCTGGAAGAAATCCTGACTCACACTCAAGTCATCTGATCAGAGCTGATCTGTGACACAGGGCTGATCTGTGAACCATGAGTCTGACAGATCTCAAACCCACCACAGGACATTCTTCAGCACTGCTTATCTAGTAATTTTTATTTTGTAGCTTATCTTTATTCTACTAGAAAAAAAATATTTTCCTTTTTATTGTAAACTGTTTGTATCTACTTAAGCCTGATTTTACTCTAGATAGGGACCATGACATCCCCATAGAGTACTATAGGTTTTAGTCTAAAAACACAAATCAATAGGATAATAGGATTCAGTACATTGCTTTACTAGCTCTGTGACCTTGGGTAAAGCACTGAACATGTATAAGTCTGATATGAGAATAATAACAGCACCATTGTGGCTGTTGTAAGGGTTAAATGAGATAGATGATCCATGTGGAATGCTTAGCTCATGTTCATTAGTGCAGTCTCTGGGGAGTTAATAGATGAATAGCCATGATGATCAATGACCTTAACAAGTTCATCACGTCTGTAAGTCCTCTTTTTATTTTCTTTCTAATAAGCTACTCTCCTGGATTCCATCCACAGAAGTAGAAGCTCACAATGGGTACGCCTTGTGGGTCTTGTTTTATCTCCAGGCATGAATTCCTCCTGCAGAGTTTAGATAGCATTTCTGGATTACTGGTGGTTGGGTGATGTCATTTAGGGTAGTCATTTATCTGGCCCCCTGCATTTCTTTCTTACAGCCTATATAACTTCCTTTTCCCTTATTTGGTACTTAAAGAGTCTTGATTGGCGGGGACTCTACCCTTCATTTTCATTTATCAAAAATTCCTAACCAGAAGGGATGAGTGCTGAGTTTCAGGGACATGGTGAGCTGGGGCGTCTGTGTCTGGCCTTTTTATCTGTGCAGCTTGCTGGTAATTGCTAAGTTTTCCCTCCTGAAACAATTATCCCCCCATTTCTCTCCCCACCTCCACCCCACCCCCCAGTTAATTATCAGTTCTGGAATTAAACTGCTTGCCTCTCCTGCCGTTGTCATGACAACAGTTGGCCTGCACCTGCCACTGGGTGAACAGTGGCTCTTTCAGAAGAGGCAATGGCAGTTGCTGGCTCCACAAAAGCCAGGGAGTAAACTAATGTTTACCTGTCTGGGGAGAGAAGTTTCTGTTCATTCCACCTTAGGCAGTTTCCTGGCAAGTTCCACCTCGACTTCTGCCTCATACAAACTGTTGCTGGCATTCAATAAAGAAAATGAAAACAACGTTTTCTGATAAAAATGCCAAATCCCTGTTGGCTTGTCACCATTCCATCCATTAACTTTACTCATCGCCAGCCAAGATGTTGGAAGATACGAATCTTCCATCTCCTGAGAATGCGAGTCCAGTGTGCAGGTTAAAAGCACAGAATTTTAGGCCTGACAGATCTGGGTGACCATGGCCTAAGAACTTCTTGTAATATCAATCTCTTCATCTGTAAAAAGGGGATGGGAATAACTAAATTTAACAGAGTTTTTCTTTAAAGCTTTGAAATAATGTATGTAGGTCTGACTCCTATTTTAGGTACAACGCGGAAGCAGGTATCACTATGACAGCTGCTTAGGTGCTAATCCTGAACAGCCCTGAAAGTCAGGGCGCAGTTGCCAGCCAGGTCGGTTTTAACCGTCCTTATCTGAGTGGCAGTACCTGAGAAGCAGGGTGAAACGGTCCACTGCCCCACAGCCTCTGAAGCGATGCATCCAGCAGCCAGGGACAGCTGAGAAACGCTTCTCTGCGGTTCTGTCAGCTCCTCCCTCTGTACTGTTTTTCTCATGCTCAGACTCACTTTCCTTTAAACAGAACTGATAGAACCGGGGCGGGAGTTGGGGGGAGGAGACATGTACTCACCAAGGAAACAAAACAGTTTTCTGTTTTACAACCACATTACAACCTACAGGGAACAGTTGGTAGTGGTGCTAAGGAGTGGGGAAGGAAGCGTTTATGTAAGGAAGTCTTTTTCTTTCCTAATACCCCCACTTCTGGCTAAAGAAGTCTTTTTTTTTTTTTTAAATGAACCTACAACCACTCACAGGTCGCAGGTCCAAATAGGACAGGCACAAGAGTGCTGCTCCCTGGCAAAGACGTTGCCATCCGGGGCGCCCCCGTCTTCACTCAGTCTCTGGCCACCTTCTTCATGTCCTGAAGCCTCCTCCTCGTAGTTCTAGTTTTAAAGAAGCCTGCACGCGGTGACTCCAAAACTTCATCCCATCTTGAAAAGAAAAAGCCCCAAACAAAAAACGCACCAGCTTCTGCTCCCAGCATCTGGTTACAGACACCTGCTGTGGGTTTCTGGGTGAAGAGGTGAATGCAGTTCAGCCATACAGAGCTTACAGAAAAAGGAAGGCTCCTTGGAAGTTATTGGGGAAAGAGAATTATTCACCTCTTGCCTGCCTCTCACTGAGAGGCAGTAAGAAGATGCTAGAGACCAGCAGGTTTCTCCTAAAATAAAAAAGACACCACTAATGACATTTGTCTGTGGCTGCCAGGGGTGAGGAGGGGGCAGAACCAAGGACATCAAAATTACTTATTCTTAAAACACAGACTGGAGTTTTGTGACTCCCTAACATCTATCACTGGCTTAGTGCCAGTCCAAAATGTTTATGAAGATTAAACAAGGAAGAAGAGAATTAGGCTCCAACCAGACTATTCAGCACCGGATCTAACTCAGGGATACCTGTGACATCAATTTAATTCTTTGACTTGCTTCTAAGAAACATCTAGAGCCTTAAATCTGTTTGGAAAATGCTGGTGCTTTAGTATTCCTTATCTCCATTAATTTAGAAGGAACCAGGTAGCTACTCTCCAAATTTGGTTTTAAGTTAGAGCAAGGTGGGAGCTGTCAAAACAGGTATAAGTAAGATAAAAACAAACAATTTCCTTTTACAACTATATCTCAGTTGCTTTTCTATATAAAAGAAGAAACCCAAAAGGAGAGTACTTTTAACGCTTCATAAACTACTTGTCCTTTCAGTATAGCTTAAGTTGTGCAATTTGATAGAAAAACTGAGGTACAGAAAAAGCAAACAAATTACACATAACAACTCATGAGCTATGACTACAGGAGGAGACCCATTCAATTCAAAAGTCCATCCATTTCTTCTATGAATAGGGAGGGCACTGCTGTAGTCAAGAGGCAAAGCCAACAGGAAGTGGTATAAACCATGTGGTGCCTCAAATGGCACACAAGACCCTGGACAAGGGAGACTCAGCCACCCTTCAGTCCCATCTCCTCCCTCAGGCCAGTCATGCAGTTGCTAACCCTTTCCCACACAGCATAAGAGTTTACATCCCTCTGAGCCTTCAGAAATGCTGATCTCTGTGCTTGCATGGCCTTCCTACCCTGTCTGTCTAGAAAAGCTAATCACTACACCCATCCTTCAAAGCCGGCACAAACGCTATTTTTTCTGGTTCTCTATTTTGAGTTAGTTGTACCTGATTCTATATCCAACATATTTATTGCAGAGAATCATTGGACTGTAGTGGTCAAGAGCCCGCAGTCTCAAATCAGAGTACTTGAATTTGAATACTGGCTCTACCACTTTTCAGCTGAGTGACCTTGTTAGTGTACATATAACCTTTCTGCAACTCAGTTTTCTCATTCAGATGAGAAATGAAGATAATGTATTAACCACTTATTAGGACTGCTGTGAGAAATTAAAAAAAAAATGTTTAAAGTACTTTCTGATGCGCTGGGAAAGACCCTGATGCTGGGAAAGACTGATGGCAGAGGAGAAGGGGCAGCAGAGGGTGAGCTGGTTGGACGGCACCGCTGACTTTACTGTTGCTCGTGTCTGACTCTCTGCAACCCCGTGGGCTGTGGCACTGCCCTCAGGGTCCTCTGTCCTCCACTGTGTCCCAGAGTTGGCTCAAATTCACGATCATTTAGTTAGCGATGCCATTCAACCACCTCATCCTCTGCTGTTCCCTTCTCCTCCAGTCTTCGATCTTTCCCAGCAACAACAACATAGCTGGCATTCAATAAATGCTTTTTAATAATAATTTATAATTATAATTACTGTATCGCTCTTACATGTAAAATTAAAGTTGTTTACTTAGTTGTCTCTTTTGAACTAGACTTTGAGATCTTCAAATACAGAGCCAAAGTCTGTATTCATCTTCATATCTCTGAGGCCTAGCATGGGGCCTGGCAACAGAGTAGACAATTGAAAATGTTTCTGAACAAACGAATGAAAAAATCCCTCTGCAATTTTACTTGCTAAAGAGATAAGGGAACAGAGCTCCTAAAGGTGAATCTTATTCTGATGAGCTCTGAGGTCAAACATATAAACAAGGTATGCCTGCCGAGCATCATAACTACGCACTGGATGGCAAACCAAAGTTGATTTAGCATAAAACCACACGATGAAAAGTGACATCCAGGTCTCTTCCTCCTGGGCCTTTTTTCCTTAGCATTATGAAGCCAAAAAAGGCAGGCTGCTCCTAGCTAGCATTCCCACTGTAAGGCAGGCAGAATAAGCTAGAGTCACCTTGGCTGAATTTTCCAGCTGTGAATGGATTCTCTGGTTATTGGCGAATATGTACAAAATAAAATAAAGCTGTGGCTCTCACAGGCAAATATATGAAAATCAATTACTCTAGGAAGAAGGCTTGCTTTTATTAAAGATAGGCAATACAATGCATTGCATGGCTTCATACTTCACCCAGGAGAGGAGAGGATAAACAATTCACATCAGCAGAGGAAAACAAAGTCAGCTCAGGCTCCATAAGAGGGAAATGTGACAGCAAAGACACTCTCTGTGCTGAAGACCAACTTAGACTTTAGAGCCCCACGTGAGGATAATAGGCAATCCTGACAGTTCCACTCAACGTCACAAGTATCAGAGCCATTTTCCTTGGCTTCCACCTAGGTCTTCTTAAATGAAGACAATGTAAATACCAAACCAAAAATTTACCATCAGAGGATAAAAGATACCTAAGTGTATCACTGACTTAGTGCCCTCTTATCTCTACAAACTAAGTAATTAGAAAGAGAAATGCCAGATCTGAGGACATGCATATAGCCATTATTTTAGGGCGTGGGGGGGAAGAGTACCTAGTATATAGGTACTCAAGAAAATTTTTAAAGAAACAAAATTGAGAAATGTAGGGGAAAAACCTCTACCAAATTATAGAGTCTATAATCTGCTATAAGCAATTATTTTCATTTCATACTTGATATATGACCGTATTCCTGCACATACTATATTCCCAAAAACTGGGGGCAGAGTAGAGCAAAGAAGGGCTAGCATTTACAGGAAAATAAAACCCAGCAACACAGAGACAAAGAGGTTAAATGACTTGCCCAAGGTCACACAGTCGGTCCCCTACCAAGAACAGAAGGTAGGTCTGCTGACTCTCCTCGAGCTCCTGCTTCCTCAGAACTACTGTTTGTTGGATCACAGAATCAGCATGGTCAGATTCACACTGATCTCAGCGGGAGCTCTTTACCTGAATAAGAGCCAGCTCTGAAGATGAAAAATTCCACAGAAATCCTCAGTATGGCTGTTACTATTTAAAAAGCCATTTTCCTTTTAGTTAAAAAAAAAAAAAAATCAAAGAAAATCTCAATAGCAAATGAAAATTTAATATTGATCTTGCTACTTTCTCCTCGGAACACACAAGTTTAAGGGTCCTTCCCTCTCTGACTTCCTCCCACTACACAACAGCTTTCAAGGCAGCAGAGCCTATTGCCGCCTCCTCTCCTTGAATATATATTACTTCTCAGCAGGCTCCGGCAGCAGTAGAGAAGGAGCCAATCTGTGAGGGAGCAAACACAAGATCTCCCATTATAGCATAGAGAAGACAGAAAATTGCTGCCAAATGTGTAAATTGCTTTTTTTCTTCTTTGGCTTGGAAAAAAAAATCACTCTGGGCTTTAAAGATACCCTCTTAAAAAGTGATTCCACAGTGGTTAATATCCATGTTCTACATATCAGAACTTCTGTTCCTCCACTCCCTCCAAGAATCCTTGTCATCTGTATAACTATCATGGATTTGAAGAGGGACTACCGAGAAGCGAGAGGCAGCTGATTCTGCAGGGTCAAAGGAAGGCTTGGATGCCTGCTCCCAAGGGAGTCTAAAAGCACCCCTTTTACTGCAGACCCTCAGGGGGCATTGTGTGAGAATGAGATGAAGAAATAGCCCCTTACAGTTACAGAGGCTAAGGAGAGGAAAAGAAGCCTGCAGAAAACAGAGGCCGTAACATCCGAACGTCAATGCAAGTAAGAACTCCCAGGTTAGAGGAATGAGATCCAAGTGATGCTCTTACAGTTACAGAGGCTAAGGAGAGGAAAAGTAGCCTGCAGAAAACAGAGGCCATAACATCCGAATGTCAACGCAAGTAAGAACTCCCAGGTTAGAGGAATGAGATCCAAGTGATGCTCTGACAAGTGAGTGTGAATCCACACGCCTTTCATTCAGTGCCACAGAGAGAGGTGGGCTGGCCCCTGGGAGACAGTCCGCATCATGGCTGAGGGCGTGGGCTCTGAGACCAGACTAGATTTAAACCCCAGCTCTGCTTCTACTAGCTGTGTGATCCAGGGCGAGTTAATCTTTCTGAGTGTTCATTTCCTCTCTTTTACAAGTGGGATAATAGATCCATCATAAGCTTTACATGAGGGTTAAAAGAGAATATATAGAAAACACTTGTGCACAGTAAAACTTTAAAAAATGGTATCTTTGATTATCATTGTTGTTAACTAGCAGGAAAAGTACACAATAGAATTCAGAACAAGGAAGAGACATGACCAAAAGCACAAATACTTGGCCACCTCAAATCTAACCAGCTTGGGAAGTCAAAAGTGAAAAGAAAAAAGAAGGCAGGGAGACTCTAGCTGGCAGGAATGGAGGAAAATGTAGATCTATTTCAGACAAATATGTTTCAAAAAGACAGGATATTTCCTTTGTTCCGACCACCACAGAGAGTGGCTGGAATCCAATTCTCCCTGGACTTTGTGCAGAGTGGGGAAGGAGCTGTGTGGTAAGAATACTAGCAAAGGAGACGCAGGTGTGAAACTTGAGCAGACCTGGAACACAGTGTCTCCAGATTCACGTCTCCTCCATCCCCCGTGCGGGGAGACCCACACTTCATTCCGTCTTCCTGACACATCAAACTCTCATTTAACACTGTCAGCAATACAGAAGCCTTTGGAACAAAACTCTGGCTTACGGAGATGGTAAAGTGTATATCATAAATGTAAGAAATTTCAGATCAAAGGCAATCTGCCCTGAGGTGTTAACTGGAATAAATTGAGCCAAATGGTAGTTCAATGCAAACTGAATGGAACCAGGTAGGAATTTAAAGGGTAAAAGGAAAATTTGACTTCTCTTTCTGCCATTCTGGAACATGCTTTTTTCAAGTGCTCGTTTTACCAAATAAGTCCCAGTCCAACAGATCCCTACTGACATCCATGGCAGCTTGGCTTGAGGGAGAAAGCTTGAAATCTTGGTTACTAGTAAAGAAACTCTATTTGTTGTTGTTGTTTAATTGCTATCTAGTGTCTGACTCTTTTAAGATCCCCCCATGGACTGCTGCCTGCCAGGCTCCTCTGTCCTGGAATTCTCCAGGCAAGAATACTGGAATGGGCTGCCATTTCCTCCTTCAAGGATCTGCCAGACCCAGGGATCACACTCACATCTCCTGCATTGGCAGGTGGATTCTTTACCACTGAGTCACCAGGGAAGCCCAAAGAAACTCTAAACACTTCACCACTATCTTGTCAAAATGACAGGAAGGAACCTGCAATTAAATTCTGAAGCCAGTATCTCATACTGAACAGTATCTCTGAAGGGAGTTAATCTCTTCATAAGGTCCCTTCATAAGGTCAACATGACTCTGGCATGTGTTCATAAAGACAAGATGAACGTGTCCATCCTAACCAGGCACTCACAAGACAGAAATGCCATTTCTATATGCAGAATATGTACAACTACATCGGCTGAAGTGTTTTCTTTATATTGGTCTTGCTTGAATCCTCTCTCTGGGGAAGAAAATGTCCAGGACTCTGCTTTGTCTGGATTTTAAGGAGCTAGAGCTAGTTTTGAGAGAAGAGGTGGAGCTTGTCTAAACCAAAGGTTTACAAATAATCTAATGAGTTTGTCTAAAACAAAGGTCTGTGTAAAATGGTGAAAACTTGGTCAATAACTAGAGAAGATGTTGATATAGGCTCCCATCATCACAAGCCTGATCTAACTAGTCTCCCTGGCTCCCATTCTCCATTCTGCATGCAGAAGAGCATACAGATGAGACTTCCAAAATGCAAACTGACTCAGGTTAATTCACATTTTAAATTATTTAGTGCCCTCCCACTTCAAGAGGCCTATACGGGCCCTCGGTGGGCTGGACTCCGCTTTCCTTCCTCCACTCTTCTGTTGTCTAGAGCCAGTACCCACGTTGTTCCCTGTCCCTGTAACAGCCCTGTCTCTGCCTCTCCTCTGACTGCCTTCCCATCCTTCAGAACTCCATTTACACAAAATCTTTTCTGGTGAGCCGCCCCTTATTCTTCAAGACTGTCTCAGGAGCTCTTCCTAAAGCGGCCTGCTGCTGCTGCTAAGTCGCTTCAGTTGTGTCCGACTCTGTGTGACCCCATAGACGGAAGCCCACCAGGCTCCCCCGTCCCTGGGATTCTCCAGGCAAGAACACTGGAGTGGGTTGCCATTTCCTTCTCCAATGTGTGAAAGTGAAAAGTGAAAGTGAAGTCGCTCAGTCGTGTCCGACCCTTAGCGACCCCACAGACTGCAGCCTACCAGGCTCCTCCATCCATGGGATTTTCTAGGCAAGAGTACTGGAGTGGCTTGCCATTGCCTTCTCCAAAAGCGGCCTAAATTTCACTTAATCAAAGCACTTCCTCCAGACCATAAGTGCCTAGTCACGTGCTCGTCCCTCCTACTAGACTTAGGACTCACAAGGGCAGGGACCATGTCTGCCTTAGTTTTCACATACGCTCAGTGTAAGCACAGTGCCTGACACACAGCAGGGTCAGAGCAGAGAAGGAGCGAGTGGCAGAGAGCGAGAGAGGAAGGAAAGAAAGAAACGAACCACAACACAAAGGGAGCCTGTTCCTGAGGACGGCTGGAGGATGGACTCTGACGGGATCCCCTGAAGCTCTCCGGGTTTAAATCGGGGGCGCCTGTGCCATTAGCCACAGAGGACAAGGAACGAGATTTAGGCTGAGAACTACAGCCCCAAGGAAGGAAGCAGCAGGAAATCCAGATGTGGGATAATATTTGGCACTAAGACAGGGGCTCAGGATGAGTGGAGGGAGGAAGGAAAAAGAAGGAACTGTATCTGTAAACAAAAACACAGAAGGACCAAATCCTGGCTCCAGGAAGGTAACCTTGGGCAACTCGTTTAGCTTCTTTCAATGAGAGGCTTGCATCAGATGAGTGACTTTCAAACTAAGTTCTCAGGAACCCTAGGTTTGCGCAGCAGCCCCTCAGGGTCTATTGTAAGGAACAGAGGAATCTCACTAGAAGATGTGGCCCCAACTTTAACCAGACAAAAAATGTTTTGTATACATTCTACCCAAAGCCCATCTGAAAAAAAAGCTGTTTCTACTAAAACTAAAGTTTGAATAGCAGTGGCCTGGATGATCTTTCTGACAACTCCCAGCCTTAACAGTCCTGAATCCTATGTGACAGAAGGGGCCCATCTGGACATTGCATTTTACTTTGTACAAATGCCCCTTGATTGTGTTCACAGCAGAGCTACAGCATTGCCTAGAGCCTGTTCTCGCTGCTGAGCAGAAAGAAGCAAAGGTAAGTAAACTAAAGTCCAGGTTCACTGAGAGGCAGAGGCAACGAAAAAATGAACTTTTAAATCTCATGTGGTGAAACAACAGCACAAAGAAGCATTTTTTCCATCCTAAACAAAGTGTTGCATACCTATGACCTTGGGTTCACCGTATAGGTGTCGTGAGTCAGACACAAGGCTGTTATGGGTCAGAAATAAAGAATATTGGATCCAGAGTCCATTAAAATAAAAAAAAAAAGCAATCCAATTCCAATCAAGAAAGAACAATGCAAAAGTTTATCTATTCAGTCCACCTGATACCTAATTACCATTTAAATGTAGTACCTACTGGTCTTAACAAGGTATTCAGAATGTGCTACAGAATAAGGCAGAGTTACTGTCCTTGTACACTTTAAAGCTTATCTTTATCTGAAGGTTGCAGACAGGAAATAGCATAGATGGGGAGGGAGATGGGAATCTTACAAAATAAGATCTTCAAAGCCCCTGGCTTAAGATGGAGATCCCTTATCTGTGCTGTTCCTTGGCTGGTCATATTTCATGGGGCCTTCAAAGGCCACAAATGTCACTCTACTTCAATTCTGAGAACACACAAGCAACAGTAATGTGATCTTACCCAGGTTCTTCCTCGTCGCCCTGAAAGAAACAGAAAAGAAACAACATAAGAAATCAGGATCAGTAGAGACTGATTGAGATTTTTTTGTTTTCCCTCTTCTCTCCCAACCTAAAAGCAAAGCTTGTACATTTACTGCAACAGAGACAAGCTAGTCGACATCTAAGTGCTAAGACAAGGGCTAATATAAATTCCTACGTTCAAACTGCCCAGCAGAGATGAACTAATAATTTGCCCTTGCATGCAGAGAAGTGAATGCATAGACCTAGGAGGTCTAAATAATAGCCTTGCCTTTTATTTGTACGGCTGGCTGTATTTAGTTTTGAGCGATCTGAGAGCCCAAAATAGCAGCGGGTCTCAGGCAAAAGCTGACCAGCTCCAAAAGCATCAAGCTGTTCCCCTCAAAGGCCCACTTCAGCCTCGGCCTAGCATCTTTTCCCTCCAAACATGAACACAGAAGCTCTAATAGAGAGCACACTATATGCACAAGGCTCTAAACTGGGAGTCGAGAAACTGGAATTCTAGTCCAAGCTCCGTTATTTATTAGCTATGAGCCCTTGGGCAACCCAGTAATTAATCAGGACCTTGATCTTCTTTGTAAAAGGACAGTTCTGGCATTTGATGAGCCACACCATTCTCCAGTCAAACAATGACATTTCTCTACTTCTCATCCACTCTTTACAAAAGCAATGTGTGGTGGTGATTCTTCCAGATACTGTATTCTGTGAGCCTAACTTGATCAGTGATCACAGCAGATTTCTTTGAGCCTCTTTTTGTGACCAAACAAGATTTTTCAAATGACGCTCAACCCTTCTCCAAAGGACCTCACTTATCCTTTTGGTGACAGAGTATCTTTGATGTCCTCCTCTTTAGTCATTCAGGATTGGTTTCAATAGAGACTGTATTTCTTAGTTGGAGATAACTCCCCAGGAACTTGTTTCATTAATGGATAGACTGACTGACTGATCTTACAGGTATAAAGGAGAATGAACTCTGAAGTCAGACACTTGGTTCAAATCTTCACTCAATTACTTGCTTGCTGTCCTACCCTGGTCAAATTATTTTGCCTTTCTTCACTTTTCTAATTAGTAACATAGGGGTAAAAATTGTCCTTATAATATAGGGTTCAGTTCAGTTCAGTTCAGTTCAGTCGCTCAGTCGTGTCCAACTCTCCGCAACCCCATGAATCACAACACGCCAGGCCTCCCTGTCCATCACCAACTCCCGGAGTTCACTCAAACTCATGTCCACAGAGTCGGTGATATCATTCAGCCATCTCATTCTCTGTCGTCCCCTTCTCCTCCCACCCCCAACCTTTCCTAGCATCAGAGTCTTTTCCAGTGAGTCAACTCGTCGCATGAGGTGGCCAAAGTATTGCAGTTTCAGCTTTAGCATCAGTCCCTCCAATGAACACCCAGGATTGATCTCCTTGAAATTAAGTGAAATAATATGTACAAATGTCAAACACAGTGCCGAAGACACAGAATGCACGTAATAAAGGTTATTATCAATATCACTAACAATTCAGTATGATTCATTAGGAAGCTCTTACCTGAGGGCACTGAAGATAATAGACAAAAAACCCAACACGATCAATCCTTCTAGGAGCTCCCATTCTGGAGCAGGGGAACTAGATAGAAAGTGAACTATGCCTAAATGTCTTAAGGGTGCCACCAAAGACACACACAGAACGCTGGGAGAGTCAGAAGAGATAAACACAGCCTCTCCCGGAGGAGGGGGAGAGGGCTCCACAGAGAACGTGGCATTTATACTGCCCCTTGGGAATACGAAGGATTTTTCCCAGGTTGAGAACAGAAGATAAACAGGAAGGGCACTGGAATAGCGAGAGCAAAGCCACCGCGGTTTATAAAATGCAGGTGTAAGGAATTATGAGTTCTGTGAAACTGGAGGATGGGGATGTGTATGTGCGTGTCTTGGGCAGGAAATGTTGGGGGCGGCAGTGGTGTGGGTGGGCGGGAGGCTGGGAATGCCACAGAGGTAACGGGAGATTGCCAGCGCACAAGCCTCTCAAGGACACCTGCAGTCGGAAAGGTGATTCTGAACAGATTATGCACTGGAGTGGATAAAAAAGGACATTTTCAGAAGGCTGTTAAGAATCTGCACTATTGCTGAGGGTGCTAATCATCTAATGAGAAGTGGCCAAGTAGTGGAAGGAGGGTACAGGGTTGGTGGAAACCTTCTCTTGTAGTTTGTTTGACTGGCATGTCTTATGGGAACTATAATCTAGTGGGAAAAAATCCATATAATTTAAATTTAATATGAGCTACATAACTATCAATGACATATTTAAACCTCAACACAATTTTCCAATTATCTTGGGTGTTAAAACATAATTATCTAGGAGAACTATAAGGAAAAAAGTATCCAGACTTCCTTCCATGATTCGGAGGAAGTCTTCACAATCACCTATCTTGGTATAATGATCAGGAGACAGGCTTTCTAAGTTAGAGAAACGTGGCTTTGAATTCTGGCTCGTCAACTCCAACAGTGAAGCTTTCGGCAATTTACTTAACTTTTCCAGGGTTCAGCTTCCTCACCTGCACGTGGAAATCCTAATTCTTACCTCACAGGGTGGCTACATGGATACATCAAATGAGAAAATGTGTATAAAACATTAACCAAGTGTCCAGCATAAGTGCTCAACAAACGGTGGTCATTATTCCACTTCTCTGAAATGGTATTTGATAACATTTCTGGGGATAATGGGAAATAAGAGAGAAGATGGGGTTTGCCTTCATTCATCCGTTTCTGCTGCTTATAGGTAAGTGGCTAATTTTAAAAAAACAATAATCACTATCACAAAGCCTGGGAAAAACAGGGTGAGTTTCACTTTTGAAGAAATGCACAAATGCATGCAAGAACAAATGCACATACACGTAAGGCGGTTTTGAACAGGTGAGCAGACTTTCAGAGGGTTAGTAATCTTGCCAGTAAAAGGCGAGCCCATTCTCTTCCCACTGCTTGGAATGCACATCCCTATGCTGAGAGCTAAGGTCAAGCCTCACTCAGAAAATCTTCCTCAATAGCAGACTGAGTGGTACAAATCAACTTCTTTACTGAACAGAGAAAGACTCACAGACATAGAAAACAAACTTACGGTTGCCAAATGGTAAAGGGGTGGGGGGGGCATAAATAAGAAGTTTGGAATTAACAGATACATACTTGCATACATGCTACGTTGCTTCAGTAGTGTCTGATTCTTTGTGACCTATGGACCACAGCCTGCCCAGGCTTCCCTTTCCAAGGGATTTGCCAGGCAAGAACACTGGAGTGGGTTGTCATTTCCTACTCCAGGAACAGATATATACTATTATTTATAAAACAGATAAAAAATAAGGATTGACTGTATAGCACAGGGAACTGTATTGAATATCTTATAATAATGTATAATGGAAAAGAATCTGGAAAAGTATATACATATAAACATATATGTGTGTATATATATGTCAAAGTGATTCAGTTATATAAATATATCACACTTATATATATAAATTTGATATATTTATATAACTGAATCAGTTTGACATACACCTGAAACTAACACAACATTGTAAACTAACTATACTTCAATTTAAAAATGGTATAAAAAAAGGATTCTACATTCAGCTTTCTTCAAATGTTATCCTCCTCACTTAAAACGAGACTGAAACGGGACCTTATAAGTGAAACAGTATAAGTAGGTTTGTGCCAGAAACAGGACATTCCACTCCAAAGAGCAAACTCATACTCCCAAAGAAAAGGCCTTAACTTGGAACCAAATAAATATACTGGCTATATATTTTGCTGGCTATATATTATACCGGCAAATAATTTGCTGGCTTTAGAATAATCTTCATAAAAAAGAAAGCAAAAGCACTTGGGCAGGTAGGACACCTAGACATATTGTTTTCATCAGCTTTATCGACTTATAATTTTTAATACCATAAAATTAACTGCTTTAAGTTTATGTAAATAACTTTAAGTAAATTTAGAGTTAAGCAACTATTATTACAAACTTGCTTAAAAACCCTACATACATACACACAAGCACACAGACATGAAATTATCTTTTTCCTTCTTAATTTCCTTAAAAGCACAGTTTTAACCTAAAATTACAGCTGTCTTACAGTGTTTATAACATACATAAATTATATACATCTGACAACTAAAACACAAAGGATATGGAAAGAGGGTCAATTGACCTATACAGTTTCAAGCTATGTACACTTTATGTGAAGTGGTTTAAAATTAACTTTAAGTAGACTGAAAATTTAAGGATACATACTATAATCCTTATAGAAACCACTAAAAAATAATGCAAAATAAAAGGACTAGAAGGCCAATGGATATATGACAATGGAATTCAAGGAAATGTTCAAGCATCCAGAAGAAAGCAAGGAAAGACAATGAGAAGAACAAAACCAGAAGACAAACTGTACAGTGGCAGACCCAAATTTAACTGTATTAATAACAACGTCAAATGTTAACGGACATCACACTTCAATTAAAAGACAGAGATTACCAGAACGGACAAATGACTAAGACCCAGCTGCATGTGACCTGTAAGAGACACACGTTAGGAACACAGACAGAAGGAAAGCAAAGGAATGGAAAGAGATAAGCCACAAGAACAGGGAGCATAGCACTGGCCCGGCTTTACTAACATTAGATAAAACAGGTGTCAAGACGGAGCACTAACAGAGAAGCAGGGAATGTTCACAATGATCAAAGGACTGGTTCATCAGGAAGATGTAACAATCGTAAATACGTATTCGGTTAGTGACAGAGCTTCAAAATATCTGAAGAACAGCTCACAGAATTAAAGAAATGCAACATCCCTCTCTTAGCAGTAGACTGAACTAGACATAAAAATAAGCAAAAACATAAATTATCTGAACTCCTAATTGCTATTTTAAAAATACCTCACTTCAAACTACAGAATACATATTCTTTTTAGGTGTGCATATGCATTCAACAAGAAAGACCATACGACAGGTCATAAAACAAGCCTCAGTGAGTGTTAGATAACTGAAATCATTCATAACAGGTTTTCTGTTGACAATGAAACCAAACTAGAAATAACAAGGTATGTAGGAAAATACCCTATATTTAGAAACTAAAA
Organism: Moschus berezovskii; assembly: GCF_049115385.1. Classification (NCBI taxonomy): domain Eukaryota; kingdom Metazoa; phylum Chordata; class Mammalia; order Artiodactyla; family Moschidae; genus Moschus; species Moschus berezovskii. The sequence goes on along the minus strand of NC_142473.1, from coordinate 70,562,282 downwards.
AATATACTTCTAAATAATCAATGAACAAAAAGGAGGAAATCACATGGTAAATGAAAAAATATTTCAAACTGAATGATAAAGAAACCACAACATAACCAAAGTTGTATGAGTCAACAGTGATTAGAAAAAATGTACTGCTCTAAAAATTTACATAAAAGAAGAACGTAGTAAAATCCATGATATACGAAGACAGAAAAAAGAATAAGGTAAACTCAAAATAAGTAGGAAAAAAGCAGATGTAAACAAAATAGAAAACAAAGAGTAAAATTAGCAAATCAAAAAGTCTGTTCTTTAAAAAGACTAATAAAATTAATAAAATATAAGTTAGACTGATCAAGGATAAAAGAGGGAAAATCACAAATTATCAGTATCAGAAATGAAAGATGGGTTCCCATTCTAGAGACTACAGTTAAAAAATATAAGAAATATATGAACAACTTTATATTAAAAACTAAAACAACTTAGGTGAAAATGACAAATCCCTTGAAAATTACAACCAATATAAAATTTTAACATTTCAAATCAATGTAAGATGAAAAAATTTGACTAGGTCTATATCAAGTTCATTCTAAAGGAGATCAATCCTGGGTGTTCATTGGAAGGACCGATGCTAAAGCTGAAACACCAATACTTTGGCCACCTCATGCAAAGAGTTGACTCACTGGAAAAGACTCTGATGCTGGGAAAGATTGGGGGCGGGAGAAGAAGGGGACGACAGAGAGTGAGATGGCTGGATGGTATCACCGACTCGATGGACATGAGTCTGAGTGAACTCTGGGAGTTGGTGATGGACAGGGAGGCCTGGCGTGCTGTGATTCATGGGGTCGCAAAGAATCGGACACGACTGAGCGACTGAACTGAAATGAACTGATATCAAAGAAACTGAATTGACTATCAAAAACCTTCACATAAAGAAACTCTAGGACAGACAGTTTTGCTGGTAAATTCTACCAAATATTTAAGGAAGAAATAACACCAATCTTACAAAACTCTTCCAGAAAATAGATGAGGAGGAAATACTTCTCAGGTTGTTTTCTGAGGCCAGCACTATCCTAACACCAAAGCCTGAAAATGACATTATAAAAATACAAATTTACAAATGAATATCCCTTTCTGAAGGGGGATTCCCTGGTGGCTGAGACAGTAAAGAATCTGCCTGCAACGCAGGAGATCCAGGTTCAATCCTTGGGTCAAGAAGATCTCCTGGAGAAAGGAATGGCTACCCACTACAGTATTCTTGCTTACAGAATTCCATGGGCAGAGGAGCCTGGTGGGCTACAGTTCATGGGTTCGCAGAGTTGGACGTGACTGAGAGACTAACACTTTCACTTTACCTCTCTCTCTGAACACAGACATAAAAATCTTTAACAAAATATTAATGAACTGAACTCAGATCAGACATAATGACCAGGTGGGAGTTTATCTCAGGAATGCAAAGTTTAGGATTTTAATGCAAGATTCAACATTGTAAAATAAACCAAAGTAATCAGCCATCACACCAGAATAATGGAAGAAATTCACTTAATAATTTCAGAGGATATAAAAAAAAAATCTTACTTCTAACCATGTTCATTTGAATTATTGTTCCCTATGTCTAACGTAATTTTTCCTTGATTTCAAGATTTTGTTTTTGTCCTAAGTTTTTCAAAATTTGATTTTGATGAGTCTAGGTATGGATTTTTTAGGTTTATCTCACTTGGGTTCATTCAGTTTCTTAAATCTCTGGGTTTATATTTTTCAACCAAATTTTAGAAATTCCTTTTCCTCCCCTTGCAGGACAAGTGACATGTATGTCAGAGCTTTCTTTACTGTCCCACAGATCTCTGAGATTCAATTCAATTATTTTTCAATCTTTTTTTCTTGGTTGTTCAGATGGAGGGTCCATTGATGTGTCTTCAAATTCACTGATTCTTCCCTCTGTCATTTCCCATTTGCCATAAAGCCAGTCCAGTGAATTTTTCATGTCTGTCATTGTATTTTTCAGCTTTAAAATTTCATTTGACCCTTTTTTATATCTTGTATTAATATTTCTTTCCTGAGATTTTAAAATATTTTTCACTTGTTTCCAGCATTTGTTACTGCTTATTGAGACATTTTTATCGTAGTGACTTTAAAATTCTGGTCTGATAATCCCTAGTACTGTGTCTTCCTGGTGTGGCCATCTACTGCTTTTCTTTCTCATTAGAATTGAGATTTCATTGGTTCTTGATATAATGAGTAACTATGGACTATATCCTAAACATTGTAAGATCCGGTTACTAATTATATCTTCTATTCTAGCAGACTGTCAACCTATTTAGGTTCAGAACACATTTCCTAGATCACTTTTATGGCTTATGGTTCACATGTCATTTGAGTTTATAAAACTTCTGCAGTGCCATTCTGGTTGCCTCCTTCAGATGACAGAGCTCCAGTCTATAGTCTCCATTAGTGCTAGCTCAGGAGGAGGAGGGGAACCAACTCATCACTACAAAGTAAAAAGGGAAGGTATGATTCCACCCATTGACTCAGCCAGGGAGGGCATTGCCTAGTTAATGCAGGTGGGAGGGAGGCGTTAAAGCTCCATCTACGGTCCCCAAGGGGAGGGGTGATATGAAAGTGAAAGTGTTAGTCGTTCAATTGAGACCCCATGAACTACAGCCTGCCAGGCTTCTCTATCCATAGAATTCTCCAGGCAAGAATACTGGAGTGGGTTGCCATTCCCTTCTCCAGGGGATCTTTCTGACACAGGGATTGAACCCAGGTCTCCTGCACTGCAGGTGGAATCTTTACCATTTGAGCCATCAGAGAACCCCACAGGGGGTGGTTTGCTGTTTCCTTCCTATTGTTGCAGAGGAGTGAGAGAAGTCAGAGTTCCAACTTCAGGCTCCATAGGAGGTAGGCATTACTTAATTACTTTGAGGGGTAGGTACCAACTTTTACCTAAAGACTCCATGGAGAAAAAATGACACCCCATTACTACAGGTGAGAGTGTAAAATAGGTTTTCCCTCACTGGCTCCACGACTGTGGTATCAGCTGGGGCTGGGAAGGGATGTAGCTTTTTTCATGGTGCCTTCCACACCAGGAAGGCACAGTATTAGGGATTATCAGACCAGAATTTTAAAGTCACTATTATAAACACCATGCCCATTCATCCAGAATAGGCAGAAATGATTAAAGGGTTTCTCTTCAGTTGAACTGCCCTTTTCCAAGTCCTTCGGCTAGAGAGCAGGTTTTCTCATGGAGATACTCTTTTTGTCTGTGCTCATTAGTATTTCTAGCTGGCAGAACATCCAGGCCAGGATACACAGAAAGCAAGAACCCTGCCTCCGCTCCTTCCAAGGACCTCATTGTGGTCTGGCTCCTCACATCCCAAGATTCATGGTCAGTCTGCCATCTTTTCTCCACTTTTGAGAATCTTCTGGTAGGTGACTCGGTATTCTGCCTAGGAATTTTTGCTGTGATCAGTGGGAAGGAGTACAATGAAAATGCATTTACTCCATCTTGTTCAGAACCAGAACATGCAATTTGTTTTTAAATGCGAAGAACTGAGGATAGAAGGTTGGAAAGATGGCTATATACATAAAATGAATCAAGTGCAGTAAACTGTTAATGGCAGAATCCTGGTGCAAGTATATGGTTGTTATCTACAAAATTCTTTCAACTTTGCTATATATATGAAATTTTTCATAATAAAGTGTTGGGTAGAATTTTCTGATCAAAATAAAAATTTAGGAAACTTTTAAAAACCTATACAATGCAAACAGAAGAAAACAATTCCTCTGTTGACTGAAAGAGAGGTACTGGAAATTTGCTCTGATCAGTAAGTTACCACATTAGCTGGAATGACCGGCTATTACAGAATAACAGCTTTGTGTAAAAGCTTTAGCCAGATGTATGCTACTTCTCATTTTTAATAGCTTACTGTGTCCATTGCCCGGTCCTTAGGACTTGTCATCTTTTCACCCCTCAGAGCAATTCCATCGAAGTTAACAAGCATAATGAAACTGAGCTACTCAAGTAGTTAAAGGACAATTAATGTTGGGGAGGGGCTAAATTCTTTATTTGAAATGAAAATAAAAGAGAGGGAGATCTCTTCAAAACTGAATCTTTATTTCTGAAAAAAAATAATCAACACAGAATAAATGTGAAGGGTCCAATCTGAGCTGAACTGGGGAGAAAGTTATGTCAATGATCTCTTAAGGCTGAACCTTTTGTTTGTTTGGACTCTGGACACAAAGTCCACTCCAATATTAAAATTTTTAAATAAATTTATTTAAAAATAAATTTATTATTATTTATAATTAATTTTTTAAAAGACACACAGTGACCATTTCCACAGAGTAAAAGGTCTTAGGAATGCAAAGCGGTCCAGGACACTGATTCTCCTTATTCTTCCCACAGATATAAACAGGACATTTGGCAGATAGTATAAGGCAATGGCAACCCACTCCAGTACTTTTGCCTGAGAAATCCCATGGACAGAGGAGCCTGGTAGGCAGCAGTCCATGGGGTCGCTAAGTCGGACACGACTGAGCGACTTCACTTTCATTTTTTGCTTTCATGCACTGGAGAAGGAAATGGCAACCCACTGCAGTGTTCTTGCCTGGAGGATCCCAGGGACTGAGGAGCCTGGTGGGCTGCCATCTATGGGGTCGCACAGAGTCGGACACGACTGAAGCGACTTAGCAGCAGCAGGGAAAAGCACAGGCACGGGAACAGGATGGACTGAATCCTGGCTCTTTTCTGCTAACTAAGTGACACCTGGTCAGTGTCTACAGTTCTTGGCATCTCAACAGCCGTCTGTAAAATGGGTACAGTGAACACTGAAACAGGATTAAATGAAATGACAAATAGAACATGCTGTCTCACCTATCTAGAAACGTAGTTAGGCACACACTTCATTAATTCTGGGGAGGATGAAATGAAAAGAACAAGTTCTATTCTATTCCGTCACACACTGATGAAAATTAATCAAAAGCTCTAGATGAGTGAAGCAACAGTCTCTTACGTTTCCTGTCAGAATGACACCAGCAGCACCTGCCTCCTGGATGTACCCTGGCTGCTTTGTTGGCTGGATTATTCTGTGGCTGGGCTCTCCTGGGCCAAGGCAAAATTATTCATTAAGGCTGAGCTCACTGAGTCAGCAGCTATACCAGAAAGTTCACAGGACTCTCCTAGGTTTTCTTCTAGAAAGGCCTAACCTAAACCTAGCTGGCATAAGCTTAACCAGAATTTTCAACACAATGGTATGAAACCTCATCAACAATAGCCTCTCTCCAGTGGCTGAAATATAAGTTACATGTGGGCTTCCCAAGGCAGCACTAGTGGTAAAGAATTCACCTGCCAGTGCAGGGGCTGCAAGAGATGTGGGTTCAATCCCTGGGTCTGGAATATCCCCTAGAGTAGGAAATGGCAACCGACTCTAGTATTCTTGCCTGGAAAGTTCCATGGACAGAGGAGCCTGGCAGGATACAGTCCATGAGGTCGCGAAGAGTCAGATGCGACTGAGCACATGCATTTTAAAAAATGGCCACCTTTTTTTTTTTTTTTAGAAATAGATTCTAAATGCCTGAATATGTTGTTTGGTAAAATTTCTTAAGATTCTTTTATTCTTGTTACAAAATAACAATGAATGTAGTGACTAAAACTGTCATTCAACATTTACCTTGAGTCTTTCACTGATATCTATGATCCTCACAATGCCTGAGCCCACATGCCCGTCAATCCAATGGTCATGCCCTCAATTTATGCAATTAGCTTCATAGAAAGACCAGCTGGAAGCACTTTTTCACTATTCACAAAATGAGTCCAATCTTTTATCTTGGCCTGCTTTATGCTCACTTCCTGACATTCTCATTCAGCCCAATTCTCATCCCCATGGTGACTTTATCTATAGGCTCACTTAATAATTGTCCTTTTCTCTGGCTCTGATTTCTGGCTTCCCTCTTTACCTGGGAACAGTAGCTGCCCCACTGACTACACTCCTTCAAGGACAGCGTACACATATTTTGCTAGGCCTAGTTTTTGAGTGCAGGCCCTAGCAGCCAATACTTCCAAACTGGTTTACACATCAGTCTAAACACTTACGTCCTATTGAAGCTTTCAATCCATTCATGTTTAGGGACCAAAATGGGGGAATTTCCAGAATTAACAAACATGGCAGTCAGCTTCTGCCTATTTCTCATGCTACTGGTTTATTACAGGCATTCTCCTTTACCTCCGCCTTTGGCTCAGCTGATTCATTAGAGGTATCAAGTTGTTCCTTGGCTTGGGCCATCTGAGTCATCAATCTATCCATATGGGACTGGATGTCAGCCAGTATCTCAGTCACATGAGCTGTGGCCATTGCTTCCTGGATGTCCACTAAATGAAGGGCCTTCTGCTCCTCATCCGCAATCACTTTTTGAACTTTCTTAAATTCTTGCTGTATAAACACCTTCATCTGGTCCCGGGTTACCTGCAGAAGAGAGGCAAGTAAGAATACACTGGACATACAAAGAAATGGGAGAGCAGGGCTATTATTCTAAATGCTAGGTAGCCCTGGCCAAAACACAAACCGTGGGTCCTATCTGATCCTGAAGTTTTGGGAATATCCTCTGACAATGTTTCTCAGATATTGTTGATGAATTTCCTGCCACTCTTTTTGCTTTTTTCATTCTTTAGGAAGTGATTCCTTGTTCTTCCTTTCGACTTTTTTGCTTTCATACTAGTAATACATAATTACTTTTTGAAATTTAATAGATATTGTTGTTTAGTTGCTCAGTCGTGTCTGACTCTTTGTGACGCCATGGACTGTAGCCATTCAGGCTCCTCTGCCCATGGGATTTTCCAGCAAGAATACTAGAGTGGGGTGCCATTTCCTTCTCTAGGGGATCTTCCCCACCCAGGGCCTGAACCCATGTCTCCTATATTGCAGACAGATTCTTTGTGTATATTAAAAAAGAGAGAGAGAAATTCTTCTTCTCTCTCTTTCCCAATACCATTTTCCTCCTCGGTGGGTAATTACTGTTAACAGTCTGATACATGCCTTTCTTGGGGGGGGAGTGGGTGTGTGTGGGTGTGTGTGTGTGTGCGCGTGCGTGCGTGTGTGTGTGTGCGTGCGTGTGCGTGTGTGTGTGTGTACAGGCATACCTTGGAGACACACAGGTTCTGCTCTAGGCCACCACAGTAAAGTCAATATTACAATAAAGAGTCACACAAATTTTTTGGTTTCCCAGTACTTATAAAAGTTATATTTATACTACACTGTAGTCTATTAAGTATGCAAGAGCATTATGTTTACAAAAACAATATATATACTTTAAAAATATTTCATTGCTAAAAACTGCTAACCATCATTTGAGCCTTCAGCAAGTAATAAACTTTTTATAATGGTAACATCAAGATCACTGATCAAAGATCAACAACATAACAGACACAATAATAATGAAAAAGTTTGAAATGCTACAAGAATTACGACAATGTGACACAGGGACAGAAAGTGAGCATATGCTGTTGGGAAAAGAGTGCTGCTCAATGCAGGGCTGCTGCAAACCTTCAATTTGCAAGACACGGTGTCTGCAAAGCATAATGAAGTGAACCACAGTAAAACAAAGTATACTGCACACATACAGACAATTACATTGTTTTATGGTTCTGTGTCTTGATTTCCTACTTAAAAAGTTAGTATATACAGAGCAACTTCAGTCATTGTTTTATTTTTAATGACTGTATGATAAGGGTATATACAGATATGGACATCTATATATAGAGAGACAAAAGAATAAATATATCCATTAAATATTTCCCTTCTTAATAAAAATACAAGATATTTCCAAACTTTTGCTTTTATGAACAGGACAGCAATGAACATCAATGGTCATACCTCTTAATATTTGCATATGAATTTCTTTAGAAACCTTTGGAATCACTGAATCAATTTATATATATATATTCTAAAACTACTGACTGATACTCCCAAACTGTCCTCCAAAAAAAAATGCCCCAATTATATTCCCACAATGTGTAAAGTATGCATTTTCCTACACTTCCCCCAAGAGTGGATAATATCAAGTCTTTAAATTTTTACTCTCTGATAAGTGAAATATATTATTGTTTTATTTTGCAACAACTGTGTAGAATAAATAAAATATGACTCCGCTACATTTGGCTAAGGCATAAGGCAAAGAAAATGAGAAACTACCAAATCTGAACTTCTAAATGCCATATCTTGCCAGCAACTACACGTACTGATGTTTCCCCATAACCATGTTTATTTTATGAGTATTGTTAAACAACTATGCATACTGAGTAGCTGAGGTAGGAAACAGGGAAGAGGCAGAACAGTAGACAAAAGGACAAAAGCCAATAGAGATTAAAGCTGAAAGAGAAAGGAGCTGTCATCTAGGTGAACCCCCATCTTTCACAGATAAGGAAACAGACCCTGCTGTAATCGTGTAGGAGACACTGAGTTCTCCAGTCTCCTTGCTCCCAGTCTGGTATTCTGTTTACTGTAAGTCTGTCAGAAGGGAAGTCAAACTGGGAAAACCTAAAAAGGAGACTAGGAGAGAAAAAGACTAAAGGAGAGAGGAAGATGAGGCCATTTTCTATTAGCCTCTTAAAAACTGAAATAGGCTTGATACTTTAAGCAGCTTTTGTAACACTGCCATAAAAACATCAATGTAAAATAAGGCCTGCAGGACACGTACCATTCACACGGCAAGTGACAAGTGACATAAGCCCTCACGAATTCACATACTCTTTGCAGGTACTCTCCCCAGTGCTAAAGAAAAGGGGAGAGGGAGTGTTAAATGCTATTAATGTCCCTCCAAGTGCTTTATCAGATTGAGAACTGAGATGTGTTTATTTATATAATTCCTTTTTATTTTTAGTGTATGTATTTCAAGGGTGTTATGCTTTATGGTAATCATTTATCAGTGAATCTGGATCCCTACCCTTGAAATAAATTTAGTCTTATAAGACCTCTCTTTACAGACTAAATCTTTAACTAAGGCATAAACTTTTTGAATTCCTAAGAAAAGCTCTTCCAAGTGACTAAAAATGGAGAACATAATAAAACATTACTTGTAACCTACAGAGAAGACTCTTGCGACTCCCTTGGACTGCAAGGAGATCCAACCAGTCCATCCTAAAGGAGACCAGTCCTGGGTATTCACTGGAAGGACTGATGCTGAGGCTGAAACTCCAATACTTTGGCCACCTCATGCAAAGAGTTGACTCATTGGAAAAGACCCTGATGCTGGAAGGGATTGGGGGCAGGAGGAGAAGGGGATGACAGAGGATGAGATGGCTGGATGGCATCATCGACTCGATGCACATGAGTTTGGGTGAATTCTGGGAGTTGGTGATGGACAGGGAGGCCTGGCATGCTGTGATTAATGGCATTGCAAAGAGTAGGATACGACTGAGCAACTGAACTGAACTGAACCTACTTCACTAGACATCACAAACACATGTGATCTGAAGTTAAGAAGCTGACATCACAGTCAGAAAAGGTGGAGACTACATTGCAGTAGGTGAATAAATCATGGTTTTTAAAATTTAAATTCTTTTCCTTTACTTTACATAGGCTTTCCAACCTTTACTTTATGCAATTAATTTTTATACAGATTAGGCCACAGATTTGAAGGCAGAATACTTTATAAAACCTTTATGCCTTCTTCTCACTCCAATTCTCTACTAATCAACAATAGGTATTCTCCAGTCTAGTTCAAAATGGCAAGAACAAACTTCTGGGTCATGGCATGCATTTAAATCCAGAGCCCAAAGGAGAGACTCCCCGGGGGATTAGGCCACTGGTAGGTTAATAGGTTGAGTACTCTGGAGAAAGGATCCCTACCAATGGCAGGAATGAAACAGCTTTCAAAACTTCCTTTCAGGTTTCATTTCACCCCATCATCAGAAGTCCACCCTATGGTAAACTTCACAATTCTCCAGGAACAGCCAGCCCTTCACATCAGCACGATAGTTGGGAGCCACTGACATCATTTCTGAGTCGGTTTCCTAGAATTTAGGTAGCCTCTATCCGACAGCTTCTCAAAGATAACAGTGATAGCCCCACACTCTTGACTATACTACACGCAAGTTATGTCAAAAAAGAAAGTTCTTCATAAGCAAAGAAGAGAGAGGCCAGATGTATCACAGAATGATAAGAGTAATGATGTAGAAGTTTCCATTTTATAGAATCTACTAGTAATTGTCACACCTTTTTAAAGCCACAGAACTTCCCTTGCCCCAAACAAAGTCTTAATGTAGAACCCCAAAGTGTAATAGAGCCCAAAGTAAAACCACTCTGGTTAAAAGAAAAACCTCCCCTTCCTCCCTGAAGTGCTTCCTGGGGCACTGGAGGTGCTCTCCAGGAAAATCGCACCTGAGTAACCTGGGTCCCCTACACAAATGAAACCATAAAAAGAGTTTGCTCTCTTTGGTCAACTGATTGGTCCCTAAGTTGTTAAAACTTTAAAGTCCTGTGTATAGCAGGTTGATATATCTTTCTTATAGGTGTATTCGGTGAAAAAAAAATAGCATTTTCTAAAATTACTTAAACACAGCATTGTAATATCAAAGAATAAGCAGCTTATTTGTGAACGGTTAGAATTAACTAGTGAACATCTGATTGATCTTACTAGAGCTGAGTTCAACTTTCTGGTGAGGGAAAAAAAATCCCCAGAGAGGTACAGTTACAAAGTATGGTTTAGAAACCAACTTTCCTCTGGTCTAGGTCTGGGGTACCTTCTGCTGAAACATGTTGCCTCTAAGGACCCTTTCTGCCGGCTTCAAGTTCTTCATATTTATTTCTTCTTAATTGAGATATTTCTGCTGTTAACAGGTTGCTTCTATTATTATCCCCACCAGGACATTATTTCCCCAAAGTGAATCTTGGGACAAAGGATGTACATCTGAAGAGTTAAGCCTCATCCTGTGGTACTTTCTATATGCTCTTATAGTTAATATTTCTAAGCCGACCAGACCCAAGAGGCATGCAGACTGGCACTTTACATATACATAATTAAACACATAAAACCCTGAATTAAGAGCTTGTACTTGGAAACACTACCATTCAATGGGTTTGACATGAACTGGAAGTCATTAACTCCTCATTAGCTGGCCTGTAGGAAACCAAGTTTTATTTACTTTTTATTATAGGAAGATTATAAAAACAACAAGCATACTAGCTAGAAAGCATGATGGCTTAAGAAAGATTTGTTCCAGAAAAGTGTTGCTGAGATGAACTGAGAAAGATGGAACAGGGTCAGGAACAGGAAGCTACACAAAAGCAACACATCTGAGTCTACCCTGATTGAAGCTTCCAGAAATACTTGCTCTATTAGCCAAATCTCCGGCAAATAACTTTAAAGCAGCCCATTCCAAAAAAAAAGATTCCAGTGGAACTTTTTCAATGCTGTAATCTGTCCTCACTCCCACAACACAGTACCCTCTCAGCACCCCAGTGTCCACGGAAACTTCCAGGTAGGGAATCTCAAAGTTAACGCTGCCAGTATAGCCTGTGGATTTATTCTGGCATTTTTACCTCAAGAGAGCTCCTTGCAACCCTCTGCCAAGCTCCAGTGAGGGCAGACAAGGAACAGCTTCATCATCAAGGAGGACACAGTCCTTTTTCAGTGGATGCCTGGATCTCCCATCTCCTGTGTCTTTTGTGTATGAAGGGAATAGCCAATCTTTATGAATAAAACAAGTGTCCATTCCTAAGGCTTGGAAAATTATCCAACAGAAGTTTCCCTTGTGGCTCAGACAGTAAAGAATCTGCCTGCAATGTAGGAGACCCACGTTCAATCTCTGGGTTGGGAAGATCCCCTGCAGAAGGGAATAGCTACCCACTCTAGTACTCACGCCTAGAGAATTTCATGGACAGAGGGCCCTGGCAGGCTACAGTCCACGAGGTGGCAAAGAGCTGGACACAACTGAGTGACCAACACTTTCACTACACTTTACTTTTAGAAGCATAGCAGATAAGAACTATGAAAAAAACCCCAAAACTATGAACCACATTCTATTACCAACATTCTGAGAGATGACAAAAATTTTCCTGACAATGGTTAAAAGCCTGGATTGCTTAGATTTTACAATGGGGTATTGAGAAGCATAGTGCAAAGGTTGTTAAAAGGAACGTTTAATCTCCTCCCAAACCATTTTTCGCATCACCAGACGCCTCGAGACAAAAGCAGTCATTAGCGTCTTCCTTACCTTCTCTCCTTACTTTGCTGAGAGGACCATGGGATCGCTACCTCAGCTATCACTTAGTTATTTCAAGTATCCACTCAGTAAGTAGTAATGATATTCACTGTTCCAGTCATTATTCGTATTATAAAAACTAGAATAAACATGGCTTCCCTGGTGGCTCAGTGGTGAAGAATCTGCCTGCCAATGTAGGAGATGCAGGTTCGATCCCTGGGTTGAGACGATCTCCTGGAGAAGTAAATTGCAACCCACTCCAGGATTCTTGCCTTGAAAATTCTGTGGACAGAGGATTCTGGCAGGCTACAGTTCATGGGGCTGCAAAGAGTCGGATACGACTGAGTGACTAACACACACCAGTATTCTTGCTTGGGAAATTCCATGGACAGAGGAGCTTGGTGGGCTACAGTCCAAGAGGTCACAGTCAGACGCAACTTGGCGACTAAACAACAGCAAAACAAACACATCAAAATGTTGGAGAGTGGTTATGTCTGAGTGCTGAAATTAACAGTGCTTTTTTTTTTTTAACTTTTAAGTTCAAATTTTCTACAATAATGTGTAATACTTTTTAAGAGTCACTTTTAAAAAGAAATATGGCTCAAAGAAAGTTAAGTCCTCAATAAGACATTAGCAAATCAAATCCAAAAATGTATAAAAGGAATTATATACCACGACTTAGGGGGATTTACCCCAGGTATGCAAGGCTGGTTCAACATTTGAAAATCAGTTCATCTAATCTATAATCAACAGGCTAAAGAAGAAAAATCACATGACCATATCAATAGATACAAAAAAAGCACTTGACCAAATCTAATATCCATATATGATAAAAACTCTCAGCAGACTAGAAATAGAGAAGAACTTTCTCAACTTCATAAAAAACTGTACCAAAAAAATCTACAGTTAATATCACACTGTGTGGTAAGAAACTGATTTTTCCAGCTAAGATCACGAACAAGGCAAGGACGTTCTATCTTACTTTTCCTTTTCAAAAGACAAAAGGAAATAAAAGGTTTATAGGTTGAGAAGGCAGAAATAAAGCAGCCTCTGTTCACAGCTGACATGATTATTTATGCAGAAAATCTGAAAGAATCATCAAAAAAAAGCTCCCAAACGAATAGGCAGTTACAATAACACTACCAGACATAAAGCTAATATATAAAAGTCAATCACTTTCCTATATATACCAGCAATGAACACGTGGAATTTGAATTTAAAAACATAATACCATTTAAATTAGCACCCAAAAAATGAAAGACTTAGGTATAAATCTAACAAAATATGTACAAAATCTGTATAAGGAAATCTATAAAGAAAGAAATTAAAAGAGAAAAAAATAAATGTAAAGACAGTCCATGTTCATAGACAGGAAGACTAAAAATTGTGAGGGTCTAATTAGCTGATTCAGCAACAGTTAGAACTGGACATGGAACAACAGACTGGTTCCAAATAGGAAAAGGTGTACGTCAAGGTTGTATATTGTCACCTTGCTTATTTAACTTATATGCAGAGTACATCATGAGGAACGCTGGGCTGGAAGAAGCACAAGCTGGAATCAAGATTGCTGGGAGAAATATCAATCACCTCAGATATGCAGATGACACCACCCTTATGGCAGAAAGTGAAGAGGAACTCAAAAGCCTCTTGATGAAAGTGAAAGAGGAGAGTGAAAAGGTTGGCTTAAAGCTCAACATTCAGAAAACAAAGATCATGGCATCTGGTCCCATCACTTCATGGGAAATAGATGGAAAAACAGTGGAAACAGTGTCAGACTTTGTTTTTTTGGGCTCCAAAATCACTGCAGATGCTGATTGCAGCCATGAAATTAAAAGACGCTTACTCCTTGGAAGGAAAGTTATGACCAACCTTGATAGTATATTAAAAAGCAGAGACATTACTTTGCCAACCAAGGTCCGTCTAGTCAAGGCAATGGTTTTTCCCGTGGTCATGTATGGATGTGAGAGTTGGACTGTGAAGAAAGCTGATTGCCGAAGAATTGATGCTTTTGAACTGTGGTGCTGGAGAAGACTCTTGAGAGTCCCTTATACTGCAAGGAGATCCAACCAGTCCATTCTAAAGGAGATCGATCCTGGATGTTCATTGGAGGGACTGATGCTAAAGCTGAAACTGCAATACTTTGGCCACCTCATGCGACAAGTTGACTCACTGGAAAAGACTCTGATGCTGGGAAAGGTTGGGGGCGGGAGGAGAAGGGGACGACGGAGAATGAGATGGCTGGATTGCATCACCGACTCTGTGGACATGAGTTTGAGTGTACTCCGGGAGTTGGTGATGGACAGGGAGGCCTGGCGTGCTGTAATTCATGGGGTCGCGGAGAGTCGGACACGACTGAGCGACTGAACTGAACTGAACTGAATTAGCTGACTCAGTGAGTGATCTGAAGTGTGAAGTCATTGACTTTTAAGAAATACCAGGCACATCAATGGCATATAGACATCACCACAATACAGTGGAAAGATATCTGCTTTAAGACCTTGTATAACTACAGCAACACCAGCCCTCACTATACTGCGCTTACGGCAGAGTAGGAGACGGGGTTAGGAGCAAGGCTGGGTGACTCAGAAGGCACGTCTAACGCTGGCCTGCTTTCTATCACTGGACATTCTCTTGCTCCTTAATCTGGGACAAAGGCAGGGTCCTATGAATCACAATGATGAAGATATTGAGAGGGACCACGCGCAAGCAGTGACAATAATGAAGATATTAAGAGGGACCACGCGCAAGCAGTGTTCCAAGTGCACTGCAGACGTGTTTCTTATTTAATCCTCAGGGAGGCAATGATACTTTCATTTATGGGTAGAGGAAACAAGCCCCCACTGATGAAGTCACTGGTCTGGTGTTACACAGTGGGTAAGCTATGGAGCAAAGATTCGCCTCAGGCCAGCCTGACCTAGGTCATCACACTGAAAACCACTCTATCTAGCAGCCTCCTTCCTCTGAGAACCAGGATGAGACCACTGGAAAGCAGCACAGCACAGAAGAGAGCACTTGCGATGGGAAGTCCGCGGCCGTGGATGGTATTTGGGTCTGTCTGTTAGAACTAAGCAGCTGCGTGACTTTGGATAAGTCAGGGAATCTCTCAGGGCCTCAGGCTCCTGAGCTATTAAAAGTGAAAAGCTAAACTCGGTCTTCCTTTTATCTCTAAAATGATACAGCTGCACAAATGTTACACTCTTGGAACTAATTCACTAATCCAGATTTGCCTCTAATCACATTTGTTGCTAAGACAAGAGGGGGCATCAGAGGAGTAGGACTCTGACCTAGCAGTTGTTAGCCTGATACAGTCAAACTGAGAAGTAAAGAGGAATGCAGAATAACCCTATACCTATGGCAACGCTGCTATCTCAAGAGATCATCCTCTCTCCTACCTTTCACCACCGAGCTCACTCAGAAAGTCACATAAAACTTGCTTCCCGGCCTCCTCCAGCACTGAAGACTCAACGGCTGCTGACTCCATCTGCTCTCACGACTGACCTCTCTGTACTGCACGCCACTGCTGATAGCCCTCAGTCCTTAATTTCTCTTCTCCCACAGTTTCTGCGACCTGGACTTCCCCAGCTTTATGTTTATCAGCTTCATCCCCACAAACTTTACACATACTCTCCAGACGACTGTGATTGAGGAAACTACAAGGGTTTTTCAACCTTGGCACAACTTACATCAGTTGTTGGTATTTGCTGTGGGAGGGAAATGAACTGTGCATTCTAAAATATGAAGCAGCATCCTTGGTCTCTGGGTAGTAGATGATACATTGCTCCCCATCCCCAATTATGACAAACAAAGAGTCTCCAGACATTGTTAAATGTCCTCTGGAGACAAAACTGCTTTCTTTCCATAACTTCCTCCTTATTAGTTTCATCTCATCTTTGCGATTCAACTACCACCTCAATGGAGATGGCTCCTAAGCCTGGGTTTTCTCCGCAGGTCTCCAGTCTCACGATTCCTTTTGATGTGTATCTCTACCTGGATAATTTCCTATTACTTAAACCATCAGGCCTCAAACGGAATCCTCATCCTCCTCATTGTCACCGCCACCCTTTTGAGCACTTACATATTAGGCACCATGCTACGCACTTTACATGCTGCTTCAATTAATCATCACAATGATATCACGAGGTGGCAATTCTTATTATATCAGTTTTACAGATGAAGAAACTGAGGTCGAGTGGGGGTAAGAAACCTGCCCAAATTCACACACAGAGCAGGTGGCAAATTTGGTGCTTGAACTCACGTTTGATTGCATAATCTGCCTTCTAAACACATTATTCTTTCACATCTTCCATTCAAACCTTCTCTGTTCCCTTCTCCCCGTTAACAATATCAAAATTTAGGCAGTCACCCAGGCTTTCAACTCTGGAGTCAGGTTTTATTTTCTCCAATAGATAATAGATGGACTTAATATCTGCAGAAAAAAATTATGACATCTTTGTTTAGGGTCTGGTACATAACGGCAGTCAATACCTTCTGACCGAGTGTCAGAAGCCATCCCACACCTGTCTCTCCACCGCAGGCTGGCTGAAGAAGCCTGTCCCTATACAAATGAATCCCTTTTCTTGCACCCTCTCCCACTATTCCCCACTAAGTAACTGCACCCACTCTCTAGACTCGAACACTCCATTCACGCCCCACCTACCCCAGCCCCCACCGAGACCCACGGCAAACTAGCCCCACGCTCACTTGCACCATTAATCTTCTGAAACAAAATTCTAAGTCACAAAGGGCTTCTGAGTGATTTGAAGAAACTCTTTAGGATTCCAATCCTACCTCTAACTTGTTTGCGGCCAGCTTTTCCTCCTTTCTCATTTCCACTTGGCCCAGAATCCTTGGCTTTCTAATCTTGACCTCAAATCCCACCTTAACCAATTCAGATTTGGTAACTACATATGTCCTTCAAGCTCTCCTTCTTGGGTGTTTAGACCTTAGATTTGCCTTACATAGTCTTCAGCTAGGCTTCTATCTTTGATTTGCAGAGTCACATTCTCGTGGATAGAAGCCCCATATTTCAGCTAGAATACTCCAGCCTTGCTCTGTTTCTGCCAGAGTGCTTCTTCCTGAGATTATAAATTTTGGTACTTGAGCCTAAGTACTCTACTGTTCTTTATCAGCCTCATGTATAAGACCCGGCAACATGCTTCTTCTGAATATCCTCCCTTTCATGGTTTTTCCTCAACATACATGAACACACATGTACATGAGTACACACATACACAGAATGTTAGAGACTCAGGCCTATGTTTTCTAGAGGCTTGATGCTGGAAGGATTCTAATAAACACTTGAACCTGCTAATCAGCTGTGAAGTGGATAGCAACTGTGTGCTCTAGTCATCCGTGAGACACAGTCACAGCAGACTGACAAGCGCCCTACGTGAGAGATAGAGACCTAACCACCGTGGTTATGGCATCAATGCAAGTACTCTCTCCTCCCAGGACTGCTTGTTCATACTGGCGGCTGCTATGAATTTCTTGCCAAGAGAACTTGATGTGGAACCTGGTGTCATGGCACTGAACTGGATGCACCAGAGAACAATTCAAGAGGGATGCTGGGCTCTCTCTGAATGGTACTGTTGCTTGCTCTTAAGATGCTTCTCTCTGCCTGTGGCAACAGAGAAAGCAATCAGGAGCTTCTGAACACTTGCCTTGCGTGGACAGAAAAAAATTCTGGGTGACCCCTGCAGAAATGTGAAAATAGAAGAATGGGTCCCCAGAGACCTTTAACAAACATGAATACGAGTGACAGCATCTACTCCACCTTGTTTTTAGGTTTATTTCTACCTTAACATATATAGAAACCAGACAGATGGCTTCTGCCTCAGGAGTTATTGTTTAGGAAGTGGGAGGTAGGAACTGACCCTGAAAGTTTCAGGGGCAACTAAACAGAAATTATACTATTTTTAAACTTCTTAAATATACAAAGAAAGCCTATTTTATCTGTTGAAGATGAAAGAAATTTTAAAACAAGACCCACCCATCACCTCCATTCTGGTTCTCTACTCAAACATCTTTCCTAAAAAGCCACGGATATCTGCATAGCATAAGGACCACCAAACCAACACAACCCGTGCTACCAGGAATCCTCAGGAAAGGACACTGAGATGCAGGGCTCATGGTTTCTGGGTCGTCTTTGCCACAAAGGGTCAGAATGGTAAAGCTGCTGGAGTCTGTGGTAAAAGAGAAAGCTTTTAGCGTTGGCCCTGCTAACTCTGTGCTTCTGAAGCTCAGAAAGGGGTAAGTTTTTTCATTTGTAAAACAGGGCTAATAATATGGCTCTCATAGACATTTCTGTGATGCTTATACAAAATAATACATGGAAAGAACTTAGTACTTTCTGGGAACACAGACGTATCAGCAGAACTGCTCTGCTGGCCCAGGTAACAGTAACTGTGATCATTTAGGGCCTTCCTGATTAGTTGGATCCCTTGAGTTCCAGAAAAACATCTATTTCTGCTTCATTGACTATGCCAAAGCCTTTGACTGTGTGGATCACAATAAACTGTGGAAAATTCTGAAAGAGATGGCAATACCAGACCACCTGATCTGCCTCTTGAGAAACCTGTAGGCAGGTCAGGAAGCAACAGTCAGAACTGTACATGGAACAACAGACTGGTTCCAAATAGGAAAAGGAGTACGTCAAGGCTGTATATTGTCACCTTGCTTATTTAACTTATATGCAGAGTACATCATGAGAAATGCTGGGCTGGAAGAAGCACAAGCTGCAATCAAGATTTCCGGAAGAAATATCAATAACCTCAGATATGCAGATGACACCACCCTTATGGCAGAAAGTGAAGAGGAACTCAAAAGCCTCTTGATGAAAGTGAAAAAGGAGAGTGAAAAGGTTGGCTTGAAGCTCCACATTCAGAAAACAAAGACCATAGCATCTGGTCCCATCACTTCATGGGAAATAGATGGGGAAACTGTGTCAGACTTTATTTTTTGGGGCTCCAAAATCACTGCAGATGCTGACTGAAGCCATGAAATTAAAAGACGCTTACTCCTTGGAAGGAAAGTTATGACCAACCTAGATAGTATATTAAAAAGCACAGACATTACTTTGCCAACAAAGGTCCATCTAGTCAAGGCTATGGTTTTTCCAGTGGTCATGTATGGATGTGAGAGTTGGACCATAAAGAAAGCTGAGCGCTGAAGAATTGATGCTTTTGAACTGTGGTGCTGGAGAAGACTCTTGAGAGTCCCTTGGACTGCAAGGAGATCCAACCAGTCCATTCTAAAGGAGATCAGTCCTGGGTGTTCATTGGAAGGACTGATGCTGAAGCTGAAGCTCCAATACTTTGGCCACCTCATGCGACGAGTTGACTCACTGGAAAAGAGTCTGATGCTAGGAGGGATTGGGGGTGGGAGAAGGGGACGACAGAGAATGAGATGGCTGGATGGCATCACCGACTCGATGGACATGAGTTTGAGTGAACTCCAGGAGTTGGTGATGGACAGGGAGGCCTGGCGTGCTGTGATTCATGGGGTCACGAAGAGTCAGACATGACTGAGCGACTGAACTGAACTGAACTGAGTAGCTCAAATGGTAAAGAATCTGCCTTCAATGTCAGAGACCTGGGTTCAATCCCTGGGTTGGGAAGATTCCCTGGAAAAGGGCATGGCAACCCATTCCAGTATTCTTGCCTGGAGAATCCCATGGACAGAGGAGCCTGGTGGCAACATTTATCATGGGGTTTTCCTTTGGTACCCACTGAGCTCTCACAGATACACAGCTCCACTCAGTTCTCCCAGAGAAAGAGAGCCCACACCCTTGGGAGCAGATTCTGATTTCCCAAAGGAACACGGGAAGGACTTCCTCACAGACCCTAGGCACTGAAGAGGACAGATGTCACGTCAGAGGTCCCTCGCCTCAGTTTCAGTAGATGGTCAAATTGTCACGGAGCCTTTTCTAGTTTGATAAGATCAGATACAATCTACTTCCATGACATACAGGCAAAGCACACAAAGTGCAGGAAGGACAGGTCACACTCCGCTCCTCAGCACCTACTCAGAGTCTGAAGGGAGAGTCAGCTCCTGAACTTCACAGCTTGCCTCTATCATATCTTCTCTCTTTGGCTGACTGAAACCCTACTACACCTCCTGGAGGAGCTAACAATCTGCTAACCTAAGAACCACAAAGCCTGTTAGAAAACTACAGTTTCAAAAATTCTTTTCAGGCCACCAAAAGCCATGAAACCAATCTTCCTCCATCATTTCTTAGCTGCCTCTCAAAAGTTTCTGTTTCAGGGTACTCGTTAATAAAAACATAGTATGATTAGTCTCAGTTCAGTTCAGTTCAGTCGGTCAGTCGTGTCCGACTCTTTGGACCCCACGACTGCAGCGCACCAGGCCTCCCTGTTCATCACCAACCCCCTGAGTTTACTCAAACTCATGTCCATCGAGTCGGTGATGCCATCCAACCATCTCATCCTCTGACATCCCCTTCTCCTCCTGCCCTCAATCTTTCCCAGCATCAGCGTCTTTTCAAATGACTCAGCTCTTCACTTCACGTGGCCCAAGTATTGGAGTTGCAGCTTCAACATCAGTCCTTCCAATGAACATTCAGGACTAATTTCCTTTAGGATGGACTGGTTGGATCTCCTTGCAGCCCAAGGGACTCTCAAAAGTCATCTCAAAAGCATCAATTCTTCGGTGCTCAGTTTTCTTTATAGTCCAACTCTCACATCCATACATAACTACTGGAAAAATCATAGACTTGACTAGATGGACCTTGGTTGCCAAAGTAATGTCTCTGCTTTTTAATATGCTGTCTAGGTTGGTCATAACTTTCCTTCCAAGGAGTAGGCGTCTTTTTATTTCATGGCTGCAATCAGCATCTGCAGTGATTTTGGAGCCCCCAAAAATAAAGTCTGACACCGTTTCCACTGTTTCTCCATCTATTTGCCAAGAAGCAATGGGACCGCATGCCATGATCTTTGTTTTCTGAATGTTGAGCTTTAAGCCAACTTTTTGACTCTCCTCTTTCACTTTCATCAAGAGGCTCTTTAGTTCTTTTTTGCTTTCTGCCATAAGGGTGGTGTCATCTGCATATCTGAAGTTATTGTTATTTCTCCCAGCAATCTTGATTCCAGTTTGTGCTTCATCCAGCCCAGCATTTCTCATGATGTACTCTGCATATAAGTTAAATAAGCAGGGTGACAATATACAGCCTTGATGTACTCTTTTTCCTATTTGGAACCAGTCTGTTGTTCCATGTCCAGTTCTAACTGTTGCTACCTGACCTGCATACAGGTTTCTCAAGAGGCAGGTCAGGTGGTCTGGGATTCCCATCTCTTTCAGAATTTTCCACAGTTTATTGTGATCCACACAGTCAAAGGCTTTGGCATAGTCAATGAAGCAGAAATAGATGTTTTTCTGGAACTCTCTCGCTTTTTCAGTGATCCAGTATATGTTGGCAATTTGATCTCTGGTTCCTCTGCCTTTTCTAAAACCTGCTTGAACATCTGGAAGTTCATGGTTCACGTGCTGTTAAAGCCTGGCTTGGAGATCTTTGAGCATGACTTTACTAGCGTGTGAGATGAGTGCAACTGTGTGGTAGTTTGAGCATTCTTTGGCATTGCCCTTCTTTGGGACTGGAATGAAAACTGACCTTTTCCAGTCCTGTGGCCACTGCTGAGTTTTCCAAATTTGCTGGCATATTGAGTGCAGCACTTTCACAGCATCATCTTTCAGGATTTGAAATAGCTCAACTGGAATTCCATCACCTCCACATGCTTTGTTCGTACTGATGCTTCCTAAGGCCCACTTGACTTCACATTCCAAGATGTCTGGCTCTAGGTGAGTGATCACACCAACGTGATTATCTGGGTCATGAAGATCTTTTTTGTACTGTTCTTCTGTGTATTCTTGCCACCTCTTCTTAATATCTTCTGCTTCTGTTAGCTCCATACCATATCTGTCCTTTATTGAGCCCATCTTTGCATGAAATGTTCCCTTGGTATCTCTAATTTTCTTAAAGAGATCTCTAGTCTTTCCCATTCTATTTTTTTCCTCTATTTCTTTGCACTGATCACTGAGGAAGGCTTTCTTATCTGTCCTTGCTATTCTTTGGAACTCTGCATTCAAATGGGTATATCTTTCCTTTTCTCGTTGCTTTTTGCTTCTCTTCTTTTCACAGCTATTTGTAAGGCCTCTTGAGACAGCCATTTTGCTTTTTTGCATTTCTTTTTCTTGGGGATAGTCTTGCTCCCTGTCTCCTGTACAATGTCACAAACATCCTCTTCCAAAACCACAAGAGAAGACTCTACACATGGACATCACCAGATGGTCAGCAACAAAATCAGATTGATTATATTCTTTGCAGCTGGAGAAGATGGAGAAGCTCTATATAGTCAGAAAAAACAAGACTGGCAGCTGACTGTGGCTCTGATCATGAACTCCTTATTGTCAAATTGAGACTTAAATTGAAGAAAGTAGAGAAAACCACTATACCATTCAGATATGACCTAAATCGAATCCTTAATGATTACACAGTAGAAATGAGAAATAGATTGAAGGGACTAGATCTGATAGAGTGCCTGATGAACTATGATTAGTCTCACTTTATAATTAAACTGAAGGTTCAGTCAAATCAAATGAGGGAGGTAATTAAGTGCCAGTGCTTGGAATAAAATCATCCTGTTCCAGTGTCTGTGCTCTTTTGCCATAAAGGTAAAGGGAAGCATGGCATACTTAACTTTTCCCATAAAAGTTTGAATAAACTCCGACTGTATTTGTATACTATTCCCAAGCCATCTTCTACAAGTAAAAAGGTAATAACCTCCTATACTCACTAGTAATTCTATAGCAATCACACAAAGGCAATTGATTGCCATCACCAACCCTGTGTCCTTGGACAAGTCATTAAACCTCTTACATATTCGCTTCTTTAATTGTCAAATGGGGATTATAATGTGTATTTAATCAGATTGACCTGGGAATTAAGGTGGTATCATAGAATTTGTTTCACCTACTAAAGAAGTAAAACAAAAGCCATTCAACCATTGGATGGTCATCAACTGGATCGTGGGGTTGAATGGCAGTTCTCCACACAACTGCAGAGACTCAGAGACTTGATGGATTTTGCCCTTTGCCTAAATGCTCTCAACCAGGGGAGAGGCTGGTTTTCAAATTTTACATTCATATATACACACAAGCATCTATGGGGCTTCCTTGTTGGCTCAGCAGTAAAGAATCTGCCTGCAATGCCGGAGACGCAGGTTCGACCCCTGGTTGAACTAAGAGGAAAAGGGGAGGGAGGGGGACAGGAAAGGAGGAGGTCCTTAAATAAAAGTCTGGATGGTTTTTTATCACTATTATCGCAGTAAAGTTTTATATCTAGATACCCAGGCTCCTAAATTAAACGTCAAATACAATCCTGCACTGGAAATGTGAAGTGTAGCTGCGGTGGGGGAGTCCTGACAGCTCCATTGCCTTCTTCACGTTGGCCACGTAATAGGCCCTTTAAGCTCTGGCAGAGAGTATATTATCAAGGCTCCTGTCAGTGCAGAGAGCTGGAGCAGTGGGGAGAAGGACATCATGATGTGTTAATTTTATTAAGCCATTTAAAGCTCAATCCCTTTGATTTCTAACAATGCTCCAGCCCACCGGGGGGCTCAGAGACCATGTCCACCCAGTTTTAAAATGCCTGCAGTCGTACGGTGCTTCAGTCAGGAGCTCAGGTGCTCCACGAGAAAGAGAACAGTCAAAAGGCAAAGCGGAAGGGGCAGCAGGGAGGGAACCAGTATCTCAGTGCCATTTACTGTAAAGCGGGGTGTATTTCCTAGTGGGTCTCAAATGCCACACTCGATTTCTTTTGTGGCTCTTAATTTCTTTATTTTTATTTTAATCTGGCACCAGATAGTTATGCTAACTAGAGTTTGCTCCATAACAATAAATATAATTGCTTCTATGCATTGATTTCTTATTTCTACTGGGACTCTATGGACAAACAGTCGCATACTCCCCAAGGCAGATATGTTTGCCTCGACTTGAATGGGCAACAGACAGAGTCAACAACCAGCAAGGTCGCCCTGCAAAGCCCACAGAGTCAGCCAGCCAGGCAGCAACACCGAAGGGTCTCAACTCAATTTATTTAACTCAATTTATTTGCATGTCATTATCACTCAAAGAGGTAGCAATGGCCCTTTGAAACTTGCAATCTGTAAGTGTCACTAATCCCGGGAAGTGTTAATTGATGTAAGTGCAGAATCCAGTTAGTTATAAAACAGGTGGCTTATTTTTCTCCACCAGTATCAGAAGGCCTCCTGAACTCTTGGAGGGGTTGAGGGCAGAATCTACACCCACCATGAACCCTTGCCTTTCTGCTGGAAACAGTGATGGTTCTCAGACTAGGAGAGAGCTAGCAGCAGCCACTATTTACAGGATGTTGTCCTGTGCATTTTAAATGGATTACCTCATTTAATTTTCCTAACAACCCTATGAAGTATGTACTATTATCCTCTATTTTGCAGCTGAAAAAAACAAAACAAACAAACAAACAAAAAACCCTGAGAAATGGGGACGTTAAACACAGGATCCGCCCCAGACTGCAGTTATCAAGGCATCTGTCCCAGGGAGCTTTTAGTAACTATAAAGTGCTGCCTCCCCTAACAGAGGCTAACATTAGATCTCTGACCTTCACTCCTGCTAAAAGAGGAAGGGGGAAAGAAAAAGACTTCACTGATGACATTTCAAGTGAAGGGCTGAAAAAAAGTGACTCAGACAATAATCTCTCAACAGCTTTACTGAGATATAATTCACATCATATAATTCGGTGCTTTTTAGTACATTCACAGAATTGTGTGATCATTACCACAATCAATTTTAGAACATTAGCAATCACTATCTCCCCATTCCTTCATCTCCCTCAGCCCCAAGCAACAAGTCTATTTTCCTTCTCTAAAAATTTGCCTATTCTGGACATTTCTTATAAATGGAATTGAAGAAGGAATTCATAGGGCCTGGACTCCATCTTAGGCCTGTTCATGCTGATCATGCTCGGTCACCTCTTCAAGGACTCTGAACTCTGTGCTTAGTGTCTATGGAAACTACAATAGAAGGATAAGACCCCCTCTGGGCAGGGGAATCTTGAAGATCACATCCAGGTTACTCATTGCCTAAGAAAAAACATACTCTAGTCACCCCTGCCTCCGGAGAGATCATAAATTCTTTCTGTATCTATCAGAATGTAACTGTAGGTTTATTATTAACTGTTTGAACACCTAACTTATGAATGATGGGGTTATTGTGATTGTATCTTCCTTTGTTTTATATAAGTCTCAAGGAAATTGGGGTGGTGGGTTCGACGTACACATAGGGTATAAAAGATTTTCACAAATGGTGGTCGGGGTCCTTGGCTGAGAGGAGACTCTGCCTTGGGCCCACCGGTGTAATAAACTGCACTCCACTATCTGCACTGTCCTTCTGAGTGAGTTTGTTTCCTGGAACGTGTGGCTACAACAGAATCATGCAATCATGCAATATTTGGCCTTCTGTGAATGACTTTCACTCCGCATGTTTCCAAGGATTATCCTTGTTGCACCATGTGTCAGGACTTGATTTCTTTTTATTGCCAAATAGTACTCCACTGTCTGGATAGACCACATTTCATTTACCCATGCATTGGCTGGGTTGTTTTCACTTTCTGCACAGTAGGAATAATGTTGCTATGAACACTGGTGTGCAGTTTTTGTGTGGATGTATGTTTTCATCTCTCTTGGGTTTATACCCTAGAATGGAATTGCTGGATAACACGGCAACTCTTAGGTTTAACCTTTTGAGTAATTGCCAGATCATTTTCCAAAGTGACTATACCATTTTATATCCCCCCAGAAAGCTCAGTTGGTGAAGAATCCACCTGCAATGCAGGAGACCCCTGTTCAATTCCTGGGTCGGGAAGATCTACTGGAGAAGAGATAGGCTACCCACTCCAGTATTCTTGGGCTTCCCTTGTGGCTCAGCTGGTAAAGAATCTGCCTGCAATGTGGAAGACCTGGGTTCCATCCCTGGGTTGGGAAGAGCCCCTGGAGAAGGGAAAGGCTGCCCACTCCAGTATTCTGGCCTGGAGAATTCCATGGACTGTATAGTCCATGGGGTCGCAAAGAGTAGGACACGACTGAGCGACTTTCACTTTCAAGAAAGATATGAGGATTCTAATTTTTCCAATCCTTGTCAAATGGACAAAATTTCTCTTTACTGAAAAACTACAGAGCTGTAGTCCTAAAAGCTGTCGACTCTCTCTTGCTCTGGTGTAACTGCCTGGGTGACCTTGGACAAGAACCTTTATTCCCCTGGCACCTCAGTGTTCCCGTCTACAGAGTGCAGGGACTGGAGCCGATGGCCTTGGACGTCCCACTGCGCTCTGCATTTATTCATTCAGCCCCATGATGGGAGAGACCCTGACCAGTGGGGAGACAGACACTGTGAAACAGGCAGCTTGGAGCCGATGACACAGCTGCGTATCTGACTGTGCACCAGCTCAGTTCCCACCGTGTCTGAATACCCTTAAACTGTGACTATCATGCTTGCCTCAAAAAACAAACTCACAGAATCTGCTTACACTATTAGGGAGAAAACAGAAATGCCTGAAGTTTCCATTTGGCAATAAAGGCAGACTGGCATTCAGGACTTGAGCTTTTAAAGCTGGGCTTCAAAGATAGAAGTGAATTCAAATGATAAAATATATGTATTTATAAGGAATCATGTCAGGAGATAAAAGCAGGATACAAACTATGTATGCATTATGTGTGTATACAGCTATATAGTTCTACATATATAAACACACATACACAGAATTCTAACAGGTATATGGACCATTGTCTCTTGAACGGTGCTGTGGGCAACCCTCTGTTGAAGTTCGGCTGAAGGTCCCTGTCTGGTTCGGAGTCAGCCCTCCACATACGGGATTCCTCCATACCTGCCGTCTGGGTTCTGTGTGCACAAATCCAACCAACTGCAGACTGCGTAGAATTATAGTATTTACTACTGAAAAAAAGTCCTTATGTAAGTGGAACCTCGCAGTTTGAATCACATTGTTCAGAGGTCAATTGTATACAGAATAATAGGACTATTCAGTCTAAAAGGCCAAGCACCACAACATTAACCAGCTTTTTCACTGGTGTGTTTCAAAGTTGACGGTATGCATCAGGCTGCATACTAAAAAAGCAGAACTGTGAACTACCAAATTAGATGTTCTGAGTGAGGCTCAAGAATCCTCAATTTTAGAAAAAAGAACTGAAAGCTTACAAACCACTGCAGGCAGCAGCAGATTGGCAGACTTTTCCCCTTTTTCATTATAGCTGTCTGTACTTTCCATATTTTTCTACGAAGAACATGTATTACTTTTATAACCGGCGGAGAAAAGGGGAAACTGTTTTGTTTTTATAAAGGCAGAGAGTTGGTAAAAGATGGCAAAGAGCTTGCTTCTCTGTTTTTCAGTGCCCCAGTGTCTACATGTGATGAAAAGAGGTCACGTTTGCTTCTGGGTGATTTCTATGCCCCAGAGCCTAGACTGGACCTGAGAAAGCACTGGTATGTTTCCTAAAAGAAGGATGTGAGGGGAAAACAGTGAAGAGTCATGTTGTTAGACAGGCTATGTGTATAAATACCAATTCATCCATGGGTTCAGCAATAGTATGGGGTATGTAACATGAAACAGGATGAATCTGAAGTTAAGTTCTATTCCCATCACTTACTAGCAAGCTATTTAACACCTTTGAGTCTTAGATTGCATATCCATAAAACAGGGCAAATAATAATATTTTTTTCATATGGTTGTTGTAACAGATAATGCATGTCTATTACTATAGGGTTTCCCAGGTGGCTCAGTGGTAAAAGAATCCACCTGCCAATGCAGGAGACATGGGTCAATTCCTGGGTCTGGAAGCTCTTCTGGAGAAGGAAAAGGCAACAAAGACTAGTATTTTTGCCTGGAAAATCCTATGGTTGGGAAGCCTGGTAGGCTATAGTTCATGGGGTCACAAAGAGCTGGACATGACTAAGCATGCACAAGAAGAAGAAAATCTATTACTATCTGCCAGGTACCATGCTCGTAGGGCTTGAGGATACAGAGATAAACACAATTCATGTTTTCCAAGATTACTATTTACACCTTTTTATTTAAAGTGAAGAACTAGGTCAATAATTCTGATAACCCTCCAACCAAAGAAACCAATTTAATGAACCAATTTAATAACTGGGGCATCTTAATTATTTGCTTCAGATGGTTGATTAAATACTGCCTCAGTGAACACTTCTATCTTGTGGCAGGACAAGGCCTGGCTTGACCCAGGTGATAACAAGACACTAAGAATTCAAGTTCGGTTTGGCTTCTATTTGTACATGCAAAACCTATCATTTTAAGAACAGTCTGATTAGCACTGGAGTGAAGGTCTGGGCTATGTTCTATGTCAATGACATCAGCTATTAAAAAGTACCATAAAGTCCACTTTCAATTATAAAATGCTCTGTAAACGCTGAACAAAAATAAAACAAGAAAACAATCCTCTATGTAATTTCATGTCGCTAGACAATTCTTTGGTTTCACACTTCAGTAAGAATACCTTTAGAGATCAGAGATAAAAGGAAAAGAACCTGACTGTATTCTAGACAGGCCTAGTATGATTAGATCCCATGTTTAATCCCACTCCAGTCAGAACAATGGGAACCGTTTGGCTCGAGTTTAAGATGCTTGAGGATAAATTCTTAATAAATTAGTATAAATTCTAGATATACAAACATGGTTTAACTGTTTGTTTCAAGCACACCAGCTATAGGAAGCAGTCAGTGGTGCATCTTATATGGAAAGAAAAGTAATCAATATATAATGGAGAAAATGGCTATCATTAATCGCATGATGAGAAGCTGGTTACACTGAGCTTAGCATGCTATACTTTTGATTCAATGCTTTCTGGGAGACAGAGCAGAGGGAAGGAAAGGAACAGATCGATGTGTTTTTTAAGTTTCAGGTTTCCCTGGGGTGAACTATGAAAGATGACTGCATAGTCACCACAAAGGAAAGCTGTGAAGAACTCACGTGCTTCAAATTTCCTAAAAATCCAGCCTGGACACACACACATACAAACCCCTAATTAACGACATCTTTTCATTTCCCTAAAGTCTAGAATTGCTGAAGACTGCGTGGAGAATTTTGAGCATGACTTTACTAGTGTGTGAGATGAGTGTAATTGTGCGGTAGTTTGAGCATTCTTGGCATTGCCTTTCTTTGGGATTGGAATGAAGACTGACCTTTTCCAGTCCTGTGGCCACTGCTGAGTTTTCCAAATTTGCTGGCATATTGAGCGCAGCACTTTCACAGCATCATCTTAAAAGGCAGAAGCACCAGAGATCAAATTGCCAACATCCACTGGATCATGGAGAAAGCAAGAGAGTTCCAGAAAAACATCTATTTCTGCATCATTGACTATGCCAAAGCCTTTGACTGTGTGGATCACAATAAACTGTAGAAAATCCTGAAAGAGATGGGAATACCAGGCCACCTGACCTGTCTCTTGAGAAACCTGTATGCAGGTCAGGAAGCAACAGTCAGAACTGGACATGGAACAACAGACTGGTTCCAAATAGGAAAAGGAGTACGTCAAGGTTATATATTGTCACCTTGCTTATTTAACTTATATGCAGAGTACATCATGAGGAACACTGGGCTGGAAGAAGCACAAGCTGGATCAAGATTGCCGGGAGAAATATCAATAACCTCAGATATGCAGATGGCACCACCCTTATGGCAGAAAGTGAAGAGGAACTCAAAAGCCTCTTGATGAAAGTGAAAGAGGAGAGTGAAAAGGTTGGCTCGAAGCTCAACATTCAGAAAACAAAGATCATGGCATCTGGTCCCATCACTTCATGGGAAATAGATGGAAAAACAGTGGAAACAGTGTCAGACTTTATTTTTTTGGGCTCCAAAATCACTGCAGATGCTGATTGCAGCCATGAAATTAAAAGACGCTTGCTCCTTGGAAGGAAAGTTATGACCAACCTTGATAATATATTAAAAAGCAGAGACATTACTTTGCCAACAAAGGTCCGTCTAGTCAAGGCTATGGTTTTTCCCGTGGTCATGTATGGATGTGAGAGTTGGACTGTGAAGAAAGCTGATCGCCGAAGAATTGATGCTTTTGAACTGTGGTGTTGGAGAAGACTCTTGAGAGTCCCTTGGACTGCAAGGAGATCCAACCAGTCCATTCTAAAGGAGATCAATCCTGGGTGTTCATTGGAAGGACTGATGCTAAAGCTGAAACTGCAATACTCTGGCCACCTCATGCGACGAGTTGACTCACTGGAAAAGACTCTGATGCTGGGAAAGGTTGGGGGCGGGAGGAGAAGGGAAGGATAGAGAATGAGGTGGCTGGATGGCATCACCGACTCTATGGACATGAGTTTGAGTAAACTCCGGGAGTTGGTGATGGACAGGGAGGCCTGGCGTGCTGTGATTCATGGGGTCGCAAAATGTCGGACACGACTGAGCGACTGAACTGAACTGAACTGAACACAAGTTCTGGATCCCCAGAGGTCTGTCCCTTTTAAAACTAGGCTCACCTCAGCAACACACAGACACACAACCTCATGTGGACCTGGGCCTTATTTACCAACCATCACTGGTGCTCCTTCCCATCCTCAGCCTCAATCCTAGTAGCTGGGGTTTGATATCTCTTGCTGTTCCTCTGGTCTTAGAACTCGGCCCACTCCTGGACCACAACACTTTGATCCTCGTCCTCATTCCTGACCAGGACTCTTTTCCCTTCATCTGGCCTTGTTGCTTCTCTGTTGGACCTAACTGTTTAAAGGAACGTGTCCTCTTGGGGAGCCTGAGCGGATGACGCAGCTCAGCCCCTTCCCCTCTCTTACTCCTTTGCTGCCTCAGATCAGTTTGCTTTCTGAGCCTGGACTTCTATGTGTTTCATTTTTTTCAAGGTTGAAATCATTTGGACTTATTTATAAGCGCTCTTCTGGCTATTTGCAGAAAAGAATGAGAAAAACCAAAACACAAGAGGGCAGGAAAATAACGAATATCCAACACAGTTTCTAGTCCCCCAGACTCACTGAATCAGAAACTCTGGGATGGGTCCAGTATGCTATATTTTAATAAGTCCTCCAAGTGATTTTCATGCACACTAAAGTTTAAGAGCCACTGATCTGAAGAAAAGAGGGTATCTGACGAATATTTTGGACAAAATGAGGCATCTCATTTAGAAGTCTATATTACTGACACTGAAGAATGTTTTATACATTCTGTGTCTTAAGCCACAGCTATGGTATAATTTTTATGAAATATCCTAGAAACGTATTTCCACATGAAAAAAGGTCTAGAAGGTTACATAGCAAAATGTTAACAGTGGTTAACTTGAGGGAAATTCATTTTAATTTCCTTTATGAATATTTGTATTTTTAATCTATAAGCATATATTATTTTATAATTGAAAATAAAAAAAGGTTAATCTAGGCATCTTCCATTTCTCTCTGGCAAAGCTGAGATGTAAAAATTAACTCAGCGCCCAGCAGCCCTCAGTGTCTGGACTAATCAAGTTTTGTGAGGCTTCAGGGAATTCCTGAGGAAGCGAGGCAGAGACAGTGCTCAGAGCTCCATGGCTCAATCAGTGCATCTACGTAAAGGTGCCACAGCAGGAGACAACAGGTCCCAAAGCCTGAGAGCTTCTGCCCTTCTTAAATAGGCCAACATAAGAAAGGGATGGTAGGGTTAGGAGGGAAGACAGAATAGACTAAAAATGCATGGATTCTTTTGGAAGACGCCAGTTTATTTCTGGGAAAATTTTCTTTGTTGCAGAAATTATCTATTTAAGTGTCCCATTTTTCATCCCCTCTTTGTGATCTGACAGTCATTCTGCAATGACGTTCGTCCTTCTTCGAGCTGGCTCCAGGTAAAAAATGGCACACACATATGGTGGATGAGAAAGGGGCTTGACAATAAAACAGACTGATGGAAAAGTATCCAGGATAAGACAAAGAGAAGATGAAAGAAAGGTGAGTGGGTATAAACATCCTCAAGATCAAGCGAGGTCCTAACAAATATCCTTTAGCTTATGATGCATCGTGGGAAAATCCTGAGGCTTCCATGGGTTGCTCTCAGGGACTACTCGGTCCTTTCACCTCTGGTAAGTTTCCCATCAGATGCACTATATGCATTCATAAGGATCCCAAAGCACTTCACCTGTATTGTCATCTGGCACAGAAGCCACTCGGTATAATCTGTACATATCCTCTTGCTCTTCACTGCCTATAAGCATGTGGGTATGGCAAAAAGAGGGCTTCCCTGGTGGCTCAGAGGTTAAAGCGTCTGCCTCCCGGGTTCGATCCCTGGGTCGGGAAGATCCCCTGGAGAAGGAAACGGTAACCCACTCCAGTATTCTTGCCTGGAGAATCCCATGGACGGAGAAGCCTGGTAGGCTACAGTCCATGGGGTCGCATAGAGTCGGACACGACTGCGCGACGGAACGGAACGGATGGCAAAAAGAGGAAATACACTTGTTTCCTTCAGGATAGCTGCTGTCCCAGAAACCAGAGAAACTTGGTAAAAAAAAAAAAAAAGCTTTCTGCTATCTTTAATAATCAATTGGCTCACCTTCACTAAAGGAAAACTACTTTAATGTAAGTAGTTTTGAGGGGGTCTTTCTACTTTGAGCTACCAAAATTGACAAAAGTTACTCCATTTTATTTTTTTTTTTTGGAATCAAGATGCTCTGGAACCCTGACTACACCAGAAGGCAAGAGGTGTTACTGACTGATGTCCCAAGAACTTTCAATTCTGTATAAAACGAAAATCACTTTGTAGACTGGTGACTGCAGCCACGTTCTGAAGAGCCTGTCACTGGCTGTGACTCTGCCTCACACAGTCTTTCGCATTAGAAAATGGAAGCATAATGTGATTATATAGGAGAACGGAGAGGAAACCCAGTGCCTGCAGCATAATAAAAATGAACACAAACACTGGAATCAGATTTTGAATCTCAGCTCTAAATCACACTCTACTTGGGGCTAATGGCCCTATCTCTCTGAACCTCAGTGTTCTTATCAATAAAATGGGAATAAAAGCTAATGTACAAGGTTACTGCAATGATCACAAGTGTGCAAGAGGAGAGGGAGAATGAAGAGTTAGTGCTTAATGGCACAGGCTCAGTTTGGGATGATGGATAAAATTCTGGAGATGGAGGGCAGTGATGCTGCAAAACAAAGTGAGGGTACTTAAGGTCATGGAACTGAACACTCCAAAATGGTTACAATGGTAAATTTAATTTTGTACATTTTACCACAATTTTTTAAAAAGGTATGTAAAGATCCTAGCACAGTGCCTGGCTCTTAGTAGGTGCTCAGGAAATGCCAGTCTAATTCCTCTTATAAAATTTTTTAATTAAAAAAAAACGACAATACAGAAAGTCAAATAAAATCATGCTCCTTTCTCTCTTAAATTGTGAGGCTCTGACTCTCAGGCGAAGCCAGCTGGCACCAGTACTGGGTAGCGCCACAGCGAGTGTCTGGGTAGGAGAAGGGAGGCTGCATGAGTCAATCCCTCAGGCATGTTCAGTCCCCCGTCCACCCCCAAACCCTGGTATGGCACCTCCCAGAACACCAATCCTAGAGCCCCCCGCAACGGCTCGCAAAGAAAGCTGGGAAGCTTAAACCATTTCCCAGACCAGACTCCAGGTCATGAGGACAAAGGCATTCACTCCTTTGTCCTTTGGCAGCTGGTTCCTGTAAGTGGGAGAGTGACAAGACGCTGGTACTGAACAACAACTGCATAGGCCTAAGCTTATTCCAGTCTCCAGCATTAAGCTGACTGTATCTCTGACGCCTTTGGCTGAATTTAATGGACACAGGGACCAGTAGTCTCAAAGGCCCAGTAAAGGAAGATTAAAAATGCACTTGTCTGCAGTTCAGAGAAAACAATTAATGATTATGTGTTGTAAGTCATAAAATAGAGAAGGGGAAAAATAGATGACTTATCTATCTCTAGGCACATTAGAACACTGCTTTTGATGGGCAGGCTTAATTAATCTTGATGCAATGTTCAGACAGACTGTCATTAACATCCCTCGAATTTAGCCCAAGGAGAATGAAATACTTGGGGTACCAGTATCAAATTGAATCCAAAACAATACTTACTTTAGGGTCTGAGCTCTTGAACTTTAACCTTTCCACCAACTCTATCATAGCCGCCTTCAATCCGCCTGAGTCTTTGCTCTAGAAGAAAGGAAAGTCAGGGGTCATTAGACAGCACTTGTTACTCTCTAGAACACAAACAGTATTTCACGGGACAATGAAACGGAAGGCATTTTTTTTCTTCCTATCAGCAAGAAGACTAAACGACTAAGGAAAGCTGTGTTATCCCTTTTCCTCTTCTCTATGGACAAAGATGGCTGGGACATAAATTGCCCAGTGACCTGAGAGAACAATTGGAATGAAAATTAAACACAATTTGTATAGGGTGAGTCACTGCTTCATCTCAGGGCTCAACTGTGCCATTATTCACCGAGGGCCAAAGCTTTGCAAGAGATTTCTATCCAAGATGTCTATTTCATAACCAAGTGATTTTGATTTTAAACTTCTACATCACAAATACAGATGTATGCAATACTAAATATTCTTACAAAAATAAAAACAAAAAAAAATGCCCCAAGATTTAACAGAAATGGCATTTCAGTGTGCTGGTTGAACACAGGTTTTTGAGTCAGACATAAAGAGTTTCAAATTTGGGGTCTACATTAACTAGTTAACTAACCTCAGGCAGGTTCAGTTCAGTTCAGTTCAGTTCAGTCGCTCAGTCGTGTCTGACTCTCCGCGACCCCATGAATCACAGCCCAACAGGCCTCCCTGTCCCTCACCAACTCCCGGAGTACACTCAAACTCATGTCCACAGAGTCGGTGATGCCATCCAGCCATCTCATTCTCTGTCATCCCCTTCTCCTCCCGCCCCCAACCTTTCCCAGCATCAGAGTCTTTTCCAGTGAGTCAGGCAGGTTACTGACTCTCAAAACCTCCTCCCTTTTCAACAAAATGAAGATTATAAAAAGGGTTATTTGGAAGCTTAATTGAAATGGTGTTTGTAAAGGCATGAAATAATATGTGGCACATAGTAAGAGCTCAATAAATGTCCCCTATTATTATTGTTGTTGTTACTGCATTATAATGATTTAGACTAGCACAGTCCAGTAGAAATATAAGCCAAAAATGCAAAGCACATATATAATTTTAAGTTTTCGAGTAGTCAAAAAAACAAAAGGAAATTAATTTGAATACATTTTACTTAATTTAGTATACCCACAATATTATCACCGCAACATGTGATTTCAACATGAGGTATTTTATACATTTTTTTTATACCAGAGCTTTGGAATCTAATGTGTATTTCACACAGACCAATTCAATTTGGATTTACCAAATTTCAAGTACTCTAAAGCCATGAATAGCTTGATTACTGCAATGGTTAGCACAGATTGAAAGCACAGACTAAAGCTACACTGCCTGGATTCAAGTCCCAAATCTACCACTAGATCTGTGTGACCTTTGGCAAATCACATAGCCTCTCAGAGCCTCAATTTCTTTATCTATAATATGAAGCTAATAGTAGTACCCATTTCAGAGGGCTGTAGTAAGATAAAACAAGCTCATATACATCAAGATACCTGCAACAGGGCCTGGCATGTGGTAAAGACAGCAGATGTATGAGACATGTTTATTATTACTGTCTGTCTCTCTCACAATATTTAGAACTCCTTAAAGGTAATAACTGCGTCTTTTCTCTGTATCTGCGGCCAGCATCGAGGCGGTTTAAAAAGTGCGCTGAACAAACGAATGAATGCATATGCAATCTTAAGACACAGACGCCTTAATAATAATCCATGTGTGCAGCGCTGGATGAAAAGTCACGTGAATCCGTCTGTGCTCTCATCCCCACTCCTCGGGGCTAGGATAGAATCTTTACCCTCCTTTCACCAGTGATGGAAAGGAGGTATGAGAAAAATCAAGCCATTTTTACGGGTAAGGGACAATAAATAAGTGTAATATAATCAAACATGACAAATATCTGTTCTTCAAAGTTGGCCTCAGAATCAGTGATATTTTCCCAATTTGGGAGGAAAATTCCAATTTCTCCAAAACAGGACATACTTAGTAAGTCTCCATCATACAGATTAAAATAGACTAAAACCTAAATCCTCCCCCCCCCCCACCCTCCATTCTCTCCCAAGTCCACAGTAAAAGTCTGATGTAACCTAAGACGGATATCTGCTTTCGATGTGCTCTCCAGACACAGCTGACATTCCTACCCTAACTGTGGTTCTAAGTTTTAGTTTGTATTTTCAAGATGATGACATCACTTCCCAAATTTCATCACCAATTTAAATCCTTAATCTCTGGTCTCACAGCAGACAGGTGGGAAAAGGAATCTGGAGGTCACATACCAGCAAATGTGTGAGACCCAAAGTACCTAAAGAAGGGTTAAACTGCCAGACACAATCCGCTTTTATGAGACGATCAGACAATAACGCCTGTCTGCTGATATCATTCCTCTAACCTGATTCTCATTGGCTGAACAAGCAGGTCACTTGTCCCTGGAAAGCTCTCTTCCCCCACATCCCAGCTGCCAGCACCCATTTTAAGCTCTTCAGCAAGAGCCCTGATATATTATGACTTCCCCACCACCCTGCCTCCCCCCACAGCTCTAGAGAACAGAAAGGAATGCACTAAACTGTGTCTTAAAACATTCAGAAGAGAAACAAGATGACGAAGGAATCCCTAAGAAGCAGACAGCCTGTTTGCTGGCAGATGTGCCTTGTGAGGGGAGATAAGGGAACCCTTAGCCTTCTTTCATAAAAATCCAGTGGGTCAGCAGAATCCTTCCTCCTTTTCACAAAGCAACAGCAGCACTGCCTACCAGGCGAGTGACAGAGGAGAGGCAGAGACCCTTCCTTCAGGAAATTCACCCAGACCACTCCCCACCCCGCTCTCTTTGAGGATATTCTCAAAGATAATTGGGATCTATATGGAGCCAGCCTCTAAATGAGTGGTGGAAAAACACCGTCCCTAATGGCTTAAAAAAAAAAAAACAACTACCCTCCCCGCTAAATAAGCAGTTGGGAGACTCTCCTCTGACAGCTGCAGGGCCGAGGCAAGACTGAAAATGGACTACTCTGGCCCCAAAGCCACACACCCCGGTCCCTTCCTGCACCTCAACAAGCCTTGCACACAGATGCTCAGGGTAGTACACCCAAGTTCTGGGAACATCTCTTTCAAACATTCACCCTGGGCCACATCTGGAACAGAACGCACATATCAGAAGTGGGGTCTAATGGTTTGAGTCATCTTTTGGAGGATGGGCTCAGAAAAAGCCTCTGCAGGCCCTGAAAGCAGGGTCAGGACATTTCATCAGGTAATTCTTGGATTCTGGATACTTGGGAGAGTGGTCAAGAAGGGGTGGTGGTGGTGGTGTAGTCGCTAAGTCGTGTCCGACTCTTGCGACCCCATGGACTGTGGCCTGCCAGGCTCCTCTGTCCATGAGATTCTCCAGGCAAGACTACTGGAGTGGGTTGCCATTTACTTCTCCACTAGAAGGGGGCAGACATGGGCAAAGGAAGGACCCTGGTTGTCTATGCCTAAGGTGGCATTTGAGTATGAGTGTCTCCAAAGCATCATGTGGTAAGTTTGCTGAGAGCACTCATCAGTCAAAAGATAACTGGAACAGGTCATATTTACATACTTCCTTACTGTGGTGGAATGGAAGAGGTGCCTCTGAAACTTGTGTTCTAACTGAGAAGTCAGAAGAATGCCAACTTTGGACATGTGTGGATCCATAAATGGCCAGATTCTGCTGTGTCAGTCCTTGGGGCAAGCACTGTGAGTGGTGATGAAGTGAGTATCTCCTGCTGCTGCTCTTCCTCACCTCCTTCCCACATGTGAGCCTATCCTTGTTTATGACCCTCTCTCCTCCCCCAAGAAGAGTGTAGATTAAAACAAGACAAGTGCTCTGTTGTGACACCCACCCCTCAAATTACAGAGCTGGTCACTAGCAAAATCAGGATCAAAAAGATCCAAATGACAAAGATTTATAACATATACAAGAGAAGAGGCTGGTATCAGGAACACATGGAAAAATTCATAAGGGATTCCGATAAGTAAGAAAAAGCCAAATAAGCACAAAAGAAATCCCAACACAAGATATGAACATAATAGAAATGTGAAGTGGCTAATACACATATGAAAAGATGTTAAAAGATGCTCAAACCTACTTGCAATTATGATATCATTTCTTATCCAAATCAAAAAAAGTTTTGATAACGCCAAGCGATGAGAGACTTTGGGGAGGTTGGGGGTTTTCATATGTTGCTGCTGTAACAAAGCTACTTTGAAATCACATGCCAAGCAAGTCCATTTTTCACTTTCTTCCCTTGAGAAACACTAACATGTGTCAAGGAGGTATGCACAAAAATAATTATTGCAGCACTGTTTTTAACAGTAAAATCCTGGAAATATCCTAAGCATCCATCAATTGTGGGTGGCTAAATAAACTATGGAATTACAAATGAGGTCTGATATGGCAAATAAAAAGAATGAAGTAGACCGGAATGTACACAGCAACACACAATGCTGAATTTTAAAAAACTTGCCAAACAAGGCATACTGTATCATTTAAGAAATATAAAACTATTCTATGGGTTACGTATGTATGCAAAAGATCAGAAAAGCAATGACTTGGGGCGACTGGTAGTGGGAATAGTGGTAGGAAGAGTCTTAGACTTACTTAAATGTATTCTTATTGTCTAATTAGGATTGAATACACAAAAAGGAGGGGGAGGAGGAAGGGAAGACCGACCCAGAGTTTCTGCTTCAAGTGTCTCTCTCCTTGAATTTGCCTTCGTATAAATATCAGGGCACTGTTCCCTTTGTAGCAAACAAGAACCAAAGGTATAAGAGAAGATTCTCCACCTAGGATTCATATATCGATTTCAGGGAGTTTGAAATCCCCAAACTATACACAAGATTTGGAAAGTACATGCACTAGTCTATGAAAGGGGACTTGTTCCCCCAAAGTTTAATTTTCCTAGTGTAAAGGGCATTGCATAAAGAGAAGGGAGACCCAGGCTTCATTCCTACTAATTGATATGTGAACTTGGAAAAATCATTTTGTATCTCAGAGTTTCTGTTTCTCAACTTGTAAATGAGGAAAGGGGGCCAAATCAGAACCTACAAATTTACAGGCCACGGCCTACACAACTTTTGTTTTCTTTTTAGTGCTGTCCCACACTAGCATGCTAGGAATTTTAAGTTAATCGCCAACACTTAAAAACCAGGAGATATGACATAACAAAGATTGCTAGCTTCTTCTGAAAATCTGAAAGGTCTCACTATACTGGGCTCCCTTTCCACACAGCAGCAACTGGCGGAAGCTGAACAGCAACTACCCAAGGCAAGCTCCCTTCAGTACACCACAGTTACCCTGGATGGCTTCTCATTTACATTACCTTTCTGTTCCCTGTAGACATCTGACCTCTAGATCTGATAGATAGAGTGCCTGATGAACTCTGGACGGAGGTTCGTGACATTGTACAGGAGACAGGGACCAAGACCATCCCCATGGAAAAGAAATGCAAAAGAGCGAAATGGCTGTCTGAGGAGGCCTTACAAATAGCTGTGAAAAGAAGAGAAGCGAAAAGCAAAGGAGAAAAGGAAAGATATAAGCATCTGAATGCAGAGTTCCAAAGAATAGCAAGGAGAGATAAGAAAGACTTCCTCAGCGATCAATGCAAAGAAATAGAGGAAAACAACAGAATAGGAAAAACAAGAGACCTCTTCAAGAAAATTAGAGATTCCAAGGGAACATTTCATGCAAAGATGGGCTCGATAAATGACAGAAATGGTATGGACCTAACAGAAGCAGAAGATATTAAGAAGAGGTGGCAAGAATACACAGAAGAACTGTACAAAAAAGATCTTCCCGACCAAGATAGTCACGATAACGTGATCACTGACCTAGAGCCAGACATCTTGGAATGTGAAGTCAAGTGGGCCTTAGAAAGCATCACTACTAACAAAGCTAGTGGAGGTGATGGAATTCCAGTTGAGCTATTACAAGTCTTGAAAGATGATGCTGTGAAAGTGCTGCACTCAATATGCCAGCAGATTTGGAAAACTCAGCGCTGGCCACAGGACTGGAAGAGGTCAGTCTTCATTCCAATCCCAAAGAAAGGCAATGACAAAGAATGCTCAAACTACCGGACAATTGCCCTCATCTCACACGCTAGCAAAGTCATGCTCAAAATTCTCCAAGCCAGGCTTCAGCAATATGTAAACCGTGAACTCCCAGATGTTCAAGCAGGTTTTAGAAAAGGCAGAGGCACCAGAGATCAAATTGCCAACATCCGCTGGATCATGGA
Source organism: Moschus berezovskii (assembly GCF_049115385.1). Taxonomy (NCBI): domain Eukaryota; kingdom Metazoa; phylum Chordata; class Mammalia; order Artiodactyla; family Moschidae; genus Moschus; species Moschus berezovskii. The sequence continues at coordinate 70,521,692 of NC_142473.1, read as the reverse complement.
GAAAGCAAGAGAGTTTCAGAAAAACATCTATTTCTGCTTCATTGACTATGCCAAAGCCTTTGACTGTGTGGATCACAGTAAACTGTGGAACATTCTGAAAGAGATGGGAATCCCAGACCACCTGACCTGCCTCTTGAGAAACCTGTATGCAGGTCAGGAAGCAACAGTCAGAACTGGACATGGAACAACAGACTGGTTCCAAATAGGAAAAGGTGTACGTCAAGGTTGTATATTGTCACCTTGCTTATTTAACTTATATGCAGAGTACATCATGAGGAATGCTGGGCTGGAAGAAGCACAAGCTGGAATCAAGATTGCTGGGAGAAATATCAATAACCTCAGATATGCAGATGACACTACCCTTATGGCAGAAAGTGAAGAGGAACTCAAAAGCCTCTTGATGAAAGTGAAAGAGGAGAGTGAAAAGGTTGGCTTGAAGCTCAACATTCAGAAAACAAAGATCATGGCATCTGGTCCCATCACTTCATGGGAAATAGATGGAAAAACAGTGGAAACAGTGTCAGACTTTGTTTTTTTGGGCTCCAAAATCACTGCAGATGCTGATTGCAGCCATGAAATTAAAAGACTCTTGCTCCTTGGAAGGAAAGTTATGACCAACCTTGATAGTATATTAAAAAGCAGAGACATTACTTTGCCAACCAAGGTCCGTCTAGTCAAGGCAATGGTTTTTCCCGTGGTCATGTATGGTTGTGAGAGTTGGACTGTGAAGAAGGCTGATCGCCGAAGAATCGATGCTTTTGAACTGTGGTGTTGGAGAAGACTCTTGAGAGTCCCTTATACTGCAAGGAGATCCAACCAGTCCATTCTAAAGGAGATCAATCCTAGATGTTCATTGGAGTGACTGATGCTAAAGCTGAAACTGCAATACTTTGGCCACCTCATGCGACGAGTTGACTCACTGGAAAAGACTCTGATGCTGGGAAAGGTTGGGGGCGGGAGGAGAAGGGGACGACGGAGAATGAGATGGCTGGATGGCATCACCGACTCTGTGGACATGAGTTTGAGTGTAGTCCGGGAGTTGGTGATGGACAGGGAGGCCTGGCGTGCTGTGATTCATGGGGTCGCGGAGAGTCGGACACGACTGAGCGACTGAACTGAACTGAACTGTAGACATCTGAAGTTGCCACCCTTAGCAGCAATTCGGAGAGTTTTTTTTTATCTCTAACGGCTTTTGTATTTGAACACCAAGAAAGGTGGCATGTCTTTCTTCAAAAGGATTCAGAATACCTCATAAATACATGTCCATCCAAAACACAGAATTAATATAGTTCATTCTGATGTAAACATTCTTCGAAAAATGGGCAAGAGGTAGAAACAAAGGTGGAATATGGCAGGTAAAGGGGGCATCAGAACAGGAAGTGTTTCTTGACAAGTTTCAGAGGAGTCAGTCTAGTGTAATGCCTCTTACTAGCTGGGGACCAAAAGAAGTCATGTGTCAGCAGAAATGTAAAAATCACATAGTGTCTTAAACTGGCTCCTAAAGACTGAATTCTGTATTACAAAGAATCTGAAGATACTGAGTTGCAAAAGAATACTGGCTGCCTGTTTGTTGTTTTTTTTCTATCCCAGTGGCTTTGCATTGGTACCATGCTTTCAAAAAGAGAAAAAAAAAAAAAAATCAATCCAACTTTCTATCATTTTCACAAAAAGGTTTTTTGGGGAGAAACAATGGAAAAGGATTGGGAGACAGAATGTATAAGAAGTCCTTCTAAGGAATCCAAACATAAAGCAAAGTCCTGACAAAAGGAAATTAAACTGAATTTAGTATCACCACACCATGTCCAAAAATTCTTTTCCAAGTTCTTCACATGACTTGATTTTCCAACTCCAAGTCCACTCCTATGTTAGGTAACCACCTTTATACAGTTGCTCAGACCCAAAATCATTTTTTGGGTCTGAGAAAACCTGTCACCAAGTCTTTTCAGACTTAACTCTAAAACCTAGGCCAAGTTCAATTACTCTTTACCATCGCTACTACTCCCTGCTTCTTTGAGGTCCAAGAAGCAATACCACTCCCCTCACCTACCCTACAGTCCCTTCTCCGCATAGGCAACAGAGTGAAATTTAAAGGTTAAAATATAAAAGGGTATACATGACTTCCATCCTTCACACACGTGAAGTCAGAGTCTGTCATTCAACACAAGTTATACCCTACCAGGGTTCACACAGACCCAAAGGATGGAGAGGAAGACAGTAAGGGTGCCTATAATGGCTTCCCCCACTTGTCCCCATTTCCTACTGGAAAGAAAACTGAGGCTATTTTCTAAGCAGAAAGAAAAGGCTGTATTGCCCCTGCCTCCTCTCTGCTTCTATAAAAATTTCCCACAGTTCAGAATGTAAAACAGAATTTTAAGAGGACAACCAGCAAGACTTGTGAACCTAAAATTAGACACAGCAGCTGTGTTTTGGTTAGCTAGTGCATAAGGCACCAGCAGGACACTGAGATACTCAGGAGCCTCTGCTCTGAAGACAGGTTTTTCACCAGCCTGCCTACCCACCAGAATAGAGCAGGCGGCAGGAGCAGAAGGAGAGGGGGCTGACCAGTTCCCACCCAAAGAAACTTGGTGTCCGAACTTCTGTCAGACTAACTGGTCTGGAATTGAACTCAGAATAGAACCAGAGATGGCTCCGTAGGTGTAGGAAGAGTCACTAATGGCTGAGGGATGATTATATCCCAGGTACTGTGCTGAGATCTTTACGTGTATGTATTATTTGGTTTTCACTACAGCCCTAAAAGGAGAAGCAATTATTATGGCCATGTTACAAATGATGAAACCAAGATTGAGAGAGAGGATGAATTCTCCAGCAGGACACAGGTAACCAGTAGCAGAGCCGGGATGCAAAGCCACGGAGGGCAAAGCTGCGACATAGCTGGGTCCTTCATATTCATCCTCCCACTTCTCCTTAGTAAGACACTCCAGTGTTAGCTGGACACACCACGGCCTGAAGAAAAGGCTGTTTCCCAGCACCCCCTCTTGCAACTAGGTAATGCCATGGGGCTGAACTCTGACCACTGAAATATAAACAGAATGTGTGCAACTTCTGGAAGGTTCCCTTAAATAAAGGATCTCTTCCCTTCTTCACGTTCCTGCGCCTGTTATCCTGGAAGTCAGATGTACTGGCTGGCCCGCCAGTAGTCACCTGGGTCCATGACGACGACTGTACCCTAGGGATGCCATAGCAGAGGCAGAAACAGCCTAGATTCCTGCTAACTTCATGATTCCTCCATACCAGCTTTAGACAGCCTACTTCCTTTTATACAAGAGAGAAATAAAATATCCGTCTTGTTTGAGCTGTTGTTATTTTGGACTTTTCCACATTACTTCACTATTTTAGATGCAGCTGAACTTAATGTAAATCCCTATGCAACAGCCTCTTTCCTTGATGCCCTGTGATTATTAGAGATTATTATACTTCGTATCATACATTTACCAAACATATCATGCACACCCACTCTCCAGCAGGCACTGTGCTAGGTGCAGGGAACAGAAAGATGAAGAACATACAGTCCTAACCCTAGAAGGAGAATTGATCACACACACAGGACACAGAGACGCTGGGAAGAAATAATACTGATCTAATATACTGTGCGGAGAAGGCAATGGCACCCCACTCCAGTACTCTTGCCTGGGAAATCCCATGGACAGAGGAGCCTGGTAGGCTACAGTCCATGGGGTTGCTAAGAGTCGGATATGACTGAGCGACTTCACTTTCACACATTGGAGAAGGAAATGGCAACCCACTCCCATGTTCTTGCCTGGAGAATCCCAGGGACGGGGGAGCCTGGTGGGCTGCCGTCTGCGGGGTCGCACAGAGTCGGCCACGACTGACGCGATTTAGCAGCAGCAGTATACTGTGTACAGGCTGTGCTATGGGAACAGAGGCCAGCTGCCTCACTAGTGAGCGCTATCTACCCAGGAAAAGCGCACCCAGCAAATACCCACCTCAACACTGCCTCCTCTAAGAAAGCGTTCCTGCTTACATGTTTCCAGCGGAAATGAACTTCTCTTTTCTCTGAGCCCCCATGCGTGCATGCTAAGCTGTTTCAGTTGTATCTGACTTTTGCGACCGTATGGACTGTGGTCCCTCAGGCTCCTCTGTCCATGGAATTCTCCAGGAGAGAATACTGAGCCCCCGTGACATATTATTTGTACCTCTTTTCTCATATTTACACACAAATAGGCATGTGAAAAGAGTATAAGCTTTCCGATGTCAGCAATCTTTCTTTTTCTCAATATCTGTCACAGAGCTCACCATTAAGTGCTTAAAAATTCACATAAATAAAATCAGCTTAAAAATACCAGTTTTTGACAATAACGCTAACTATATGCTATAGTCTGGATATATTTTCTCTAATATTCTATTGAAGTCAAAAGCAGATTACTCTATCTGATCAAAAATTAGCTAAATATATCTGAACTGAGTTTAATTTATAAATACATGTTCAACAGGAACAATTTAGAATAACACAATGCACATCAGAGTCATTGCCCATATGGTTATTTGCCATAATTCATGGATATAACAGCGTATTTGGAAGCTTTTGCTTGCTTGGTTTTAATTTTTTTCATTCTTGATTAATTTCTGACATCTGTAAAGGGCATCAATATTGATTTTTTTATCCTGATATCATGCTGGCTTGATCCCTAGCATAGTCTCACACACACACACACACATAGGGGCAACGCTCTCATCTCTACCCCACAGATCTGGACTAAAGTATTTGTTTCACCCCTCCTCTGTGCTGCCTGAGGTCATGAGCATCTGTGCTCCTTCCTGCCACATGACAGGTTTAGCCTCTGGCTCTGGATATTAAAACACACAGCAAGAGCGTGAAACTGAGCCAGTTATCCCAGACTGAACTGTAACTGCAAGCAGAAGACACACCGACACCAACAGATCTCCAGCTTCTCAAATGTGGGTCAGATGCACGGGAAGAGAAAAGGCGGAGGTTATCAGTGGACAGACAGGGCACCCTCCATGTTGTGGGCTGTGTCAAGAAAAGGTGGTATCACAGGCACACAGTCCTTTATCCCCAGAGTGGCTTAAGAATTACAGACCTACTACACCAGCAAACTTACCCTGAAAAGTAATCGTCTGATAGCACAGTAAGTCTATTAATCCATTCTATTCTGATTGAAAGGTTGGGGAAGAGAAAAAGAGGGCACTTCTTGGGAGAGAGAGCAAGGAAAGTCTAGACCTATTCTCACAAGAGTCGTCTTGACAGTATGTACTCTTAATTCCATGGTCTTCCTTCTACAAACCAGTAACTCCAGTCTAACCATGAGATGAACAGGTGACAAATCCCAAGAGAAAGACATTCTACAAAATACATGACCATTCCCAAAGAATTTTATCTTAGGCTCAGTTCAGTTCAGTTCAGTCGCTCAGTCGTATCCGACTCTGCAACCCCATGAATCACAGCACGCCAGGCCTCCCTGTCCATCACCAACTCCCGGAGTTCACTCAGACTCGTGTCCATCGAGTCAGTGATGCCATCCAGCCATCTCATTCTCTGTCGTCCCCTTCTCCTCCTGCCCCCAATCCCTCCCAGCATCAGAGTCTTTTCCATGAGGTCTTCGTCACATGAGGTGGCCAAAGTATTGGGAGTTTCAGCTTCAACATCAGTCCTTCCAATGAAGACCCAGGACTGATCTCCTTTAGAATGGACTGGTTGGATCTCCTTGCAGTCCAAGGGACTCTCAAGAGTCTTCTCCAGCACCACAGTTCAAAAGCATCAATTCTTCGGCACTCAGCTTTCTTCACAGTCCAACTCTCACATCCATACATGACCAATGGCTAAGGCCAATCACAGGTATTTTCTGAAGAATCCCACTTCACAGGTGGCTCCAAAATGTGGCAACATGGTGAGAAACACAGCTTCTTGTTAACCTACTTCCTACTCCTCTTTCATTCCATGCTGGCCTTTTTGCTGTCCTTCCAATACCCCAAGGTCACCTCTACCTTTTTTCTTAATTCATAGATTATAAGTGTCATTTTAATAATAAAGATAGGGGGAAGAGTCATACCCTTAACAAAATTTGATGGCTTTATTGATGCTTTTGAACTGTGGTGCTGGAGAAGACTCTTGAGAGTCCCTTAGACTGCAAGGAGATCCAACCAGTCCTTTCTAAAGGAGATTGATCCTGGGTGTTCACTGGAAGGCCTGATGCTGAAGCTGAAACTCCAACACTTTGGCCACCTCATGCGACGAGTTGACTCACTGGAAAAGACTCTGATGCTGGGAAGGATTGGAGGTGGGAGGAGACAGGGACGACAGAGGATGAGATGGCTGGATGGCATCACCGACTCGATGGACATGAGTTTGAGTGAACTCCGGGAGTTGGTGATGGACAGGGAGGCCTGGCGTGCTGTGATTCATGGGGTCGCAAAAAGTCGGACACGACTGAGCGACTGAACTGAACTGAACTGAACCCTGCACTTAACCCTGCAGAAGCCCTCTAGGTTCTCTCTAATGAAGTTCCAACCACCATGAGTGCTGAATCCCCTATTACCTTAGTCTTAGCTTTTGTCTTCTTGTGTCTTAGTCTATACAAATAAATGGGGTTTTCCAGGTGGTGCAGTGGTAAAGAATCCACCTGCCAATGCAGAAGATGCAAGAGACACTGGTTCAACCCCTGGGTCAGGAAGATCCCTGGGGGAGGAAACAGCAGCCCACTCCAATGTCCTTGCCTGGAAATGCCATGGAGAGAGGAGCCTGGCGGGCTGCAGTCCAGGGGGTCGCAAAGAGTCGGACGCAACTTGAGCACACACACAGAGAAATGACACTGAGTGAGGGTCTGTGCAGCCAGCGCTTACGGTTCTATTAGGAGACGCCCCGAACCCGTTCAGTCAGGAGTAAAGCTATAAACAGGGACACTACAGCAGAGATTCAACCTTCGGTCTCCCTACCAGAGCTGGTTCTTACAAGCTGACTACACAGGCAGAGCCACTGGCCATTAGGAGGTGCAGCAGGGGCATACCCCCACCTCCAGCCCCTCCAGAGTCACAGCTGTCCTGAGCATGTGCCTGAATCCTCCCAACCACCCTGCTACTAGCATCCCCTCCCTGGGCTACCCGCTGCAGTTGTTCCCACTGCCACTTAACCACACATTCTTCCCTCCTAATATCCATCCATTTAAAGGCACATCCAAGGACAAAGGGAGTGGCTTCAAAACCTTTGGATCTGTCCATCGCAAAGCAATGTTAAAATCGCCACAGATGCTTATAAGTACTTGCTGGGTTCTGTCAATCACTTCTCCCTTTGCTATTTTATAAGACTCCACCTTTTCTTCGGGTGATCTTAAAATGAACTAGACAAGTGCATTTCAAGCCATAGAACTTGACCCGCTAGTGTGCAATGAAATCAATTTATTGGGAGAATCTAGAATTTTGGAGGGGACAGAAGAGAAACAGAACAGAATATATCATACGCAGTAAGGTTAATAGTGTTCCATTTGCATTAGTTAAATGAGTGTGTGTGTTTGTGTAAACTAGACCACAATGTAAACTATATTTCCCCTACTGTAAGTGATGTTCAAAATGATTTTTTAAATTGCTGGTCTAGAATTCTGAACATATGTAATTGCACTTACATTGTTCAACCAAAACAATTCATTAACTATAGCTATGAATGCAAATTCCCATGGTAACATAATTTTCGCATGAAAATATCCATGAACCAGATCAAGCTCCTTTGTTAGACTCCATGACCTATTTTCAGAATCAGAAACTATGGTCACAGTAAGAGAAACCTGCGTGTCTGAGATGAGGCTCTGACCCAGAAGAGAGGCCATAATATGCGCTGTGTAACCATATTTCTATGATAAAGCTGGAGCACAGGCTCAAAACAAGTTTGGACCCACAGACTCCTTTGGAGACCAAATCCTCTGCAGCCGAACTGGAAACACAGCACAGGAGGAAAGGCAGGACTGGAAAAGTCATTTCAGTGACCAAGGGCTAAACTGACCCCTTCAAGGTGTTCGCCTTAGTCCTTCTGGCACGCACAGCCTTCAGACTGCCGCTGCCTAGACCCCCTCCTGCTCTACCATCACCCCGGTTTTCTGACCATTCTGGCCTGCCTACTCTTAAGTTTGCTTTACTCTAGCCCTTGGCAACAATTTGATCCTCTACTGCCAACATAAGCCACTCACGGTCCAGTCTGGTGTTGAGATCTCAAAACATATATTGTTTAAATTCCTCTTAACTCTAAACTTATACATTTAGCAAGACTCCCCCTGTAATAATGACAAAGAAAACAACTAACATTTAAAGAGCACTTACAGTGTGCCAAGCACTGGTAAAGTTTTATCACAAACTAGATTATTTTACTCTCACGGAACACTGCTTCTTAACTCTATACCCATTTTAGAGATATAAAAACACAGCCAAACTGTTAGGTAACTTGTCCAGGGTCTAAAAGCCAGTGGCAGAACTAGGATACTTCCGTCCCTCTCTAAATCCACAACATTGTTTCATTTTTTCTTTATATCACTTACTACATGCTTATGTGCCCATTTGTTCTATTTCCTTCCAATACAATGTAGACTCCAGCAGAAGTACAGACTTTTTCAATCTTGCTATACTCCCAATGCTTAGAAAGCACTTGCCCTTGGCTGATGCTCAGTAAATATTTGGTGAAAGAATAAATGCAGTATAACAAAGATTCTCTTCTCTAGCCATTATCATGCCAAAACACTTTTAATATTCTAAGAGACCTACTCTCTTGTCAACAGGTAAATGTACACTGGCCTCAAAATATATGAAACCAGACATGAAGTGAAACTAATTAATGCTGCAATCAAGCTCTGACCAAGTTCAAATTTTTACTGGGTAAAAATGATCAGCCCCTCATCCTAGCTCCCTTACAGAGCAAATGGTATGCCCTTTGTGAGGGCGGGAAAATATGACTCTAGTATCTAGAGTTCTTTTAAACAGAGTGTCTAACATTGAATGAAAAATCATGAGAGATGAGAAGAATCACGAAAATATGGCATATAATCAAGAATCAGACTGCAAAAGATAAAGAGAAATGGATTTTTTTTAAAAAAGAGCTCTAGGTTAAAATAGGTGCTCGAGCTGAAAAACAATATCATAAATTAAGAATTTAATGTCTGTGTCTCCTTTCCTGCCCTGCATATAACACCATCCTACCATCTTTATAGATTCCAAGAGGTTTAAAAGGGAAGGGACATATGTATACCTATGGCTGATTCATGGCGATGTATGGCAGGAACCGTCACAATATTGTAAAGTGATTATCTTCCAATTAAAAATTATTTTTTTTTAAAAGTGAAAAAAAATTAATGACTGACACTCATTGGAGTATTTTCAGCTGAAATAGGTAAGTAGATAAATAAACAGGGAGGTCTATGGAGTGAGTTCCAAGACATACTACTAAGTGAAAGAAAGCAACACATAAAAGAGAATTTCTATTGCTCCAGAATCCACAATTCAAGTTTCACCATAAGAAAAACATGAAACAAATCCAAACTGAGGGACAGTCTACCAAATACCTGACTGGCACTCCTCAAAACTATCATGATCAAAAACAAAAAACTATAATATGGCCAGAGGACCCTGGCACTGAAGTCATCAGAGAAAAAACTGGTAAAATTCTAATAAGGTTTAATAGTACTGTCCCAACGTTAACACAAGCAGAGTATAAGAAACAGCTCTATTGATCTGAGTACATTTACTGATCACAAGAAACCGGGATGTGCATTTGATTATAGGCAGAAAGTGGTGTCGGGGGGAGGGGGCTGCCACTTCAAGAGTACATGAACTGGGAACTTTCAGAGTTTCAAGCTCGTTTTAGAAAAGGCAGAGGAACCAGAGATCAAACTGCCAACATCCGTTGGATCATAGAAAAAGCAAAGTTCCAGAAATCCATCTACTTCTGCTTCACTGACTACGCTAAAGCCTTTGACTATGTGGATCACAACAAACTGTGGAAAATTCTGAAAGAGATGGGAATACCAGACCACCTGACCTACCTCCTGAGAAACCTGTACGCAGGTCAAGAAGCAACAGTTAGAACCAGACATGGAACAATGGACTGGTTCCACCCTGCTTGTTTAACTCACATGCAGAGTACATCATGCAAAATGCCAAACTGGATGAAGCACAAGTTGGAATCAAGACTGCTGGGAGAAATATCAATAACCTCAGATATGCAGGAGACACCACCCTTATGGCAGAAAGGGAAGAGGAACTAAAGAGCCTCTTGATGAAGGCAAAAGAGGAGAGTGAAAAAGCTGGTTTAAAACTCAACATTCAAAAAACGAAGATCATGGTATCTGGTCCCATCACTTCATGACACAGATGGGGACACAGTGACAGACTGTATTTTCTGGGGCACCAAAATCACTGCAGATAGTGACTGCAGTGAAGCCTTGCGTACTGCAGCCCACGGGGTCGCAGAGCCGGACAGAACTGAGTGACGGAAGGTACACAACAAGGGGTCCAAAACAAGTCGCACACTTCAGTCTCCGCAGAAGCAAACTCAAATCCTCTTTTGAAGAATCCAGCTTCATGCCAAGGCTTGGGAAATCCCCCAAAAATAATTTGTTAAAGGTAATGAAAAGTCACTCAAATGTAACAAGCACAAAAGCAAACAATGGAACCTGAAAACCGCCACCAAAAACAACAGCTGGCAGAGAGAGGGCTACAAAGTCTTCGCATACGGGAAACATCAGTGACAGATTATACATCAACACGGTTATTGTTCTTAAAGGACTAAAGAGGATAGCGACAGTATGAAAAAGGCAGCAAAAGGATACGATTCATAAATCTATACTAGCATATGTGAAAATTTAAACAAAATGGACCAACTTCTAGGAAAATGTAACTTATCAAAATTGACTCAAAGCAAAACAGACAACCTACACAGGCATATAACCATCAAATAAATTGAATCCATAGTCAAAAATATCATAAAAGAATAACAAAATAAATTCTTTATCTCTCTCATTTCAGATGCAAATGGTTTCCCTGGTCAGTTTTATCAATCATTCTAGGAAGAAACATTCCAATCTTATACAAACACTTCCAGAACATTAAAACAGGAAGAAAATGTATGAGAAGCAATACATCCTGACTCATACTACGAAGCCAACACAACCTTGATAGCAAAATCTCAAGAGGACATTACAAGAAAGGAAATTTACAAGCCAATTTCTCTCATAAATATAAATGAAAACGCCTATATAATTAATAAGCTAAATTCAAAAACATAAGGACACTTCATCACAACCAAGTTGAGTTTACCCCAGAAACGGCAGACTGTTTTAATTGAAAAATATAATAATAACGAAGGGATGAAAATAAGACTATATATATGTACATACCTGTATTTGCAAAAAGAAACACTTGAACAATAAGTGAAAAAACTAATAAAAGCAGTTATCAAAGGTGAAAAGGAGGTTTTTGAGACATATGAACATAAAACTGATTTTCAAATTATTAAGTACATCAATTAATGCAATTCATCACATCTGCACAGCAGAAGAGTAAAATCACATGAACATGCAACAGATGCAGAAAAGGCATTTGATAAAATTCAATATCCATTCAGTACTAAGAAAAACCCTTAAACTTGGACTAGAAGGGAACTTTCTTAATCTGATGCAAGGTATCTGTGGGAAAAAAGCTATACCACATTTGTGAAATGTCATGAATTACCCCTCAATTAAGAACAAGGCAAAAATACCTACTATCAGTTTTATTCAACATTATATTGGCGGGCCTATCCACAGCATCAGGGCAAGGAGGGAAAAAAAACAAGCCTAAGGACTGAAAAGAAACAAAAACTGTCCCTCTTGAAAATAATATGATCATGTGTATAGAATAAATTTACAGATTTATTGTTTAAATAGTACAACAGTTTAAATGAAAGTCAGTATATAAAAGTTAGTCATATTAACATATATATATATATATATACACACACATCGGAGAAGGCAATGGCAAGCCACTCCAGTACTCTTGCCTAGAAAATCCCATGGATGGAGGAGCCTGGTAGGCTGCAGTCCGTGGGATCGCTAACGGTCGGACACGACTGAGCGACTTCACTTTCACTTTTCACTTTCACACATTGGAGAAGGAAATGGCAACCCACTCCAGTGTTCTTGCCTGGAGAATCCCAGGGACGGGGAGCCTGGTGGGCTTCCGTCTAAGGGGTCACAGAGAGTCGGACACGACTGAAGTGACTCAGCAGCAGCAGCAGCAGCATACACACACACAATTAGGGAAAAAATTAAAAACATTTTTTACAATACTATAAAACTGCAAGTACCCATGAATAAACTTCCCAGTAATGTATAAGATCTCCAAGAAGAAAAAACTATAAAACTTTATTGGGAGGCAATGTAAAAGACCTAAAAAAATGGACCAGATGACTTCATTTTGTAATGGCATTAATTCTCCTTGTATCGGTTTATAATTTCAATACAGTAAAAAAGTTTTGCAAACTCTGTTTATTTTTAATATAGAACTTCATGGTATGATTCTAAGAAATGTAAAAGGCCAAGACTGGTTAAGACACTCTTTTAGAAGAACCAAGTGGACAGACTTGCTCTACCAGATATTAAGACATGTTACTAACTTCTGGTAACTAAGAAAACATGCTGCTCATGCAAGAATATACTAACAGATCAATGGTACAAAACAGAAGCGCCAAGAAACACACCGCACACTTATGGGCATTTGATAGATGCCTGGTGGCACAGCAGATCAGTACAGAAAGGAAAGGCTTTTTGATAAATGCTGCTAGAGTAACTGGCTATCTGTACAGGGTGAAAAGTCAAATTGAACAAGACACAAAAAGAACTAATGATAAAGGAAGTTACTGATGTTTATTAACTTAAAATGAAGAACTTCTCTGTTCAAGGCACAATTCTTTAAAAAATGAAAAGAAAAAGAGAGTAGAAAATATTTATAATCCATAAAACAAAGAAGTCAGTTATATACGTGTGTGTGTGTCTGTAAATTCCTGTAAATTAATGAGAAAAAGACAACCCAAATGAAAAATGAGCAAAAGACTTGAACGAGTAGTTTGCAAAAAAAAAAAAACACAAATGACATTCAAAGTAGCTTTAAATTTTAAACAAGAAGAAACCATGACATATACATATCCATATGACTGACAAAAATTTAAAATTCTGTAATAACAAGTGTTGGTGAAGATACTGAGAAATAAGGAACTCTCTCACACTCTTCATGGGAATGCAAATTGGTACAACTTTGGAAAACAGTTGGCAACATCTATTATTGAAGATATGGATAGTGTGTGACCCAACAATCACATTCCTAGGTTGATATTCCATTTAAATGTATGTAGATGTGCAGCAGGAGATATATGTAAGAATGCTTACACCAACACTATCTACAATAATCAGAAGCTCCAGAATTTAGAAATCAGATATTCATCCTTGACAGAACAGGTAACTTGTGGCATATTTATAAAATGGAATTCTACACAGCAATGAATATGAACACACTACAGTCACCCACTGGATGATTCTCACAAACACAACGTTGAAAAAATGATGCAAATTCCAAAAGAATGTTGATAACAATACAATAGCAGTATCAACTGTGTCAAGTTCAAATAAGTTTAGAAATGCATAAATGTGGTAAAATATAAAGATAAGCAAGGAAATTACCACCACAAAAGTCAGGATAATGGCTACCTATGGGAAAGGGAGATGGCTATAACTGGAAAATTATAAAAAGGGCATTGGGCTTCAATAGTGGTACTAATAATCTATTCCTTCATCTAGGCGGAAGTTACATCAGTATTTGCTTTACGGTTGTTAGACTGTGCATATGTTTTTCATACACTGAGTGTGCATTTTACAGTTTTAAAAAAGAGGAAAAATCCTAATTTGTGGATTTCGTTATCAAAGTATTTGCTGTCCCAGTGGCAGCAACTCCAAGGTTGCTTAGAGAAACAAAAGATGTCACAGTGACAGTAAGCTAATGAACTAATCACTGATCACTCACTTTCCTGCCTGGTTAACTCCATATGTCTCTCTCACTGATTGTAAGCATCCACAGTATAAATAAAAGTCAAATCATCTTCAAATTCATTCAACAAATATTTATTAATATTTATAATATTTCCATACACTGTTCCAGGGGACCAGCAAGATTCAAGATAAACAAAGGCACTGCTCTCCTGCAAAAGATAAAGGACAGGGGAACCCCCCACTCCCAGCCGAATTTTGCCTCCACCCTCTCATTCTCTTTTCCAAACAAGTACCAAAGATGAAGAACTAAAATGGACCTCAGGAATACACATGAAGCTATCATCAAAACCGAACCTTAGGGAGTCTTTTCATTACAGAGGAACCACATGCTTCGGTTCTCTGGCTAAACTATGGTTTGCCACGTTTTCAAGTAGGCAAAATGACTGCCTTATCAAGAACCTTAAGTCAAGGCACTAGTCTCAACAATGGAGATGATGTGGGAACTGGCTTAAATGGAGTCAAAATCCAACGGAACGGCATCCAAAGACCAGAGGCTTGTCATTTTCCAGACACTGTACCCTAGACTTTGCGTGTATATTTATTTTTCTCAGGTCAGAGTCCAGAACTTTTATCTGATTCTCAAAGGACTTCAATCAAAAAGGGGTCATTAAGCACTGCTCCCAACAAGTTGAACAGGCCAGCTTTTTAGGGACATGGTGAATATGAGTGTGGCCACAGGCAGGCCTCCTGAGTTGAAACCCACGTGTCCTGACCTCTGGGCCTACGCGCCAAATGACCAATACTTACTCTTAGTTCCTCGAAGGCTTCATCGAGGGTGGAGAGGTGGTGGCCATGGTGAGCCCCAATGACTGGGCAGAGCACACAGATGAGCTGCTTGTCTTCCTGGCAGTAGGTACTCAAATCAAGCCCGTGGTCCGGACACTTCCTCTTGGCCACTCTCTCTGCTTCCATTTCTATTTCGGGGTCAAACTCGCTTTCCGCCTCCGTCTCCCCCTCGGCCTCGGAGTCTCCGTCTTCCTGGTGGTCGTCCTCGGCTTCGCTCTCCTGCTCGTCCTCCATCTCGTCCTCGCTGTCGTCCTCCGCCTCGCTCTCCTCGGCGGGCTCACTGTCCTCCTCGGACTCGCTGTCTAGGGCCTTCTCATTCTGCGCCGGGGCCTCGACCGCCTCCTCCCGGGCGCCGTCCCCGCGGGCCCCCGGGGTCCAGGCCCGGGCGGCGCAGTGAACGTACTCGGCCAGGTGGTGCCCGAGGAACTTCCGCCCGTGCGCCTCCGCGTGGCGGCGGCAGTAGCAGAAGCCGCACTCTCGGCACACTCGCTCGGCCCCCGGAGCCTCGTCGGGCTCGCACTCATCGCACGTGCCGTCGTGCGGCAGCTCCTCGAAGGCCGCAGCCCCTCCGGAGGCCATGTGGAGGCTCCGCCGCGGCCCGGGCCTCGGGGCCACCGACCTCGCCGTCTAGCCTCGGGGCGGCCTCCACCCCGGCCCGGGCCCGTCCCGGGGGCTGGCCGCGCCGAGTCCCGCCGCCTCGGGGCCGCTGCGGCCTGCTCCCGGCAGCCCGCGGGCGGCGGAGCAGCGAAGGGCCTTCCCGCAGGCCCGGCCGCTCGGCGTCCGCCGCGCTTCCTGCCGCGGCGGGGGCACTTCCGGCGCGGCCGCCCCGCGCCCCCGTCGGCCCCCGCGCCGCGCCGCCCGCTCGGCCTCCCGCTGCCCCCGGCGGGATCGCGGAGCCGCGGGGCCCCGGTTCCACTTCGCCTCCCCGCCTCCCCCCCAGTCAGGCGGCCTCCTTTCACTTCCTGAGTCACTTAAAGTGGCGATGGTCCTTTTCTGCGTTTCCCGCGGGGGCTCGGCATCCCCGGAAGGAGGGGAAAGATGGACGAGGAGGCCAGGTCGCTCTGCTCACTCTGGAGGCGGGAATTGCGCCCCGCCTCCTCCACTCGCTCTCTGGAAGTGTCAACCTTTTTCAGGTCACTAGGCAGGTGTACAGGTGCATTTCAGCAGCCTCCTTCCTTCGAATTTGGTGCTGACCGTCTCAGCCCCCGCTGCTGCCTGATCTGCAAGGCGCCAGAACAGAGTGTTGTTTACCAGACTGAACCTGACCCCTTGGGGTTTCCAGGGGGAAAGGTTGTGTTTGTTCCTCTAGGCTCAGGAAATCGGAGTCCGGACGAGCAAACACATTTTCAATCTAAAGCAATACTACGCTTTGTCTATTTGCAAAGTCTATTTGCATTCTTGCTCTCTTAGGGGCTCCGAAACTCTAGAATGGTAACCTCTGCGCTTTTTTTTGAGAGCTTGCTTTGGGTTTGGCTGAGATGTCAGTGAAAGTAGGTAGGGAGAGACAGTATTTGTCGAGTGAGACTTCTAGTATGCAGTCTTTATCCTTTATGTAAGGAGACCATCTGGATTCAGACTGGTTCCGGGAGAAAGACAGAGGACTGTTATTTATTAACCAATACTGAAGAGCCAGGAATTGAGCTGGATTTTTTTTGGCTCTTTAAAAGCCAAGTTTGGAGGAGCCACTGCCCAAGGACCCACAAATCCTGGTACCACAACTTACTGGTTTTGCAACTATGGAGAAGTTAATTGATCATTCTGTTTTCCACTTATATGTATATATATATGCAAAGTGGAAATAATAGTAATTCCTACTCATAGGCCTATTTTTTGGATGAAATGTAAAGGTACCTGCCTTGTAGAAGTATTCACTATATTTTAACTGTTATTGGCACAAATTATAATTAGTGCACATAAGACCCTTCACACATTTTGGCTGGCTGCTGTTTTAAGCAACTCCCCACCTCTAACTCATATATATGTCTCTCCATTCATAGAAGAGCTTTTGATTTGTTTATTTGGGAGTGGAAATGGACATTTTGATCTAGTCTGGGGAGAAACTGAGATATAATTGAGAAGAAGGGAGGGAACTGAGATGGTGTCTGTTTTTTATTGATTCACTTAGACACATCTGGTCCCATCACTTCATGGGAAATAGATGGAAAAACAGTGGAAACAGTGTCAGACTTTATTTTTTTGGGCTCCAAAATCACTGCAGATGCTGATTGCAGCCATGAAATTAAAAGACGCTTGCTCCTTGGAAGGAAAGTTATGACCAACCTTGATAGTATATTAAAAAGCAGAGACATTACTTTGCCAACAAAGGTCCGTCTAGTCAAGGCAATGGTTTTTCCCGTGGTCATGGATGTGAGAGTTGGACTGTGAAGAAGGCTGATCGCCAAAGAATTGATGCTTTTGAACTGTGGTGTTGGAGAAGACTCTTGAGAGTCCCTTATACTGCAAGGAGATCCAACCAGTCCATTCTAAAGGAGATCAATCCTGGATGTTCATTGGAGGGACTGATGCTAAAGCTGAAACTGCAATACTTTGGCCACCTCATGCGACGGTTTGACTCACTGGAAAAGACTCTGATGCTGGGAAAGGTTGGGGGCGGGAGGAGAAGGGGACGATGGAGAATGAGATGGCTGGATGGCATCACCGACTCTGTGGACATGAGTTTGAGTGTAGTCCGGGAGTTGGTGATGGACAGGGAGGCCTGGCGTGCTGTGATTCATGGGGTCGCGGAGAGTCAGACACGACTGAGCGACTGATCTGATCTGATCTGATCTGAGACACATTTGAGCTAGGATTTATAGATGATCTTCACAAAAATGCGAGGGGATTGGGGGGGAGATGTAAAAATCATTTAAAATAATTTTTAATACCTGTAGCTATAATGTATGTTGAATTTCTGTGCAGCTTTTGTCAGAGATTTTCTTTTGAAAAAAATCTTTTGTTTTATTAACCTCAAAGCAATTCTATAGAATGTGAAGGAGGGAGAATCCAAAGGTTCATTTTGTTCCATACACATTTCTATTTTTTTTTTTGCAGTTCATTTCTCCAGAAATTATGCCTTTTGTTGTCATTATTTGGCTTCCCAGGTGGCACAGTGGTAAAGAATTTGCCTGCCAATGCAGGAGAGGTAGGTTTGATCCCTGGGTTGGGAACATCTCTTGGAGAAGTTCATGGCAACCCACTCCAGTATTCTTGTCTGCAGAATTCCATGGACAGAGGAACCTGGCAGGCTACAGTCCATGGGGTCGCAAAGAGTTGGACAGGACTGAGCATGCACACACATTGTTATTATTGTCATTATTGTTTGTTCTTAATTTTGTCTGACAGAAAGTTAAAGTATCATATAATTCAGTATCTGACACTTGACAAGCCTTTTTGGAGTCCTCTGTGGTAAGAGGGTCTTAGAGACAGAAGTTAATGGAACAGTTAAAAAGGGACTTCATAAAATTCTGGAGATGGAATATGGCAGACTCACAAGATGGACTATCTGTATCCCTCTGCACAGAAATCAGAATTGTCTGATTCCACAGGAATTGGAAATTTTGGGGGAATGTAGAGACAGAAACGTATTATAATCCATAAACTATAATCCATTACTGCATAAAAATACTTCAAAATGTAGGAGCTTAAAACAATGAACAATTATTACTTCACTTATTCCTGAGCCAGGATTATAGGAGTGGCTTAACTGAGTTGTTCAACTCAGGGTATCTCAAGAGATTTCAGTGAAATGTTGACTGAGTCTGTAGTCATTTGAAGACTTGACTAGAAGTGTAGGATTTGCTTCCAAGATGGCTCCTTCACATGGCTATTGTCACGAAGCCTTGCCATTTTCTGTTGGGTTGCTTGAATGTCTTCATGCTATGGCAGGTAAATTCTCCCAAAGCAAACAATCCAAGAGGGGACAAAGTGAAAGATACAGTGTCTTTTTTTTTTTTTTCCTTTTTTGGCTCCACTACATACTTGTAGGATATTAGTTCCCCAACCAGGAATAGAACCATGCCCACTGCTTTGGGAGCATAGTCTTAACCACTGGAACTCCAGGGAAGTGCCTACAGTGTCTTATATTGCAATGTCTTATAATGTCTAAATTCAGACATGAATTTAATGTCTAAAATCATTTCCAACATAGCCTATTAGTTATGGAGGGGACTATTTGTGCAGGTCATGAATATCAAGATGTGGCAATCAGGGGCATCTTTAGGGCGGGATATCATATTCTGTCCTTTGTTGCCTAATGATTTATGGCTCTCTTAAACGCAAAATACATTCACTTCCTCCCAAGTTGCCCCAAACTCTTAACTCATTATATCATCTACTCGAAGTCCAGAATCTTATCATCTAAAACAGGCCCAGGAGTGGAAGAGGTTCCTAGAGCTGTGTGTGTGTGTGTGTGCGTGTGTGTGTGTGCTCTGAGCGACTAGTGCACACACACACACACACACACACACACATCCTAGGAACCTCATCCACTCCTGGACCTGTTTTAGATGATAAGATTCTGTATTGTGGACCCTGAAGTTCTAACAACAGGAAGCAGACTGACAAACTACACAGCTGCAAACATGAGTATCTCTTTATGGAAGAGGAAGGATAATTCAGAGAGCAGAAGCAAGAGCCCAAGGGGTATAAAGTCAAAAGCCATGGAGAATCATTCCCAGGCAGAAGTAGGATTGAGCCCTAATCAGGGCACTTCTAACACGTGTCTAGAAGGATTTTTAGGACTGTTACGGAACTCCAACTCTTCTGTGCCTCCTATCTTTTCTTCTTTTTGAACAGGAGTGTCTGTACTAATTATCTGAAGCTCATCCCACCATTGTATGTTGGGTGGCATTCCTGTGAAAAGGAGGAGTTGTATATAGGACACTACACCTGGGGCTTCCTGGGTAGCTCAAACAGAAAAGAATCTGCCTGAAATGTGGGGGACCTAGGTCGGGAAGATCCCTGGAGAAGGGCATGGCAACCCACTCCAGTATTCTTGCCTGGAGAATTCCACGGACAGAGGAGTCTGCCGGGGTATAGTCCATGGGATTGCAGAGAGTCGGACCCAACTGAGTAACTTAGCACTCACTCATCCCTTGCTTAAGTCCTCAGTAAGTCTGCTGGTTAAAATATAATTCTCAACTTTTAGGCTGTGAGTCAGCCTCCAGCTGAACTTAACTTCTCTTTTCTCTGACCCCCTGTATGTGTGTTCTAAGTTGTTTCAGTCATGTCCAACTCTCTGCAACCCCATGGACTACACCCCGGCAGGCTCCTCTGTCCGTGGAATTCTCCAGGCAAGAATACTGGAGTGGGTTGCCATGCCCTTCAGAGATCTTCCCAACCTAGGGTCTTCTACATTTCAGGCAGATTCTTTTCCGTTTGAGCTACCCAGGAAGCCCCAGGTGTGTCCTATATGCAGCTCCTCTTTTTCACCTGAATGCCTTCCAACATACAATGGCGGGACGAGCTTTTGATAACTGGTACAGACACTCCTGTTAAAAAAGAAGAAAAGATAGGAGGCACAGAAGAGTTGGATTTCTGTAACAGTCCTAAAAATCCTTCTAGACACGTGTTAGAAGTGCCCTGATTAGGGCTCAATCCTACTTCTGCCTGGGAATGATTCTCCATGGCTTTTGACTTTATACCCCTTGGGCTCTTGCTTCTGCTCTCTGATTTATCCTTCCTCTTCTATAAAGAGATACTCATGTTTGCAGCTGTGTAGTTTGTCAGTCTGCTTCCTGTTGTTAAAACTTCAGGGTCCAAAGTCTCCTTTTCATTTTGTACTATCTCTGTCCCATTTACTCCATGCTGGCAGTGTTTTAGCCAGTATCATTCGTTTAAAAAGTTTGTGAGTCTCCTGTGAATCTAACTGGTGGTCCATTCCACTGGACAAAAGTCATACCTGCAAATCTCTGAGGTAAGCTCTTCTCTGCTCTGGAGGCTCATTCTGCTGAAACTGCTGAGGTACAATACACTTAAGTTGCTATAAAGCCCTATTGTTTGTCTGAATGATTCTCTGAGTCACTGCTGTAGATCTTTTTGAGATCTGAACAAACGGTTTTACAGCCACACTGTCACCTTCATCATCTGATGATGTTTTCCTTGCAGCACCCTAGAGTTTATTTTTAACTGGAAGTCGTTTCTTCATTTTAGTAATATTTGCCATCCGAAGAAGATAGGGATTTTTCAAATCTAGCCAGCCCTGGGTCCTTTTTTGAAATTTGTTTTTTATATTATCTTTTTCTTCTCACATTTTGCTATAATCAGGAAGGAGACTTCAGTCAACACCTTCAACACTTTACCTGGAAATGTACTTAACTAGAATATCCGATTAATTAGGCAAATTTTCCCCTTTCCACATTATTGCAGGTGACAGTGTTGCTAAGTTCTTGCCATCACATAACAAATACCCTCTTTCTCCAGTTTCCAGTAACATTTTCCGCATTTCCCCTTAAGCCTTTGTCTATAGTTTTTTTCAAAACCCATCAGGGGGACTTCCCTGGTGGTCCAGTGGTTAAGACTCTGTGCTTTCATTGTAGGGAGGTTGGGATTGATCCCTGGTGGAAGAACTAAGATCTTGCATGCCTGTGGTGCAGCCAAAAATAAAAAGCAGGATTCTCGTAACAGTTTCTTCAAGTTTCTTCAGGCTTTTACGATACTCTCCTCCAAGTCCTTCTATTACAAAATCGTAGCTCACTCTGCTCACCAGATAGCCAGTGAATCCGAGACAAGGTTTTGGGACTGCCAAGCTACTTTATTTGGGAGCTGGCTGACACAGAAGATGGCAGGGTAACACCTCAAAATAACCAACGTTGGGGCCTGATTGCCAGGTTCTCATATGGCTTAGAGATGGGGGGAAGCGAGGAAACAAGTAGAAAGACTATTCAGTCTTTGCAAACCTCCCCTAGCTTGGCGAGCTTCAGGCAGGGGAATGTGTTACTCTTACTTCCTTACAGTCCTTCACAGGTAGGTGGTTCCGGTTATCAACCTGTGGCAAGCCATTGTGTAAGGCTACAGTCACAAAAGCAGCAAGATGAGGGTTAAAGTCACAGACGCAGATCCAGCATAAATTCAAAACTAACCCTTCTTGGTTATAATTCCAACTTTTCCCTCTATCTAATTCCAAACACAGTCCAACATTTTAGGTTATGGTTTTGTTATGGAGTGAGCATGTGAGTGAGTCGCTCAGTCGTTTCCAGCTCTTTTCGACTCCACAGACTGTAGCCCACCTGGCTCCTCTGTCCATGGAATTCTCCAGACTGAAATACTGGAGCGGGAAGCCATTCCCTTCTCCAGGGGATATTTGTAACCCAGGGATCAAACCCCGGTCTCCCACATTGCAGGCAGATTCTTTACTGTCAAAGCCACCAGGGAAGTCCAAGAATATTGCAGTGGGTAGCCTATCTCTTCTCCAGCCAATCTTGCGGACCCAGGAATCAAACCGGGGTCTTCTGCATGGCAAGTGGATTCTTTATTATTACTTATATAATAATAAATATATATTAGTTGTCTATTGGCTCAGACCATAAAGAATCTGCTGGTAATGAAGGAGATCCTGATTCAATCCCCAGGTCAGGAAAATCCCCTGGAGAAAGAAATGGTAACCCATTCCAGTATTCTTGCCTGGAGAATCCCATGGACAGAGGAAACTGGTGGGCTACAGTCCATGGGATCGCAAAGAGCTGGACAAAACTGAGTGACTAACACTTTCACTTTCACTACATAATAAACTATTCCAAAACTTTGGATCGTCCTGGGGGTACCATACTTGGCACTGGCATTGTCTTCTTGTTTCAATTAGCAACACCGATAAGATACCTCCAAGATCCTCAGCAGGCAGTACATGTGGAGAGGGGAGAAAAGAACAGAACAGTTTGCATTTGAGACTGTTCATGTGGGACTTTTAGAAATATATGGTTTGTTCCTAAAGTACATAAGAATCTCGTAATTATGAAGGTGATAGCTCCTAACTTGTTAGACATTTGAATATATACACATAAGGAAGCCTAGGTTCAGAGAGGTAAAGAAGCTTGTTACATGTTACCCAGCCATACGGTAGCTAAATTGGGATTCAAACTCAAATCCACCTGACTCCATCTTACCACATTCACTTGTGGTATGAATAGGTGATACCTCCACCCTCCAATTGCCTAACCTCTTCCTAGTAAACTTACCTATCTTAACCTTTCAACTCTGAAATCAGTTTCTCTCTTTCATGTCTTCCAAAGAGACAGTCTGGGTTTAGTAAGATTCATAGCATAGTATATTTAATTTCAGAAAAACCTCTAGAAGTTGAAAAGAGAACATGGTGGAATTTCTAAGTCCACTGCTTTAGGAAAGGTATTTGCACCCCTCAGCCCATCCCATTCTCATGTAATTACATTGTCACTTTAGTGACTGATTTCATTCCCCTTCCCCAAGCTCCTGAGATCACCTAAATCTCCTCTCATGCTGTTATCATATTCAGTTCAGTCGCTCAGTCATGTCTAACTCTGCGACCCCATCAATCGCAGCACGCCAGGCCTCCCTGTCCATCACCAACTCCTGGAGTCCACCCAAACCCATGCCCATTGAGTCAGTGATGTCATCCAACCATCTCATCCTCTGTCGTCCCCTTCTCCTCCTGCCCTCAATCTTTCCCAGCATCAGAGTCTTTTCAAATGAGTCAGTTCTTTGCATGAAGTGGCCAAAGTATTCTAGTTTCAGCTTTGACATCAGTCCTTCCAATGAACACCCAGGACTGATTTCCTTTAGGAGGGACTGGTTCGATCTTCTTGCAGTCCAAGGGACTCTCAAGAGTCTTCTCCAACACCACAGTTCGAAAGCATCAGTTCTTCCATGCTCAGCCTTCTTTATAGTCCAACTCTCACATCCATACATGACCACGGGAAAAACCATAGCCTTAACTAGACGGACCTTTGTTAGCAAAGTGATGTCTCTACTTTTTAATATGCTATCTAGGTTGGTCATAACTTTCCTTCCAAGAAGTAAGCGTCTTTTAATTTCATGGCTGCAATCAGCATCTGCAGTGCTTTTGGAGCCCAGAAAAATAAAGTCAGCCACTGTTTCCCCATCTATTTGCCAGGAAGTGATAGGACCAGATGCCATGATCTTTGTTTTCTGACTGTTGAGCTTTAAGCGAACGTTTTCACTCTCCTCTTTCACTTTCATCAAGAGCCCTTTAGTTCCTCTTCACTTTCTGCCATAAGGGTGGTGTCATCTGCATATCTGAGGTTATTGTTATTTCTCCCGGCAATCTTGATTCCAGCTTGTGCTTCTTCCAGCCCAGCGTTCCTCATGATGTACTCTGCAAACAAGTTAAATAAGCAGGGTGACAATATACAGCCTTGACGTACTCCTTTTCCTATTTAGCCAACATCTTATCTTATTAAAGTCAGTGCAGTGAAATATGATATCCCAATCCTGCCAAAAGAGCAAGAATGAAGTCTGTACTGCTGGGCCTGACTCTTTCTGTTCCTCGGAGGCCTATGGAGATGGATACCAGAATGATTCCTTGGCCCAACACCTTCCTGAACAAGTTCATTTTACCCAATTCTCATATATATGCCCAAGTGGTTCCCTGCTTGTTAGTATTGTAATTCTCCAAATACCTCCATCTCTTCAAAAATAAGTATTTGCAAAGATAGCCCCAGGTAAGCTCTGATCAAGATAGTTTAATTACATTCCTTTAGTATGTTACGTGCTAAATAGTGTTAAATAATTCCTATAACCACAACAGATCATAGAAATATCTCATTTTCATAACCACTATTCCATTCACCCCAAGAATGCAAAAAAAAATCCCACTGATACTTCTATCAGTTTTCTTCAGATACCTTCTACAAAGTCCTTGCTAGTGGAGCCCTTGCCTTGGTTTTAACAGTATGGAAACTAATGCCAAGAGAGTTATTAAGAAAAAAATCCAGTCAATTGTGTGTTAATCTCTGACTTCCTTCATAGTCTCCAAGCCATCTCCCAGATCCCTGAGTAATGCTAATTCTTTTTTGGCAAAAT
This sequence comes from Moschus berezovskii, assembly GCF_049115385.1. Classification (NCBI taxonomy): domain Eukaryota; kingdom Metazoa; phylum Chordata; class Mammalia; order Artiodactyla; family Moschidae; genus Moschus; species Moschus berezovskii. Next base: position 70,496,844 of record NC_142473.1, on the reverse strand, counting down.
TATGTTTTTCAAACTTTTGGAAATGCTTTCTTAGGGGTGGTCTTGGCGTTAATCTGAGTGGGCTGTAGGGAATGAAGGCAGACACTTAATCATCTATAAGATCAATACTCTTTGGGAGTGAGAAAAATCCCCAAATTTGCCTTCCATTATCCACTTGGAAAAGCAGTCACCTGTGGACAGGAACTAATCAAATACTGTGTGTATTAGCAGGTAGAGCACTGCCCTTGTAAATCAGGAATTATGAGAGAGGATCGCCCTGAGACTTGCTCTCTCCGTTCACTTGTTTGTTTTGGAGTGTAGATAGGCTAGTTAATCATACTACTGAGATCATAACCTGTCTTTAGTTCGTGTAATACATCTTTGTTATTTTATTGCACTTGATCTAATTTTATTTTTCCTTTATCTCCATACCTCACTCCCATTACTCCAACTTTTTCCCATAGAATCTCTAACATATTGAATAAAAGTTCATGAATACACATTTCTAAAGTTTTTTATTGTTTTGCTTATTTGTATGTTAAACTTTACATGTATGATGCTCAAGAAAGTTTTCTGTTTCTTTCATTTTCTCACTGAATGTTGTGATTGGTAAAATCTTGGATGTCTACTCCTTGATATTTGGTTATTCTCTGAATTACTGATTTTTGTCAGTCTTATGGATATAAAGTGATAACTCATTACATCTTTATATTTACATTTCTTGGGTTACTAATAAAGATAAATAGCTCTTTATAAGCTTGTTATGTAATGTCAAAATAAAACAATTCAGTAACAAGTTTGACATCCTTTATTCAAGGGAAAACAGTCCATAACCAGTGGACCACTCTTCTGAGGGATTTTGGGCAAGAGTGAGTTTTACAGATCATTAGAAGTGGCAATGTGGGAACAGCATGACTGACTGGCGTTGCATATCTGATCTTATATTTCAAAAGATCAAGGAACGAGGAAATAACTCTACCGTCCAGAGTTGGCTTGGCGTTTGGAGTTGGCTGACTGGATACACTCTGTTTCTGGTCAAGTGGAACATTTTCAGAAACAGGAAATTTAGGTTTGCTGATGAGTGAGTGTTAGTCACTCAGTCGTGTCCAACTCTTCGCAATCCTATGGACTGTAGCCCGCCAGGTTCCTCTGTCCATGGGATTCTCCAGGCAAGAATACTGGAGTGGGTTGCCATTCCCTTCTCCAGGGGATGTTCCCGACCCAGGGATCAAACCCTGGTCTCCTGCACTGCAGACAGGTTCTTAACTATCTGAGCCACCAGGGAATATGACAACCCAAAAAGGAGCAGCTCCATCTTCAGCCTAGACATGTACTTCAATAGTGAATACCCCATTTTTACCGTTTGCCTATTTTTGAGTTCTCTGCCATTTTCCTACCATTTTGAAATCTTTTCTTGTACTTGCTAGTTGTTAACCCTGGTCAGTTTTAAAGTAAATATCTTCTCCCAGTCTGTTACATGGTCAAGAACATTGTATATAAGAATGCTGTTTTGAATGGAGATCTTATGTTTTGATGTAGTCAAATCCATCCTTCTTAAGTCCTGCTCCACTTCAAGATGATAATATCTTAACTCCAACATCTTCTTCTTTTATCTTTATGATTTTACTTTTCACAATAAGCTCCAACTGAAGATCACTTTTGTGTGCAGTTTGAGGTATAGATCCAACTTTATTTTTTTCTATAGCATAAGACAGTTTTCCCAATATCCTAAGTCAATTATAATCCTACCCATGAATGAAGAAATTTATATTATGGAAGATACCATGAGGAAATGACTGGTGAGGTGACTTCCTTTCCCTAAGCAGGCTTCCTAAAATGGTACCTTTTCAAAGAAGAGTTTCAAGGCAGTACATTGCCATAGTCCTTATTCAGACTGTGAAGAAGAGGTTTTAGTTTTGGGGAAAAAAGCAGACAAACCAGAGGGCAACTGACATAGTCAAAAGTGGGAGGGCTATCCTGAAAAGTCTTCACGAAGCTTCTTCTGATAAGGGTAAAAAGAGGGGTGAAACCAGGCAGTGTCAGACTGGGCCATTCACTCATCCAAGAAGTTTTGATTGCTCTCCATGGGTCAGGCACTCTTCTAGGCTCTGTAGATGCAACCACAAAGCAAGACTGATGGGATTGCTGCTGCCAGTACACTTGTATTTCTAGCATGAGTTGACATTCCTACGTTTCTGCTTTCCCTGCTACACTGCCACCAAAATAATTCTTCCAACTATTTGCTGCTGCTGCTGCCAAGTCACTCCAGTCGTGTCCGACTCTGTGCGACCCCACAGACAGAAGCCCACCAGGCTCCCACGTCCCTGGGATTCTCCAGGCAAGAACACTGGAGTGGGTTGCCATTTCCTTCCTATTTATGATATAAATAAATTGAATAAGATATAAAGCAAATTAAATAAGATATACTAATCTCATGAGCATCCATCAGTAGATTTCTATTGGCCACTGCAGCCCTGGCATGCGATTCCTCAGGTCTTCCCTGATTAGACCACATACCTACATTTGCAGCTTCATCCCTTAGCTACTCCCCTACCTCTACAGGCTGATCCCCAATAAAACAAACCATTATGTGTGCTAAACCTCAGGTTATCCCAGATGTTACAGCAATCCCACTGTTTTCTCGTGAGAGGACCAGTCAAAAAAGCTCTGACAGCCAACTTGAATGCACAAATGTTTGGGGATACAGCTGAAAAAATTTTAATGTCTACTTACTATGTCTAACATTAATGTAAATGTGTCAAATTAAATATTACTGAAATGTTAATAAAATAGAAATATTGATTCTTTTTTCTCTCAAATTTCATGAACTATTTAATTCTAACTCTACATTGACAGCTCTGACAACAGTGTCTGTTTTCACCATCACTACAGCCATTTTTGAGTCACAGAATGCAGATTTTCAGAATATATTTTTAGTTCTGTATGTTGTTTGTACACAGAACTTTTTGAAGCCAAGTGATGTGCCACTGGAATCTTTATCACAAGCCACACATATTCATACCCCTTTGCTGCTGCTGCTGCTGCTAAGTCGCTTCAGTCGTGTCCTACCCTTTGTGACCCCATGGATTGCAGCCCACCAGGCTCCTCTGTCCATGGGATTTTCCAGGCAGGAGTACTGTAGGGGGGTGCCATTGCCTTGTCCTCATACCCCTTTATATAGCAATAAACATTTCAAAAAGTCTCCAATGGGTGTATATTTGTATTCTCCATTATACAGCTATGTGCTGTTTTTAAAATGGTCTTTAAAAGGCCAATTCATGATGACATACCCAAACAATTTTGAAGACATATTCAAACTGTGGTGTTGGAGAAGACTGATCAAACCAGCTAATCCTAAAGGAAATTAACTCTGAATATTCATTGGAAGGACTAGTACTGAAGCTGAAGCTCCGATACTTTGGCCACCTGATGCTAAGAGCCGACTCGTTGGAAAAGACCCTGATGCTAGGAAAGATTGAAGGCAGAAGGAGAAGGGGACAACAAGGATGAGATGGTTGGATGGCATTGTTGACTCAATGGGCATGAGTTTGAACTTGAGCATCCAGGAGATAGTGAAGGACAAGGAAGGCTGGCGTGCTATCGTCCGTGGGGTCACAAAGAGTCAAACGTGACTGAGGGACAGAACAGCAACAACATCCCATGCAAAAAATATAGTACTAAATATACTTTAAATCTCTCCCTCCTCTCTCTCCCCCAATGTCATCTTCCCCAAATGGTAATTTATTTTATTTAAAATAAAGTAACCATCAGGGATGTCATATACAGCATAAGGAATATAGTCAATAATATTGTAAGACCTTTGTACAGTGACAGATGGTAACTAGACTTATCGTGGTGATCATTTCATACTGTGTAAAAATATTGAATCACTATGTTGTATACCTGAAACTAATATAATATTACCAGTCAATTATACTTCAATAAAATAAAATGGTAAAATCAAGTAAACAGGAGATCACTTCATAAAAAAATAGACTTTGGAATAAATAAAATATGACACTTTTCTGAAAAATAAGTTTGGGGGAGATTTCTGCCTTACACTTGCCCATAGGAAAGACTGGTTACTATGGTTCCTAACCCATGCCATGCTTTCCATACTCCGACACCTTTGCACTTGCTTTCCCTCTGTCCATCATGCACTTCCCTGTCTCTCACTTAAGCTTCTGCCTGCCCCTGCACCCAACAGTGCTTCTGTGACCATGTTTCATCCATCAGAAAGCTGTTACCTATTTCTGCTACCATGCAGTGGACTCTTTGAGGTCAGGGCTTGTGTCTGAGGACCCTGAGGTCCTTAGCACACTCGTTCTCTTCCATGAAACAAGCTTGAAGTGGTTGACTGGGAGTTAACGGTTGAGGAGGTCATCATATGATTTATCATCCCAACCGGAACACCTTGTTTGTATGTGAAATGAAGCACTGTTGACAATTATGCCAGGACACTAGGCGTGGACCAGAATTGTTCTGGGTAAACCGAGAGATAGTCATCCTAGTAAGATGAGCGGGGAGGTGACTTTGGGTTTCTAGTTTGAAAATAGTAGATCAGTATTTGACCCTTCATTTGTCCAGCTTCATTTCTGCTTATGCCTTCTTTCCCATTCCTCTTCCTTATTTTCTTTCTTCTGCTCAGCAAGACTCATACAAACTTGCTGCACTCTCATCCTTCGCTTTACAAGGTAATTTAAGGATAACAGCCCATGCATCCTGAGAGGAGTGTCCAGTGTGTTGGGGTTGTGTGGGAAGTGCCTTCAATATAGTTCTTGTGAAGTTAACCCTCAAGATTTTTTTCTTTCTTTCCTTAAGTCCTAGTGAGTCCGAGTATGTGCTCAACAAGGTTAAGGTCTTAAATGAGCCAAACCTGTCTTCTCTGGCTTCATCCTGAAATCCCCAATGAACTGAAGGCGCCTTTAAAATATGAAAGGCAGAGTTGGGCTGAATGGGATCACTGCATCCCGCAAGATAGAAAAACTTGATTTGCTGGGAAAATGCCCTTGTGAGTCAGTGGAAGCTGTGTACCATGATGATTAAAAGAGCAAGAATTTTAGAATCAGACATATGTAGATTTGAATTCTGACTCCATCACTTACTTAGCTGGGTGACTGTGAGCACATTACTTAACCTTTTTAACCTCATTTATCTTATTTGTAAAATAAGGGGTTGCACCAGACCTACTTTAGAGGCTCACTGTGAGAATTAGATGAGATAATGCATTTAGCACTGTGCCATGCACACAATAAATACTCAGTGCAAGCTATTACATTGTATGCACATCAACTAAAGTTGCAAAAGCACTCACTATGCCTGTATATAAACAGTTACGTCAGGTTTGATGATCAGAGCAGCAGGCTGAGCATGCAGACTTCTGAGATCTTACCATGCCTGTCTGCCTGTTGAGCTATGTGGCTCTCAGTAAGTCATTTAACTTTAGTTTTTCAGACTCCTCTGTGACATGAGTGAGCTGAAGATGATTTCTGTTTTAACTCCCTATCACTCTGTCAAGTGTGCGTGCACGCAAAGTGTGTGCACAACTTCAGTCATGTCCGATTCTTTGCCACACTATGGACTCTAGTCCTACAGGCTTCTCTGTCCATGGGATTCTCCAGGCAAGAACACTGAAGTGGGTTGTCATGCCCTTCTGCAGGGGATCTTCCCAATCCAAGGATGGAATCCGTATCTCTTACATCTCCTGCATTGGAAGGCCGGTTCTTTACCACAAGCGTCACCTGGGAAGCCCTTGCTCTGTCTCACACCATCCCCAAACATAATGGCTTAAACCATTAATGATTCATGGCTTTCCTGGTGGCATAGATGGTAAAGAGTCTGCCTGCCATGTGGGAGACCTGGGTTTGATCCCTGGATTGAGAAGATCCTCGGAGGAGGGCATGGCAACCCACTCCAGTGTTCTTGCCTGGAGAATCCCACGGACAGAGGAGCCCAGCGGGCTACAGTCCGTAGGGTCACAAAGAGTCAGACATGACTGAGCAACTAAGCACACATATTGCTCAGGATCTTGGGAATTCTTGGCTCAGCTGGGTGGTTCTTCTGCTCTGTGTGATGTTAGCTGGGGTTGCCCATCCAGTTGCTTTCAGCTGGGTGCTCAGCTGGGGCCAGAATATTCCAGAATATTCTCATGTGGTTTGCAGCTGTATTTGTCAGCTTCACTTCTCAAGTCAACTCATCCTCTGGTGCTGTTCTCTCTCTATAGGGCCCTTCCAGCAGAATCACTATGTCCTATTTACTGGGCAACTAGCTTCTAAGAGGGGAAAAAATGAAAGCTTCAAACTCTCTTAGGTCAGAGGTCAGTGTTAGTTCCATTACAGAACATTTGTCAGAGAAACAGGCCAGCCAAAATTAAGGGTAGGGGAAAAGATTTTTACCTCCTGAAGATTTTCAAGTGAAAGTCACTCAGTCATGTCCAACTCTTTGCAATCCCATGAACTATACAGTTCATGGAATTCTCCAGGCCAGAATACCAGAGTGGGTAGCCATTCCCTTCTCTAGAGGATCTTCCCAACCCAGGGATCGAAGCCAGGTCTCCCACATTGCAGGCAGATTTTTTACTGTCTGAGCCACCAGAGAAGCCCAAGAATACTGGAATGAGTAGCCTATCCCTTCTCCAGAAGATCTTCCCAACCCAGGAATTGAACTGGGGTCTCCTGCATTGCAGGCAGGTTCTTTACCAACTGAGTTACCAGGGAAGATTTTCAAAGTCACATTATAAAAGAAGGAGCAGAATGAAAGGGATTGTTGTGATTATTTTTCAAAGCAATCACTTCAGTCCCCATGTTTCATGCTAGTTTTGACTGTCCACATTGAAACCTAAAACTCAGAGGCAGTCCAGTTTCTTGGTTTGATTTATGGAATCTCTGAATTTCCCAGTGAGCTACTAGTATGCTCCAGAATTAAAAACCTACCCTGCTCTCAGTTTAGCCCCGATACAAATCCAGTGTTTTTGCTATCCAATGTCTTCTCAACCTCCTCCTGATAATCAAATGCCCCAATTTCCCTCCAGGAAACTGGTGCAGACACAGTTGGTTACAACCCAGTGGCCACTCCCCATTCTTCCCTACCAGTAGAACCCTGTTTTTAGTTATTTAGATGTTAGTGTCCTCAGTCCAAGAACATGAGCTTTCTTAGAGATAAACATGTGACTCAGTGCTGGCTGATGACACATCAAGGCAAGTCTCCTCAGGGGCCTTCTGGAAAGGATTTTCTTTTATTTATTTATTTTTTAATTGGAGGCTAATTACTTTACAATATTATATTGGTTGGTTTTGCCATACATTGACATGAATCCACCCCGGGTGTACATGTGTTCCCCTTCTTGAAACCCCCTCCCACCTCCCTCCTCCCCATATCCTCCCTCCGGGTCATCCCCGTGCACCAGCCCTGAGCATCCTGTATCATGCATCGAACCTGGACTGGTGATTCGTTTCACATATGATAATATACATGCTTCAGTGCCATTCTCCCAAATCATCCCACCCTCACCCTCTCCCACAGAGTCCCAAAGACTGTTCTATACACCTGTGTCTCTTTTGCTGTCTCGTATACAGGGTTAAGGTTGCCATCTTTCTAAATTCCATATATAAGCGTTAGTATACTATATTGGTGTTTTTCTTTCTGGCTTACTTCACTCTGTATAATAGGCTCCAATTTCATCCACCTCATTAGAACTGATTCAAATGTATTCTTTTTGATGGCTGAATAATACTCCATTGTGTATATGTACCAAAGCTTTCTTATCCATTCGTCTGCAGATGGACATCTAGGTTGCTTCCATGTCCTGGCTATTATAAACAGTGCTGCAATGAACATTGGAATACATGTGTTTCTTTCAATTCTGGTTTCCGCAGTGTGTATGCCCAGGAGTGCAATCGCTGGATCATATGGCAGTTCTATTTCCAGTTTTTTGAGGAATCTCCACACTGTTCTCCATAGTGGCTGTACTAGTTTGCATTCCCACCAACAGTGCAAGAGGGTTCCCTTCTCTCCACACCCTTTCCAGCATTTATTACATGTAGACTTTTGGATAGCAGCCATTCTGACGGGTGTGAATTGGTATCTCATTGTGGTTTTGATTTGCATTTCTCTGATTATGAGGGATGTTGAGCATTTCTTCATGTGTTTGTTAGCCATCTTTCTTGAACAAAAGAAAGAGATTGATAAGAAGAAAGCCCAGTCCATTCCTTCCTAATTTAGGATCTTATTATGTGGAACCAGCTGTGGAAACCACTTTGTGATCATGAAGGGTAAATGCCAAGGACCACAGAGAAGCACTCAGACCCTTGACATTATTAAACTTCAGATTTATCCAAGCTGGAACTCCCTACCCTGTATTTCTTGTAAAGACCCTGTAAATAAGAATCTGTTAGCTACAGTCAAAATTATCCCTCCCCCACACTTGTGAATCTATATGGTCTAGTGATGCCAACACCACCCCTGAGTCCAGAAGGGAACACATGACCCATAACTAAGCAATCAGAATGTGCATTCATCCAACCACAGCAGTTACTTCAAAGATGGGCCAGGGACTCTAGCATAACCCATGCAGTTTTCCCTGGGACTTTAGGAAACAGGGATTCACTCTTTTCTTATTAGACTTAAATGCTGACAGGAAATAGCAGCTAGAGTTTCCGTGGCTGTTTTGTTACCATCTCACTGACTTGAAGCATCAACTCAGGGAGGCAGATTCAAGAGAAAAAAAGGAAAACTGATCCTTGGCAAGATCATTCGAGTCCAGGATCCAGGCATGCATGAAGCCCTGATCCTGCATTTTTCAGTTTATTTGACCCACTCTTTTTGGAATAAGCTGTCCTGATGAGACTTTTGCCATTTGCAAGGAGAAGACTCCCACCTGAGGACTTGCAGCTAATCATTATGAAACCACCCATCAAGCTACCATTTTGACTTGAGGGCACTAGAACTTTAGTCTTCAACTTCTGTTCTTTATCCAAGCTTATTCAATGCTATAGATATATTTTCAGCACCTGTACTTATATTGTCTAGCCATTAAGAGTAAGACCTTGGGACTATGCCTGGCCCTGGATTCAAACCCAACTCTGCTACAGATTAGATCTTGACTTTGGGCAGGTCTTTCAAACTTCTGTATTTTTTAGCTTTGGCATGTTTAAAATTAGAACTATAATGGTTCCTGCCTCCTAGGGTTATCGTCGTGAGGACAAAAGCAGAAAATGTATGCAAAATGCTTAGTCAGCATAATGCCTGGCCCATAGGTGCTTGCAATTTTTTTAAAATGAAAAACCTAACCTAGTAGGATAGGGCAGAGTAATGACTCCACGAAGATAACCATCTCCCAAACCTTAGAACCTGTGAATATACTATGCTTCGTGGCAAAGGGGAATTAAGATTCCATAAGGAACTGAGGTTGCTAATCAGCTGTCTTTACAATAGAAAGGTTAACCTAGATTATCCAGGTGGGTCCAATGTCCAAGTGTTCTTTTTTTTTTTTCACTTTTTAATTTTTTTTAATTATGAAAGTTTAACATATTCACAGGAGATTTGGAAAATACAGAACAAAGTTACATAAAGTTTCACTATACATTGCAATTATCTTTTAAGTAGATAAGATTTTTAGACAAGAGTTTCAATATCAAACTCTCAAAAACTAATAGAATGAATATACAGAAATATAGAATGATACAGTAGACCTGGAAAGCACTATGAACCAAGTCAACAAATTAGGATTTATACAATTTTCATACAACATTAGGATATAAATTCTATTCAAGTTCCCATAGACTGTAAACTTGAAGACACTGGAAAATATCCAGGGACATAAAACAAAGTGCAAAAATTTCATGGTCTAAATGCATTGAAATCATACAGAGTCTGTTCTCTTATCACTGTGGAATTCTGTTAGAAATCAATATCAAAAGATATTTGAAAATAATCCATATATTTTCAGGTGCAATGTGACATTTACCAAGAGAGATCTTTGACTTAGCTGTTGAAAGCCTCGATAAAGTTAGAAAACTGGAAAAACACAGAGGGCAATTACAGAGAAGATAGTATTTAAGTGAGAAATTAATGTCAAAATGAGAAATTAAGATCAAAGATACTTTTAAAACCCATGTATTTGGAAATCAAACGACCACTTTTAAATGATGGGTGTGTCTAAGAAGTCATAACAAGGAAAACTAGAAAATATTTGTAAAAATGAAAAGAGAATTTACCAGAATTTGTTGCATGCAGATGAAGCTGCTCAATGCAACTAAATACAATGTGGAACCTTGAATAAGGTATGAAAACAAATAATGGACACTCATATAAAACAAAATCTGTACCACAAACTTCTTAAAAATAGAAGAGGGAGGCAGAGGAATTAGTCAAAGTGATGTGATGTGAGAAGGACTCAATCTGCCATTTCTGGCTTTGAAGATGGAGAAAAAAAGGCTCTGAGCCAAGGGATGTGGGCAGGCTCTAAAAGCTGGAAAAGGCAAGGAAGCAAGTCTTCCCCTGGAATCTTCAGAAAGAAATGCAGCCCCGTTGACACCTTGACTTTACCCATCAGACCTTCTACAAAGCTTTTCCTCTATATTGTCTTGTAATTGCTACCAGGGACTCGGCAATTAATGAGAAAGTCATGGCTCTACCCTTATGGAGCTTATGGGGAGGGCTGCATATTCTGTGGGGGAAATGGAAGTGTTTGTTGCTCAGTTGTGTCCAGCTGTTTGCCAACACATGAACTATATGCCAACCCACAGACTCCTATGTCCATGGAATTCTTCAGGCAAGAATACTGGAGTGGATAGCCATTCCCTTCTCCAGGGATCCTCCTCACCAAGGGATTGAACCTGAGTCTCTTGCATTGCAGACAGATTCTTTACCATCTGAGACACCAAGGATACCCATATTCTATGGTATCCAGGGTTTCATTGAGATCCTATTTGGTAACAAGCATGGGATTTACCACTAAAAATTGGGAGATGTGAGTTAAGGCAATCACCTGGAACAGAGACTTCTAGAAAGGGAAAGTAGCAGTGGAGCAGGGATTGTTAATTCTAATAAGAGCTGAGACAGTAGATGTTTGGAAGTCCATCTAGGATGGAAGTTAAGGTGAGACTGATCTGGCTCTTCTGTGTGGGTTCTCAGGGAAGAGAGAAACATCAGTTTTGGTAGGAGGGAGCTATGAGAAGGGACGGGAGACAGGAAACCCGTGCTTTCTATGAGCCAAGCACCGATGACATCAAACCTCACCTCAACCTTCTAGAGATGTTATTAGACCCCTTTCATAGAGGAGAAAATCAAGGCTCATAGAAATTAAGTATTAATTAAATTAAGTAATATAATTACAATAAGTAAAAGTATAATTAGTTTAAGAAATTTAACCAATAAGTAAATGGTAAAAAGGAATTTTTAAAAATTAATCAGCTTTTTATATTTTGCCAGTAAAGAACCACTCATCCTCTCTGTTTCTGAACAGCGTTCACTTAGCTGTTTCACTGTTCTCTGTACACTGTGTACCTCACATTGTAAATTACTTGGTAGCCAGAACTGTCTGGGCTTATTTACTCAGAACAGAGCACCATAAAGCTTAATGCTTAGGACTATATTTTATCAAATCTTAGATACCATCTATTGGAATATGCATCATCATTTCATAAAGCGTGAAGAAAGAAAACATGCTGGGAGTTGTTCAGATTCCCTGATGGAGAGATGTCAAAATATGGGAAAATGTGTATCTTGGGAATCCCTGTAGAGTGGAAAAAAATTTTTTTATGATGATGTTGATGAAGTGTCAAATTCCAGTTTGCTAATCCACCTCCAGTCTTACCCATGATTTAGGTTTCTTATGTTTTTGCTCAGCTTGTTTTAAAATGTCTTAAGTAAATTCCCTTTGGATAATTCTTTTGGAAGACTTTCATTGTTCAAAATGTGGTACTATTAAGTAGTAGCTCCATAAACATTAATAATGAACTTGGGCTTCCCAGTTGGCTCAGTGGGTAAAGAATCTGCCTGCAATGCAGGAGATGCAGTTCTATCCCTGGGGCGGGAAGATCCCCTAGAGAAGGAAATGGCAACCTACTTTAGTACTCTTGCCTGGGGAATCCCATAGACATAGGAGCCTGGCGGGCTACAGTCCATGGAGTCACAAAGGGTAAGACACGAGTGAAGCAACTTAGCACAGCACACAATTTATGTGCTAGACATTGTGTAAAGTACATTTACATGCACTACCCTTTTTAATTTCATACAATCTTCTTACGAACAATTCAGTTCAGTTCAGTTCAGTCGCTCAGTCGTGTCCGACTCTCCGCAACCACATGAATCACAGCACGCCAGGCCTCCCTGTCCACCACCAACTCCCGGAGTTCACTCAAACTTATGTCCACAGAGTCGGTGATGCCATCCAGCCATCTCATTCTTGGTCATCCCCTTCTCCTCCCACCCCCAACCTTTCCCAGCATCAGAGTCTTTTCCAGTGAGTCAACTCGTCACATGAGATGGCCAAAGTATTGCAGTTTCAGCTTTAGCATCAGTCCTTCCAATGAACACCCAGGATTGATCTCCTTTAGGATGGACTGGTTGGATCTCCTTGCAGTACAAGGGACTCTCAAGAGTCTTTTCCAACACCACAGTTCAAAAGCATCAATTCTTCGGCGATCAGCTTTCTTCACAGTCCAACTCTCACATCCATACATGACCAAGGGAAAAACCATAGCCTTGACTAGACGGACCTTGGTTGGCAAAGTAATGTCCCTGCTTTTTAATATACTATCAAGGTTGGTCATAACCTTCCTTCCAAGGAGTAAGCGTCTTTTGATTCTTTTAATTTCATGACTGCAATCAGCATCTGCAGTGATTTTGGAGCCCAGAAAAATAAAGTCTGACACTGTTTCCACTGTTTTTCCATCTATTTCCCATGAAGTGATGGGACCGGATGCCATGATCTTTGTTTTCTGAATGTTGAGCTTCAAGCCAACCTTTTCACTCTCCTCTTTCACTTTCATCAAGAGGCTTTTGATGTAAGGGTGGTGTCACTTTCTGCCATAAGGGTGGTGTCATCTGCATATCTGAGGTTATTGATATTTCTCCCGGCAATCTTGATTCCACCTTGTGCTTCTTCCAGCCCAGCGTTCCTCATGATGTACTCTGCATATAAGTTAAATAAGCAAGGTGACAATATACAGCCTTGACATACTCCTTTTCCTGTTTGGAACCACTCTGTTGTTCCATGACCAGTTCTAACTGCTGTTTCCTGACCTACATACAGGTTTCTCAAGAGGCAGGTCAGGTGGTCTGGGATTCCCATCTCTTTCAGAATTTTCCACAGTTTATTGTGATCGACACAGTCAAAGGCTTTGGCATAGTCAATGAAGCAGAAATAGATGTATTTCTGGAACTCTCTTGCTTTCTCCATGATCCAGCAGATGTTGGCAATTTGATCTCTGGTGCCTCTGCCTTTTCTAAAACCTGCTTGAACATCTGGAAGTTCACGGTTCACATATTGCTGAAGCTAGTGAATTTAACTCAGATGACCATTATATCTACTACTGTGGGCAGGAATCCCTTAGAAGAAATGGAGTAGCCATCATGATCAACAAAAGAGTCCAAAATGCAGCATGAACAATTAGGTTTTTATTATCGCCATTTGCACACAAGATAGTTGAGGCTCATAGAGGTTTAGTACCTTGTCCAAGGACACCCAGCTAGCAAATGCCAGAGATGAGACTTGAGTTTCTGACTTCAGTGTTTGCTCTTTTAATGGCTGTTTTTCATGTAAGCAAAAAGGTTGGAGGGAGCCGCTCTTTTCCTTTATAAAAAATTCTTGAACCATAACCTGTTGCATCAAATAATTAATGTCTGCTTTTCCTTTCTGAGCTGCTTACCCAGTTAGACCTCCAAGAAGTGCTTTTACCTCCCAGTACTCAATTATTCTCGTTCTCTCAGAAATCAGTCTCCAGAATTTTAATCATTCTTGGCTCACTTCTCTGACAAACTTACCAAAGACGTGTGCTAGAACTGGCAGTCAGAAAAGTGCCCTGAAAACTTAAACACACACACACACAAACTTCTACAGTATATCTGATCTACACAGGAAATTAGAAAACACCACATACTTAACTGGAAAAATACTTGAAATGAAAAGTGAGGTTTACTGTTATTTAGATTTTGATTAAAAAATGTTTATCCTTTATCTAAGGCTCGGGGACACTGGAAATGAAGAAGCTGGAAGCTTGCTTTCTAGAACTTTAATGATCTTCTCTTATGATGTTTTATTACTGTTTCCTAAGCCTGTGGTCAAATACAATAGCTTTATTAAAGCTGTGATTCAGTTAGAAAGGGGAATGAATTTTTCTGCCACAGGAACACTGGTGAAAGATGAGGGAAGAGGATAGGGCCACTGGGGGAAAGAAAACTGCACAAGGAAACTGCTCACCCCACCAGTCTATTCTTCCCTCTGGGAGACAGCCTTCCTAAATGCACAGTTTAGCCGCCTGGAGGTACTTAGTTTCTAGTCCATTGAAGGAAGGAAAACAAAACAAAACAGAAAGGAGGCTGGAGTTACTGTTTGGACAGGAGATAAGGCTGCTCGTGTTCTGTGTAAAGTTCTGATGAATGCTTCATGGACTGTGATCAACACTCTCATTTATTCAACATTCACTATGGTCCAGGGACTCCACTATGTTCGTGTCTTTGTTATATCATCTAATCCCTTCAAACCTAGACAGCATATTAAAAAGCAGAGCTATCACTTTACCAACAAAGGTCCATGTAGTCAAAGCTATGGTTTTTCCAGTAGTCATGTATGGACGTGAGAGTTGGACCATAAAGAAGGCTGAGTGCTGAAAAATTTATGCTTTCAAATTGGGATGATGGAGAAGACGCTTGAGAGTCCCCTGGAAAGCAAGGAGATCAAACAAGTCAATCCTAAAGGAAATCAGTCCAGAATATTCATTGGAAGGACTGATGCTGATGCTGAAACTTCAATACTTTGGTCACGTGATGCAAAGAGTCAACCCTTTGGAAAAGACCCTGATACTGAGAAAGATTGAGGGCAGGAGGAGAAAAGGGTGACAGAGGATGAGATGGTTGGATTGTATCACCGACTCAATGGACATGAGTTTGAGCAAACTCTCGGAGATAGTGAAGGACAGTGAAACCTGGAATGCTGCAGTCCATGGGGTCTCAAAGAGTTGGACACGACTCTAATCTCAACAGCCTCGTAAGGTGGATACTATTATCATTTTTGCTTTATAAGGGAGAAAAGAGGCCAAGAGAGTAGCTTACTTAAGTTCACACAGTAAGGGGTGTAGCCAAGACCTGATCAGATATTTTAACTCAAGTCCAGACATGTACAAGGCTATGATATGACAGGACAGTGTTAAATACCCACTTGCTTTTGCAGGAGCCATGCACCCTGGAGGCTAGTTAGACATAGGGGTGGGGGAGCCTCTCATAGAAGCAATAACCTTAACACAGACTGAGAAAAGAGGGATTTCGAAGGAAATTGTGACGGGGCCTCCTGACCGATGCACCCCTAGCTCCGTTTGAAGGGAGAGAAATAAAGCAATTTCAAAGAGTCGGCAGAGGTTAGAGGTCAAGACTAAGCCACCATAGCTAAGCAATGGAGAAATGCAAGCCTGTCATTGCCACAGGACAAAATAGAATATCAGGGCACATTCAAAACAACCTCCAGTAATTATGGAAATCAACTGTTGCTATTTCTGAGACATTTTTGCCAGTTGTGTGAGGAACATATGACATCATGAACAGTTACTGGTAAAAGAGAGGATGAAGAATTGAGACTTGGGGGCGACTGTATGACCTTGGCCAAGTTACTTAACCTCTCTGAGCTCCAGTCCACTTGTTTGTAAAAGGGAGATATTAATAGCCTCTACGTCTTAGCATTCTTGCAAGGATTAAGAGATGATAATGTAGGCAAATCGCTTGGCACCACGCACAGCGCACAGAAAGTGCCGAAAACATGTGAATTCTCCCTTGCGCTCTCCTGTCAATTCCACCTGCTATAAAACGGAGGCCCATCTGTCTTGAGGGAGATGCATCATTTACCCATGAAGAGCAGGATTTGAATACCAACAAATATGTGCTGAGTGTCCTCCTGGTCCCAGAGTGGGTGCTGGGTGCTAGAGACACCGTGGTACTCTCTTTGGGTCTGGTTTTTACAAAAAATCAGAAAGCATTTTCTTTCTTTCTTTTCTTTTTTTGGTTGTGCTGCGCATCACGTGGGATTTAGTTCCCCAACCAGGGATTGAACTCATTCCACCAGCAGTGGAAACACAGTCTTAACCACTGGACAGTCAGGGAAGTCCCAGAGAAGTATTTCTGATTCCCAGAATATATTAGGGCTCCTGCCACATACTCCCAGTACATCCCCTACTGCCTCCATTTTTGCTTATTTCATTTGCAATCCTACTTCCCACCATTCTGTTAAGCCTCCCTGAGTAAGGGACAATTCATGCCTTAAGGAGGAATGTTAGTTGATTAGGGGGAGGGAATTAGAGGCCCCCAGGCAAGCAGAAGAGCTGGGGTGTAGTCTCAGAGTCAATGTAGAAGGAGGGTTTCCAAGAGCTGACAGCCCGCAGGGTCCAGTTTGTTTGGAACTTAGAGAGCATAGAATGGTAGATGTTAGGTGAGGTCAGAGCCAGAGGTGGGATTACAGAGTTTTTACAGTCCTGTTGTGGAAGCCAGCTCCTCAGGTGGGGCCCAGAGATAAGTAGCAGCCTTCCCTGATAGCTCAGTTGGTAAAGAATCTGCCTCTAATGCAGGAGATCCCGGTTTGATTCCTGGGTCAGGAAGATCCGCTGGAGAAGGGATAGGCTACCCAATCCAGTATATTTGGGCTTCCTTTGAGGCTCAGCTGGTAAAGAATCTGCCTGCAGTGTGGGAGACCTGGATTCGATCCCTGGGTTGAGAAGATCCCCTGGAGATGAGAAAGGCTACCCACTCCAGTATCCTGGCCTGGAGAATTCCATGGACTGTACAGCCTATGGGGTCACAAAGAGTCGGACACGACTGAGCGGCTTTCACTTTCACTTCCATTGCACTGTTAAGTCTAGATGAGAGATCCCAGTAGAATTCTCCACGTGTGCATATGTGTCTGGATGTTTGTATAATTCTACCCTGTCAGGGTTCAGTCAGGGAAAACAAAGGTTGCTCAATATCTTCTAAGATTAAAGGGTTATAATACAGGAAATCAGAGTTTCACAAAACTGAGGTGAAGGGAGAGGGGATGGGGAGCGAAGTTTAGAGAAACAACTGATGAGATTCTGGACCCATCACTGCCAAAATATGGCCGCTTGGCGTATTGAAAATCTAAACTGAAGGAATTTGGGAAATCAGCAAAGCAGGAAAGGCATCTGACTTCCCCCACTCTTCTTCCTTGAAACAGATCCTAAAACTCCAGGTAGAAGCTACCTTCCCTGTACCAGGAGGTCTTATCTGCAAGGATGGGGAGTTAGGGGGCCAAGAAATCCTTACAAGCAAACCCTGATAAACTCCCCTTATCTTCCTAGTTACTTCGTCACCATTTGCCACCCCTATCCCAAACCCCTCTGCCTTATCAATTCTTCACCAATGTATTATTTCTTTGTCTAAAAGATATAAAAACGTTCTGCTCTGGTCACCCCTTCAAGGCTCATTCTTTTGTGAAGGCTCCACGGCCATGTAAAAATTCAATATGCTTTGTGTGCTTTTCTCCTGTGAATCTCTCCTTGTCAGTTTAATTTTCAGACCCAGCCAGGGACCCTAAAAGGGTGGAGGAAACCTTTTCCTCCTCCACACAGTCTCTGACCATCTGGTCTTGCTGCCTCAGAGCAGGGGATGTTCAAAGGTCTGCCCGCAGATACCAGTCTATCCATGATCTCAGGGAGAAAAAAATTACTTCTTCTCTTCTGCCTTCCTAGTACCTCCTTAAGGGCTTCTCCCTGGCCATCCTGAACCTGAAACCAAGCAGGAAAGGGGGTCTGGCTTCTCCTCTCTGAGGTGCAGAGAGCATCAGCAAAACATCTCATTGTAAGAGAGATGTACTGCGCTTGAGCAAATCTAAGATTTACGCACCACTGAAAAAGGAAAATAGCTGCCAATTACAAGGATCCAGTGCTTTCTTGTCATCAACAGTTTGGCACAGCCCATTTCAAAGAGGTAAAAATATGTTTGTGTGTTTGGGGCGGGGAAGTACCTTTTACAATTGATTTTTTAAAATGATTTAAGGAAAAGGTAATAACCACTGACTGTTGTGGACTCTTAATTTCCTACCGTGTGCCTTAGGGACACTGAGGCAGCGCTACAGCTGTCTCACCAACAGGACTGAAGATGCTCTCCGGGTGGCAGCAGAAAGGCTCGCCTGGCTCCTGCCGCGCGCTGACCGCCTGGATCTGCCTCTCAGTCTCCCTCAGAGTGACTGTGAGGAAACTGCAGATGCCAGCAGATCCAGAGAGCTAACTGCCCTTGCTTGCTTCAAGGCCAAATTGAAGGGTTTTAAAAAAAAACTTTTAACTTTTTGTGAAATACATCACACAAACAAAAGTAGGCAAAACCACTGCCCAGTCGTGAAACACCGCTGCTAGCACCCCAGAGTCAGCCTTGCATACCGTGCCAAGCCCAGACTTTACTTTTTCCCCAAGTTGTTAGTCACACAGCTGTGTCCCACTCTTTCCAGACCCACGGACTGCAGCCCACCAGGCTCCTCTGTCCATGTAATTCTCCAGGCAAGAATACCGGAGTGGCTTGCCGTGCCCTTATCCAGAGGATCTTCCTGAACCAGGGACTGAACCCCTGTCTCCTGCATTGCAGGCAGATTCTTTACCATCTGAGCCACCAGGGAAGCCTTTTCTCCCTAAAAGAAAGTTGAAAGTGAAAGTTGCTCAGTCGCATCCGATTCTTTGCGACCCAATGGACTAAACAGTCCATGAACTTCTCTAGGCCAGAATACTGGGGTGGGTAGCTGTTCCTTTCTCCAAGGGATCTTTCCAACCCAGGTATCAAACCCAGGTCTCCTGCCTTGCAGGCAGATTCTTTACCAGCTGAGCCACCAGGGAAGCCCAAGAATATTGGGGTGGATAGCCTATCCCTTCTCCAGTGGATCTTCCAACCCAAGGAATCAAACCAGGGTCTCCTGCATTTCAGGCAGATTCTTTACCAGCTGAGCTACCAGCGAAGTCCTTTTCTGCCTAAAGACAGCCACCATTCTGACTAGCTTCATCTGTTATGAAGTTGTATACAAACAGAATCACACAGTGCATCCTCTTTTGGGTCTCACTCCTCTCCCCCAACATCACTTGTGAGATTCATCTGTGTCGTGTGTAGCTATGGTCCAGGTGTCCTCACTGCTTTTTAGTATTCCATTTTCTGGTATTTGGGCGTTAGAATATAATGTTGAGCACTGGGCAATTTCCATTTGGGGGCTATTGTGAATAGTGCTGCTGTCCTATTTCCAATAGTCAGGACATGGAAACAACCTAAATGTTCATCAACAGAGGAGTGGATAAAGAAGATGTGGAACATACATACAATGGAATGTTATTCAGCCATAAAAAGGAACACAATTGGGTCATTTGTAGAGACGTGGATGGACCTAGAGACTGACACACAAAGTAAAGTAAGGCGGAAAGAGAAAAATAGATATCATATATTAATGCATGTATGTGGAATCTGAAAAAAATGGTTTAGATGATCATGTTTACAAAATAGAAATAGAAACGCAGATGTAAAGAATGAATGTATGGATACCATGCAGAAGAGGGGGTGGTGAGGCGAACTGGAAGATTGGGATTGGCATATATACACTACTGATACTATGCATAAAATAGCTCATTAATGAGAAGCTACCGTGTGGCACAGGGAACTCTACTCAGTGCTCTGTGGTGACCGCAACGGGAAGGAAACCCACAAAAGAGGGGATGTATGTATGTGTACAGTTGATTAACTTTGCTGTACAGCTGATTCACTTTGCTGTACAGCAGAAACTTTCACAACATTGTAAAACAACTGCACATGCGTGCTAAGTCGCTTCAGTTGTGTCCAACTTTGTGCGATGCTATGAACTGTAGCCCGCCGGGCGGCATGGGTCACTGTGCCCTCCTCCAGGAATCTTCCCAACCCAGGGATCGAACCTGGGCCTCCTGCAACTCCTGCACTGCAGGCAGATTCTTCACCACTGAGCCACTGGGGAAGCCAAAAGCAATAGTACTCCAATTTTAAAAATACAGCACTGCCGTCAACACACTAGTGAGATCCTTTTGTGAAGCTGTGCGTGCGTTTCTCTTGGGTCTGTACCCGGGTGTGGAATTGAAGGAGGATCCGGCTTTAGTAGAGTGGGCCCAGCTTTAAGTGTTGCGTGCAACTGAAGCTTCCTTGATTTCATTCCTCAAAGTTCACAACAGCCCTACTCAAGAACTTTTCCAGAGAAGCTTCCAGCCAAGGACTTGAACCTTGGAAGCGTTTTATGGAAAAGAAAGTGACTTTCTTGACAGCAGATGAGAAAAGGATGGAACAGGCACATTCTCTGCAGGCAAAAGAAAGAGTTTGGTGCTGGTGAATACAGAAGTGCACAGCTGCACCTGGAGAACTTTCTCCAGGAAGCATCTTTGGGGAGGGTCAGTTCTTCCTTTGCCTTAATTCAGCACCTTGTTACCCGGGCAGATCCAAGTTACCAGCTTCAGGAACCTCTATATGCCTTGTTGGATTTTGCATCCATGGCAACGCATGCTTTACATACAATTTTATTTCAGACAACGGCAAATTAAACACTTGATATGAAGCAATGTTAGGTGGCAGGTTGGAGTGTGGGGGAGGGGGTAGAACTGTGTCTCCAAGTGGCAACTTGTCAGAAAGAATGCCTAATGCAATGCACTTAAAGAAAGCTGTGGATAGAAAGATTCCTTGCTTTGTGCCACGCATACGAAATGCCTCTCACTGCCCAGTTCCCTCAGGCTTCCCTGCCCTTGCATGCTGATGGCATTACAGAATGTAAACTGTGTACACACACACACACACACACACACACACACACACACACTGAGATTCCAGACACGTCACTGCCAAAATCTGTCAAACATACTGTCAAACATCAATTCTTGGATGAAACAGAAAAATTAGAAAAAGAAAAGTCACTGATCTTCAGAATGTAGGGCCTTTGGTGGCTTCCTGGCGGGGCAGTACAGTGGGTACTCGCTAAATATTTGGCTAGTAAATAAATGAATGAACGCAGCCAGGAGCTCTTCAAAAGAAGGGTGGCATTGGCGGCCACGTTTCACTCTGTGAGCTACTTTCTCTATTATGACTCTTAATGACTTAAGTCTGTGATTATCTTTATGCCCTAATAAAAGCGCTTTTGAACAATTAGGGGTTGTTGCTCTGAAGCTGTATTTTAAATTAATTAGGCAGTGTATTTAACAGCTTCCACTGTCTGCTAATGCCAACACAGGAGAGTGGCCGGTGGTGGGGGCGGGGCAGTCCCGTTTATGGTGCGGAGACAGCTTGTCTCTTTGGTTTGGTTTTGTTTTCTTTCTTTCTTTTGACTTTTTGTTCCCCCCACCCCCAACAACATCAAAGGAGAAGCGGGGAACTGGCTGGACAAGAAATCACCTTTGACGGTGAACATCATGTTGAAAGAGAGCCTCAGGTACCTAAGCTTTACTGGCTCAGCAGACAGGAAGCCTTCCTCCTCCCTCTGCACCATATGATCAGGAGCAGGAGGTCTCAACGCCTTTCCACTTGCGAGGCAATGTTGCATATGGGGGCAGGTTTTTGTTTTTCTAAACATACACACACCCACAGTGTATGAGTGCCTAATATTTAGAAAGTCAAGCCTGGCAGGTGGAAATGAGCCCTTTTGACAAATCTCTATTTATTGTGTTATTTCACCGTCAGAGGCTCAAATGCTAACTAGCTTTGTGAATAATTTGTGGATGGGAATGTGATCATTTTTCTAAGTCAGCCGGTGTGTTCAGTTCATTGCACACCCCACCTAAAAATAAATTCTCTGGCTGACTGTGAACATACCGATACTTGCTGCAAGTGAAGCAAACTTATGGGGACCATTAAAGTGCCAGGGCATTGGAAAATAACAGTGAAGTGAATGCTGATTTGCATTTATGTCATAAAATAACTTGTCACCTTCAATTTATCACAGTAATTGGTACCAGAGGAGAATGTATGATGCTTATACTTGGTTCAAAGCCACCTTTCCTAACCTCCCAGTCCCTGCCTCTCCCTCTCCTGAAATAGTCATCGGGCACTTCTGAAGATAAATGGTCTTATTCCTTTTCCTATATCATCGGAATTTGGGAAAGGAGATGGATCAATGTATTCAAAGAAACTAAACCTCAAAATATTCCAATGCAGTATCTGCCGTTATTATTCCCATATCACAGATGAAGAAACTGAGGCACAGAGAAGCAAAATAATTTTCCCAAGGTCAAGGTCATATAACCGGTAAGTGGGAAAGCCAGGATTTGTGCACTGACAGCAGGACCCCAGAGCCTATTGTCTTAATCACTGTGCTTTGCTGTCTGCTTTAGACTATAGATTTCTAATATAAATACTCTGGGGGCATCAAGACCTGGAAAAAGTATTTTCAAAACTATAAGAGAATGACAAAACATACTGAGAATGACACTTCATAACCATTTCAAACCAAGAGAGAGAACTGGTCAGGCATAAGCAAGTTATTCCAACTGGGTTTAGAAAAATAACCAGTGGTTTGTAGTTATTACCAACGCAGTTCAGGCATGACTCTCTTGATTACAAGGGAATGCTTTGAATCCTATGAAACTATTTCCTCAAGCCAACCAAAGCCACACGTGACAGATGGTTGCATCTTTATTAGGTACATTCTTGAGGTTCCTCTCCACCTAGCTATTATCAGAGTACCCGTATATTTTGGTTCTGTGAATTATAAGTTAGACTTGTCCTACTGATGATTTCTAAAGTATTTCTTAGTTTGAGTCACCCATGTTTCAGAAAGCAGGTGAGTTCAGCTTCATCTGACTGGCATTTGAGCACCCTGAAAGAGCAGGATTTTTTTCAGGCATTTTGGAGTATGCAAACTGTGCTGCCAGAGAAGGCAATGGCAAACCACTCCAGTACTCTTGCCTAGAAAATCCCATGGACGGAGGAGCCTGGTAGGCTGCAGTCCATGGGGTCGCTACAAGTCAGATGACTGAGCGACTTCACTTTCACTTTTCACTTTCACATTGGAGAAGGAAATGGCAACCCACTCCAGTGTTCTTGCCTGGAGAATCCCAGGGACGGGGGAGCCTGGTGGGCTGCCGTCTATGGGGTCACACAGAGTCAGACACGACTGAAGAGACTTAGCAGCAGCAGCAAACTGTGCTGCATTTGATGACAGGGAGATCAAGGTTTAAGCTCTCCATCACTATAGTGGAAACGGGGCAACTGAGTTTACCCCTCTGAACTTCAACTTCTTTCTCTGTCAAAAGAAGCTGATGACGTTTCCTTGAAGAAGACAGTAAGGCAAGTGTGCACATTTAGTTGATATTTGTACGACACTTTATGGATTATGGCAATGAATTCCAAGCTCTGTACGTGCTTTGATTATGAGTGTGTTTCTTTAAAAATACGTGGTAAAATAGACACAACATAAAATTTACCATGTTAACCATATTAAATGTATACTACAGAGGCATTAAGTACATTTACATTGTTGCGCAATAAATACATAAATGTTTTCATCTTTTTTATCTTCCCCAACCGAAACTCCTTCACCCATGAAACAAAACTCCCCATTTCTCTATTCCTCCAGCCCTCGGCAACCACCATTCGACTTTCTGCCTCCGTGAATTTGATTATTTTAGGTACCTCATAGAAGAAGAATCACAAATAATTGCATTTTTGTGTCTGGCTTCTCTCACAGACTTAGCATAATGTCTTCAAGCTTCATCCATGCTGTAGCATGTGTCAGAACTTCCTGCCTTTTTAAGGCTAAAAAATATTCTGTTGTATGTATGTGTCACATTTAGTTTATCCAGTCATCCGTCAATAGGTGTACAAATATCTGAGACCCTGCTTCTAATTTGGGGGGTTGGGCTTCCCCCATGGTGCTAGTGGTAAAAAACTTGCCTGCCTATGCAGGAGACCTAAGAGACGCAGGTTTGATCCCTGGGTCGGGGAGATCCCCTGGAGGAACGCGTGGCCACCACTCCAGTATTCTTGCCTGGAGAATTCCATGAACAGAGGAGCTTGTCTATAGGGTCTCACAGAGTCGGACATGACTGAAGGGACTTAGCACACGTACCCAGAAGTGCGATTGCTGGGTCACATGGTAATTTCATGTTTAAATTTTGAGGTTGAGTGTCCTTTGTATTTATTATTTGGAGCAGAAGCAGTGTTGAGAGGTACCCTGAGGGGAGTTCCCAGGTGCTCCAGCACGACTATCCCACCATCAGTCCCTAAATTAGTTCAAGGACCCACAAAGCAACTCCATAAAACCAAGGGCAGGCTGCTGGGTCATTTAGGCTCTCTGCTGCCTGCCTCCCCCCACCATTCCCTCTCTTCCCCAGGCCCCCACCTACAGGTGACAGGTTACCAGAGCAGGAGAGAGAATAATCCGAAAGACATTAGTATGCAAACCAGAACAGGGAACAATATGGTTTAAAACTGTTTCCCTACTGTTTTGCTATGGGTGCATGTGACACAGATCCCACCCCCACACCGCCCCCTCCTCCCTCTGCTGGAAGAGCTCAGGCAGGCACGCTGGGGTGTGTTAACCCTTCCCATGCTGGCATCAATGACTTCCTCAAAGCAGTGCACATTTCAGCAGCCCTGCCTCGGAGCAGTGAGCTAGCTGAGGAGCTGCCAGTCACTCGATGACTTCAATTGTTCCGATGACTTCAATTGTTCCGTAACTGACAGACACTGAAAAGTCTCATTATCACCCATAACGGGAGCACCTCATCCATACCCCACCTGTCACAGCAGTCAGATTGGGCCTTCCACGTGTCCTGAAAAGCCAGCTCTGGCATCACACACAAGGAGAATCCTGCCCTCTGGCCATGCCCTGCCCTCTCCAGTCCAGTCCCCAAAGGCAGGTCCCAAGAGAAGATCAGAAGTCGCCAGAAACCAAACTCATTATTGTTTTGATGTGGCTTTTTTAACCTGTTGCTGATCTTAGCAGAGAGATGAGTGTTTCAGAGGGAAAATCTTAGTGCAAATGGCAGGAGGCTGGGGGATAGTCCTTGAAGCTGTGAAATTGCAGTTGGTCCTGCGATAGACACCCAGCAGAGCTGCCTTTCTAAGTCACCCAGACAGGGTTTTCTAGGAAAAATCACTTCTTGCTGCATTGTCAGGGGAGCTGCTCAATGGAAGAAGTCACTGGAATGGTGTGACAATCGTGAGCTTTGGCAGCAGTGGGCTGGGGGTCACATTTGGATGAATCACGTAACACGGAAAAAGTTCCCTCACTTCCCTGTGCCTGTTTCCTCATCAATGAAATGAAGAGGATTTTTTTAAAAATCCCCTTTGCTTTGGCCTCTTATTAGTGATGTGGGCTTTGGTAGATCAGCTTTAATTGAGCTTTAAATTTCTCTATATGCAAAGTGGGTAGAATAACTCTTGTCTCCAAAAGAGTATTGTGAAGATGAGACAGAATAGAGCATAAGTAAATGGTCCATAGTAGGTCCTCATAACTGTTATCTGTAACTGTTAATGGGCTTTCCTGGTACCTCAGCAGGTAAAGAATCCACCTGCAATGCAGGAGGCCCCGGTTCGATTCCTGGGTCAGGAAGATCCCCTGGAGAAGGGATAGGCTATTCAGTCTAGTATTCTTCGGCTTCCCTGGTGGCTCAGTTTGTAAAGAATCTGCCTGCAATGCAGGAGACCTGGGTTTGATCCCTGGGCTGGGAAACCTGGGTTGGGAGACCTGGGTTGGAAAGATCCCCTGGAGGAGGGCATGGCAACCCATTCCAGTATTCTTGCCTGGAGAATCCCTATGGACATAGGGGAGCCTCAGTCCATGGGTTGCAAAATGTCAGACATGACTGAATGACTAAGCACAGAACAGCATAACTGTTAATATTTCAAGATGCCTTCCATCTCTTTGATGGGTTGTTTTTGTTCAGTTGCTAAGTCATGTCTGTCTCTTTGCAACACCAGACTGCAGTACTCCAGGCTCCCCTGTTCTTCACCATCTCCAGGAGCTTACTCAATTTCATGTCCACCAAGTCAGTGATGCCATCCAGCCATCTCGTCCTCTGTCATCCCCTTCTCCCCCTGCCTTCAATCTTTCCCAGCATCTGGGTCTTTTCCAATAAGTCAGTTCTTCACATCAGATGGCTAAAGTATTGGAGCTTCAGTTTCAGCATCAGTTCTCTCAATGAATATTTAGGGTTGATTTCCTTTAAGATTGACTGATTTGATTTCTTTGCTATCCAAGGGATTCTCAAGAGTCTTCTCCAGCACCACAGTTCAAAAATTTTAATTCTTTGGTGCTCAGCCTTCATGGTCCAACTCTCACATTCATGCCATACTACTGGAAAAACTATAGCTTTGATTAGATGGAGCTTTGTTGGCAAAGTGATGTCTCTGCTTTTTAATATGCTATCTAGAGAGATGGGGGTAAATAATCAGAATGTACATACAGAAAATAAAATCTGGATTCAGGAGAAAAAAACTGTGTTGAGTTTGTCACTCTGCTGGGATATTGAATCTGATGCAACTTCCCATACCCTAGAAGACAGAAGCTTTTCATAATCTGATTCCCTCTGTCAGCAGAAAGTCCGGCTTAAGTGGGCACCTCTGGCTAAATTACCAAGGACCAAGCCATGGCACATCACCTTCTAAGCCTTATAATTTTGAATAATTTCTTATTCTCTTTGTATTTCCATTTCCAATCTGTATAGTGGGCATGAGACTTCCCTACCTTAGAGATCATGATTAGATTAAATGAGATGATACCTGTGAAATGCCTAGAGTGGTACCCTGTACAATGTAAGTGTTTAATAAGCATTAGCCATTATTATTACCCAGAAGCATTCCTATGCAGCTGCCATAGTTAGAAGGTGGGTAGAGGTGGAGCTGGACCACACTGGCTTAGGAGAATTCATGGTACACATACATCTCTTCCCAACTCTGTTTTCAATGACAGTATACTGGTAGCTTGAAATTGGCAGCAGTGGGAATACTTACACCATGGAAATTAACAAACATTGCAAATCAAACTCTCTCCCCTTGCTCTACACAAACCCAAATGTTAAACATTTACCAACATGCTGCTGGTTACAAGATGCCACTAAGTCTGCCTTTCCACAGCTCCAGGGCCAGGTAAGAACAAGGAGACCAAGCAGGTCAAAGGTTACTACCCATCAAGCTAGAGGGAAGAAGCAGATATTTTTCCTCCCCTGACCCTGCAGTCTTCACACCCATCTACCTCTGTGACAATGCTTTAGGTGCAATATCTATTGTCAGAAAATACTTCCAGAAATCATTTCTACTCCTCCTAATTTTTGAGTATTTTTGGGATCTTTAATAGTAAGCAAATTGAATGAAGTAGGGAAAACCACTAGACCATTCAGATATGACTTAAATCAAATCCTTTATGATTATACCGTGGAAGTGAGAAATAGATTGAAGGGACTAGATCTGATAGATAGAGTGCCTGACGAACTATGGACAGAGGTTCATGACATTGTACAGGAGACAGGGATCAAGACCATCCCCACTGAAAAGAAATGCAAAAAAGCAAAATGGCTGTCTGGGGAGGCCTTACAAATAGCTGTGAAAAGAAGAGAAGTAAAAAGCAAAGGAGAAAAGGAAAGATATAAGCATCTGAATGCAGAGTTCCAAAGAATAGCAAAGAGAGATAAGAAAGCATTCCTCAGCGATCAATGCAAAGAAATAGAGGAAAACAACAGAATAGGAAAAACAAGAGATCTCTTCAAGAAAATTAGAGATACCAAGGGAACATTTCATGCAAAGATGGGCTCGATAAAGGACAGAAATGGACCTAACAGAAGCAGAAGATATTAAGAAGAGGTGGCAAGAATACACAGAAGAACTGTACAAAAAAAATCTTCAAGACCCAGATAATACAATGGTGTGATCACTCACCTAGAGCCAGACATCTTGGAATGTGAAGTCAAGAGGGCCTTAGAAAGCATCACTACGAACAAAGCTAGTGGAGGTGATGGAATTCCAGTTGAGCTATTTCAAATCCTGAAAGATGATGCTGTGAAAGTGCTGCACTCAATATGCCAGCAAATTTGGAAAACTCAGCAGTGGCCACAGGACTGGAAAAGGTCAGTCTTCATTCCAATCCCAAAGAAAGGCAATGCCAAAGAATGCTCAAACTACCGCACAATTGCACTCATCTCACACGCTAGTAAAGTCATGCTCAAAATTCTCCAAGTCAGGCTTCAGCAATATGTGAACGGTGAACTTCCAGGTGTTCAGGCTGGTTTTAGAAAAGGCAGAGGAAACAGAGATCAAATTGCCAACATGTGCTGGATCATCAAAAAAGCAAGAGAGTTCCAGAAATACATCTATTTCTGCTTTATTGACTATGCCAAAGCCTTTCACTGTGTGGATCACAATAAACTGTGGAAAATTCTGAAAGAGATGGGAATACCAGACCACCTGACCTGCCTCTTGAGAAACCTGTATGCAGGTCAGGAAGCAACAGTTAGAACTGGGCATGGAACAACAGACTGGTTCCAAATAGGAAAAGGAGAATGTCAAGGCTGTATATTGTCACCTTGCTTATTTAACTTATATGCAGAGTACATCATGAGAAACGCTTGGCTGGAAGAAGCACAAGCTGGAATTAAGATTGCCGGGAGAAATATCAATAACCTCAGATATGCAGATGACACCACCCTTATGGCAGAAAGTGAAGAGGAACTCAAAAGCCTCTTGAGGAAAGTGAAAGAGGAGAGTGAAAAAGTTGGCTTGAAGCTCAACATTCAGAAAACTAAGATCATGGCATCCGGTCCCATCACTTCATAGGAAATAGATTGGGAAACAGTGGAAACAGTGTCAGACTTTATTTTTTGGGGCTCCAAAATCACTGCGGATGCTGATTGCAGCCATGAAATTAAAAGATGCTTACTCCTTGGAAGGAAAGTTATGACCAACCTAGATAGCATATTAAAAAGCAGAGACATTATTTTGCCAACAAAAGTCTGCATAGTCAAGGCTATGGTTTTTCCTGTGGTCATGTATGGATGTGAGAGTTGGACTGTGAAGAAAGCTGATCACCGAAGAACTGATGCTTTTGAACTGTGGTGTTGAAGACTCTTGAGAGTCCCTTGGACTGCAAGGAGATCCAACCAGTCCGTTCTAAAGGAGATCAGTCCTGGGTGTTCACTGGAAGGACTGATGCTAAAGCTGAAACTCCAATACTTTGGCCACCTCATGCGACGAGTTGACTCACTGGAAAAGACTCTGATGCTGGGAGGGATTGGGGGCAGGAGGAGAAGGGGACGACAGAGCATGAGACGGCTGGATGGCATCACCGACTCTGTGGACATGAGTTTGAGTGAACTCCGGAAATTGGTGTCGGACAGGGAGGCCTGGTGTGCTGTGATTCATGGGGTCGCAAAGAGTCGGACACAACTGAGCGACTGAACTGAACTGAACAGAAACAAGCTCTGCTAAACCTAAGATAAAGAGGAGTTTCATGGTAGGAAATGGTGCACTGACAGGCTTGAAAGGAAGAATGAAGAAGTCATTGGCTTGGAACAGATATGACTTAGGCAGATGCAGAAAGTTCTGGTAGCAGGAATCCCTCAACTATCCTACAAACTTGAATAAATAGGCTTTAAGCTTTTTATTTTTTTCTTGCTTAAGGACCAAAATTTTAAGAGGGAGAATTCAGTGGACTGAACTTAGATCACATATCCACTTGTTGGCTGAATGGGGGCATCTAACTTTAGGACTCAGCAAAATTATCCACAACTGGGTAATTTCCCAGAATAAACCAGATGCTCTTGAAGAAATGCGTGCTGTGTGGCCACAACCTTGACAAATGTTCACTCTGTCCTTTTAGTCCTCCTGGTGGGATATGTTTTGCAGTCCCTTTTTGCAAAGGGGAGGGTCAGGCCCACTGAACTTCATGTGCAAGGTCTTTCACAGGATGCGGGGGCAACAGGGATGAGTGAAAAAAAAACCCCAGGCCAACTAGACTGCAGAAAATAATAACTTCAAGGGAAGTGCTCCT
Organism: Moschus berezovskii; assembly: GCF_049115385.1. NCBI lineage: Eukaryota > Metazoa > Chordata > Mammalia > Artiodactyla > Moschidae > Moschus > Moschus berezovskii. The sequence continues at coordinate 70,466,687 of NC_142473.1, read as the reverse complement.
TGCCTTTAACTTGGATAATCCCAAAGTTTATTGAGTTCATAGAAGTGCAATTCACAGGGTGATATCCATGTGGCATTCTCTGGGGGAAAGACTTAAGAATTTAATGGGTCCTTTTCACCTCCAATTTCTCCTGTTCCTGCCCAGGGTGATGAATGCGATGATGGCTTTGATGACAGCCCCACTGAATCCCCAGGGATCTGTAATCTTGTGATGGCACCCTGGGATGATTTGTTTTCTCCCAGGCCCCTGTGCATTTCTACAGGCACCAACTAAGCACCCAGGAAAGCTTTCTGTGAATCTGTCAGAAGTACTGCTGGGCCTTGCTGGGCCTTTTCTAGTTTGAATTTCTCACGGTGATCGATTTCCGGTGGTTTTTATCCTCTTTGGTTCTTTCTTTAAAAACAACAACAACAATTCTAGATGATGACCTCATTTCTTTGACTCTGTTTGGATGAGCTTCTATCACTAAGTTTCTGTGGCTTTTCTTTTGAGGAATATGTGGAGAGATTGGCTCAGGAAAGAATGGAAATGAATCCCTAAAGACATATGGAACCTGCTTTTGATAGACTGGGTCATAGGAATGGGGTCAACAAGCAAGCTTCTTCTAACGATCGATGTGATAATAACACAGACAACACTGGATGTCTTTAAAGGGGATTATTAAACACAGAATATTTAACCATGGAACAACCTTTGAATTGCATAGAAATGGATAGAAAAGGAGCCCCTTAATCTGTCTGTGTTTTACTTCTTTCTTGTGCCCTAATGGTCAGTCCTAACATTTCCTGTTTCCTTACTATGTGCTAGGTGTTTTCATAAGTGCTTTATATATGTTAGCTCATGGAAGTGTAACTAAGCAGGACCCTATGGGGCCTTCTGGCAACAGAGCCCATTATGTCCTTCATCTGCCTCCTATTGGTGGAAAACTTTAACCTCCTAGGCTTTCCTTGAGTTCCAAAGAGTACATTTAACCAGATGTGTGAGAAAATGCAGAAAGAAAGGAAAACATTCAAACAAGACAAAATAATAATAGTGTAGCCATTAAATGAAATCAAGGACATTTATTTCCTCCTCAAAGGCTACAGATAATATTCTGAGCCATATCCTTGGAGTTATTTTGCAGATACTGAAACCCCCACCAGGTAGAAGAAATTAACTATATGATGCCCATGGGCATGTAGACCCCAGACTGGTGGGAACCAGAAGGTTGATGGTATTGACTCCCAGTTACCTTACTACCAACCAAGCAGAAGAATGTCCATGAGCTGACCACATATGTCACTACCCTCCTCTCTCACCTTGTCCTTAAAAACCTTTCTCTGCAAGTCTTCAGGGAGTACCTTTCGAGCACTAACTACCTGGACTCCTTGCTTGGTGCCCTGCGATAAATGCTGTACTGTCCTTCACCGTGACCTGGTGTCAATAGAGTGGCTTTACTGCACGCAGGCAAGGGGACCCAAGTTTGAGTCCACTAGTATTTTGTCAGTAACAAAAGCTAGGCCTTATTTTCCCAATTTTCAGATGAGGAAACCGAAGCTAAGAGAGTATCAGTAACTCTGCCCAAGGTGAAAGAGCAAAAAAAATGGAGGGGGCGCCTGGACTGAAACGAGAGCACCTCCCTCTAGAGCCCCGTCTTCTTCCACCATACTAAAATATATGGCTGAGGAAGAAGGGTCATGTTATACATCTCCTGCCCTTGGGATCTGGCACTTAGCAGATACTTCTGCAGCCTCAAATCCTGCACTTCTCCTTCTGGGGCCACTCTCTTCAATCATGATCTTCTTATATTTCAAGCTCCTTTTCTCAAGGCCTCAAACATGCACTTCCTCCTGATTGAAATGCTCTCCACTCCTTCTTTTCCTCTCTAACGCTGGCTGATTTCCACTCATTGCTCAGTGAGTGTTACATCTCTCAACCTCCAATGTGAGGTTGTCCCCTATTAACACTCTCATAGGGTCATGTACTTTCCTGTCAGCCTATTTATTACAGTAATGATTTGCTAAATGTCTGTCTCCTCTACCAATCTCTACACTCCAGAAGATCAGAAACCGTGTCTCTCTAGTTACTGACCTGTCCCCACCATCTAATTCTGCCTGACCCAAAGTTAGCAGCCAGGAATTATTTGTGGATTAAGTAGATGCCCATTGTCTGTTTGCCAAATAGATGAAAGCTTTGGAGAAAGCAGGGGAATCAAGGATAAGGCTTAGGAGGACAACTCCACTGTTTCAGGAGTTTATACTGTTATATCTTATCACTTCATGGGAAATAGATGGAAAAACAGTGGAAACAGTGTCAGACTTTATTTTTTTGGGCTCCAAAATCACTGCAGATGCTGATTGCAGCCAGGAAATTAAAAGATGCTTGCTCCTTGGAAGGAAAGTTATGACCAACCTTGATAGTATATTAAAAAGCAGAGACATTACGTTGCCAACCAAGGTCCGTGTAGTCAAGGCAATGGTTTTTCTCGTGGTCATGTATGGATGTGAGAGTTGGACTGTGAAGAAAGCTGATCGCAGAAGAATCAATGCTTTTGAACTGTGGTGTTGGAGAAGACTCTTGAGAGTCCCTTATACTGCAAGGAGATCCAACCAGTCCATTCTAAAGGAGATCAATCCTGGGTGTTCATTGGAAGGACTGATGCTAAAGCTGAAACTGCAATACTTTGGCCACCTCATGCGACGAGTTGACTCACTGGAAAAGACTCTGATGCTGGGAAAGGTTGGGGGCGGGAGGAGAAGGGGACGACGGAGAATGAGATGGCTGGATGGCATCACCGACTCTGTGGACATGAGTTTGAGTGTACTCCGGGAGTTGGTGATGGACAGGGAGGCCTGGTGTGCTGTGATTCATGGGGTCGCGGAGAGTCGGACACGACTGAGCGACTGAACTGAACTGAACTGAACCTTATATGCAGGGGATGATATTCACATCACACAAGGAGTGATCAGAACTTACTGTTGGTCTTGGTGCTGGAACACTGGTCCAAGAGACCTCCTGCTGTTCTGGGTGTTAACCTATTAGTGACTGGTTCTAGTGTAGTGTGGGGATTACTCAGAGAAGGCCTGGGGTGCTTGGGAAAGAGGGAGAGGCACTCTGGGAACTCCTGGCTGTGATAAACATTTATCAACCTTGCTAGAAGTGTTTCAATAGTCTAACAACGAACATAACTGTACTGATATAACTACACATATCTGGGCCATGAGTAATCACTTGAAAATAACCCAACAGGGATTTCGGATGAAGCACCAACTTCTGAGTTGGTTATCTAGAGGCATGACAATCATTTGTATGGTATGAGTCATGCGCCCAGGATCACAGCATTGGAAAAGATACACATTTAATGTGGAGTTGGGTCATGACTGTTGTTTTGAAAGGAGACTCTGGTGGGGCTCAACTGTAACGAGAGGCAGGAGAAATGAGCTGCACAGCAACTTTTTTTGAACGTCTTATTTTACTAGTTTGATGCCTTAAGAAGTCAAAGATGCTTAACTTCTTCCTTCATCAGCGTTTCTTTGATTGCGCCCTGTGGCCTGCAGTAGGTTTCCTGACCAGAACCCATGCCCCCTGGCCCTAGGAGCGTGGAGTCTCAACCACTGGACTACCTGGGAGTCCCTTCTTTAGCATTTGTGGTGTTGCTACTCAGTCACTAGAAATGGGCTTACTAAATGGTGAAGCCAAATGCGCGGAGCCTGGAAATGCAAGGTTGAGAGTCATGTGTGATGGCAAAGGCTTTGTTTTCTTCACAAGGCTGGTAGAGTCTAATCTTCAGTGTCAAGGGGTCTGAGGCCACGTGGCATGGCTGAATTTTGCATATTTGAGAGCAGTGGTGGAGGCAGGAAGCTGAGCGCAGATGGAAAGAAATTTTCTCTGGAGATCCTTGAGCTTTCTTTAACCCTAAGTGTAGCCTGCGGAGGTACGAGCTCTTTTGCCTGCATCATGGCATCGCTTTTGCTGGCTCTGATGCAAAGGTTAGTCTGAGGGCTAGATGTCCCAGAGGCACGGGCTGCCCTCATGGGATCCGACGACGCTTGCTCACTTACCTTTCCTCTCCCTCTCCGACTTTTCCTTTCTTCTCCCCTTTCAATCATTTCCCTGCCTTACATCTCGAACTTGCGAGTGGCAAACAGAACAGGATTTGCTACTGACTCCTGGGTCACTTGTTTCATGGGTTATTTCAGGTCAAATCCTATTAAAGTAAATGTCTCCACTGTGGGGAAATCTCTGTGAATAACCAAATAGGGCATCTAATCCTCAAGTAAGGGCCAGCTTTTTGCAAGCAGGATTTGATAGCAGGGTTTAGAAAGAGCTCAGGTGGACTTTGTTCCCAGCAATAAGGCAAACTGCTGCTGCTGCTGCTATCACTTCAGTCGTGTCCGACTCTGTGTGACCCCCATAGACGGAAGCCCACCAGGCTCCCCCTTCCCTGGGATTCTCCAGGCAAGAACACTGGAGTGGGTTGCCATTTCCTTCTCCAATGTGTGAAAGGGAAAAGTGAAAGTGAAGTCGCTCAGTCGTGTCTGACCCCTAGCGACCCCACGGACTGCAGCCCACCAGGCTCTTCCATCCATGGGGTTCTCTAGGCAAGAGTACTGGAGTGGCTTGCCATTGCCTTCTCCTAAGGCAAACTACATGACCTAAAAACCTTCCCTTGGTAAAACACCTATAAATGTTTTATAAAATATAACAAACATCTTTTTAAATGCATAGCTGAACTCACAAAAATGTAAGGAAAATTCCCAACGGGTTCCAAAACAAAGAGAAAATCAAAATCAGAGTAATAGGTGTGAACTGAAATTGGGGCTGCTCGGATGTGTAGGAGTATGTGTGTGTGTGTGTGTGATCTTTGTAATCAGATGATCTGGGTTTAATGTGCCCTGTCTTTGGGATGATGGGGGTGGATTTGGATCTTTCCAAGGCCTTAACAAAGCTAAGTCCCTTAAAGGGTAAGTATATCCTTCCAGCAAAGGGAGATGTGAGACCTGACTGCTTGTTTTAGCCTGAACTCTGGTTGGGGAAAATAAAACTCTTTGGAAAGACTCTTCCTATTGTCATATATGTTTAGTAATTAACTTTACACTATCGTTTAGGACTTTGACTTCCAGGCACAATAATTAATATAAAAGTGAACCAGTTTTGCCTTTAACCCTGGAGTGCCTGACACAAGAGAATAAAAACATCTTGGGGAGGACACATCTTCAACCTGAACAAAATGGGAGTGTCACAGATAAAAGCCTGGATGAACATAACCTTTGTGGGCTTCCCAGGTGGCGCTAGTGGTAAAGAACCTGCCTGCCAATGCAAGAGACATGTGAGATGAAGGTTTGATCCCCAGGTTTGGGAAGATCCCCTGGAGGAGGGCGTGGTGACCCACTCCAGTACTCTTGTCTGGAGAATCCTACGAACAAAGGAATACAGCCTGGTGGGCTGTATTCCCTACGTCACAGAGTCAGACACGACTGAAGTGTCTTAGCATGCACACACAAACATAAGCTTCAAATCCAGAATTACCAAATACAAAGCTTCTGTGACTCAGATTGCAGATTCAGGAAAATAAGAAAAATTTTATTTATTTGTTTATGTCTGTGCTGGGTCTTAACTGTTGTGCACGGGCTTTCCCTAGTTGTGGGGAGAGGGGGCTATTCTTCGTGTGGTGCCTGGGCTTCTCATTGCAGTGGATTCTCTTGTTGCAGAGCATGGACTCCAGGCAGGTGGGCTTCAGTAGTTGTGGCTCATGGGCATAGTTGCCCTGTGGCATGTGGGGCCTTGTAGGACCAGGGATTGAACCCATGACCCCTGCATTGGCAGGCAGATTTCCTGCCAATTCTTTACCATTGGACTACTACAGGAGCCCCATAAATAATTTTAATATAAGCATACCTCAAATATTGCATGCAACATACTAAAACTACAATATTAATCATTGTTTATCTAAAACTTAAAGTTAACTGGAAGTCAAAATGAAGACTACGGACTACATGATTCCAGCTGTATGATATTCTGGAATGGGCAAAACTACAGAGACAATAAAATGGTCAGTAGTTGCCAGGGGTTAGGAGGAAGAAGGGATGAATAGGAAAAATACGGAGAAGTTTTAGGATATTGTCCTAAATGATACCAATGATGATACCGGTACTACTCTGTATGATAACATAATAGTGGATACATTTCATTAAACATTTGTCCAAGTCTATAGAATGTATAACACCAAGAGTGAACCTTAATGTAAATATGGATTTTGTGTGATGATGATGTGTTAATGTAAATTCATAAATTATAACAAATGAATCACTCTGGTTGGAAACTCTCACTTGGAAATGTTGATGGTGGAGGAGGTTATGTATATGTAGGGCAGGGGGTATATGGGAAATCTCTGTACCATCTCCTCAATTTTGCTACACACTTAAAATTCCTCTGAAAAAGAAAGTTTGGGGTTTTTTTCAAGAACCAAATAGAACTTTTGGAAATAAAAATAAAGTCAAGACAAATACAACAAAACTCCAGGGATGAATAAAATAGTTGCTTAGACACTATTGGACAGAGAACTAGTGAACTGGAAGAGCGATCTGAGGGAATTAGTTAGAGGGCAGCATAGAAAGATTAAGAGATAAAACATATGTAAGAGAACTTGGGCCATGGAAAATGGTCCTACACATGCCCAATAATATTTCTAGAAGGAAGGAACAGAAAAAATAAAAAAAAGATAAAATATTTCAGAGATAAATATTGAGAGATAATGACTGAAAAATTTTTAAGATTGATAAAAAAGGGTTCATTAGACTTAAAAAAAACACACCATGCTCCTATCAGGAATAAACGATCTATATCCAAATACATATAATGAATTACAGGACATCCGGGACAAAGAGAAGATCTTAAAATAAACCAGTTAGAAAAGACTAACATTTTAAAAAGAGGGGGAAAAAAGGCAGGAAGACAAAAGGAAAAAGTTTAACCTGCTCTTTGGAACTGGACAGATCTAACTTTAAGCCACAGTTCCACCCCTTCAAGACATGTGGGAAATTTGCTTTTTTGAGTCTTCGCTACCACACCTGTAAATATTTGATCCATGGTTATCATTGCTAATTCCATAACAACCTGAAAGTTGTTATAACAGAAAGTCTTGCCTGTTAGCACTTGTTCAGCAAAAAGGAGTTATTAATACTACTGACACAAGTAATAATAATTTCTCTATGATATGAATTTTTACAATATATAATATGAATTTCTACCTTCCCATGAATCCAATCTCAGATGACTAATATTTAATTGTATGTCATCCTGCAGAAAAAAGATGGCATCTCTGCTGTATTAAAAGCTTAAACCACCATCATGGGACTCCCTCAACCCTCCAAGACAAACTATAAAGATCAAGCCTCCCTACAGTCTAGTCAGCAAGACATCTTCAGAAATACAACGAAAATCCCCCTTTTTGTAGCTTTCTTTTCTTCAAGACTTCCTTAAAATAAAAAACAAACACAGGGCAACTTGTAAGACTTCTTTGGCTCCCCTACCCCAGACTAGTTTACCTGGTCCCACAGCACTTTCCTCTGGAAAGATTGAAGGCAGGAGGAGAAAGGGACAATGGAGGATGAAATGGTTGGATGGCATCACTGACTCAATGGACATGAGTTTGAGCAAGCTCCAGGAGATGGTGAAGGACAGGGAAACCTGGTGTGCTGCAGTCCATGATGTCGCAAAGAGATGGACGCAACTGAGCAAAACCATTGATCCCATTGTTTCTGCTGAACTGTTTTCCATCCTCCCCACTAAACTCTAAGCTCCTTAGAGGCAGGTTCCTTACCTATCTTGCTCATCATTGATGCCACAGAACTTAGCACATGACCTGAGACTTTTAAGGAGTCTTCAGGTAGAGAGAAGAAACTAGAAGTTAGGGGTCAAATTCATTTGTACATAAAAACACAGCATTTTCTAGAATTGAAAGGGATGCTAGAGAACATCTAGCCTTCCCCATTGTTTTTCCAGATGAGGAAAATGAGTCCATCAATTGGTGTGAAAACCCAGGTCTATTGAATTATGGAAATTAGACCCCGGTGCAGTTTTGCCAGTTCCCAGATGATACTGCTTACATTCTGTCATGTTGCCTTCAGGATCATGGCTGGGTAAGTGAAAGAAACCAGACAAAAAGAACAAATATGTATGATTCCAGTTACATGAAATACCAAGAATAAGCAAGTTTGCAGAGATAGAAAGTAGATTAGAAGTTACCAGAGGCTGGTAGAAAGGAGGAATGGGGATATACGGCTTAATGATGACAGAGCTTTTGTTTGGGCTGATAAAAAAGTTTTAGAAATAGATAGTGGTATGGTTGTACCACGTTGATAGTATATCACTGACTGTACACACTTAAAAATGATTAAAATGGCAAATTTTATGATGTGTGTAATTTATCAAAACTAAAAAGATGAAGAGGATCATGGCTACAGTCCGCCCCCACTCTCCCTGCTTCTCTAGGCCAGTTATAGGCTGGAGACAAAGACTTTAACAAGCATTGAAAAAAATTATTAAGGGGAAGGTGTAAACAGGCAGAGACAAATGCATGACGTAGGGCCATCAAATTAAAAGTGACACTTCTCTATTATTAACCCACAATTTCTCAGCAAAGTAAAATCTGTGAGCTGATACTGGAAAAAGGCCAGTTTCATAAGCTATTTAATTTTTTCTGGATAGAGTGTAAAATAACTGTTAAAGCCATAAAGGATACCATATGGCATCAAAGAAGGGAGGAAAAAAAAAACTTTTTTGTTGTCGCTGTTATTCAATGAACAATTAGTTCTCTATTCTCCCCCCAAATTAAGGTGCCATTAAGAGAAAAAATTCAAAAATATCAAGAAGACATAGCCAGAATGGAAAGAAAGTTGAAAAGATAAATAAAATGAGCATTCCTTTAGCTATATTTGGAGGAGTCCTGCAGAGAAAAAAATTCCAGCTAGGCAGCATTGAGACATAGTTTATTAATGCAGTTTCCCCCACAGCAGGACACAGAAAGAGAAATTGGTAAAACAGTCACATTAAAAAATTATGACTCTTACATCTGATCTTTATGAATACACAGAAAAGAAACCGTCCTCTTGAGTCGTCCTTGGGCCATGTTGAAGCAGAGATGCAAAGAATTTTTTTCCCTTCCAAAGCCTCACAACATTTGCACACATGGTAGGAACAAACTGAAAGCTATATTCCAACCACATTTAGGGGATTTTAAAGGTGTTTATGAAAAGACCCTAGGTGAGATTTTGAGCAGTTCTTCCAGTTACGTTTTGCAATATACTACAGTCTTTTGTTTTTAGAAAATGTACAAAATTGAAATCTGCCTGGATTCCCTTCGGGGAAAAATTACAGTAGGTGGTGAACTGGTTATAAATGGAACTTCCCTAAACCTTGGAGGTGGAAAGGAGCTTGAAAAGTGCAAAGTGTTAGTTGCTCAGTTGTGTCTGACTCTTTGTGACCCAATGGACTGTAGCCCCCTAGGCTCCTCTGTCCAAGGGATTCTCCAGGCAAGAATACCGGAGTGGGTTGCCATTCCCTTCTCCAGGGGATCTTCCTGACCCAGGGACTGAACCCAGGTCTCCTGCATTGCAGGAAGACTTTATTGTCTGAGCCACCAGGGAAGCTGGAAAGGAGCTTACCAACCACCTAATCCAGTGTTTTGCCTAGGATAGACTATACTGCACTGATGAGTTATTAAATCAGTTTAGAGGGTCAGGACTAGCATTGGGAGTAGAGGAAGAGGAGGAATAGAATAAAATTGAATTGAACCTAAAAGTGTGTTGTATAGACTGTTTTGTGACAGTTTTGTTTCAATTGTGTGTTTGTGTGCGTGTGTGTATGCATTCGCGTGCATCCTGGGTTACAACATAAAGTGTGTCTTACTTGGCATGATCCAGAGCAATTGGGTAGCTCAGAAGGTGCACAGTTCCACGGTTTACTGCTCCCTAGGGCTGATGAGCCATTTGAGAAATAGAATCACAGCCTCCCTGTGAAAAAGAGGGGGTTGCATATGACAACACATACAAGGGCATGTTATGTTGTTAGTCGCTCAGTTGTATCTGACTCTTTGTGACCCCTGGACTGTAGTCCGCCAGGCTCCTCTGTCCATGTGATTTTCCAGGTAAGAATACTGGAGTGGGTTGCCATTTGGTTCTGGTGAGAAACACTGTGAAGTTGCCAATCTAATCTAACACCCCTTGTTCCAGGTAAGATACCTGGAGTCAGAGGGGAAATGACTTTCCCAAGTCCATGACTCATAAACAGCCCTCCTCTCTGGCTTACAATGTCCTTTCCATTTGACTTTAATGATCAAAGCATTCTTGGAGGTGGGTGTCAATTCTTGCCCTGTGGTTTCCATGCCACTTTGGCAGCTGACATTCTATTCCTTCCTGGAGAAATTCCTGTGCTTTTGGATCAGTTGGACTCCCCTCTCCTTTCATGCTCCTGCCAACCTTGCACACCCAGGATCAGTGGTTCTGTAGGGTGGGGCAGGTGTGTGGAGGGATAAATAATCTGTGCCCAGGCTTGGATGATGCATGGCAATTGGGTAGCTCGGAAGGTGCACAGTTCCACAGCTTACTGCTCCCTGGGGCTGACGAGCCATTTGAGAAATAGAAGCACAGCCTCCCTGTGAAAAAGAGGTGGTTGCTGCCGACAACTCATACAAGAGTATTCTCAGAAAGGAGGCGACCAGCTGACAACTGTGGGCTCTAGGTAACTCCTGCCAGACTCTTGCACTCTGGCTGGTCTCCCTGAACCAAAATAGAAGCATGTAGAAAGTGTTCTGTGACTGCAGATACAGTGGGATTATGAAAGAGGATCCTGTCTGGGACTCAAAATGCCTCTGCTTTTGACTTAGAGAAGAAAACTATCTACTCCATGAATAAGCAAACATTTATATTACATTTACTCTGTGCCAGGCACTGTTCCGAGAATATTACAAATATTTACTCATTTAATCCAAATAATCAACCTCTAGGCCTTAAGAGGACTCTCCTAGCTGCAGTCCTAGGCAGAAGGTGGAGAAGTGTTGAGAGGTGTTAAAATAATTTGTTTTTCTTCAGGATCCGAAGACAGAAGGGCAAGCACTCTTAATAGAGTTTAGAACTATGTCATTGACAAAGTGCATTAATCAACAGTCAGATCCAGAGAGTAAAGGTCAATTGCCTACTTTCTCTTGGCAGAAGGAATTGGGAGGAGGATTGTTCTTCTTGCAAAGATTCATCACTTTTTGATGCTTTCCAGAAGTGGTGATGGATTTTCAATGAGCCATCTACTCTTGAAAAAAATCACCCTCATATATTTGCGGTGCAGCTGCCTTTGGTGCAAGGGGTCTCCTTGGGTCCTGAAACCACCCACTCAAGCTCATATAGAAATCAAACCTGTGCCCCTGGCCATAGGATCCAGTGCTTTGCTCAGGATTGTATGCTAGGAGAGGGTTCTCAATCATTTAAAAATTAGTTTATTATTAATTTCAAAAACTGGACCTGTACTCAGAAACTTCTAAATTTGACTTTGATAATGAAAATTAGTAGAAATTTACTTAAGTGTAAGAAAGCAAGAGTTTTGTTTTTTTAAAGAGCAATAGGAAGTGAGATTTTTTTAAAGTACCTCTATGTATCCTTATGTTTTCTATGTTAACATTTAAATCCCACAATACTGATTGAATCTCCGTTTCATAGATGAGAGAACTAAATTAAATGACTTGCTGAAAGTAAAGAGGTGAGGGACAGAATTCAGAATTTAATCTGCCTGCAGAACTCATTACTCTTTTACATCATGCTACAGCCTGAAAGTTGTTTTTTTTTCATCTGAAAAATGATTTGGTCCTAGCAGCATTCACTGACCATGACAAAATGTTAATTGATCTTTTCATGTCACAGCCTACCGATTATCCACAAGGAATAGCAACAGTTAAAACCTCTTCTCTGTAATTAAGTTTTGGTTCCCTTAACAACTCCACCATGTAATTAAACTTATTTCTCAAACAGGCAGAAATGGTTCACTAAAGAATCTGAGAAGAACCATTTAAATTACGCTTAGTTTCTTGCTCTGGGTTAACCATGGTCAAGTCTGGGCTTGGAACTGAAGTTCAGGAGGAATGCGGAGAATGCTGCTGGCCCAGAGTGTACCAGTGCTGAAGTTAAATGGGAGTCAGGGTGTATTTCCTGCGCATCTGTGAAACTTCTAACCTCGCTCTGCCCATGGTTTTTCTCCACGAACATGTCGGGTGAACATGTAGACTACTGAATATTTATCCTTTTGTCGGAGCAGCCTCTATTGATTTGGGCAGCAAATCTCACACAATTATTAATCATCAGAAATGGAAAATGTTTCTTTTTGAAAGATGTAACTATCAGAGTTTTCACATTAACAATGTCTTGAAAAAGATTTCCCATTATCACTACTGTCTGCGGCTGTATTGTGAAAATATTTGGCTTACACCACAAAGTTTATGGACTGTTTGTCTTAGCAGAGGCACTGAAACATAAGATGGCATTAAATGGTTAAATTACATGCTGTGTTGTAATGCACAGTGAGATGGGAAACCTAGAGATTTAATACCATCATGAGTCTATAAAACCCCAGGTTTACAAATGCAAGTCAAATAAAAATCTATTAAAGTAGCCAAAAGTTGCTTTGAGTTAGAGGTCGTTAAATAAAAAGAAGATAACAGGCAAGATCATTTGGACTCACATGTCAAATAAAATGCCAAGATAAAACAACAATGGGCCATTAAAAAGATACATTAATAAACTGCCTCCCTCTCCTCTCCCCTATGGGTCAAAAGGAAGCTTAAGAAAATACAAAGATGTTTTCTAAATTTGAAATCTCCAAGAAGTTAAGGGTCCACGTGCCATATACAAAGTACTACACACTTTCCTGGTCTGACAATGGCTGCTCCGAGGGGACCATGCAGTCAGTACCTGGGGGGGTAGGATGGGGAGGAGGGCTGGTGGGGGGTATTGACCAGTACAATCTCCTAAGAGAGCCGGATGAGTCCAGATGTTGGAGAGTATGATCTCCTGGATGCAATGGAATTTATGCTGGGAGATTAAAGAGAAGAATTAATTTATGACTTTCTCTACCTGTTTGCAACATGTGCTCAACTTATTATCGGTACACATTGAGATGCGCGGTAATTACAATGCTGAAAATCGGGTGCAACATGACCACGGTAGTTAAGCTTAAGAGGGGTGGGCATTTGTCATATTTCAGTCTGCACATCTGGTTCTATCATATTGCCAAATGATTAATATAGGACTTTATTACAGTGAAATCCTTTTATATCAAAGTTTTATTTGCCAGGAAATAGAATAATTTCCTTCCATGTCTTTGTCCACCATCCCCCACGTTCTCTGCTGAACTCTGAAATTTCCAGCATTAGGATTCATTTGAGTGAGCAGGACAGGGAATCTGCTGTTGCCTTTGTTCAGCTCTCTTAAGTTCTGTGGTCACAGCTAGGATATACATGTGTCCTTTGTTGTAAAAGCACATCCACAAGGGAGAAACCCTAAAGCTTATTAAAAAACTAGGTAGGATGTCAGGTACCTCCAATAGTTAAAACCACAGGAATTAAATTCTAAATTTTAAACTCCCTTTTATTGAAATATAAGTTTGTTTAGTATATTTACACCATACTTTATGCACATATATACATAGAAGGCAAATTCTGTCAAATAAAAAAAAGTTTTTCTTAATAAAAAATTAAAATAAAAACAAAGTAAAGTGCATAAAACGGATTTTTTTTCCTTCTGGTGAACATCCTCATTGTCAAAATTTTGGCCGATTGGGATGGGGGAGGGATTAGAAATTCATTCTTTGACTCGGTGCACACAGGCAGTCCTGCATTTGTAGCCTTCAGGCCAAGGCGACAAGCTGTTAAGGAACAAGTCAGACAAACCGCCAGGGTCTGCAGGACTCCCCCCTTTCTGTAGGTCCTGCTCCCTTTGTCCTATCGGAGCGGTTCCCCAGCTCTTAACAGTGACCTCACCATCACGGAGCCGGAACAAAGGGAGAACACAGGAAGGGGGCTCCACCAGCCAATGTCAGAGCCCTGCTCCGGGGCCACCAGCGCGGCGATCGGTAGGAAACTGCAGAATTAGCTCAATGGCTCCAATAGAAGTTTTCCTTTTTCGGGCAAGGGGCGGCTGGAGGGGTTGCCAAGGAAGGGGCTGTATCTCCTACCGAGACGGCCACCCGGGGGCCAAACTCCGGCAGCAGCCAGTTTCTTTGGATGCAAACTCCGTGCTGGCACAGGAAAGAATCCTTTTATAGGCTGGGTGAGCTCATCCTCCCAGAACTTTGAAAGGAAACAGCTTGGGACTGCGAGAAAGGGGCAGGTGGGTGAAGCGGGAGTTTTCGGTCGCCTTCGCGCTCGGGTCACCGGCTGGGCGTTGGCCGGCTGGTCCCCAGGAGGTGGCAGAGGCGACGGCCCTTCCCCCCCACCATCCATCCCCCAGCCAGGGGTCTCACACGCTCGCTTCCTCCGGGTAATGCTAAGTCCCGGGTCGGCGGCCGTACTTAGCCTTACAGTGCAAAATGTGCTTGGCAAGGAAGTCGAGGCGGCGCTGCAGCAGCTGAGCGTGGGGGTCGGCGAGTGCGGCCAGCTCCGGGAAGCGAGGCTCGTGATGCTGGTAGAGGCGCAGGAGCCGGGCGGCCGCGTCCTGGCCTCGGTGTAGCTCCAGGACGCGCCGCGCCGTCCGCTCTCGGAACACGCACACCGACTGCAGCAGCGGCTCGTTATACTTGTCCCACATGCCCGCCACCCGGTAACCGTGCACCAAGCCCGCCTCGTTGTCCAGAAAGACCAGCGCCCCGCCGGGGCCGCGGTGCAGGTTGCTGGTGGCGCGGTGCATGACCCGCGGGTCCCACTGCAGGCTGAAGAGGTTGCTGACTAGCCGGTCGAAGTTGGCCGTCAGGTAGTCGAAGAGGATCAAGTCGGTCCATTGCACCAGGTCCACCAGCTCCGCCCGGCTCCGGTTGGCCAGCTCACCCCCGGCGGCGCGCAGGGGCCGCAGACGGCCGTCCTCCGAGCGCCAGGGCGCGGGCACCACTACGTCGGTGAGGTTAGGCAGCCAGCGAGTCAGGCTTACCACGCTGCCCTCGGTCCAGTGCGCGGCACGAAGCTCCTCCTGCACCTGAGCCCACTGCGCGCCCCGAGCCTCCACCCGGGCCAGTGCCAGCGGCGGCACGTGGCGTTGGAGGCCCAGCAAGCGCGCCAGGTAGTAGGACAGGGCCTCGCCCTGGATCTGCTCCGGGTTGATGCCGTAACGCACGCAGGCACGGGTGCCGTCGGCGAAGCGGGCCAGCCGGTTGGAGCTGCGCCCGCAGCCCCCGCGATCCAGGGCCACCACCCGGGCGCGGCGCGCCGCCTCCAGCCACGTCGCCGCCTGGGCCTCCGAGAAGCCCCGGGGCACCTGCTCCTCCAGGCCGCGGCTCCAGAAGACGCCCCCGTGCACCGCAGCGCGTTCCTCCGGCCGGGGCCGCCCGGTTGGCACGTGCCGCCTGCGCTCACCCGGGGGCTGCCCGGGCGGGCGGTCCGCGCCTGCCGCCAAGGTGAGCAGCGCCCGGAAAGTTTTCAGGGAGCCGCCGCGGGCGTCCCGCGCCAGGGGCGGGGGCAGAGGAAAGCGAGGCGCGGGCTCCCGGCTGCCGCTCCGGGCCAGGTGCCGCGGGAGTCGGTCTTCGGGCGGCCCGGAGGTGGGTAGCTCCGTCCTCGGCGGCAGGAGCCCGCCCCACAGCGCCAACAGCGAGCCCAGCGCCAGCAGCCAGAGCCCGGCGGTGGCGGCGGCGCCCCGCATCCTCCTGCCCGTGCTCCGCGGCCGCGCCGGGGCCGCCGCCGCTTCAAGCCGAGCCCCGGCACCCGGGTCCCGGTGGCGAGGCGGGCCCGGCAGCGCGTTGGCTCCGGGGCTCCGGGCGCCTCAGCTCCATCGCGGCTGCGGGGCTCTGCCCAGCGCTCCGCCCGGCACTGAGAACTCGCCTGGCTGCCGCTTCCCAGCTGCTTTTGTATTTCGCTGTGAGACCCTCCGGCGGGCGCGATTCACAGGCGCCCGGACCACGTGGGAGCAAGGGCGGGGGAATCCCCCTCCCCCTCCGCCGCTCCCCGCCCCCCACCCTCCGCCCCCTTCCCCGCCTCTTCCCCTTAAAGCGGCGATGGCTCCTTCCAAGCGGGAGAAGCGGCCCCACACTCAGTCTGGGATTTAGGGGCCGGGAGCTGGAAGCCCGGCTGCAGGCGCCCGCGCGGGGGCGTGGGAGCAGGCGGCACGGAGCTGGAGTCGTGCGGGGTGGGAACGGCGCGCCGATGGCTCTCACGGGGTTGGAGTGGGCGCGGAGTCCCTCCTGCAAAGTTCAGACTAACCCCCAACCGAGCTCCGGGCGCCGCCCGGCGTGGATGGGGGCGGCTCTTCTTGCCTTGTCCGTTTCCAATAGTGTGATTCACCCTGCCTTATGTAAATCCCCGGGGAGCTCTCCGAGCCACAGAGGATGTGACTCCAGCCGGGTTAGAAGAACCATCTGTAGGAAACAACTTTGAACCGACACCGCCTTTCCCGAGTGCGCTCACTACCCTGGTCCTGTGCGCTTTGAGATTGGTCTCCCGCCCTTTCCCGAGGGACTCTCTGGGAATTCGACCTCTCTGTGCAAGAACAGCTAGGCAGGTTTCATTCAACAAAGCGTCTGTCCTCGGTTATGGACACGGAACAGTAAAATCCACAGATGCGGTCCCCTGCTCACGGAGCTCACAGTCTAGGGAGATGTTTAGGTTGCCATGACAGCCTTACAACCCAAGATCCAACTTAGTCCAGGGGACGGGGCCTTAGAGACGATTTCTCTTAAGAATGACACGATTCGGCTCGTGGGGGACACGGAAAGGATCGGGCTTGCTCTAGACCACAGAGGTAGCAAGTGAAGAAACTAAAATTCTAACGGGGGTCTCCAAGTAGTATGCAGGTTGATTTCCCCTCTATCAGGAAAGTTCACTATTTTTAGTCAAGTGGCCGGCATTCTTATTTTTAAAGGCTCACTGTCATTTAGCTAATCACTTTATGCCCCACGTATGATTTTCAATTCAACAAATGAAAAAGCAACAACCATACTGCTTTTGACTTCCTGATTTAATGGTTTTAAGGGAAGAAGTGTTTGGGGAAGAGGGTGGAGGACCAAAAAATAATAATAAAATGAAAAAAAAAAAACAGCAAACCACATTGTCTTCCAGACAATTTTGGGTTCAGTTCACCAGGAAAGTTCTTGGACAAGAACTGGCTCTCCCTTTTAGCTCTGTGCATGAGACTCTGTCCCAGATCCAAACCAAGATTCTCAGGTAAGACACAAGAGGAGGGGTTGGGGTGGATTCCATCTCTGAAAGCAAGGGTTTGAAATCTGTTGCCTTTCACACGTTTCTCTTGCCTTTATCCCCCCCATCAGATGCACACGGGGGTTTTCAACCGCATCAGTGCATTGCTGCTGCTGCGTCACTTCAGTCGTGTCCGACTGTGTGTGACCCCATAGACGGAAGCCCACTAGGCTCCCCCATCCCTGGGATTCTCCAGGCAAGAACACTGGAGTGGGTTGCCATTTCCTTCTCCAATGTGTGAAAGTGAAAAGTGAAAGTGAAGTCGCTCAGTCGTGTCTGACCCTTAGCGACCCCACCGACTGCAGCCTACCAGGCTCCTCCATCCATGGGATTTTCTAGGCAATAGTACTGGAGTGGCTTGCCATTGCCTTCTCCGGCATCAGTGCATTACCTGGTACTAATTATACTGTATTTGCCCAAAAATGAACGTCCTAGAGTTATAGGGCAGGCACCCTAAGGTTTGTGACTAAGTGGAGGCATCTGAAGAGGCATCTAGAGACTTCCAGAACTGCCCCAGTATACCTTCAAGTGTTTCCATATTGACTGAAATGTGGGATTTTGCTTGAATCTCTTCTGCACCCCATGGCAGCTATATCATGCCTTTGTATAGATCTTATCTGATGATGAGATTACTATTGCTGTACAATCTTACTTCATTCGAAGGTACCATCTTGTTCTGTGCAAGCTACTTACCCTCATCTTTCCCTAGAAGGCAGAGGACTATATCTTAACAACTTTCTATTTGTCTTACCAGGTAGCATAGTATATTGCGCTAAAAAGGTGCTCAGTAGCATTTAACTTTTTGTTTTTCGGTTTAACTTCTGAGAATTTTTTTTTTGGAATGCCTTGCTTTCAGCTTGGTTATAAACTATAAGCAAGATCTCCACCTTGTGGGCATAAGTAGAATATCATCTAATTAGAAAAGCACACCTTTTCAACAGGCCGGTTAATGGCTTAAATCTGAGAATATTACTTGACTACCATGGCCCTTGCTGTGTCCTGGGGGCTAGGGGAAATCCAAAGTAGTTAGTGTCACTGTCTTTTTAGCTGTTAACAGAAACTCTAACTATAAGGGATCAGTTCAGTTCAGTCGCTCAGTCGTGTCCGACTCTCCGCGACCCCATGAATCACAGCATGCCAGGCCTCCCTGTCCATCACCAACTCCCGGAGTTCACTCAAACTCATGTCCACAGAGTCGGTGATGCCATCCAGCCATCTCATTCTCCGTCGTCCCCTTCTCCTCCCGCCCCCAACCTTTCCCAGCATCAGAGTCTTTTCCAGTGAGTCAACTCGTCGCATGAGGTGGCCAAAGTATTGCAGTTTCAGCTTTAGCATCAGTCCCTCCAATGAACATCCAGGATTGATCTCCTCTAGAATGGACTGGTTGGATCTCCTTGCAGTATAAGGGACTCTCAAGAGTCTTCTCCAACTATAAGGGATAGTTCACTGTAAACTCTATGAGGAGTCTTTTATGGTTGCCTGGCACAATACTTGGCACTTAGTGGGTGTTCAGTAACAACTCGCTGAATAAATCAGTGGAATGTTAATGAGATAAAGCTCTGCAAGTAGGATGTAACAAGTCATTTAAAAAAACTGCTTACCATTAAAAGATACAAAATAAGAGCTTTCATTCATAAAAGAGGAAAAAAATTGGTGAAGGATCCACTTGATGGAAAAGAAGAAGCACATGATTTTCAGGCTAGGAGGGCTGACTTCAACCCAGTCCCAGAATCTTCCGGTCACCTTACTGGTATTGATAAAGAAACCGAAGACTTGAAGCAGTCAGCTGAGACCTTGCACCTCAGAAGATGGACTGACCTTATCACAGCCAGTTGCTCATAGACATCGGACTGAATGCACTGGGTTCCCCAGTGAGAAGTATTAATAGAAACGTGAACAAATGCATTGAAATGCAGAATGCTGTAGGAATAAAAGGAAACAAAAAACAAACCCAAAGTAGAAGGCAGTTTAAGTCTGTTACATAAATGATTGTTTTAGGCAGTGTCTTTGGCCACCTCATGCGACAAGTTGACTCACTGGAAAAGACTCTGATGCTGGGAAAGGTTGGGGGCACGAGGAGAAGGGGACGACAGAGAATGAGATGGCTGGATGGCATCACCGACTCTGTGGACATGAGTTTGGGTGAACTCCGGGAGTTGGTGATGGACAGGGAGGCCTGGCGTGCTGTGATTCATGGGGTCGGGGAGAGTCGGACACGACTGAGCGACTGAACTGAACTGAACTGAAAAGCACTTCTCTGTTTACTTGTAAGAGGAAGACACTCCTATTCTTTACTTCCTGGCATGAGGACACCCCCCACTGCCGTCCCCTTGCGGCTCCTTGGGACAGCACAAGGCTGTGACCACAGGCTGGCCCCTCTGGCAGTTTCTTAGGGATGAGGGGAGGTGCTGTTCATCTGTTCCTACACAAGAACCTATTTTCACTTGGAGAACTTTCCTAACAATCCTCAGAGCTTCTCCCTAAGCCTCAGCTTCCAACTGCTTCACACTTGTCCACGGTCCTGTTAGAAGAATGATTTGTCTCATAAAAGAGTGCCTGCTGGAGAAGAGAGAAGAGGTGGAGTTGAGGGGTGGGTGCAGAGCAGTAGGCTGGGGGTTGGGAGGTTTTCTAAGTCCAGCATTTCCTCTTACTGGCTAGTTATTTCCTATGTCTATGAGTACCAGTTTTCACAACTGAGAAATGAGGATAATAAACCCTACCTACCTCATATGGTTATTATGAAGTTCATGTGAGATGTTACTAATAACCATAACAGCATTAACAGCAAATGCTTATTGAGCATTTATTATGGGCTAGGCACAGGTCTGAGCTCTGCACATGCGTTCTCCTTTCACCATCCCAACAACTAGTCTTGTTGCCACTGTACAGATGGGGAAACCAAAGCTTAGCCAGTAACTAGCCTGAAGTCACATAGCAAGTAATGATGAGGCCAAACTCTTGGGAAATTAAAAACTACTAAGAAAAGGACAGATATAAAAATTTTTTAAATTAAACTCAACTGTATGCAGTTCAAGAAGCAACAGTTAGAACTGGACATGGAACAACAGACTGGTTCCAAATCGAGAAAGGAGTACGTCAAGGCTGTATATTGTCACCCTACTTATTTAACTCACATGCAGAGTACGTCATGAGAAATGCTGGACTGGATGAAGCACAAGCTGGAATCAAGATTGCCGGGAGAAATATCAATAACCTCAGATATGCAAATGACACCACCATTATGGCAGAAAGTGAAGAATTAAAGAGCCTCTTGATGAGAGTGGAAGAGGAGAGTGAAGAAGTTGGCTTAAAACTCAACATTCAGAAAACGAAGATCATGGCATCTGGTCCCATCACTTCATGGCAAATAGATGGGGAAAAGTGATAGACTTCATTTGTGGGGGCTCCAAAATCACTACAGATGGTGACTGCAGCCATGAAGTTAAACTATGTTTGCTCCTTGGAAGAAAAGTTACGACCAACCTAAACAGCACTTTAAAAAGCAGAGACATTACTTTGCCAACAAAGGTCCATCTAGTCAAAGCTACGGTTTTTCCAGTAGTCATGTATGAATGTGAGAGTTGGACTATAAAGAAAGCTGAGTGCAGAAGAATGGTTGCTTTTGAACTGTGGTGTTGGAGAAGACTCTTGAGAGTCCCTTGGACTGCAAGGAGATCCAACCAGTCCATCCTAAAGAAAATCAGTCCTTAATATTCATTGGAAGGACTGATGCTGAAGCTGAAACTCCAGTACTTTGCCACCTAATGTGAAGAACTGACTCACTGGAAAAGATCCTGATGCTGGGAAAGATTGAAGGTGGGAGGAGAAGGGGACGACAGAGGATGAAATGGTTGGATGGCATCACCGACCCAATGGACATGAGTTTGAGTAAACTCCAGGAGTTGGTGATGGACAGGGAGGCCTGGCGTGCTGCAGTCCATGGGTCGAAAAGAGTCAAACATGACTGAGTGACTGAACTGAATTGAAACTCAACTCAGATTTTGCTCTGAAATGTTCTCAAGGGTGGCTTTTAAGTAAAATGCTGAAAAGCACGAATCCTCAAACCAAGCTGTTCAGATTTAAAACTTATCAACAATGTGATTTTGAGTAAGTTACTTGACCTCTCTGTACCTCTGTGTCCTCATCCTAAAACACAGTAATACCAGTGTTATTGGTATTACTAGCTACAACAACAGTATACTATCTAATGAGTAATGTGTGTGTATATTAGTCGCTCAGTCGTATCCGACTGTGCGACCCAGTGGACTGCAGCCCACCAGGCTCTTCTGTCCATGGAATTCTCCAGGCAAGAATTCTGGAGTGGGTTGCCATTACCTTCTACACAGATGAGTAATAGAAATTGATTAATAGTGATAACCTTACAGTTTATCCTGATTAAATTAGCACCTGTATGTAAAGCTCTTAGAAGACAAAGTCCAATATACATACATATATATACACACACACATATATAGTTTTTCCTTGATGGCTCAGCAGGTAAAGAATCTGCCTGCAATGCAGGAGACATAGGAGATGCAGTTTCCATCCCTAGGTTGGGAAGATGCCCTGGAAGAGGGCTCGGCAACCGACTCCAGTATTCTTGCCTGGAGAATCCCATGGACAGGGGATCCTGGCAGGCTTCCTGGTTCCCATAGGGTTGCAAAGAGTGGGACACGACTGAAGTGACTGAGCACACACACAGCACATAGTTAATTTGCAATGTGTTAGTTTCAAGTGTACAACAAAGTGATTCGGTTACACATAATATATGTATATATTTATTCTTTTTCAGATTGCTTTCCATTATAGCTTATTACAAGATATTTGATACAGTTCCCTGTGCTATACGGTAGGTCTTTGTTGACCTGTGTTATATATAGTAGTGTGTATCTGTTAATCCCAAACCCCTAGTTTTTATCATTCCCTTTTCTTTCTGTTTCTCTACTTTTCTCCTTCTTTTCCTGTTGCTGACCTGCACCAAGCCTCACTTGAGTCTTGAGAAACATAATGCAGGTGGCGACCCTGCCCAGTGCACCTCTGTAAGCCCCGGATGAGCATCTTCCCTGAAAAATTTACTCTCTTCCTTCTGTATAGAGTCAGTCCATTTGGTCAAAAGTTCCCAGTGTAATTCTTGTTGAAATCCCAGAGCCTTCTACCAGCCTTGAACAGCTGGCTTTCTCTCACTACTCTGCCTCATTCAATCCTGACCTTTTCTGGGTCTTCTGAGTAGCAAGCATTTCTGGGGAAAGATGCCAACATGCACTCTTCTGGATGCTTCTTCAAAACAGAAGAGAGGGAAAGACCATGTCAGAGATAAGTACAACTTTCCTTGAAACTGGGTATGACTCCTGTTTTAACTGTTACTAGCTGTGTGACTTCAGGTAGCTTTCAAGTCTCGCTGGGCCAGAGTTTCATTATTTGTCTTTCCTTCTCTAATCTGTCTCCCCCTAGGGTACATTAGTTTTCTGCTTGAGGATCATTTTCCTTTTCTTGGTTTCTATTTGACCTTGATCTGGATCTCCCAAGAAATGCTTAACTGATTTCATCTCTACATATTTGGCTGTTAGGGACAGGTATTATACACACCTGGCTCTAGGTAAATCCTGCTGGATAGCTAGAAGGTCTGGAAACACAGTCTTTACAATCAACCTGTCTGCATGAGTGAGCCCTAGTTGTTGTTTTGGCCGTATCATGGAGCATGTGGGATCTTAGTTCTCTGACCAGAGATCAAACCCATGATCTCTGCAGTGGAAGTGCTGAGTCTTAACTGCTGGACCACCAGGCAAGTCTGAGTCCCAGATTTAAGAACACACTGTGTTTCTGGAAAGAAAGTCAAGGTTGACACGAACCCTTAATTTATGTTGAGACTAATAGTTATAGGGTTCTCTTTATTTCATGTAGCTCTCTTTTTGACCTGCTTTTGGAAAAGGTTCCTGTAGCCACTGTTGTTAGAGACTAGAATCTAGAGTTAGAGCCTTGGTGAATTAATTTAGTAAATTTCAAAGCAGTTGCTGATGCATGTCTCAGTCATATATCATCATACCCTAGTTACAGTGTATGATGGTAAAAATTCTAGACTGGGCATTTGGGGACATGAATTTCTTTCTCTACTATAACTTAGTTCAACTGACATTTATTGTTCATGTGCTAAAGGCCAAGAACTGAGCAAAAAGTGATGGCATCGGATTTTCTCTTGTCTTTAACACCTGCATCAGGAAACACTGGTTGTCTTTTCTTCACCCTTCTCCCTTCCCTTCCTGCTTCTTGGCAGGCTCCATCCTCCTCCCTGTGCCTGGTGCTGGAGGGGAGGCTGAATCCTGATTGGGCTAAATCAATCAAGTCCCTTCCATCCCCTTGCCAGTGTTGGATTTAGGCATAGACAAATGGCAGCCATTCTGGCCGGTGACCCCAGAAGGGAAGTCCACAGCGAGGTTTCTGGAAAAGATGTCTGAGCCATGACAAAAAGACACAGAAAAGATATGGCATTTTCCTCCATGGCTCAGGTCTAGATTTGAGGCCTGAAATTGTGGCCATCATCACGTAACTGCAAGGGGAACTAAGTGGACACACTGAGGGGAGCAGAGCAGAAAGACGGAAGGAAATCCCTGGTGATGTCCTCACATCCTTGGTGATGTCACCAAGCTCCTGGATTAATCCGCTCTGGAGCTACCCTGCCTCTGGAGTTCCCTGGAGGTTAAACTCACTCTGTGATGGGGGTTTTGTTCTTCGTAGCCAAAAGACTTCTAAATGATATACCTCTCACACGGGAATTTGCAAACCAGAAAGAGGGCAGACATGTAAACAGAACTCTTCCACTACACCTCTGCTGCTGGGAAAGCCGTGTGCTGTTTTGCGGTGCATATGCTTGCAGCCAGGCTGAGTCTTGCACTTACTAGCTGTGTTGTCTTGGGAAAGTCACTTAACCTATTAACTCATCTGATAAAGGGAGGTGAAAACCTCACCTGCCTCGGTATGTTATTGTGTGGATGAAATGCACATTAAGACTTATTAAGTGCTCAGTAACTGTGATCAGTTGCTCTAGCTATTATGGAAATATTAATAGAAACCACACAAGAGCCCAGAGGAGGAAGCAACTAATTCTACTAGAGAAGAATTAGGAGGAAGGCTTCACCAAGGAGACAGATGTGAATTTAGGTCTTGAAGGGTAACTGGGGATTTGCGGGCAGGGTTTGGGGAGGAAGAACATTGGGGGTGAGCAGAAGGAGCCGTGCTTGAGTTCATTCCTACATTTCAGGAGCTCAGTGTCCTCATCCTTAAAAGCACTTGAGTGTGTTGGATTAGCTTAATCCTCTTTTCATGAAAGAAACAAATCTCAGGTCCCTTCCCTAGACTGAGAAGCTCCAGATGGGAGATTTTTCGCTGTCCCTTTATCACTCACTTATCATTTTTCAGCCCACCCTGGGGAAATTCACTTGGCAAACATTTGCCACTGAAGAAGGTGACTCTCGCTGGCTTTGTTGATTTCTTTGTTCATTGCATCCCAGAGCCTTATCTGCTGTGCAATTAGCAATGCTGTACTTCTTCAGCTTCCCCCGGCCCTGTGCATCTCATCAGTCAGATAGATGCTGAAGCTTAATTAAGCTTGTAAAGCTTTCTGATTTCCTTAGATGAAAGGTGGCCCGTAAGTACCAGGTTTTATTTTGGTGGCTCCTGCCAAGGGTTATTATAAATAGGACTGAGTGCCACGTGGCTGAGCTCTTAGGGTGATAATGTGTCAAGACCAATTGAGGCTGCTGAGAGCAGAGATATTATCATAATGGTTCCATCATAGGTGGTGGGTGTTAATGGAAGTGACTGTGGAGAAAAAAAGTACTGGAGGCAGCGAAGCTGGACCAGAGGTGGCTGTGCGTGAAATATCGGCAGCTCCTGGGATCTCCATCATAATCATTAGCTATATTAGCCTCAGAGCCATTCTTCTGCCATCTCTTCTAGACCAGGCTCAAATTCAAGTAAAAAATGATGCTTTAACTCCAAATGAAAATATATTCCCTTGCTGCTTTTTAAAATCCATTTACATTAAAATGATGGCCAGTAGGTAAGTAATTTATAACTGGGGGCTCACTGCAGAGTGGCGGGTGTCTTTGGAATAGCGAGCAGCCTAAGTGGGAGACAGGGATTTCCAGGCCTGGCCAGAGTCATTGCTGTTGGCCTGAAGAGGGGCTGGAGGAATATGTAAAAACAAGAGATAACTTAGGGACACTCCCTGGTAGGGGATGGTGACTGGAGAGGTGGCATTGTATTTCAACAGGAAGGTTGGTGAGCAGTCATGCAGCCCTTGTTAAGAATGTGTGAGCTTCCTGGCCTCTGGGGTTTCATTTTCTGAAACCAGTTCTCTGCCTTTGATGGAAGACAGTCAACAATATCTGATGATGGTGATGTTGATGATGATGACAATGGTTTAACCCCATTACTAGTTGAACTCTCCCTGTTCTTTTGAGGTCCAGTTAATCTTAACCCAAATCCTATTCCATGGCCTGGGAGGGTCCAGAAACATTGCCTCCCTTTCTGAGCATGCCTGGGCCTCTGCCCCTCAAGCCTGTCTCTCTGTGTCCACCTCCTGCTTCTGTGCTTGTTGCTTTGACTCCAACACATGTGGCGTGGATATAAGGTTCACTGCCTGATCCACAGACCCCACCCCCAAATCCACTTGGACCAAGAGATGAGTTTAGTAACTTTGCTGAAGATCTCCGGGGGCTTCTGGGGTGGGGCTGGGGTCATCTCATTATACAAAGCCTTCTTTCATCCAGCTCTCCTTTCCCTTTCCTTCTCCCCTTTGTGGAGAAACAGGCAAAATTTCCCTCTTCTCTCATGTCCAGCTCCCATTCAGGCCTCAGCAGGACCTCAGCTTCTTCCACCTCAGGTCCAGGTTTACCTTGTGATCAGGTTGGGAACAGAACTCTGGGGGGGCACCACTGAAAGATTCTGGGGGTCCTTTCTACAGTGGTGTGATGTGTGAGAGCTTTTCATGGACTCAGTATTTACAACCTTCCCTCTCCACCCCTCCTCCATTTCATTGATGGGAAAACCAGAGTATCATGAGAAGTAAGACTTCTAATTGGCCTGGGACACTTTTGCTAAGTAACAGAAGAATTTCAAATCTGGTCAGCTCAAAGACAGAAGTTAGCTTAACTGCAGTGCCATGTGACCTCCTGGAGCTGGGAAACACCCTGGCCAGTTAAGCAAGGGGCCTCCTACAAGGGACTCATCTCTTCCTTGGTCCTGGTACGTTGTCTTACACCAGGCATGTTGGAAACGGGTATTTGCATCTCTCTTTCTCTCTGCTAGGTGATCGAGCCCAGCCCGCCTCCTGAGAGGCCTGTCGTAGCACAGAAAGCTCCCTGTGGTTAATGTCATATGGGGGTGGATAAGAGGTGTTGGAAAAGAAGTGGGCTGGACTGGCTGGCTGACCCAGTGGTCCTGAGGATAGCACTCTCTCCATCTCAAGACAAGATTAGCCTGAGTTAAGGTCAGCAGTGCAGGGATGGCCGTCACCTAGTATAATTTCTCTTCTGATTTCACCCCTCCTGAGAACTGACTCTGAGACTGCCATGCAGAAGCAGGGAATTGCCTCCATGGGGCTGGGCATGTTTGTTATGCACCAGACACTGAGACTACTGGCTCCTGAATATCTCTGGTTCTTTTTCATTTCGCTCGAAGAAAAAAGGAAGAAAAAAAAAGCAGAGGCCGTTTCTTGCCTGCTTGAGTTTAAAGAACGAGAGCCTTTTAGGGACAATGTGGGCCTGAGGAATAGCGGGAGGGCTGAGAAATGATAATGGTGATATATTTCTAGAGCTCCTTGCAGTTTTGCTGAGTTCTTTCCTGCGACAGTCGTGTTGAATTTTTACAATAATCTAGGGAGGGGGTTTGGCCTTCCCTTGTAGCTCAGCTGGTAAAGAATCCACCTACAATGTGGGAGACCTGGGTTCAATCCCTGGGTCAGGAAGATCCCCTGGAGGAGGGCATGGCAACCCACTCCAGTATTCTTGCCTGGAGAATCCGCATGGACAGAGGAGCCTGGCGGGTTACTGTCCATGCGGTCGCAAAGAGTCAGACAGGACTGAGGACTAAGCACAGGGAGGGGTAGTAGGGCAGGTGTTAGTGACTGTTGCTATTTTATGAAGGAGAAAACTGAGCCTCGGAGGGTTGTGTGATGAGTCCAAGGACGCACAGCTAGTTCCTAGCAGATCTGGAACTTGAACACGCTTTATCTGGCTTCCACGTCAGAGCTTTTCCATGGCGTTTCATTCCCATGGCATTCATACTTTGTTCAGTTTAGTCCACATCTGCAGACTTTGTCACCACCTCTGGTTTTCCACATGGTTGCATATCCCTGTTGAATGTATGTTATAGTGACCATTAAAACTCCAGTAAGGATGGCAGGAAAAGGAGCCCAGGGACAGCTCCCCAAAACCTGTAATAGTTAAAAGCCCCCCTTCCCTTAAATGCTGCTTTCTGTTTCTCTCATTAGCAAGTGTGACAGAGAGGAGGAGGGAAAGAAAAACCAGAGGGGTGTGGAAAAAAGAGAGAGATTATCTGGAAATCATTTTCTTTGCCAGCCTGGTTCTGTTAAGAAACAGGATTTAATCAATGAGAGTCAGAGACAGAAAGCGGGGTAATGACTGATCATTGGATTACGGGAGGGGGGTAGTTATCATAAAACACCTCTGAGATGGCAGAGAAGAAATGGTGAAAAACAAGAAGTTTTCTCTTCCTTCTCTGCTCCTACACGTGATACCCTTGCTCACACAGGGCGAAACCAAGCCAAGAGACCAAGGTAGGGTGCTTGACCTTGTTGCCTTTCTCCATTGAGAGGGTGGCTTAGTTGGGGATGATGACAGATCTGTCTGGCTGTTTAGGCTCAGAGAGGGTGGCTAAACTACATAGAAGCCTTCCTGCCATGATTTTCTTTCAAGATGGGATGTTAATGCTTGCCTCATAGGAGTATTATGAGAATTGAATAAGGGTATGGGATTTAATAAATATAGCAGGTGAGACATTCCAATACAGTTTCTGGCATATAGTAGGCATTCAGTTCAGCTCAGTCGTGTCCGACTCTCCGCGACCACAAGAATCACAGCATGCCAGGCCTCCCTGTCTATCACCAACTCCCGGAGTTCACTCAAACTCATGTCCACAGAGTCGGTGATGCCATCCAGCCATCTCATTCTCGGTCGTCCCCTTCTCCTCCCACCCCCAACCTTTCCCAGCATCAGAGTCTTTTCCAGTGAGTCAACTTGTCGCATGAGGTGGCCAAAGTATTGCAGTTTCAGCTTTAGCATCAGTCCTTCCAATGAACACCCAGGATTGATCTCCTTTAGAATGGACTGTCTGGATCTCCTTGCAGTCCAAGGGACTCTCAAGAGTCTTCTCCAACACTACAGTTCAAAAGCATCAATTCTTCAATAAGTATTAAAAACCACACATTCAGCTGCATGGAAACTTGCCTGAGAGGACATACTTAGTGATTAACAGCATGACTCTTTAAGAAAAAAATCTGTGTGTGGGCGGCACTTTTACTTTTTATCATATACATTTTTTTCTTTATCCTTCCTGATGCATTTGGGAAAGCATGCTGTATGTATTAATGGGTGTGTGTGGAGGCTCAAGTTAAAAGTTAAAATCAGATGCAGACTAATGAAGAATGTGATATTTTGACACCCCCAGTTTTGTGTGATTGTAAAATTCGTACTCATTACTCTTGAGTCAGTTGCAGCGCCTTTGATGGCAGGTGACAGAAATGGACTGGCTAAGTCAAGAAGTAGAAATGGGATTTGATAGAAGGATGCTGAAGTAGTTCCCAGCATCAGTGAAGGACCTGAAAATTGGGTATTGGAAAGCACCAGAACTCCACAGCGCCAGGGAGGTAAGCAGGAGGGCCTTCCCTCAAACGTGCAGGCATACCATGGCTCAGCTCCAGTCATCTCCCATTCAGGTGTTTATGTTCCACGGAGAGGAAAGCTAACTGGTCCATTTGAGGACAGCTGTTTCCACCATTTTGGTTCACCTGGACTTTGCACTGTGACAGGGAAGGTAGTATATAAGAAAGCATAAAAGGGAGCAGTTTGGACTTCCCTGATGGTGCAATGGAGAAGAATGCGCCTGTCAGCATAGGGGACACGGGTTCGATCCCTGGTCGGGGAAGTTGCCACATGCCACGGAGCAACTAAGCCTATAAACACAACTACTGAAACGTGCATACTCCAGGGCCAGCAAGCTGCAGCTACTGAAGCCTGCACCTTGGAGCCCATGCTCAGCAACAAGAAACCACTGCAATGAGAAGCCCATGCACCGTAACTACAGAGCAGAACCCACCTGCCACAACTCGAGAAAGTCCACACTCAGCAACGAAGACCCAGCACAGCCAAAACTAAATAAATAAATAAAATTAAAAAAAAAAACAAAGGGTCAGTTCTGAGCTGGACCATGATGCTATAGGTACCTACCCTAATAGTCTATACTGTTTGATTTTTGAAACATTATAATCTTGTGTTATTTTTAAAATAATATTGAGAAAACTCTTAACCATTCATAAAATAAGTAGAGCTGTACTGTAAGATCTTAACAGAATGTATTTTGTGCATCTCTTATAAGGAACCAATACAAATCACAACCAAGCAGCATTATATGCCTAGTGATACATCACAGAGTGACACATCAGCTCTGGGTCTGCGTAAATGCTGATTATGATGGCAAACACACCCACACAACAGCAACAATACCTGTCTTTTTGACTCCAACTGTTAGCAGATCCAAGATTTCCATAACTTTGTCTAGCATTGCCTCTCAAATTAGGAAGGGAGTTTGAGACCTTTATTAGGGTAAAGAAAAGTAATAGGGGATTTCTGATTTTTCTGTCACTAGGTGTTATTTTATGGTGTTTAGGAGGCATGCAGAGTGGATACAAAGGTATGCAGGGTGTATTCTGTGTGTGTGTGTGTGTGTGTGTGTGTGTGTATGTGTGTGTGTGTGAGAAGGAGAGAGAGAAAGAGGGAGGCAGCATTTCATTGCTCTGGGGCACAATGATTTAGCCAGTTCTGTCTTGCATGAGGCAAGCTCCAATCCAGATTGTATTTTCAATGCTGACCCTCTGTGTTTCCCAGGAAAGAGGAGCCCAGTCATGGGTCCCAAGGGGCTGAGAAAAAGTGAGAAGCAGGGAGTGTGGCCAATCCAGAGGATCTGGGGAATGCTTTGTTCCTTGTAGTACCTCCTGACATCAGCACCACAGTGGCTGGCTTGGCTCTCTCCCCTCCTGGCAGCCCCATAAGCATCCTTCCCAGTGTCAGTAAATCTTGTCTTTGGCCATCCACCCCTTCCTTGTGAGTTTTTTTTCTTTTCTGAGGGTGTTGCTGGGGGAGGTCAGCAGAAACTTCTTTATTGAAGGCAGAAACCTCATCTCTAACAAACAGGGATGGATTGATAATGGATACCATTTACCAAGTCTTGCTAACAAGCCAGGCAGCTCATATATCCTCACTAACCCTTTCGGGTGGGTTTTTATAGACTCTTCTACAGATGACGAAACCACAGTTCAGAAGGTTTGAGTATGTTGCTCAGTTTGGCCCATTTTTAAAAAGAATTAATGCTTTTGTATTATGGTGCTGGAGAAGACTCTTAAGAGTCCCTTGGACAAGGTCAATCCTAAAGGAAATCAAACTTGAATATTCATTGGAAGGATAGTTGCTGAAGCTCTAATACTTTGGCCACCTGATGCAAAGAGCCTACTCATTGGAAAAGACCCTGATGCTGGGAAAGATTGAAGGCAAAAGAAGAAGTGGGCAGCAGAGGATGAGATGGTTGGATGGTATCACCAACTCAATGGACATGAGTCTGAGCAAATTCCAGGAGACAGTGAAGGACAAGGAAGCCTGGTGTGCTGCATTTCATGGGATCACAAAGAGTCAGACGCTACTTAGCAACTGAACAACAACAACAGCAACTTAAATGGTAGAGCCAGATGCAGATCTGGCCAGTGTGTCCTCAAGGTCACCTGGTCCTGATGCCTCCTCTGTATGGGAAAGCCAGCTCAGGAGCGCCCAAGACCTGGTAGCTTTGTCACCCATCACTGATGACTCTGGGACCAATCACCGAACTGTTGAGCAGTCACAGCTTAAAAAAATTTTTTTTATTAGTTTATTCCTTTGTATTTCACTTGTTTATTTATTTATTTTTAATTTTTTGGCTGCACTGCATGGCATGTGGGATGTTGTTAGTTTCCTGATCAGGGATCAAATCCACATCCCCTACACTGGCAGTGAGGACTCTTAACCACTGGACCACCAGAGAAGTTCAGCAGTCTCAGTCTTAACTACAACAAATTTGGGAATTATGAGATAATATAACCCCCAAAGCCAGCAATGTAATGACATCATTTTAAGCCGAAGCTCTGAGTCTGCTCTTTGGGGCATGGTTGGGAGACCAAGGCCCCATGACTTACCAGGACTGCATACCCAGCTGGAGAACCCTCCAAGGACTGCTCTTTCTGAGATGCCCAGGGAAAGCTTTTCTTCTCTCTTCTGCTTCAGACGCTGGGCATCCTAACCTCTAAAGTTCCTGGGAACAGAACTATTAGACTTCATAGTTTTATTGGAATTAAAAATATTGTGAATTTTGGGCTAACTGCAGCTGGCCATAACGGAAATAAAAATTGCATTGCTTTAGACAATACCATGCACTAATTAAGCCAGTGGAGAATGAAACGACAGAAATACAACAGCAGTGAAAATGGGAGTTGTGGGCTCCAGGATACTCCCCTAGCAGGCAGCTGAATTGAAATTTCCATTGTTTTGAGTGAATGTGGCCCTGAGGAATCTTGTCGGGATGGTTTTTCATGTGATTTCCGGGCATTCCATCTCTTGTAGGGTAGTAACTTTGATAAAACGGTAGCGTGTTTTGTTGGGAAAAAAAGTATAAAATATGTGTATAACTAGGAAAGGATCCAGGAGGACACAGCTCACTGTTAGCAATATGTTTCCTTGGGGAAAGGAAATTTGAAGAGAAAGGACTTTCTTTAAAAAAAAAGTCTATATATCTCTGGTGTATTTAAGTTCATTATGAAAGTGAAAGTGAGAAGTATTAGTCGCTCAGTTGTGTCCAAGTCTTTGTGACTCCATGGACTGTAGCCCACCTGGCTCCTCTGTCCATAGGATTTTCAGGCAAAAATACCTGAGGAAGTTGCCATTCCCTTCTCCAAGGGATCTTTCCAACCCAGGGATTGAAGCCAGGTCTCCTGTATTGCAGGCAGATTTTTTTACCATCCGATACTCAGCACAAATATTTTGAACAGACTAGAATGATCAGAGTTGCTTTACAGTGAATGATTCATGCTTCATGGCACCAGGTTACCCAAAGGCAGATAGGTGACCATTAAGAAATTGGTCCAAATGGGCCAGGAGTTAATATGGGAATGGGCTGGGATTGGATGGTAGCCATAGAGATGGAAAGGAAGGGAGAAGGACTTGAGAAGTCAGAAGGCAGGGTGTGATGGTTGATTTTATGTGTTGGTGAGACTGGGCTAGAGCATGCCCCAGATGGCTGGTAAAATATTATTTCCGGGTGTATCTGTGAGACTGTTTCTGGAAGGGATTAGCATTTCAATCAGTAGACTCAGTCAACAAGACCACCCTCACCAAGGCGGGTGGGGGAACTTACTTGCTTAAGCTGGTGCATCCTTCTTCTGCCCTGGGACATTGGTGCTCTTGGTTCTTAGGCCTTTGGGCTCAGATGAGGACTTACATCATTACCCTCCCTGATTCTCTGGCCTTTGGAGTCAGATTGAGTTACACCACAGGCTTTCCTGCTTCTCTGGTTGGCAAAGGCCTCTCGACCTGCCTAACTATGTGAACTAATTCCTATATTAATTATATATTCCTACAATAATTCTATATATGCATTTATGTACACGTATACATTTTGTATTTATATAAATTTAGAAATTTATATAAAAATTTACAAATTTAATATGTATTAGTTATCTATCTTTGTGTTTCTCTGGAGAACCCTAATACACAAGGGTGCTACCTGAATTGGCTAAAAGCTTGCAAAGTGGTACTTTTTGGATGAGGGTGGAGCCTAGATGTTGGTGCTGAGTTATGGAGGGATCTAAAGAGTCGGACACGACTGAGCGACTGAACTGAACTGAAGGGTGCTAGAATTCTGAGTATGTGGGTGGATGGGTAGATGGCTGGACAAATGAATGAGTTCCCTCCTAGGAACTCCTTGCTTTCAGGTTTAGGCCAAACTTCTTTAAAAGCCTACTTAGATCCTGAGGTTAGGTAGTAATTTCTCATACTCTTCCCCTGACCTCAGTTATCCTTCTCCAAACCAGGGAGGGTGAAGGCTTTTCTGAGATCTGGACCATTTCTGGATGCCTCATGGAGTCATTTAGGTCTTTTTATGTTCCAATTCCCTGGAGTAGGAAATGGCAACCCACTCCAATATTCTTGCCTGGAGAATCCCATGGCCCGAGGAGCCTGGCAGATTATGGCCCATGGCGTCACAAAGAGTTGGACATGACTGAGTGACTAAGCAAGCATGTTCTAATTATGAGAACCTCTATTTTGAACTCTTTCACCCTAGGGCTGGGAAGGGAACAGAGTGTGGTGGCTGGGATTCCTTCCAATCTGATGTATAGGAGCATAAACAGGATCTGATATGTCTGAGAAGTAAAGACTTATGGCATTATTGTGTAGCATGAGCAGGAAGCTGTTCATACAGACAGAATGTAAAATCACATGCACGTGTACTTCATGTACAGGATCACATTTAAGCTTCACAACATCCTGCAAGGCAGTCATTGTTATCACCGAGAGGGGAGGAAAGCCCAGCTTGGAGGTGGCTTTCAATACTTTGGCCACGTGATGTGACGAACCGACTCACTGGAAAAGACCCTGATGCTGGGAAAGACTGAAGACAGGAGGAGAAGGGGACGACAGTGGATGAGACGGTTGGATGGCATCATTGACTCAGTGGACATGAGTTTGAGCAAGCTCTGGGAGATGGTGAAGGACAGGGAAGCCTGGCTTGCAGCAGTCTGTGGGGTTGCAAAGAGTCAGACACAACTAAGCGACTGAACAATAGCAACACTCCTCACTTCTAGAGGAGAGCTACAGGAATAGCATCCCTCTTCTGCCTCCAGATATTAGTACATCTGGGTGAGACATTTGGAAGTGCTGCATAGCCATGTGCTACCAGTCTGAGAACTAGGCCAGTACTGAAGATGGCAGAGTCAAGATGGAGGGAATCTGGGTCCCTGATGGTGGGGTGAGCCACTAAACAGCCCACCACAGAAGCCTCCGGATACTTCTGGTTGATTTCCCGGTGTCCGTTTTGGTCTTCTTCCTTAGTCACGTAAAAATCTATATTGGTGGATGTAGCAAAGTACCTGACACAAAACACCTTTTCCAGACTCCCATGTCAATGCAAGTAGCTGATAAGATGTTAAGTGGCCCTTTGCCCTGCCCCTTTTTATCTTCCTGTTTCCTGGGATGTGAACGTGATGGCTAGAGTATAGTAGCCACTATGTGATCATGGAGCTCACTTGAGGATGGAAGCCATGTGCTAAAGATGGCAGCACAAAGAGTGTGGGTCCCTGCTGACTGTGGAGCTGCCATGCCAGCTTTTGACTGTTTATATCTGGGCTTCTTGTATGTGTACATAAATCTTCTGTTTTATAGAAGTTGCTGTTTTTGGTGTTTTCTGTTATATGCAGCTGAGTCTAATCTCGGATGCTCAGACTATGTCTTTCTAAATTTCCTGCTGGGTGAGAATTAATTTCCTTAAAGTCTAAACTGTTCAGAGTGGGGGTTGCAATCAATAGCTTCGTCATTGTTTCCTCTTCAAAATCCATACTGTTAACATCTCTACTGTATAGTCATATAGTCACCTATAACACAGGACTGCATTCTTCAATTCTCCATTATTCTTGAAGTGAGAGGTCTTATTGGTAGGATATCCTCCACTTTCTACATATCTTTCCTGTCTCTGAGTCCCATCATTGGGCAGTAAATAACTTCCAGAAAGCCCAAACAAAAAGCAGACTTTCCAGTTAGCTGCTACAGGAGTGGTACAGCATTGGTGGGGAATTCAAGTGGTTTCTTTGGCACTGACCTCAGACTGTCAGAGTAATACCTCCCACCTGAGCAGGGTCTGGCTTTCAATAGCCTCTTGTCTAATCCTTCACCTTCTCCACAGCTTGTTCCTTCTCGGTTCCTCCACCCGAACCCTGTGGTCTGCCTCCCACACAAATCCTCAGGGAGAGGAGCTTTTAATAACTGGCGAGGCAACTATTGACTCAGGTTTTGTTTGTCTGCCATTAAGTTCGCATTTAATAAATGCAGGATTCTTGGTTTAATAGGCTGGTCATTGTGTATTATCAAAATGGTAAATTAATTATTCAGAGCTGTGCTTGAGATTGACCAGAGATGGAACCGCGGTGGCCTCCCTCCTTCCTAATTCACAGTGAGCGTTGCATTTCTGGCCAGTCAGGATTTATTTAAAGTATAATAGCTATCTTGTTAAACTCAAGTCTGTTAAATCTAAATGAAAGTCAGGGATTTGTACCGGAGGGTGGGGAGCGGTTCAGTTGGTCTATGTTGAGAGCATCCCAAACCACCCGCTTCGTTACTTGCATCTCGTTGTAAGGTTGCCAAAGCCAGCTCGTAAAGCACGGCTGGAATAATAATCCTTCCTTATCCAGGGACAGAACCACCCACCATCCCTTAGCCCAAGAAGTTTTCCCTGGGATGTAAACCTGTAATGTAATGATAATGACGGCTACCACTTAGCAGGGCCTATAGTATGCCAAGTGCTTTCGATCCATCATCTCCAGTTCGCACAGCAATCCCGATTTATTGAGGATATTGATGCCTGGAGGGGTTAAATAGTCTGCCCAAGGTCACACGGTTGTTAACTGGAAGAGCTAATTAGCAGAGTTACTTTTGTTAATTAGCTCCAGAGTTTGGGCATTCAGACTCAGATATTTTGGGTTCTAATGCCCATCCTCTCTTGCTGTAGAGACTGTGAGGGGTTTGAACATGTGTCTTTGTGTCAGCAGAGGGTTTGGTCCCTTGCCTCTTGGCTCAGACCCTGATTGCTGGAGCAGTTTTGCATCCCACCTACTCTCTTTCTCCATTTAAGTCCCCCAGACTCACACACCTTTGCATGGTCATGCACAATGGCCTTCCCCGAGCTTGCAGTGCCTCCCTGAGGATGATGTGAGTGGAGGCCATCTTGAGCTTCATTTGGTTCCATCCCTCCTGTTTCTATCCCTATGTGTAGGACTTCAGGGTTTGTCATCACATTCTAAGGAGAAGGAACAAAATTCTCTAGGAGAAAAGAATTTTTTTTTAAGTGTATCTGAGCCACTTTTCTAGATTCTCTATTAGAGTTAGCCCCTGCCCTACATCGTGAACCTATCCGAGCTCCTTCAGTGGGGGTCTTTGGCTTATAGCTGACACCCAGCAGCCCTAGTGAAGGGAACGTAGGACATGAACAGCCAACTTCTTGGGGACTTCAGTGCAGCTCATATCTGAGATGCCTAGTAGGACCCATGGCATGATGTTGCTGAGCAACCAGGTCACATGGTTCAAGCCAAGGACCTAATACAAGGACAGTCTATTCTGCTTCAGTTGGAGGGAGCCATGCCATTTTATTCATGCATTTGATCCACATGAATGTGTTGTGTGTCTCCCTTGCATCAGGCACTGATGTAAAGCATGGGGTCTTTGACTTCACATAAGATAGTCCTGGAATCCCAAGAGTAGGACCGAGGAAGGATCTCTGACTGGACAGAGAATTGGTAGATCTGGGTTTGAGTTAGGATGACCAACTCTCCTGGTTTGCCTGGAACTTTCCTCGATTTAGCACTGGAAGTCCTGCATCCTACAGACCCCTCAGCATCTGTGGATGGTTGTTTGCCCTAGTTAGACGCCAGTTCTGCCATCTCCTAGTCTGTCATAGGGTATATTTCTTGATGGCCCATTATGTGACAGACAGCGTTCCATTGCTATGAGAACAACTGTGAGCAAAGTCAAGTTCATGCTCAAGGTACCCCCTTTCAGGGCCAGTAAACAATACAAGCAAGAACAAGTAAGATCATATAAGACATGTCTATGGGCTTCCCTGGTGGCTCAGCAGTAAAGATTCTGCCTGCAACGCAGGAGCCATGGGGGATACAGGTGCAATCCCTGGGCTGGGAAGATCCCCTGGAGGAGGGCATGGCCACCCACTCTAGTATTCTCGCCTGGAGAATCCCCATGAGGAGCCTGGCGGGCTACAGTCCCTAGCATCCCACAGAGTTGGATACAACTGACGCGACTTTGCACACACACACATGCAAGGCATGTCTAAAGAGATAAAGCAGGTACTGTTACCTAGGTTGACTGTATGGTGGGGGAAGGGGCTGTTCTAGGTGGGAAGGTCAGAGATGGTCTCAGTGACAATGAACAGACACAGGCCACCATGTACAGCTCTTGAAGGGAAGGTTTCCAAATAGAAGGATCGTGAAGGACAAACGCCCTAAGCTGGGAACAGATATTGCCAGGTTTGAGATCGGAAGGAATGTCAGAGTGGATGGCTATAGGGGAGGTGGGAGAGGGAAGGAGGAGGGTGGCAGCAGGCCGGGGCCAGGTGGCAAAGGGCCACGGGCTATGCATTAGGCATGTGCCCTGGGGGAACCACTTTCAGAGGAGGAGTCAGAATTTCAGAGAAGCCGGTGGAGCTAGAAACACACTCCGGAGGGCTGAGTTTAGGTATCCTGGCTTCCCCTGAAACCTGCTGTCTATACTGTTTTCTATCTTGGTAGGAATGTCCATTCACAGAGTTGTCTGGGCTCAGAACTTCAGTGTCATCTGGTTCCTGCTTTCCCATCCACCTCTGTCATTCAGTTAGCCTGAATGACATAAATCATTGCATTCCATGACCTTGCTTAAGATGACAGTACTCAGCATGCTTGCTTAAGTTGCAGACTTTCCCAGAAGCAGACTCTGAGGTGAAGATTTGTATACAGGAAGTTTTTTGAAGAGTTTTTTTGTGTGCTTTGATATGGTGAATTAAATTAACTAATCTTCTAGTGTTGAACTAACCTTGCATTCCTGAGGTAAAACCCACTTGTTCATGATGTGTTAAATTATATTTGTATTTTTATTATTATATATTATATTTATAATTATGCTGCTGCTGCTAAGTCACTTCAGTCATGTCCGACTCCGTGTGACCCTATAGACGGCAGCCCACCAGCCTCCTCCGTCCCTGGAACTCTTCAGGCAAGAATACTGGAGTGGGTTGCCATTTCCTTCTCCATATAATTTATATATATATATATATATTTATATATAATATATATATATATATGTAATAGTCTCCTAAAATGAGGAGAGATTGAATTAAGAATGGAAGTGGTAAAACAAGGGACTACTATTTTTCATTATAAAACTTTTAGCACTATCTGATTTTAAATTATTTTCTCCTAGTGTATGAAAGGGCTTCCCTGGTAGCTCAGCTGATAAAGAATCCACTTGCAATGCGGAGACCCTGGTTCGATTCCTGGGTTAGGAAGATTCCCCTGGAGAAGGGGAATCTTCTCTACCCACTCCAGTGTTCATGGGCTTCCCTGGTGGGTCAGACAGTAAAAAATCTGCCTCCAATGTGGGAGACTTAGGTATGATCCCTGGGTTGGGAAGTTCCCCTGGAGTGGGGCATGGCAACCCACTCCAGTATTCTTGCCTGGAGAATCCCTGTGGACGGAAGAGCCTGGCAGGCCACAGTCCATGGGGTCACAGAGAGTCGGACATGACCCAGCGACTAAGCACAGGACAGAAGCACATTATGTGAAAATCCATTTTTTTAAATACTAAAAAAAAAAATCAAACTAAAATTCAGACCTGTAACTTTCCATCACTTGATGCTGGTGTGGGGTTTTTGTTTGTTGTTTTTTGTTTTTGTTTTGGGGTTTGTGGCCTTTGAGAAAAGGCCTTAGGTCACTGCAGTTGGGCTGGGTAACAGTTGAAAGGAGATAGTGGGTAGGTCAAGACTTGAGCCAAGGTAATCGTCACCACATAGAAAGCCAGTTTCTGTGTCAGGAACTGTGTTGGCACATGTCATTACCTGATTAAATCCTGACAAGAGCTGTTCTCAGTTAACTATTGTTAACACAACAAACCACCCCAAAACTTAGTGGTTTAAAACAACACTGTTTATTTTGCAATAAATAGTAATACCACAGGCTCCCTTGCGAGAAGCCAGAGAAAGAGATGGAAGGATTAAAGAACACAAAACTTTTCTCCCTGCTTGGCCCTTTCCTTCCTATAACTGAATGCTAAAAGGATGATTTAAGAGAGGACAATTTGCACCAACTAAGTGCATAGACTCATCTGCTGATGGTACAAGATACAAAGGGTCGTCTCTACAAATGTGATTGGCATTCTACATTTTGAGCTGGGCACTTATTCTTTGGTTTTGCTTGGGGTCATCTGTGTGACTGCCATCATCTGCCTGTGTGGCTCAACCAGGAGAGTGAAGTGAAAGTCACTCAGTCGTGTCCGACTCTTTGTGACCCCATGGACTATACCGTCCATGGAATTCTCCAGGCCAGAATACTGGAGTGGGTAGCCCTTCCCTTCTCCAGGGGATCCTCCCAATCCAGGGATTGAACGCAGGTCTCCTGCATTGCAAGTGGATTCTTTACCAGCTGAACCATAAGGGAAGCCCTCAACCAGGATAGAATCGTCCGAGATACTGATTGCCTTGTGGTGACAACATATATGAGTGATTAACTGGGGTTGCTGACTGGGGTGTCTCCAGTCTCCTCCATGTGACCTTCCAGCAACATAGGTTTCTTTGATGGTTGTAGCAGAACTACAAAAGGGCGAGCCTCAGTGTGCAAATCTGATGATGTCCAGTTGGTCAAAGCAAATTATATGGCAAAGTGGTTCAGATGGTAAAGAATCCACCTGCAATGTGGGAGACCTGGGTTCGATCCCTGGGTTGGGAGGATCCCCTGGAGGACAGCATGGCAACCCACTCCAGTATTCTTGCCTGGAGAATCCCCATGAACAGAGGAGCCTGGTGGTCCCAAAGAGTTGGACACGACTGAGTGACTAGGCACAGTGTCAGTATGGAAGGAAGATACGCAGGGGCATGGATTCTGGGAGAAGAGATTGGTGGGGACATTCAATGTAACAATCTGCCTCAGAGTGCTTTGAAGCTTACATTTATTATTATCCTTATTTTATAGATGAAGAAACCAAGTTAAATAACTTGCCCAAGGTCCTCTCTCACATCTGGCAAGAAACTCTTCTCTTTCTGACTCCAAAGCCCACACCTTAACCATTGTAGTGTCTCCAGTGCCCTACCCTGACAATGACTTCTTTTGCACAGTCCGTTGTCCGATTATCTGATTGTCTTGATGCTAAGTCATCTAGTCTCAGGTCTGCTGCTGGTCTCTTGTGTGTTTGCCCTTGATGGTCCTCCCAGAATACACATACACACCCCGACACATACAAACATATGTGTGCACTCAAAAGCACCATATGAGTGTCATCTTCTCCCTTTGTATATTCCCTTCAAGGTACTGCATCGTACTTCCCACTTTCACTTCCTTTGTTCGTGAGACCTGGGGAGAATGAATGCTGCTGCTGCTGCTGCTAAGTCACTTCAGTCGTGTCCAACTCTGTGTGACCCCATAGATGGAAGCCCACCAGGCTCCCCCGTCCCTGGGATCCTCCAGGCAAGAACACTGGAGTGGGTTGCCATTTCCTTCTCCAATGTGTGAACGTGAAAAGTGAAAGTGAAGTTGCTCAGTCGTGTCTGACCCTTAGCGACCCCATGGACTGCAGCCCACCAGGCTCCTCCATCCGTGGGATTTTCTAGGCAAGAGTACTGGAGTGGCTTGCCATTGCCTTCTCCTGGGAGAATGAATACTCGTCACATTTGCAGTGACAACCCTTTGCATTTCGCACCTTTGAACAGATGAGATGAGTCCATGTGCCTACTTGATACTAATTGTCCTCTTTTTAATCAACCTTTTGGCAGTCACTTACAAGAAGAATATGGCCAAGTGGGCAGAAAAGTTCTGCATTCTTTAATCCATCCATCTCCTTCTCTGGCTTCTGGAAAGGGAACCTGCTATATACTTCTTTCCAACCACTCAG
Organism: Moschus berezovskii; assembly: GCF_049115385.1. Classification (NCBI taxonomy): domain Eukaryota; kingdom Metazoa; phylum Chordata; class Mammalia; order Artiodactyla; family Moschidae; genus Moschus; species Moschus berezovskii. The sequence goes on along the minus strand of NC_142473.1, from coordinate 70,425,164 downwards.
CAGACTGGTGGAAACACGGGAAGTCACGTCTTCTTGTTGTCGTTGCCACCAGAAATCCTGTAGCATCTGACAGACTGAGACAGATGGCCTCTTACTTAGGGAGGCCTGTTTTGTTGACGCGGTCCAGCCTGAAGGCCCCAAGCACCATTTCGGTGTTGTTATTGGCAACATGATTGAGAGGGAAGCACGATGGCTTGTCAACTTGACCTTCATAGGAGTATTAAAGTGAAGCAGGAGATAAAATGTATTTTGTTTCCAACAAGGTTTCCTTTCTGTCCTACATGATCAACATGTCATAAAAATATGGCTTCTTCTTATCCCTCCTTTAAGGGCACTTTGTTAGGAGAGATGCTGGCAAAGAGCTGAGTGTTGACTGTTGCTGATGAGTGTGATGCTGCTCTTTCTGAGATCATTATCTGTGGTAGACAGAATAATGCCCTCTCTGCCCCCCTGCCCACAAAAATGTTCCTGTCCTAATTCCTGGAACTTGTAGATATGTTACATTTCATGGCAAAGGGAAGTTAAAGTTGCAGATAGAAGTAAGATTGCTAATCGGTTGATTTCAAAACAGGGAGAGGATCCCAGATTATGCAGGTGGGTCCAGTGTCCTCAAAGGGGCCATTAAGTGTGGGGGAAGGAGGTCAAACAGTCATCCATTGATAAAGACTCAACTGGTCATCGCTGGCTTTGAACGTGAAAGGGGATCACCAGCCTAGGAGCGTGGGCAGCCTCTAGTAGTTGGAAAACACAAGGAAAAGAATTTTCCGGAAGGAATGCAGCCCTATTGACACCTTGCTTTTAGCCAATGAGACCCATTTTGATCTCTAGAAGTGTCAGATGATCAATATATATCATTTTAAGCCACTAAATTTTTGTTAATTCATACAGCAGCAACAGGAAACAAATACACAACGTTTCATTAGCTCCTTGTATAATGGGCAGTGTTTAAAGAGCGTCCTGCTTGCGTTTGTGGAAGACTTCAGCATATGCGATAGGAACAGAATGCATCATGGTGGGATATTTTCCCATTTTTCGTGTTTCCATAGGAAACCTGTGAGAGCCGTAGTCCCCTTATACCAGAGAGACTTATCTGGCTGGTGAGGCTGAATCTCAGTTACCGAGCACGCTCTGCTCAAGTTTAAGTTTTAAGTTTATTTGCTCAAGATGTGTGGGCTGGCAATTTGGGCAGGACTCAACTGAGACTGCTCGTCTCCATTCTATGTGGTATTAGTTGGATTTTTTCCTGTGTCTGTGGTTGCTTAGCATGTTGATTGGGTGCCGGCTGATGCTGGCTGATGTCATTCACAGGTCCAGCAGTTGGTTGAGGTTTCAGCTGGGCCACGGTGTACATCCACATGGCCTTTCCACTGGAGTAAGCTAGCTGCTTCCTCCCAAGGCAGCTGGGTTCCAAGAGGGAAAACGCAGATATCTCTAGAGGTCTTGGCTCAAAAATTACACAGGGTCATGCTCCTTCCCATTGGCCAAAAGAAGGCACAAGAGCTGTTCAGATTTACAGGAGAGCAGAGAAACAGACTGCACCTGTGGATGGGAGCCAATCGTGCGAACCAGCACATACAGGGATGGGAGGCATTTGTAGCTGGTTTTTCAACCTTCTATTCTCTCCGTGGGGCTTCCAGGTGGCTCAGTGGTAAAGAATCCACCTGCCAATGCAGGAGCTAAGGGTTCAGTTCTGGGTTGGAAAGATCCCTTGGAGAAGGAAATGGCAGCTCACTCCAGTATTCTTGCCCATGGGAAATCCCATGGACAGAGGAGCCTGGTGGGTTACAGTCCATGAGGTTGCCAAAGAGTTGGACACAACTTAGTGACTAAAACAGCAATACCCTCTGTGGGTCCTTTTTTGGGCTCGGATGCCTCAAGGTGGAATGCATTCTTCCTTCTGCTCCTGCCTCTTTCATGCAGTGAGCTCACCAGGGCGAGCTCTGCAGGGACTGACTTGGAGTTGTTCATTTGCCATGACCAGGCTAAGTGCAATTTGGAGAAGAAGGAGCAGAAAGCTCACTCAGGCTCAGGGCCAGTCCCCGTACAGCAGTTTGGGTGGCCAGCAGTTTAACTATTTTTAGGACCTCTGTCTGACTCCTCTATTTCTTTATTGCTTTAGAACTTGGGCTGGAGAGAATGCATGATTAATTAATACCTCGATGCTGCTGCTGCTAAGTCTCTTCAGTCGTGTCTGACTCTGTGTGACCCCATAGACGGCAGCCCACCAGGCTCCCCCGTCCCTGGGATTCTCCAGGCAAGAACACTGGAGTGGGTTGCCATTTCCTTCTCCAATGCATGAAAGTGAAAAGTGAAAGGAAAGTTGCCCAGTCGTGTCCGACTCTTAGCGACCCCATGGACTGCATCCTACCAGGCTCCTCCGTCCATGGGATTTTCCAGACAAATGTACTGGAGTGGGTTGCCTTTGCCTTCTCCGAATTAATACTGTAAGAACTTAGTAGTAATCACCTGAAGGAGATAGAGATAACCAGTGACAACTACAAGAGATGGTATCAACTAAGTTTAAGTGGTAGGTATATGATGGAAAAGGGTTTCGTCATCCATGTGGACTAACTTTTAAAAAGTGCAACAATTAAGATGCTTATAAAACATCGACAAAATTCTGGAAAGCAAGTACTGGTTTTGTGTTTCCATTTAAGTCATTTGTTTTCAGCATGATAGTTGCTATATGGACAGGTCTCCTGAGACAACAATGGAGTATAATATAAACTGGCAGATAGACATTCCCCATCTTGTTAGTTCATCTTCTTAATAGACAACCCACAGGAATAAATATTGAACATACTCATACATTGGTGGCTTAGATGGTAAAGAATCTGCCTGTAATGTGAGAGACCCAGGTTCGCTCCCTAGGTCGGGAAGACACCCTGGAGGAGGGCATGGCAACCCACTCCAATTGGAGAATTCCATGGACAAAGGAGCTTGGTAGGCTACAGTCCATGTGGTCACAAAGAGTTGTCCATGACTGAGTGACTAACATTTCCACTTTTCATGCACAGACACATCTGCACTCTTGTTGTTGATGCAATTGATAATGGGACTCTCTGGGCATGGGTGAGACTTTTTTGGTTAGCACTTCATCCAGAAGTCATTCTCTTCCTACAAAAATGACAGTGAAAAATCAGAGAGTTTACGTAGATGGGCTTGTTCTACATCAGCGGCCGCAGGATGGAGAGAAGGCACTGGTGTGTGGCTGCAGGCAGGTTTCTGGTTAGAGCAGCTGTAAATGTGGCGCTAGTGGTAAAGAACCCAACTGCCAATGCAGGAGACGTAAGAGATGTGGGTTTGATCCCTGGGTCGGGAAGATCCTCTGAGGAGGGCATAGTAACCCACTCCAGTGTTCTTGCCTGGAAAATTCCATGGATAGAGAAGCCTGGTGGGCTACAGTCCACGGGGTTGCAGAGTCGGACTGAAGCGACTTAGCACACAAAGAAGCAGTGCATTATGTTGAAATGAGCATGGGTTTTGATTGAAGATGGGCCTGGGTGTTTTCACTCTTGGATTTACATATCACTCACTCTGAAACTTTGGAGAGGTAATTTCACCTTCTTCCATCTCCATTTCTTCTATAAAATGGGGCTCGTGATACTCAAATTCACATGACTATTGTAAGGATTAAATAAAATGCATTTATAATGTCTGTCCTTGTGCTTAGGGCCACAGTGATGGCCACTTGAGAACCAAATTTGCAAGATTGGTGGAAGGAGTCATGAGTCAAGCCCTGGCATGGATCTGTGCAGTAGCTAGTAGGAACAGGGATCGCTAAGGTGGCAGAGATGTGCTTGAAGAAACCTTACAGGATTCCTGGTTTTAAGAAATGCATTTCATTGATAGCAACTACAACATAGCAAGAGACAATATTAGAACTAACATCACTTTCAGAGGATTCTCAACTAATGGATCTGACCTGAACAGCATGGACAAGCGTGGCTGGGCTAAGCGGATGAGAGGCTGATGAGAGGAAGACAACAGCAGACTGAACAGAGCTGAGCACGCTCAGATAGTCAGCTCTCTAGGCTGGTTTTGCGTTGAGCTTTGTCCATGGCAGAGACACGGTTTTGGTTCCCACTGGCTATGCCCCCAGTCTTTCTTCTCATTGGCTTGGCAAGGCTGGTTCCTGTTCTGTAAACCTCAGCTCTAGCAGCTCTTGGACTGTTCTAGTGTAACAGGTAAAAGTCAGCTGACAAAAATAAAGAAAACTGGCAAACACTCTCCCTGTTGAGCCCCTCAGCTAATCTCTCCACAGCTGGGAAAAACCACTTCCTAGCTCAGCTGGTTCCCCCATAAACTGGGTTCCTGGGGCCTTTCCCAGCTCTTCTTTCAGCAACCTGCTATAGAAGCAAAGGGAGGGAGAGATTCAAATGATCTTTCTAGAAATCAACCTTCATATTTCTGACTGCTTTGTTATATCATAGTGATGGCTCCTTGGGTCTAGTGACTTGTATGCTACAAGTAACTGCAGTCTTCGGGACTGTCCCTGACTCTCTCTCTCCCAACAGGAAGGGAAGACCACCTCTCCTTCCAAGCCATGGAGGTTCTCTCCTCCTGTTCCTCTGTTGCAGCAGTGGTGAGATCAGACTTTACACACTAGAGCTCAGGTGTGCTGAACCAGAAGGGAATTTCTTTGATTTTAATAACTGATCTCTCCACTCTGAAGCCCCCGTTAAGAGTCAGAAGAAAAACACAAAAACAGATGTGCCAGTGAAAGAGATCCCAGTCCCTTCCGGTTCAAAATCATCCCTGGTGGGTAAATATTCTGACGTTCTGTTTCCTTTCAGGTCTGTTTTTCTCTTTTCGGGAAGTTGTTCTTTGCTCTTTCCCAAGAGGACATGTGAGATGGAGGGCAGAGAAGCCATATCTGTCCTCAGGGGAGGGGAGGAGCCCTTTGTCTGCGTGTGGTCCCCTGAGCCTCTGGTCTCACAGCCTTACAGCTCCAGAGCCAAGCCTGGTATATCTGGGGGATGTTCTCTCAGCCCTCAGGATGCAGGCTCAGCCATCTCACCTCCGCCGTCCCCAACCCTCCTGGGATTTCACTGGTTCTGCTCGTGCTATGACTGGGTCGCATCCACCATCCACCATCCACCAGGCTCCCAGACCTGGCCAGATCCCTCTGTGGCCACTGTTACAGGAGTTCCTCACTTGTGTCTTGGTGAGCTTTTGTGGGCAGGCTTCTCAGTCCTTAATTCTCAGCTCCCTTCATCATTCCTCTCCTACTGGCCCTGGAGAATGTTCCAGGTTTTCTGTGTGCTGTGGTGGAAGAGGAAAGAGTTGAGAGTTTCAACCTGAACATGGTAGATATTGCCCCAAATAATCCACTCCGCCTATCTCAGTGGGCGAGGATTCCAGGGAGTGGAATATTGTATCCATGAGAACGGGGCGGGGCTGCCTTTCTCTGGCACGCTGCCCACCCTCCCTTTGAAGGATGCTGGCCTCTGTGACATTTCTCAGTAGCTGACAGCAGCAAAGAGGTCCTGTGAGAAACACCAGCCTCCCTCCTGCCTTTGAGGGCATATGAGGGCTTCAAGCTGCCAACAGCTGTGAGGTACTGAGGGTTATGCCACTGTGTTGCCTGAAATGGAATCTCATTCACAATTCAGTTCATGGTCCAAGAAACAAAAATAATATTTAATGAGGAAAATCTTCTTTGTTTAATTATGGTAAATGTCAAGGTCAAATCCGAGTGCTTTGCTTAAGGTCAAATGCTCAGGGCTATCAAAAAGCATTTAAACCAGAGCGGATGGGCTATTAAAACCCAGACTAGTTAAAATGAGGCACCATCCTCTCTCAGTGATTTATTTCCCCTTCGGAAGCAGTAATGTTGGAGCTAGAACAATCCTCTTGTGTTTTGTTCTCCTCTGATGATTTCTTTAGGATGATGAGGGATTCCTAATGAAATCAATGCCCCGAGGCTCCCAAAGGGTTACCCCCACAGCTCAGGAATCCTGTTTCCGTTTGACTAGTGTTTGAGGAAGGTGCTGATGCCCAGACCTTTCTCTTAGAGCTTCTGATTTAATTGGTCTGGGGGAGACCTGGGCACTGGTATTTTCTTTAGGGTTCCCAAGTGAAATGTTTCTAATATACGATGGGATTTAGAACAACTGGGTTAGTCAATTTAGTCAAAATACCAAAAGCTGATGCTCTGTGTGCCCTGAGCTTTCTGCCGTATTGCACTGGCCTTTCTCATAGTTTTCATTCAATACAAATTTATCTTTTTCCCCACTGCCTCTTATCCTCACAGCCCAAAGCTGCCTCCTCAGAGACAGCACGTACTATCAAGCTCCAGAAAGGGTACAGTTGCAATGCCACACTCCCCTTGTCCTTGGCAGTGAATGGAATGGAAACCATCTCTCAGACGTCCCTAGCTCCGCACCAAATGGGTTAGCCAAGATCACTTCTGAAGGCTCAGAAGAGAGATGAGAACTGAGACTCTGGTGTGGGTCTCCTTGAGTATTCTGAAAAGAAGGGGCGGCAGAGCTTGCCTGAGCAGAGAGGAAATCTATGTCCTGTTATTTATGCACAATGCTTCACTGTTCCTTCTTTCTTTCTTGTCATACAACAGAAATAATGATCTTGGTACTGGACCCTGTGCTGCGCCAGGACGATTAATCACCCACTGAGTCATTTATTTCCTCATAGTCTCGTCCACCAGGACCATTATCCTGCAGGTAAACAGAGGTACCAGTAAATCATGGATAGAACACAAGTTGGTGGGAGAATAGTTGATTAAGCGTCTCCATAACTTACAGTTATAGAGCACCTCTCATCCCAGAGGATCTCCAAGCACCAGATAGACTGATGAATGCTCCACTGCCCAGCCTCTATATATGTCACTTTCTACTCCACTGCCGCAGGGGGGCGGGGGAGGTTTATTGCCCTTGTCATATAGTTACTCTCAAAACTGCAGTCATGGTTTAGATGGGAGGTAAAGAAAGCAGCTTTTCACTTCCTTGTCCTTTCAGGGAGTAGAAATCAGCTACTCACCAGGAACTCAGCAGCAGAGAGTAATGTATATACCTTCCCTTTGGGGCAACATTTTTTTGGTTCCTGAAGTGCTGCCAATATTTCTAAAGTTGCCAGCTTTAGAAGAGCGGGCATTGAGATCGAGCTAGGACAAGATCTAGACTAAGCTGTATAGCACAGGGAGCTCAGCGCAGTACTCTGTGATAACCTAGAGGGGTGGGGTGGGAAGGAGGTCCAAGAAGGAGGGTATATATGTACACATATAGCTGATTCATCTTGTTGTACAGCAGAAACTAACACGACATTGTAAAGCAATATACACCAGTGGAAAAAAATAGAAAACAATTACTTCAGTTGTTCAGTTGTGTCCAACTCTTTGCGACCCATGGACTACAGCACGCCAGGCCTCTCTGTCTGTCACAACTCCCGGAGTTTACTCAGACTCGTGTCCATTGAGCCAGTGATGCCATCCAACCATTACTTAAAAACGTATATATATGTGTGTGTTACCAGGGTAAAAATGTTTTAGGATCTGCTAGAATCTTAATCTAGGAGAGAATCACTCTCAGGGAGGATTATTTACTCACAAGACTTTAGAACTATTCATGATAACTCTACTCTTTAAAACTTAGTAATATATGGGCCCCTTTGAAGGAAGAAAATTTACACTTTCCTCCCAGGGCTTTCTACAGTTATAATGCTTTCAAGCATATTGTTATAGCTCTGATATATGTAGAAAGCAAAAAACCAAGCTGTATTCAAGTGAGTTAAATTCAGTTCAGTACCATTCAATTCAAAACAAGCTGAAACCAAAAAGCCAATGTGATTCAATTTAACAACATTAATTTAATGGGAAGGATGATGTTGTTTTGCTGAAACCAAATTACCTCTCAAATGAGAACATGATATTGACTACTGCCTCATTAGTTCTTTCAAGTTTCATATAATTGTCCTACAGGGTGCCGTGCGATGACCCAGTTTTCCACCATTTCTGTCTATTTGAACTGCAATGGAAACTCCCTCTGTGCAGCACACTATTAATTTATGTGGCCTTAATTTGGGGTGAGCATCACGTTTCTGTGCTGAGTCTACATATGTGCCACTGGAACAAACAAGCCCTTTAGGACCCTATAGCATAGTGACTATGTCACGTCTTTAGAATGATGCGGAAAATAGCAAAACTAAATTTTAATACTATGATCAAAAGGAAAGCCCCCAGTTGAAAAATCCTCATAAAACTTTTTCAAGACTCTCCTAGGGGTTTGTGTGAGCCATGGACCCCGGGTTAAAATGCGTATGTCCAGAGTCAATAGGTTTAGGCCAATATTGGGTTTAAAGCTAAAATCAACAAAACAGTTCTGGGAAAAAAGCAAAAGGTGGTCCAAAGACATCATGATAATAAAGTTCATCCCTAATCAGAACCACGGACTTGAGTAAGGAATCTTTTCATAGTCGTGACAGAGACTGCTCAATGTCCAGGTGTGTCTGTTGTCTTCTTCTTTCTTTCTTCTTTATTTAGAGGCTAATTTTATTTTATTTATTTAATTTTTTTTTTTTTTACTGCACCGGGTCCCAGTTGCAGCACACAGAATCTTTGATCTTAGTGGTGGCATGAGAACTCTTCAGTTGCAGCGTGTGAACTCTTAGTTGCTGTATGTGGGCTCTAGTTCCCTGACTAGGGGTTGAATCTGGGCTCCCTGCATTGGGAGCACAGAGTCTTAGCCACTGGACCACCAGGGAAATCCCTCCTTTCCCCTTTTAGTAAGAGGCTCTCCCTTGACCCCATTCCTCAGCTGATCTCAGGGAACTTGGATAATCAGCTGGAGGCCACATGTCCCAGCCTTCCTTGAAGTTCCTTGTGGTCATGTGATCAGACTCTTGCTAAAAGAAATGGGACCTGAGAGGTGCAACTTCCACATCACTCCTTTACAAGGAAATTGCTTGCTTTCCACTCTCTGCTTCTTCACTCTGGCAGGTACTCGGATGTGATGCTGCTGAATTAGCACCAACCATGCAGCATCACCCTAAGAGGATCCAGAAGAAGAAAGTGGAAGCAACTTGGGTCCCAGGATAACCTCAGAGAGTACAGTTGTCAGTCCTTCCTGCTTGCTACTATTCTGCCATATCAGAGAGACATAAACGTCTTTGTCGTTTGTGCCACTGTATTTTGGAGTCTCTCTGTTATAGCCTCTGAATCTATACTCTGGCTGATACAGAAAGTGATAGCTTAAGATCCTGTTTCATCCATTCAGCAATGTGTGTTATGTATTATTATGTGCCAGCAATTAGTGAGGAAGGGGTTTATTTGAAATTGTGTATTTAGTTAGTGGTAGAACTGGGGCATGGAGAAGGAAACAGCAACCCACTCCAGTGTTCTTGCCTGGAGAATCCCAGGGATGGGGAGCCCGGTAGGAGGCCGTCTATGGGGTCGCACAGAGTCGGACACAACTGAAGCGACTTAGCAGCAGCAGCAGCAGCAGAACTGGGGCAAAATGCAGGTCTTCTGCTTTTCGGCCCAGAACTCTTGCCATTTCATGCTTCCTCCTCATCCAGTTCTGTGGCTAACGCTCCAGTCATTGTGATTAATTAAGGGAGGGCTTAGTGTTCCCAGAATTGTGTGTGACCTGGTAGGCTTTATCCTCACGTGGCTTGTTTGACTCTTGTTTGTTTGGGGTTTATTTTTTTAAAGGGAAAAATAAGAATCGTCCAAAACAAATTAGAAGAGTTACTAACCCAGAAGAAATGTGTATTCATCACTGCAGGACCAACCCTGTCCCCTGTGTACAGAGGGATATACAGGGAAGCTCACAGTATTCTAGGGATATGACTTTCCAGCAATAATATTGTTACAGGCAGGCAGAAGCTGGAGTGAATAGACCTAGTGGATATTTTTGCCAGGGAAGAAAACAAATGGCAGTCAGTTTCTATGAGTGTTTCAGAAAAGTCTGAGTGATGAGAAAAGGAGCAGAAAACATGATCAAACACAACAGCTTCTCTTCTCCCTCCCTTTAAAAACCCTTGTTTATTTCATCATCCTGTTTTGTTTTCCTTAAGGTATGATCATGATCAGAAACTTTCATCTTCATTTCCTTGTTCACACTTTTATGGTCCATACAGTATAGAGATCACAGTTTTTCAATAAAGACAAATCGAGTGTTTCCTCTGAGAGAAGTGCTATTATTCCAGAGTAACCTTCCTGCCTTACTGACCTCAGAATTTTCATTGTTAAATGACCCTGTGGTGATCATGAGAATGCCCCTTGCAGTCTTCTACTATAGGGAGGTAAAGTGGCTAATGCCACACTTCCCACCACCAGCCAGCCACTGGCAGGGCAGGGATACTCAGGTAGACATGTTTCCAGGAGACCCAGGACTCCACTGACAACCAACTTTAGCTTAGAGACTTCCTGACAGCTTTTTTTTTTTTTAAAGCAGCTCCATCTGCATTCTTTTTTTATATAATTTGTTTTAAATTTGAAAAATATTTTTTAAAAGTCTTTATTGAATTTGTTACAATAGTGCTTCTGTTTTATGTTTTGGTTTTCAGACCCCAAGGCATGTGGCATCTTAGCTCCCTGACCAGAAATTGAATCCATACCCCTTGCTTTGGAAGTGTGGAGTCTTAACCACTGGACCACCAGGGAAGTCCCATCCCTGACAGCTTTGAAGACTCCTCCTTGGACTGCATGGTGGTCTAAGATGTTCTCACCCAACTTTCCTTCTCTCTCTTGTTCTCTTGGGGCCAGACTCACATTGCAGCTGATGGCTCTCCCAGCCTTTTCTGACCCCTGTGTTCCCCCAACAAACCCTTACGTATGTAATCTCATGTTGAGTCTGATTGTTACAGGCCTTGGGCTAACACAGGCTCTGAGAACAGTTCTGGGGCCTCAGGTGGTGGGAAGGCTGCCTAACCCCCAGGCACCATCCAATTTTGAATGTGAAGCCCACTCTCATAGAGCCACCATCCAATTTTGCCTGCCACAGCCAGATCCAGCTTAAATTTGGAAATGCTAATGGGAAAGCAGAGCTATAAGGCAAACACTATTTATTAGTCCATACTCTAGATACAAGCACCGACGTGAAGCGTAAATATCAGAAAAAGGCTGAGAAGTTTAACAGGGAAAACAAAGACGTAAAAATCTCTTTTGAGTTCAGATCCTTCTTTACCGTGGGGACGATGTCAATTCTGACAAGCAGTAGCATGTTTACTGAATTTTTGGAGGTAAAAGAAGAGAGACTGGACAGTTTAAATGAGAGAAGCAGCTCTTGGAATGAAGACACTTAAACACACATACCTGTTGACTTTGTGTAATTGCAGAAGTGGGAGGAAATTGGACAGGGCATGTTAAACATTGAATTTCATAGCATGCCTTGGAGAAAGACAGTAAATGTGAACATTTGTTCCTGAAGAATGTATTTTCCAGTTCTGACCTGCCACATTCTCTGGAACACTCTTGGCCTGGAAAGACGCTGAATTTTTCTCTCTTTTACTAAAGGTGAAGACAATTTTTATCAATTTGTAACATAACAAAGGACAATACGTTTATTATTATCTATGGCTGCATAACAAATGATCCCCAAATCTAGTAATTTAACAACAGTTTTTACCTCCTAGTTTTTGTGGTACGGAATCTGGCAAAACTTAGCCAGTACTTTGGCTCAAGGCTGATCATAGTCTGTAATCAAGGTATCATCTAGGCTGGTTCCAAATTGGGAAAGGAGTACATCAAGGCTGCATATTGTCACCCTGCTTATTAACTTATATGCAGAGTACCTCATGCGAAATGCTGGGCTGGAGGAAGCACAATCTGGAATCAAGATTGCCGGGAGAGATATCAATAACCTCAGATGTGCAGATGACACCTTTATGGCAGAAAGCAAGGAGGAACTTAAGAGACCCTGATGAAAGTGAAAGAGGAGAGTGAAAAAGCTGGCTTAAAACTCAACATGCAAAAAACTAAGATCATGGCATCCGGTGCCATCACTTCATGCAAATAGACGGGAAAGCAATGGAAACAGTGACAGACTATATTTTCTTGGGCTCCAAAATCACTGTGGATGGTAACTGCAGCCATGAAATTAAAAGACACTTGCTCCTTGGAAGAAAAGCTATGACAAACCTAGACTGTGTGTTAAAAATTAGAGACATTACTTTTCCAACAAAGGTCTGTATAGTCAAAGCTATGTTTTTCCAGTAGTCTTGTATGGATGTAGAGCTGGACCATAAAGAAGGCTGAGTGCCAAAGAATTGATGCTTTTGAACTGTGGTGTTAGAGAAGACTCTTGAGAGTCCCTTGGACTGCAAGGAGATCAAAGCACTCAATCCTAAAGGAAATCAATCCTGAATATTCATTGGAAGGACTGATTTTGAAGCTGAAGCTCCAATACTTTGGCTACCTGATGTGAAGAACTGACTCATTAGAAAAGACCCTGATGCTGGGAAAGATTGAAGGCAGGAGGAGAAGGGGATGACAGAGGATGAGATGGTTGGATGGCATCACTGACTCAATGTACTTGAGTTTGAGCAAGCTCCAGGAGTTGGTGAAAGACAGGAAACCTGGTGTGCTGCAGTCCATGGGGTCACAAAGATTTGGACATGACTTAGCAACTGAACAACAGCAAATGGACTGCTGCCATTTTGAAACTTGACTGGGGAAGGATCTACTTCTGTATGGTTGTTGCCAAGATTCAGCCTTGCGGGCTGCTGCTTGAAGGATTTTGGTTTCTCAGTGACGGTTGGTTGGAGGACACCTGTCCTGAGTTCCTTGATGGGTGAGCCTCTCCATGGACCCACTCACAATGTGTGCCATTGAAGCCCATGAGAGTGAGCAAGTGAGAGGATCAGAGAGAGGATATGAGCATTGCAGGTGGATTCTTTACCACTGAGCCACCTGGGAAGCCCGCGTAAATTTTATGCTTTGTTGCAGAAGTTCACATGAATTGTGTATTCTAGGCTGTAATAAAAGGCTTCCCTGGTGGCTCAGCTGGTAAAGAATCTGCCTGAAATGCAGGAGACCCGGGTTTGATCCCTGGGTTTGGAAGAACCCCTGGAGACCGGAATGGCTACCCACTCCGGTATTCTGGCCTGGAGGATTCCATGGACTGTATGTAGTCCATGGGGTTGCAAAGAGTCGGACATGACTGAGCAACTTTCACATATAGGCTATAATATAAAGGTTTGTTTGAATATAAAAGTATAAAAGCTGCGTACCATGGAGCACAATTGATTTTCCAAGGTGAGGCACCATGTGGATTTCATTTGAAGAGCCTTATGAAGAGCTCATAGCACCGAGGCCTTTTCCATGGGTCATCTCTGCTGAGTCATGGAGGAACTTGTCCTCCGTGACAGGAAGAAACTAATGACTATCATCTGCTGATAGGAAAAACATGGGAGATTTTGCAATGTCTGTTTATTTTCTGTTTTGTTAGGCATCAGGCCTTTGCTTGCTAATCCTCGTGTGGCCTACGCACCAGCCATGTCAATACCCACTTGCTCTTCCTTGAGCATAGCAGCTCTTTCTCACCTTGGATTATGCGGATTTACAATTCTCTCAGCCTGAACTGCCTTTCCCTGCCTTGTCTCCCTTTGTGATTCCTCCTTACCCTTTTATATTCCCCTCAGGAGTCAGGGTTAGTATTGGAGAAACAGTGACATTTCATCTGAGTTAAAGGCTGTATCAGCCCTGCATTTCTGGAGCCATCCTTGTGATCCCTCATTTGAGTGTTCTGACAAATAAATCTACAGTGTCTATCTATTAATACTATTTGACATTTCCTCTTCTTGATGTGAGCTGCTTAAGGACAGACTCTGACTTTTCTGCTTTACATCTCAGCTGTTGGTATAAAGTATCCATTGTTTGACGTATGTTATTGTCCAGTCGCTAAGTCATGTCCCCCTCTTTGCAACCCCATGGACTGTGGCATGTCAGGGTCCTCTGTCCTTCGATATCTCCCAGAGTTTGCTCAAATTTATGCCCATTGAGTCAATAATGCTCTCTAACCATCTCATTCTCTGCCACCTACTTCTACTTTTGCCTTCAGTCTTTCCCAGCGTCAGGGTCTTTCCAACGGATTGGCTCCTCACATCAGGTGTCCAAAGTATTGGAGCTTCAGCTTCTTCAACAGTCCTTCCAGTGAATGTTCAGGGTTGTTTCTTTTAGGATTGACAGGTTTGACCTTCCTGCAGTCCCAGAGACTCTCAAGACTCTTCTTCAGCACCACAATTCAAAAGCATCCATTCTTCGGTGCTTAGCCTCCTTAATGGACCAACTCTCACATCTGTACATGACTACTGGAAAAACCAGAGCTTTGGCTAGACAGACCTTTGTTGGCAGAGTGATTTCTCTACTTTTCATACACTGTCTTGGTTTGTCATAACTTTTCTTCCAAGGAGCAAGTGTCTTTTACTTTCATGGCTGCAATTACTGTCTGCAGTGATTTTGGAGCCCAAGAAGATAAAATCTGCCACTGTTTCCACTTTTTCCCCTTCTCTTTGCCATGAAGTGATGGGAGTGGATGCTAGGATCTTAGTGTTTTGAATGTTGAGTTTTAAGCCAGCTTTTTCACTCTCCTCATTCACCTTCATCAGGAGACTCTTTAGTTCCTCTTCACTCTACCATTAGAGTGATATCATCTGTATGTCTGAGGTTGTTGATGTTTCTCCTGGCAATCTTGATTCCAGTTTGTGATTCATCCAGCTCGGTCTTTCACATGATATACTCTGTATATCAGTTAAATAAGCAAGATGACAAAATATAGCCTTGATGTATTCCTTTCCCAATTTGAACCAGTCAGTTGTTCCATGTCTGTTTTTAACCATTGCTTCTTGAATCACATACAGTTTTCTCAGGAGGTCTGGTACTCCCATCTCTTTAAGAATGTTTGACATATAACAGATGTTTTTAGAAAATGGCTGTCGACTAACTCAGTGGTTCTCAAACTTTTTAGTTTTTTAACATCTCTTTATACTCTTAAAATTTATTGAGATCTCTGAAGAGCTTTTGTTTATATGGATTATATCTTTTGATACTTACAAAATTAGAAACTATAACTAAATAATGGTAAGTTGCTTCAGTCGTGTTTGACTCTTTGAGACTCTATGAACTTCAGCCTGCCACCCTCCTTGTCCATGAAATTCTCCAGGCAAGGATACTGAAGTGGGTTGCCATGCCCTCCTCTAGGGGATCTTCCCAACCCAGGGGTCCAACCTGCATCTCCTGCATTGCAGGTGGATTCTTTATGCTGGGCCACTGGGGAAGCCCAGCTAAATAATAAAATCTACTAAAAATTTTATTAATTCACTTAAAAATAGCCACAGACCTATTACATGTTAACTAAATAGCATGTAATTTTCCTGGATCTTGTATTTTAAAAGCCTGGATCTTTGGAGGAACTGCAGTATCTTAAAGCAGAGAAAAAAGATTTGGGAGAAAATGTCATGAGTGCAAAGCATCTTTTCTCCTTCAGGAGAAGTTCTTCTCCAGGAACTGTTGGCCTAAGCTTAGGAAGTGGAAAGATTATTGGTGCTTGTGGAGCCTTAGACAAGAGCTAAGCCCAGGGATGGGAAAGAGTGGTTGCAGACACCAAAGGCACCAAGCTTCATTCTCTGGGACCGTCTGAGAGAGTACTCCAGACTCAGTGAGAGAGAGAGGAGAGGGAGGCTGTGTGTGATGTGTCTCAGCAGGTGGCACCTTAGATAGCCTTCCAATTTTGTATGCTCCAGTGGGCCTGGGGGCAGGAGGATGATTCCAGGCACCCAAATGTGTCAAGTAAGTTGCGGCAAGAGCCCCAGACAAGGGGAAAGGTCCTGTTCAGTGGGGATCTGTGTTGCTGAATACTGTGACTACCAGCTTAGTCTATGAAAAAGACCAAAGATGGATATTTTTGTAGATTTTGTGACGGTTAGATAATAGGGATGAGATGAACCCTCCACCGTTTAGCTCTTTTTAACCTCCTCAGAACTAGGTCACAACCACTGGGAAAAGGGCAGAAGACATTGGGACAATGGAGATCTGCCATTCAGATCTAAACAGAGCTCAAGATAAAAATTAACCTGGGCTATAGAAACCTGGTTTCTCCATTATATGAATTTCTGGACAGAGATTTGTCTTTGTTATCACCATTTTATTGATGAGGAAGCGGAAACTTTGAGACAGCAAGACACTCACCCAAGGATTAACAGCTGAGTGACCTGGCTGGGATTCAAACACCAGAGTCCTGGTTCCTAAAAATGGATTGTTTTTCCTCCCAGAGGACTCAGCTCAAGGCTGGAGGTATTCAGTGTCCAAGGCCACGTGACCATTCGGGGCGGACACAGACTTGGGACCGTGTCTGTTGACTCCTCAGCCTGTGCTCTGTTCTAAGACAATGAGATTCTGTATTTTGGAGGAATGTGGTGACTTCCTACAGTGAGTTCTGTTATATGTGAGTTTCTGTTGACTTCTCCACAGGCCATGAGGAAAATCTGTTGATCAGGCCTGGGTTTTTTAATCCTTTCTTTGTAGACTACTAATTTTGACATTTTAGGAAAGTGATTTAACTTTTCACCTACTTTTTTTTTCTTTCTGTGAATAGGACTTAAGGATTTTTTCCCCACCGCCTCAGTGTGTGCTGTGCATAGTCACTTGTGTCCAAAGATTCAGTATGAAAAGGGGAAAAGAGGAATTTTGTAGAAACTTGACACTGTCTCATCCAGGTGATCAAGGTCACCATCATCAGTGACAAGTCAAGTTGAGAAAGGAACTCTTTCAGTGTTGTACGAGAAGGGCCTTTGACCTCTGTGGTTTCTTTCTGCAAACCCATAACCCCAATTTAGTCATGATAAAAGTACCAGAAAAATCTCCATATTGATCTACAGAATACCAGATTCATTTTAAGGTCACCAAAAATGAGAAAACTATGAGAAACTTTCTCAGCCAAGAGGAGCCTAAGGAGAAATGATGGCTAAAAATAACATCCCTGGATGGGATCCTAGAATTTTAAAAAAAAAGGACATTAGGGAAAAATTCAGGAAGCCTGAATAAAGTATGGACTTTAATTAATAATAACATGTCCATATTAAGTCATTAACTGTAACAAAGATACCATACTGATATAAGATGTTGCTAATGAGAAATTGGGTGCGGGGCATATGGGAACTCTTTACATGCTCTTTGCAATTTCCTGCAAATCTGAAGCTATTCTGAATTTTAAATAGTTTATGTAATAAAGGAAAAAAGAGAGGATATTGATAAATGAGAAAATAACAATGGCAGTAACAAGGAGGTGTCCTTGAATATGCTTCACTTTATTATAAGGAAACTGATTCTCAAAGTTAATTTCTGTTGTGGTTAAAATATCCATAACAAAATTTATCATCTTATCCATTTTTAAGTTTACATTTCAATGGTGTTAAATACATTCAGAACGTTGTGCAACCATTGCCACCATCCATCTCCAGAACTCGTTTCCTCTTGTAAAACTGAAACTCTACGCCCATTAAACAGTGACTCTCCATTTCTTCCTCCTTTAGCTGCTGGCAACCACCGTTCTTTCAGACTCTTGATTTTGACTCGTCTAAGTACCTCACTGAAGCGTATTCATACTCATATTTGTCTTTTTGTTCTGGCTTATTTCACTTAGTATAATGTCCTCAAAGTTCATCCTTATTGTACCATATGTCAAAGTTTCGTTTCTTTTTAAAGGCTGGATAAGACTCCATTGTGTGTATAATTGACCTACTATATCCACAAGTTTCACATTCATAGATTCAATTAACCATGGATCAAAAATATTCAAGAAAAATTCCAGAAATTTCCAAAGCAGATCTTTAATTGCCACACTTTGACAACTATTTATGTAGCATTTACATTGTGTTAGGTATTATAAGTCTTCTTGAGGTGACCTAAAGTATTCAGGAGGATGGGTGCAGGTTATATGCAAATATACTTTTGTATATTCAAACTTACTTGTAATTATTTAGAAACAAAGTACTAGTGACATACCTGGAGGTCAAGAAACTCCAGTTTCAACAAATGGGGCCGATGGTGTCTATAAAATGCTTTTTGGCAACTCAGGCTTCTTGATTTAGATTGTCAAATGGCACCTGAGGGTCTTTCCTGAATTCAGTCATTATCTAGTACTCGATGGGTCCCTGGTGGCTCAGATGGTAAAGAATCTGCCTGCAATGCTGGAGACCTAGGTTGGGAAGATCCCCTAGAGAAGGGACTGGCAAACCCCTCCAGTATTCTTGCCTGGAAAATTCTGTGGACAGAGGAGCCTGGCGGGCTATAGTCCACGGGGTCGCAGAGTCGGACAGAACTGAGTGACTAACACTGGTGCTCAGTGGCAGTTGTATCTACACTTAGCAGGTCATTAGTGCCATAGAAAAACATACAATTTTTTAAAGTGTATTTTGATTAACTCAACATATCCAAACTTATAATTTTAACATGTAATCAATAGAAAAATATTAATGTGATCCCTTACTTTTTAATATACTAAGTCTGAAATCAGTGTGCATTTTGCACTCAAAGTACATCTCAGTTTGCAAAGGCCAAATTTCAAGTGCTCAGTAGCCACATGTGCAGTTCTATACTATTAATATCATTTAGTAAAAGAAAGGGCACCGACACACACAAAATCATAATCTCTGAATTTTTTAAATGAAATTTAAGTGAAGAAAGAATGAATTAGCTGCCCTTGTTTTCCTCTGCCTTCATTGTGAATGTCTTGGCAAACCTTGCCAGTTCATAGATGCCGTTCACCAATTAGACACTTGAGGTGGGTTGAGTTGCAGGGTAGTGTCTGGGACAGCCATGCCCCAACCGGTGTTGACTCTTCTCTTCATTGAGCAGATATTCTTGAGAATCTACATACTAAGCCCTGCTAGATGCGTAACAAATGGTGACAGTCAAGGCCAACTGGGTCCCCAGTGGCTCTAGTCTACACAATTGAAAGGTTAATTACAAAGGAGCTGAGTGCTTGGTGGTGTGAGCTAAGGGTGGGACAGGTGCAGGCAATGAGGGAGTGTGCTGTCTGTAGAGAATTTAAGAACAGTAATAAACAGATGGAAAACTGGTCTGTTTTTCTTTGTTGTTTTGTTTTGTTTTTGGCTGTGTAGTATGTGGAATCTTAGTTCCCCGACCAGGGATCAAACTCATGTCTCCTGCCATGGAAGAGCAGTGTCTTAAGCCCTGGCCTCCCAGGGAAGTCCCCGTGGTCTTCTTCTTATTATCACCATGAGCCTGCAATTCTAAATCATGTCAGTGATGAAACACTCCTCACCGGAAGGCTTTTAAGTACCCAGATTCCCCTGTCCCCTTCTGGTCCACTAAATCAGGATCTCCAGGTGGATGGCTCAAGCCTTTGAAAGTTTAAGGTGCTCCCCAGATGCTGTGAAGTGAATTGCTGTTGTTGTTGTTTAGTCACTAAGCTGTGTCCGACTCTTTTGCTACCCCGTGGATTGCAGCCTGCCAGTCTTCTCTGTCCATGGGATTTCCCAGGCAAGAATACTGGAGTTGGTTGCCATTTTCTTCTCTAGGAGATCTTCCTGACCTGGGGATCAAACCCACTTCTTCTGCATTGGCAGGCAGGTTCTTTCCCCCTGAGTCACCAGGGAGCCCTTATGGAGTGAATTATATCCCCCCAACAATCCATGTGTTGAAACCCTCATCTGCCCCCCAGTGTGATAGTATATGGAGATGGGGCCTCTGGGTGGGAATGAGGTTTAGATGAGGGCATGAGGGTGAGGCCCTCATGATGGGATTAGTGCCCTTATAAGAAGGGACACCACAGAGCTTGCAAGATAACGACCCTCCAAGACCTAAATAGAGAAGCTGCAGAATGAAACCCATCTTGCTGGCACCTTGACCTTAGACTTCCCAGCATCTAGAATTGTGAAGAACTCAATGTCTGTTGTTTAAGCCCATCAGTCTATGGTATTTGGTTATGGCAGCCTGAGGTGATGAAGATACCAGGTCTAGAGCAGGAATAATAGGTAGGGTTCTTCTGCCATGCTGGCTGAGAAGAACTTTGAGTGCTCAAAGGAAGTAAGCTCTGTCTCCTTTAATAGTGATTTTACCAAGGATGGCAAGGTGGTGGCATGGAGTGAGGGGACTGGGGAAAGTTTTTTTGCCACAAGTGCCATGTATTTTGTTGTTGTTTTTCAGTCACTAAGTCATATCTGACTCTTTGTAACCCCATGGACTGTAGCATGCCAGGCCTCCCTGTCCTTCACCATCTCCCAGAATTTGCTCAAGTTCATGTCCATTGAATCGGTGATGCCATCCAACCATCTCATCCTCTGTTGCCCTCTTCTCCATGTATCTGCCATCCTCTAATTCTTTAAAGCCTTAACAGCATTTGTTATTTCCTTGAGCCCTCTTTTTCTCCTTCCTGGCATTGTAGTTTTGACAACAATGTTAGCAAACCCTCAAAGAACTTGACATCCTTCCCCTTGACTCAGTTACCCTCCTTGGATTTCAAAAACAGATGCTGATGAGCCAAGAGTCTTTATCTACATTGCCCTTTTGGTTTATCTTGAGTTTTTTCTGTTTCTTCTCTTCAGAGTTCTGGAACAAGCTTGGGAGTGATTCATTAGTCAAGTGTTTTAACTTTAAAACAAAAAAATCTCTGGCATTAGAAATGAAAGAAGACAGTTAAAGTGTAATATAATGGAATTCCTTATCTTTTTCATTCATTCAGCTGTTATTTTTGAGCATCTTCTATGTGTGGGTCTACATGTTACTGTGCCCAAGGGACACTTCAAGTTAAACAGGAGAGCTAGATTTCAAACCAAGTAATTATATTATGTTAGGGTCATAATGGGAGGTCCAAGGGAGCACAAAAGCCCATTTCTGTCTTAAATGAGGTGGTTGAGGGTTTCCTAGAGTGCTAATCATGCTTCTTCCCCCGTGGATTCAGCAGTTCATTGAACAAATAAATACTGAGCTCCTTCTATGTGCCAAGCTCTGCTCTCGGCATTCGGGAAACATCAGTGAACAAAACAAAGATTCCTGTTCTTATCAAGCTTATGCTATAACAGAGGGATCGAATAGATTGAGGTATCAGATAGGGACCGGCATTTCAGATTTAGTAGCTGGTAAAACACCATGGGAAATTGTGCTTTGGGCTTGTGGGGGGCGGTCAGTTGCTCCTTGTTTCTGCCCAAGTTGCCTTCCTTGCCACCATCTTCAGGGGAGACTAAACCTGCCTCATCCTGCACAGCCTCGGTTAGAACCGAGGAGAAAGGAGGCCGTGACCCTGAGCATATGTGCTGTCTGCAGGGATGGAGGAAGATCAGGTTAGCCTGAAAGAGAGGATTGTTCCTCATCTCAGCATTCAGATGAGCTACTCCTTCTCACTAGGAGAGAGTGTAGGGCTTGGGGGTGGGGGTGTGGGATGGAGAGATCAGATATCCCTGTATTAGGAAGGAAGGCAGGGAGAGAAGAGTGCCTCTTTTACTTTAGATCTGGAAAAAGTACAGGGATAAGGAATTTGATGATAAGAACTTGTTCACCAGGAAAATAGGAAAGAGGGGATTCTAGTTCAAGGAACGAACGCCATATGCTAAAACATAGGCCCTGTCAATAAAGCCCCTGTAATGTGGGGGTTTTGCCTCCGTGGTGTGGGTGGGGAACCTCCACTGGGTATCTCTTGTGCTCTTGGGCCCACTGTTTATTCTAGCCATTGCTGCAGCCACCAGCTTGACATAAAGTATCACCTGCCTGACCACATCTCATCTAGGCTGCATTGCACTTCTCTCACTTCCCACTATTGAGGAGGAAAAACTATTCCACTGCACCCTTATGAACAGTGTCTGGGGGCCTGCGAATTAAATCAACAAAGGCAGATTAATAAGAGGACAAGTTTATTGGCCAGTGGAAGCTAGCAAAAGAAGTAGTTGCTTGTTAAATGTTTAAAGTTCAAGGCTTATACACCTAACTTGGTAGGGGAGAGGGCGGGAGGAGAAAAGGGAAGAGCAAATAGACTTCTTTAGAAGAGACACTTGAGTTTTTAAGAGAAATGAATGGGACATAGGAAAGTTTGTGACAGTGTTTGTTTATGCAGGTGTGGGTGGTCTTTTCATCTTTTTATGACCATGAAACTCCCCAGAGAGGGAATTTATGGTAGCCTCAGTACTCGGAAATTGTTGACTGAAGTCACATGAGGGAAACTTTGAGAAGGCTTCTTCCTGCATCTGTTGATTCTCAGTTGCCTTTAACTCAAAATAATCCTTTCACCAGAGTGGCCTGTTTTAGGGTGGCAGATTCTAATCTCCTCCACTGTCTCAGGACCCTCTGACAGCTGCATGGGAAGTCAGAAACCATCCAGCACTCACGCGTGCGTGATCTGGGTGTGAACGGTGGAGCCCGTTGAGGACTGTCTCCTCTTCTGTCCCTTGGGCATTCCGCGTAGCCCTCAGAAGTTCCCTCTACCACTGGGCCCGGTTGCTCACCATGCTGGCTAACTCTAGAAGACCCCCTTGGAATGGCTTTCTTTCTTTTCCTGTTGTACTTATGTTACTTCCCAATCTTTTTCTTAGGTCGTCTCTCAAAAACCCTTGCATAAAAGCCCTCGGCCAGGCTCTGCTTTCTAGGGGAACCCAATCTAAGATAGAAAGTGCAGTTCAAAAAGGGTAGTGTTGTTGCCAAGATGTCACAGATAATATGTGGTAGGAAAGGAATTCAAACCTAGGCTTCACTAAAAAGCAAGACCTTTTTTCCTCCATCTCTGCATGTTTTCAGGTGTTAAACTATACTTGCATTCACTGCTTGAATCTCCTGGGCTAACAGCTAAAGTACAGTAGGAGTGAAAGAGAATGATATTTTGTAAGGTTTGAAGCTATGAAATTTACATCTGGTTTCTTTGCAATTTCAAGAGAGTCTTTGCCACCAATGGTTACATTTGGAAAGTTTTTCAAAATACTGGTTTTGGAATGGTTTTCTTAAAATTATTTGATTTGAAATCTATTTCATGTGGTTTCCATAACATGTAAGTGGTTTTCTAAGACAGTGCAAGCCTGTTTGGTTTCAAGCCACTTTTTGAAACCAGATCACTAAGGCAAAATATTTTTGTAACATTTTAATACTATTTAAATATTAAAGAATTTTTAATCCAAACAGTTTAAACCTCTTTAGAAACCTATTTATCTGAGTACCAAGATTTCTGGATAAGTTTCACACTGTTTAACGTCAAAACATTTAGTCAAAATAGTCTGGATCCGTGACAGATTTCGAAGCTGTATACTTTCAAAATGGCTCATCTAGATAACATCCAACAATATATGGACCATTTTATTGTCTCAAAACATTGGTTTCCCATCATATAAATATGAGCTTCAGCAATAACTTCACAGTATTGCAAAATCAGCTACATATTTTTTTAATTAAAACATCTGTGCCGTGCAGAAATGGATTGAAATGCTTTCTTTATCAATAGTATGGAAACTGTTTTCACAAACTTTCAGCCCTGCCCCCTCTCTCCTTCCCAGAGGGTTATGACCGTGGATTGCACATCACTGGACGGAACCAGCACTTTGTGGATTCACCTGGTGCTTGCCGTTTTACTAGTATTGTCCCTTGTAATTCTCACAACAATGCTCTGAGGTGTGTATTACTATTATGACACTCAGGATCAAGAAAGGTTTTAAATAATTTGCCTAAAGTCTTAAAGTTACTGAGGGCAGAACACGTTTCAGGCCTCATCAGTTTGGCTCCACGTCTCGAGTTCTTAACCATGATGCTTTCCGCCTCATGCCCAGTATTCATAACTTTAACTTACTGAACCAGTTTATCTTCTTTGTATATTTCCCCTCTTTCTAGTTTCTGTTCTGGTAGATTACAACCAAAGAATTTCCATGTCCCTGCAATCAGTTGCCAGATATATTATGAGTAATTTACCATCTATAACAAATGCTGATATTAGTGAATCAATTTACAGTGAGACACTACAATAGATTTGGGATAATCGATAAAGTAATATTTCTCCCATGCATTTCTATTCATATATGATTCTTGAGTAGGGACAAAGGGGAAAAGGTAGTATTAGAGAAAGAAATGCCATAATCCAGATGAACATAGCATCTTCCGGGGTGAAGATTTGACAAGAAGATTGACATGAAGATTTGGACAAGAATTGAACATTCCCTTTACCTGTGGTGGCCTTCCCAGGTGGTCTAGTGGTAAAGAATCTGCCTGCCAATGCAGGAGATACAAGAGACACGGGTTTGATCCCTGGTCCCTGGGTTGGGAAGATTCCCTGGAGGAGGGCATGGCAACCCACTCCAGTATTCTTGCCTGGAGAATCCCATGGGCTGGGGAGCCTGGTTGGCTGTAGTCCATGGGCTCACAAAGATTCAGATGCTACTGAGCACATACACATGTGCACACGCAAACACACCCCTCTCCGTTTAGACTGGAGCCAACAGGAAGTAATTTAGAGGCTACCTGAGGGACAAAATGTGGAAGAGTGAGACTTAGGAGTTGGGGGAAAGGAAGGGACACCTTGGCATAATAGCAGAAAGAGTACCTTCTTTCTGAGAGAAATTGCTTGTAAATAGAGGATTATGGGGAAAAATAAAATATTTCTCCTGCTCCTGGTAGGATGACTGCGCTGACTCTGAAACTGCTGTTTGTTTTTGGCAATGATTTGTTTTCTCTTGAATCCATTACACTTGGCCCTTGTAGATCAGAAAAAAATGCTCTGGCTCCCAAATCGGGCCTTAATTAAAATAATTTGTCATGGATAGATACGTCTTAACTGCTGGTTAGGGCTTATTAACCAGAATAAGCCATTTTGCCTCTGACTTGGTTTAAACCTGTTCAAGTAAGGGAAGAATGAAGACAATTATACAAATAATTTAGTCTTCAAATATAGTGTTCCCTGAAAAATTCACCTAATTAAAGCGAAGGTTTTTTTTTTAATTTGAATTTTCCTCACATTGGTTTTGGGTTATGTTAATGAAACTCCTGTCTGTAGGAGTAAGTACTGCTGGGGGGAGGAGGAGTAGGAATGGGTGATCAAGATTCCTGTGTAGCAGGAAAAATTACAGTTTAACAAATACAATGGCTGGCTGCATGTCTGCATTCCAACGAGCTGATTGCCTTTGTTTTTATTTTCACTACATCGATAATTAATTTTACCTTCAGTTCAGTTGGCACCCCACTCCAGTACTCTTGCCTGGAAAATCCCATGGACAGAGGAGCCTGGTAGGCTGCAATCCATGGGGTCGTTAAGAGTCAGACACAACTGAGCGACTTCACTTTCACTTTTCACTTTCATGCATTGGAGGAGGAAATGGCAACCCACTCCAGTGTTCTTGCCTGGAGGATCCCAGGGACGGCAGAGCCTGGTGGGCTGCTGTCTATGGGGTCGCACAGAGTCGGACACGACTGAAGTAACTTAGCAGCAGCAGCAGCAGCAGTTCAGTTCAGTCGCTCAGTCGTGTCCGACTCTGTGCGACCCCATGAACCACAGCACGCCAGGCCTCCCTGTCCATCACCAACTCCCAGAGTTCACTCAAACTCATGTCCATCGAGTCGGTGATGCCATCCAGCCATCTCATTCTCTGTCGTCCCCTTCTCCTCCCGCCCCCAATCCCTCCCAGCATCAGAGTCTTTTCCAGTGAGTCAACTTGTCGTATGTTAGAAGCAGGCAATACTTTTGTGAAGCAAATCAGCTTGATAAGCATTGGTGGACTTTGAATTGAGAAGGGTAACACCCCCCACAACCTCCCTGTAGCTGAATTTGGATGGGCAGTTGAAAATTGTTCTGGAGATAAAAGTCATCAGGGTTAGGGTTTGGGAAGCTGATAACTGGAGCAGAGTGGAGAAGATCTCCTGGGAAAGGAGGACCCAAGGGTGGAGGAGACAGGAATCCATCCTAGAGGAATTCCCTGCCACAGAGAATGGCCAATTTTAGGGGCGAAATGCCCAGTGTTAACTTTTCACAATGTGTGATTGTATGTATATTTTCATCTACGAAAGAGAAAAAAGTCAAACAATATGAAATGATCTAAGATAAATCTTAAAATGTTGATTTGGGTCCAATACTTAGCAGTATGGTCTTGGGCAGGTGAATTTCTAAACCTTTCTGTGCTTCCATTTTCCTAACTACAGATGTAGACCAGTGATGGTGCTCACTTGACAGAGTTGTTGAGAAAAGAAACTGGGGTCACATCTGCGAATGGTTAAGAACTTTATTTGACCTTTAATAAGCACATTTTTTCCTCCAGTAGTCATGTATGGATGTGAGAGGTGGACCATAAAGAATGCTAAGCGTCAAAGAACTGATGCTTTTGAACTGTGGTATTGGAGAAGACTCTTGAGAGTCCCTTGGACTGCAAGGAGATCCAACCAGTACATCCTAAAGGAAATTAGTCCTGAATGTTCATTGGAAGGACTGATGTTGAAGCTGCAACTCCAATACTTTGGCCACCTGATGCAGAGAGCTGACTCATTTGAAAAGACCCTGATGCTGGGAAAGATTGAAGGCGGGAGAAGGGGACGACAGAGGATGAAATGGTTGGATAGCATCACCGACTCAATGGACATGAGTATGAGCAAACTCTGGGAGTTGGTGATGGACAGGGAGGCCTGGCGTACTGCAGTCTATGGGGTCGCCAAGAGTAGAACATGACTGAGCGACTGAAATGAACTGAACTGAACTGAACTGAAAACTGAAGCATCCTATTGGTACTTTCCTGATGGTCCAGTGGTTAAGAATCCACCTTACAGTGCAGGGGACACAGTGGACACAGGTTCAATCTCTGGTTAGGGAACTAAGATCCCACATGCTGAGGTGCTGCCACAACTAGAGATGCACTATATATATATATAGTGTGTGTGTGTGTGCGTGCATGCACACTCAGTCATGTCCAACTCTTTGTGACCCCATGGACAGTAGCCCACCAGACTCCTCCGTCCATGGGATTTTCCAGGCAAGAATACTGGAGTGAGTTGCCACTTCCTACTGCAGGGCATCTTCCCAACCCAGGAATTGAACCCAGGTCTCTTCCTTCTCCTGCTTTGGCAAGCAGATTCTTTACCACTAGCGCCACTTGGGAAGACCACACTTAGAGTTATTAAGTCCTTCAGTGGCACTTTCTTAACTGCACGTTTTCTGCCAGCTGCAGCTCCATTTCTGTGATTCCTTTGCAGCAACATTTCTTTTGAGCATTATTAACCTCTGTCTCTAATTCCTTTCCTCACACTCTCTCTTGAACCAATGTTTCTCAAGTTTCCTTTTTCCATTTCTGTCCCCCTAAGGAATCTTTCTTGTTCTTTTTTTTTTTTTTTAATTGCTTTCTCCTACCCATGACATCTGAAAAATCCCATGGACAGAGGAGCCTGGAGGGCTACAGCCCAAAGAGTTAGACACAACTTACTGCCTAAGCACCCATGACATTTAATACTGCAGATGTTCTATAGAGTTGTTTATGTACTATATGTTTATTTACATTTTATACATAAAATTTTTTTAAACAAAACTATTTTTTCATCCCCCCCAAATTTGTTTCCCCTCCCTTGAGAGAGCTGTCATCCCCACCGAAAACACGTGTCTTGAATCTACCCCAGCCTTTCTTCTCCCCCACTATGCAATAGTTCCTGTTCAAGGTCAGTTTACTGACCTCCATGTTGCTGAAGTGTGTTAGTTGCTCAGTGGTGTCTGACTCTTTGCGACCCCGTAGACTGTATCCTGCCAGGCTCCTCTGTCCATGGGATTCTCCAGGCAAGAATACTGGAGAGGGTTGTCATTCCCTTCTCTAGGGGATTTTCCTGACCCAGGGATCGAACCCAGGTCTTGTTGCTGGCCAAAATCTTGACCTTCTCTGCCCACCTCAGCTGAATGAAAAATACAGAGACACAGTTTGGAGGAAATAGAAATGTGGCTTTTATTCTCAGCCAGCAGAGAGGGGAACCCAGTAGGCTCCTGCCCCAAGAACTGTGCCCCCCTCCAAGTCTGGAGGCTTCCGTAGGGCAAGGGCTTGCAGTTAGGTGATGATAAACAAAGGTGATAGGATCTTGATTGCCTCCTCTTGCATTGTTTCAAAGACAATCATAAATGGACATCAGTAACCCAGTAATTGAGTCTGGCAGTTTTGTGTTTCCGTGGCCTTCTTTCCGATGTGTAACCACCAGGGGAAGGGTATTGTAAGGGTAAACACCACATAGGGATGTATTTAGCAAAGAGTCAAAGGAAAAAATTGTGAATTGTAGCTCCTGCAGAGTTAGTGGGGAGAAAAACTTGGTGACAGACACGTAGAGTTAGGAGCAGTTAAACAGCTAGGAATGTTCAGGCCCTGATCACTCTTCTCTTTATCTTCTTTGTTCTCAGGAAAAGGAAAGAGAAAAACTCATTCCTCTTTTCTCCTCTTCACTGCAAGTGTCCTGCATTGCAGACAGAATCGTTACTGTCTGAGCCACCAGGGAAGCCCCCCTGTTGCTAATCTGTGGTCAATTCTCAGTCCTTATCTTACTAGACTTCCCACCAGCGTTTGCCGTGCTTGATCACTCCCTCTTCCTTGAAATACTTTCTTCTTCACTGGCTTCTGGCACACCCCACTCTCTTGGTTTTTCTCCTAGTCACAGCTGCTTCTTCTCAGTTCCTTTCTTCTTGCCTTCTTCTTAATACTGGAGGACCCCAGGGCTTAGTCCGTGATCCTCTTTCTTAACTATACCGACTCCCTGTGTGATCGCATCGAACATCCTGGCTTTAAGTTCATGTATGGACTCATGATTCCTTACTTTGTGTCTCCACCAAACGTCTCTCCAGGACTCCAGGCTCATATAATAACTGCTTACTTGGTCCCTCTACTCCAGTGTTTAATGGACCTCCCCGACTAATATATCCAAGATTTAGCTTTTGAAATTCTTTCTCCAAACTGCTCTATACAAGATCTTCTCTATTTTTCTCACACTCCACCAATCCATTAGAATATTCTGATACCAAAATAAATCCAGAATGCTCCTTGGTATTTACCCAAATGAACTGAAATAAACCCATATCCACACAAAAACCAGCATGGGGGTGCTTACAGCAGCTTTATGTATAATTGCCAAAACTTGGAAGCAACCAAGATGTCCTTCAGGAGCTGAATGGATAAGTAAACTGTGGTACATCCAGACAATGGAACATTATTTAGCACTAAAAATAAATGAGCTATTAAACCATAAAAAGTTATGGAGGAAACATAAAAGGACATTACTTATGTGAGAGAAGCCCATCTGAAAAGGCTACAGACTGTGATTCCCACTGTCCTTTGTTCTATTTTTGTGGGTTTTCCCCTTCTTTGCCTTTTAGCCACCCCCATTCTGGACTCCTTTTTCCTATTCTAACTACCTAACACTAAGTGAGAGAAGCCAATCTAAATACAGTGATTCCCACGGTATGACATTCAGGAAAGGGAAAACTATGAAGACAGTGAAAAGATCACTGCTTGCCAGGGGTTGGGGAGAGAGAAGGGTGGGTTGGCAGAGCACAGAGGATTTTTAGGGCAGTGTCAAGGATGACACTACAATGGTAGGTGTATGTCATTACATATTTGTCAAAACCCATGAAACGTACAATACCAAGAGTAAACTCTAATGTAAACTATGGGCTTTGGGTGATAAGGACTGATGTTGAAGCTGAAGCTCCAATACTTTGGCCACCTGATGTGAAGAACAGACTCATTGGAAAAGACCCTGATGTTGGGAAAGATTGAAGGCAGGAGGAGGGGACAGCAGAGGATGAGATGGTTGGATGGCATCACCGACTCAATGGATATGAGTTTGAGTGAACTCTGGGAGTTGGTGATGGACAGGGAGGCCTGGTATGCTGCAGTCCATGGGGTCCCAAAGAGTCGGACACGGCTGAGCGACTGAACTGAACTGATGCATCAGTGCAAGTTCATGGTTAGAACAAACTGTACCCATGGGGTGCAGGACATTGACACACAGAGAGAGGCTGTCCATGTTGGGAAGGGGGCAGGGAATAAATGGGAATTCTCTGTGTTTTCTGCGAACCTAAAACTGCTCTAAAAAAGTCTATTAAAAAATTCAGAATCTGCTACCAGTTTGGTGAGAGCCACCATCTTAGTCTGTCTCCTGAAGGACAATAATCACCTTCCGGCTGGGCTCCCGGAATGCCTTGTCGCACTAGAGTCTATGCTTTGCCTAGCGGCCTGAGGGTTCTTGCTGGAACACAGGTCAGATCATGTTACCCTTTTTTCTCAGCACCTTCCGATGGCTGCCATCTGACTCAGAGAAACCCGAGCTCCTGGTGCTGGCTTTCCAGGCCTCCCTTTCTAACCCCCTTTCTTCTCCTCTCCCTCTCGTTCACTGGGCTCCAGTCACCCTGGCTTCCGTGCTGCTCCTCAGGCACAGCAGGCTCCTGCCTCGTGGCCTTTGTACCAGCTGTTCCCCTGAAGGCCTCTTCTTCCGGCATCCTCAGGACTCCCCGCTTCACTCTGCAAGCCTCTGCTCAAATGTTGCCTTTTCAAGGGGACTTGACTGTCTGCTTATTTACAACTGTAGTGCTTCCACCCCCTGCATTCTGAGCTCTTTGACCAGCTTTGTTTTTTTCATAGCACATCATTATTTAGTATACTGTATTGTTTACTTACTTTTTAATGTGGGGGCAAAGAATGTGTGGGCAAAGAATGTCACCTGCCATTTAAGTCAACAAAAGATGTTGTGGCCATCAAGCCATCAGCCACTCTAGCCCCTCTCCCCTCCCGAGTATGCACCCTGAGGGGATTCAGGATGGAGAAAAAAAGGAGACTGGCCCTAGATAGCTAAGGTGCATATCAAAGGAATAATTTCAGTAAGCCCAGACTCTTGCATTTTCCTCTACATGGAAAAGCAGTAAATCATTCATTTGAGATGTCTGACGTTTTCTTTAATTAGCAGTAATCTTTTGATGTTTGGCTTCCTGATTTGTTTTGTTTGCAGAAACTTCAGTGTATCTTGGCGTCTTCCTTAACTCTTTGGAACAGTCCCTCTGAGCTTTCTGAGAAGCCGTAACCCTTGTTCAGGTTTTCCCAGGTGGTGCTAGTGGTAAAGAACCCACCTGCCATTGTAGGAGACGTCAAGAGATGTGAGTTCTATCCCTGGTTCAGGAAGATCCCCTGGAGGAGGGCACAACAACCCACTCTAGTACTCTCGCCTGGAGAATCCCATGGACAGAGGAGCCTGGTGGGCTACAGTCCATAGGGTCTCACAGAGTCGGACACGACTGAGCGGCTTAGCACTCACTCACTCGTCCCTTGCTTAAGTCCTCGGTAAGTCTGCTGGTTCAAACATAATTCTCAACTTTTAGGCTGTGCATTTGTTTTTCAGTGGACAGTTTTTTATTTGGTCACCCATTGACAAAATAAAAGGTCCATGAAAACAGTTAATGTCTGTCTGTTCTGTTTGCTGCTGTGTCCCAAGTCCCTAGAACAGTGTCCACGTGTATGCTCAGTTGTGTCTGACTCTTTGCAACCCCATGAACTGGCTCCTCTGTCCATGAGATTCTCCAGGCAAGAATACTGGAGTGGGTCGCCATTTCCTCCTCTAGAGGATCTTCCCAACCCAGGGATCGAACCCATATTTCCTGCATCTCCTTCACTGGCAGGTGGATTCTTTACCATTGAGCCACCTGGGAATCTCCTCCCTAGAACGGTGCATGGCATATATTAAGTGCTCAGTCAGAAGTTGTTGAATAAATGAGAGGCTCCCTACTGCCTCTGACTCCAGGTCCTTCTGCAGTATATGCTTCCAGGGATGGTCTAGGCACATAGAAGCAAATAATTATATTGGGTTGACCAAAAAGTTTGTTTGGGCTTTGGCATAACATCTTATGGACAACCTAAATGAATATTTTGGCCAGCCCAATAAATTAAGGCAGTTCTTGTATTTTACTATGCTGTATTTCTGTTGCTTATACACTTCAGTAAAAGTCTGCTACATACAATTTTAACAGTATTGGAAGGACTGAAGTAATGGGGTGTTCAGTGAATAGCAGGTAGGATGGAGAGAAGACAAAAGAAAAAGGATGTCAGTCAGGGAATGAAGAGAAATAATTCCACAGAAACACCAAGTCAGTAAGAATGACCAGAAGAAACATCTGGTCCCAGAGAATCCTGGAGTCATTAGAATAATAGTGTATATTGTTATTTTGCCTGTTCATATACTATGCTGCTGCTGCTGTTGCATAGTCGCTTCAGTTGTGTCCGACTCTGTGTGACCCCATAGACGGCAGCCCACCAGGCTCCCCCGTCCCTGGGATTCTCCAGGCAAGAACACTGGAGTGGGTTGCCATTTCCTTCTCCAATGCATGAAAGTGAAAAGTGAAAGTGAAGTCACTCAGTCTCCTAGCGACCCCATGGACTGCAGCCTACCAGGCTCCTCCGTCCATGGGATTTTCCAGGCAAGAGTCCTGGAGTGGGTTGCCATTGCCTTCTCCGATACTATGCTAGTTGAGTGAAAACTGAAAGAGCCCCCATCCCACCAAGGCTGGAAGCCTTGCTGATATCTAGACAGCAGTTGTCTTGATCAAAAGTCGAAGAAATGCTCTGATTCTTCATTTTATTTGGCTGATGTAAGTATAACCAGGGATACGCTCTCTAATAACTGTTCTCCAGGCTTCACTTTTCTTCTTTTTTTCTATTGTTTTTATGAGATGATCTCAGTTCTGATGTGCTTAGCTGCTCAGTCATGTCAGACTCTTTGCACCCCCATGGACTGTAGCCCTCCAGGCTCCTCTGTCCATGGGATTTCCCAGGCAAGAATCCTGGAGTGGGTTGCCATTTCCTATTCCAGGGTATCTTCCCAACCCAGGGATCAAACCCGCATCTCTTGTGTCTCCTGCATTGGCAGGTGAATTCTTAGTTCTGGTAGCTGGGACCAAAGGTGTAGGGGGAAGAAAATGGGTCATTGTGGGGCTGAGTAAAATTCTGCAGGATCCAATCCTTCTGATCCAGAGACCACCTCCACCCTCCTCTCCTGATGCAGTGACTGAAAGCTCTAGGACTCAGACTCCAAGGCAGAGCTGGCCTTCTCAGTTGATTTTACATCAGTGCAAGTATGTTTCCTTCTGGCTGAAATGCCTCAGATTGCAGGTCTGGAACATGTATTAGTGGAGTAATGTCTGGGGAGAAAAAGACGATAACACGGAAACACTGACTGCTATGGCAACAGTTAAAATAATAAACAACATTTTTTCCCCTAGGAAAATCATAGAGTTTGGCCTTGTGGCAACTTTAGGAAGGGAAATAAGTTATACCCAAGTTAGATCTTGTGTTTGGCTAGATTTTTTCCCCCGGGTTGAAGAGTTTTGCTAAGTGCTTTATTGGGCAAATGGAGGATGTCATTCAAAACTCATATGTCTTTCTAGAAAATTTTTTAAACAAAAGAAACTCAGAATGTATGAATTGAAAAGTCAAAATTTCCCCTCCCCCTTCTCATTCTTCCTCTTTTGGGGTAACCACTGCACTAGGGATTGTTGTAAAATTTCTCTACCTATACAAGTATATTACTAACTGGTTTGGGTGTTTTTGGTTTGTTAATTAAATGGGTGATTAATTAATAGGGGGCAGTCAGCAATTAGTATAATTCCCCCCTCCCGTTTCTTGCTTTGAACAAACTCAAATGATTTCCCTTCTCAGCATCTCAGATGGTCTCATAGATTTTTGACAACTGGCAAGTATTCAACAGTCCAGGCCAGTATAAATTGAAACTTTATAATCTCTCATCGAATTCAAAGTTTCTTTCCCCACCACCCTCCTAGGCTGCCCGGCCCCAGCTCAGTGCTGACCTGATGCGGGAGCAGGAGTGGCTGTGGTGTGATCCGGTCTCTGACCCTTCCTGCTCCGCCATGTCCTTTGTGGCCTTTGTCTCCTCCAGTATGGGGAAGAGGGAATTAGAAAAAAAAAAAAAGAGGGGTCTTATTTGACTGGCACTGTTGTAACCTGTGTGGTTGATGCCCAAATGTCAGCTCTTCAGAGACCCCAGGCCCTTTACTCTGCAGAGAAATCAATCTCTTATACCATTTGATGAGTTATAGCTCCCTAAACTTGCACCGTAATAATTCATGCTTTCAAGCTGTGGTTTTGGAGAAGACTCTTGAAAGTCCCTTGGGCTGCAAGGAGATCAAACCACTCAATCCTAAAGGAAATAAACCCTGAATATTCATTGGAAGGACTGATGCTGAAGCTCCAATACTTTGGCCACCTGATGCGAAGAGCTGACTCATCAGAAAAGACCCTGATGCTGGGAAAGATTGAAAGCAGGAGGAGAAGGGGACGACAGAGGACGAGATGATCGGATGGCATCACTGACTAGATGGACATGAGTTCAGCAAACTCCAGGAGATGGTGAAGGCCAGGGAAGCCTGGCGTGCTGCAGTCCATGGGGTTCCAAAGAGTCAGACATGGCTGAACTACTGAACGACAACACCAAAAACTTGTACCCTACCTTGTTTGCCTTCCTTCCCCAGTCATTATGAAAGTATATTTGTCAAGGTAGGATGATAGAACATGTTTTCTTTATTTTTATTTAGCATGATTCATGCTTTAAAAATATTGAGACATAGGATATGTGGGCCTCCCTTTGCACTCTTGGTCTGGGACCTGGAAATGTTAGGGATGGTCATGGTTCAGCCCATAGGAGACTTGTGCCTCCATGACATGCCCCGCCTTGGAAGTACAGATGGGTTCTGCTGGCGCCTGCTCTCCTCTCTCCAGCCTCGCAGGGAACCTCAGCCAGCCTCCCATCTTTCTGCCTCTTCAGGCTAGTGTCTCTCTCCCTGTATACCCCCAAACTCTGAGCACTGCCTTTCAAATTCTCCCGGAACCCTTCCACCCTCTGTTTTAGGTAGTGATACCTAGTGGTGAGCTTGTGTACAGCCAACGTACATTAGGCTGAAGGATGAGAGGTAACTGCTTCTCCTGGCAGACAGACTCATCTAGACTCCATGAGTGGTTCTCCCGGGGAGCATCTCCCTCAGTCTGAAGGGGAAAGGAAGAAAAACACGACTTTGCTCTCGACTCCCATGGATTCCCTTCCGAAGATATTCTCTACTGGATCTCAGCCTTTTCTTATATGACCTGGAGGTGGGTGAACAGGATCCATAGGGAAGGGCACCTCCTGGTAAGACCTGTGTGGATATGTCTAGAACTTCTCTTAGAACGTATGTGTCTTCTTCACCCAAGCCTAAACCTTGGGCGTTAGCAGCATACAGAGACAATGGGGAAAGCGCCACCTGGTGATTTTTCATACATGCACACCTACTCATTTGTTGATCATTTATTGAGCCCTAAACTGGCCTCTTTCATTTGGATGGCCATTTACACGTTCTTCTAACAGCTCCATAACATTTCACATGGTGCATGTGTCTGTACCATAATTTATTTAACCGTTCTCATATAGACAGTTATTTAGGTAGGTTTTTTGATATATCAAGAAAGACTGTGATGAATAATCCTTAAATATATATCCTGTGCCCTTTTATAAATATTCTTAGAAGTGTGATTGCTAATCTACAGAGTTCACAGATTTTACATTTTGGTAGGAAGCACATTTAGTTTAATTGGTGGAGTCAAATTATCCTTCAGAAAGCTTCAGCAATTTACACTCTTACTAAAGTATCTTTCCCTAAACCTTTGCCTACACCGAATGCTGCTGCTAAGTCACTTCAGTCGTGTCCGACTCTGTGCGACCCCATGGACGGCAGCCCACTAGGCTCCGCCATCCCTGGGATTCTCCAGGCAAGAACACTGGAGTGGGTTGCCATTTCCTTCTCCAACGTGTGAAAGTGAAAAGTAAAAGTGAAGTTGCTCAGTCTTGTCCGACTAGTAGCGACCCCATGGACTGTAGCCCACCAGGCTCCTCTGTCCATGGGATTTTCTAGGCAAGAGTACTGGAGTGGCTTGCCATTGCCTTCTCCACCGAATAGTGTCACTCTAATCAGTGACAAATTCTCTCTTTGGTATTTTAATTTGGTTTTCCCAAATCACTAATGAAGATGAATACCTTGTATATACTTACTAGCTATTTGGAATTCTGTGAATTGTGTTTGTATCTTTTGATGACTTTTTAAAATAATTTTTTAAAAGTCTTTATGGAACTTGTTACAATATTGCCTCTGTTTTATATTTTTGTTTTTTTGGTCCTGAGACATGTGGCATCTTAGCTCCTTTAATAGGGATTGAACCCACACCCCTTGCATTGGTAGGCAAAGTCTTAACCACTGGACCACCAGGGAAGTCCCTAGATGACTTTTTTAATGTTTAGGATTCTGTTTCAGTCATAACTGCTTGATCTTAACACATGTTGCAAATATTTTTTCTCTATCTGTTGTTCCCAAGATGCTTTAATCATAAATAGACAGATTCTTGAGGCCAAAGGATTATTTTTGTTGACTTGAGTTAGTACCTCCAAAAAAACAGAGTAATGAATTATATATTGGTCAACAAATTTACTATAACAAATTATCCCCAAGTTTCTGTAGCTTCATTCAATGAAAGTTTATTTTTCAGTTTTGCAACACCCCAGCATGGGTGTTCCGGATCAGCTCTTTTCCAAGTGACTCATGGATCCAGGATCCTTCAACTTTGGGCTCTGCTCTAAATTCTTGAAGTCTTCTCCATTTCAGCTGGCAGATGGGGAAGGAAAGAGCAGAGAATTTCATGGGATGTTTTATAGGTCAGGCTTGGAAGTGCCTGGCCTATGCATCACTTCCTCCCTTATTCCTTTGGCCAGAGCATAATCATATTATGAAGAAGACTAGAAATGAGATCTAGGTCTGAGCCTGCAGAAGCCTCTGCTGCAGTAAATGGAGCAGACCGACATCTCAGCAAATACACTTCTTCACAACTCATTGTGTTACTGAAGGAAGTCTAGTGACTCTTGAAAGGAGAGCATAGGGTGATCCTTATCAAACAGTTTTCAACACACAGGGTGCTGTCTGAATCTCAAGCATCATGAGTCTGATGACATCTTACATCTCTTCCTTATGAAACATAATTTGAAGTCTTCTTCAAAGGGGATATGGAGTCTTCTGAATTCTTTTATAAGAGGAAAAAAAATTCTCTCTCTCTCAATCCTAAAACATTTCTGGAGATTTCCTTGCCCTTCTCAGACTCAGAGGCTTTGAGTTGGGGGATTGGTGCAAGGGCTAGGAACAGGCATCTCCAGTGGGGGCAGGGGAGCAGTTGGCTGAGAGCTCACAAGGCAAGCTAGAGCTGGGGTGGAATTGAAATAAATAAGTTTCCGGATGGGGAAATCAGTGTGAGGGCTGCTGAGTGGTGAGCTTTGGGAATGTAACTTTTGTAAGGGATGACCTTAATAACAGATTAGGGCAGGGGGAGAAGGCAAGAACAGTCTGGAGCATGGATTTCTGATCCAGGTTTAAAATGAGAAGGAGGGGCAAATGCTAAGATTTGTGATGGAAGCAGCATTCAGAATTGTTCCCCAAGAGTGACAGCAGGAATTTCCAGACAAAACATTTTATCATCTTCAGCAGCCTTGAGCCCATGACAGCCCTCTCACACCTTGGCCGGTGTGATATTCTCTAAACCCAGGCCTTTATGTCATTAGGAAGCAGAGCTTCGCCACCTGGACCACCTTCAGGGGTTATCCTGGGGTGCTGTTTGGTGCTCTGGCTCTGAAGATACTTGGCTAGTTGGAGAAATGCTATATGGACATTCATACCTGGAACGAGAGTGAATGCCCTCTGGCCTCATGACCAATGATCCCATTCCATTAGATGTGCTGTTGAGGCCAGCAGGCCTGTTTTTTTTAAATAAGGGGTAATTAGTTCCAGGACCAATCAAAAGAAGACAGCAACTTCTCCCCAAACTCTTCAGGTTCCAGTAAAGTTCCTGACCTTGGGCACCTTGCTTTCTCTCCCTGGGACTGTTTTACCATCTGAAAAAATGGGGTAAGTTTGTGGGGGTGATTTCTCTTCCAGCTCTGACTTTCTTAGAAGCTAAATACAAGATGTAAAACCCAGAGTTTGCAGGAAAAGGGGGGTTCTGTCCCAAAGTGATCAGCGTGGTCTCCCATTGGTGAGTTCATATATAAGCCGGTAGTCTTTTTGATGCCCTAGACTGCTCAAGGGCTTTAAAGTCTTCCTCATCACTCACACTGGAAGACAAAGCTGTCCCGGGGGATGCTTAGTCTCTGTTCAGGAGGCCTCACTGCCTGGTACCCCTCCACCTCCCAATCCTAGCACATCACTGATTTCTTTCTTGTGGCCTCTCCCTGGTTGAGTCATCCTTTCGAATAAATCCATGTTGATGGTTCCCTGGCTTTAAATTTTGGCTTCTTATCACAGGGTTGCTCATCCTCTCTGAAACAATACACTGAAGGTCATGGATAAGTCCTCACTAGTCTTGCAATGACTTAGAATCCCAGGTGTCCCCATGAAGAGAGAAATTGGACAGTTGTTGTGTATCACAGCACTTGTCCTGATTTTTCTGTCTGACCAAACTTCAGAGGGTGGCAGATGATGGTCAAATAATGTTTAGCTCTGAGAGGCCAAGAGTCAGCTCTGTGAGAGGGTGATATGAGTTAATGGCCTTTCCATTGGCTAGGGATTTAGTAGAAGTAGAACATGCACATTGTAGGTCCTGAGGCTACCTTGGAGAATTCATTTACCACATATTTTGCTAAGATGAGAGGAGATGACAATCAGATATACATGGGTAGCAGCCAACAGGATCTTGGAACCAGACAGGAAGAGATCCTAGTTGATGTTCTGGTCCAAACTTGAGCTACTATTCTTTGAAGTTGGTTGTTAAATTTATTTATTTATTTATTATTTTTTGGCTGTGCTATGCACAGCATGTGGAATCTTAGTTCCCTGACCAGAACCCATGCTCCCTGCAGTGGAAGAGTGGTATCTTAATCACGGGACCACGGGGAAGTCTCAAAAATAATTTTCAGGTCTAGGGTATTACTGTCATTACCAAAAAAAAAAAAATCAAGATGCACTATTTGGGGCCTTATATGGGGCTGGGAGTAATCATGATGATTGACAGAACACTGAGCCTATTTTTCTTTATGCCACCCAGCCCCTTCTAAGTTAACAATCAGGAAAGGACAGTTTTGTGGAGGGAAGTGTGGTATTGATTAATTAACTTCTGCAGCATGGCTGGCACTCTCTGCTCTGACCAGACCTTAATTTCCTCCACTTTGTAGGGGCACATCTGGAAAAGAAAAATGAATCTACCAACCCAGAGAGACAATTGTGGGAGAGAAGCTCCCATGTGGCTAGAGAGAATTTTCTAGAAGAACTTTCTTATCTAGGAGACCTACTCTGGGCTATGGCTGGATGAAGCACAAGCTGGAATCAAGATTGCCGGGAGAAATATCAATAACCTCAGATATGCAGATGGGCTCCAAAATCACTGCAGATGGTGACTGCAGCCATGAAATTAAAAGACACTTACTCTTTGGAAGAAAAGTTATGACCAACCTAGAAAAAGCAGAGACATTACTTTGCCAACAAATGTCCGTCTAATCAAGGCTATGGTTTTTCCAGTGGTCATGTATGGATGTGAGAGTTGAACTATAAAGAAAGCTGAGTGCCGAAGAATTGATGCTTTTGAACTGTGGTGTTGGAGAAGACTCTTGAGAATCCCTTGGACTGCAAGGAGATCCAACCAGTCCATCCGAGAGGAAATCAGTCCTGAATATTCATTGGAAGGACTGATGTTGAAGCTAAAGCTCCAATACTTTGGCCACCTTGTGCAAAGAGCTGACTCACTTGTAAAGACCCTGATGCTGGGAAAGATTGAGGGCAGGAGGAGAAGGGGATGACAGAGAATGAGATAGCTGGATGGCATCACTGACTCAATGGACATGAGTTTGAGTGAACTCCGGGAGCTGGTGATGGACAGGGAGGCCTGGCGTGCTGCAGTCCATGGGGTCACAAAGAGTCAGACATGACTGAGTGACTGAACTGAACTGAATTGAACCCTGGGCTATGGCCTTGATGAGAGCAGGGTCCATGTCTTAGCATCATTTCTGGTGCACCCTGGGTGGCAGCATAGGGAATGAACAGGTGAACCCAGGGCCACCTCCCCAGTGTCCAAGATGAATGCTCCTGGGGCTGAGATGCCCTCTTCATAAGTAAAACCCTACAGTGCTTGCCCCACAATTTGGCACATACTGTCCTATTCTGTTGTTTTCTAAATCTTACCCCATTTCTTACTATTTGCATTGAACATGATGTTTGAGATCTAGCCTGATTCCTAGATGTCAATTATGGTTTCTGACTGCTGTGTAATGTTTCATTATATATTTATACCAAGCTCTCTAGATATGTATATCTAGGTTGCCTCCAGCAACTAATCAACTCCCAGCCACCCCCAGGCTCACAGTATGTCCTCATACTTGTCTTCTTCCAAAACACCATCTGATTTAGTTGTTTAGTGTTTACTTGAATGGTTTCAATCACAGAGTCATTGCTTTCTTAACTAGTGTGTAAATTCCTTTCGAGCAGATAATCACAGTCTCTACCTGTTGGGTGCTTTTGGGTATAGATGAAATTATGTGTTATGAAGTGCTTAGCACATTGTCTGGCAGGCAGAAAATTCTCAGTAGATGGTATAAGCCCTCCAGAGCCTAGAACACATTAGGACTTTAATAAATACCAATTACAGTAATGAATGTTTAATCACCTCTGGTGATCTGGGGTCTCCTTCTTCATAAAGCTTGGTCCCAGAACACTTAAAACATGAGGTGTTCAGGAGGCGGTAATTACGAGAGTCACCATTAATCCTCCCAAATTATTCCCCTTTTACAGATGATAAAACTGAAACTCAGAGAGGTTTTGCATCTTGCTTACGATCATCCAGCATCGTTCCTGGCAGAACTGGGACTGAAACCCTGGTCTAACTCCAAAGTTTTTACTTTTAACCACTCTGCTATATCACCACCCCTGGGGAAGCACGCTTAGATTATTACTATTTCAGCAACAGTAGCTTTTATTTTCTCTGTGTGTGGATAACAAAAAATTTAAAATTCAGTTAATGCTTACTGAGACCTCACATGTGCCAGGCCCCCTGCCAGGATCATGTCTAAAGGACATTTGTGTAAATTACTGAAAGATGCTCCCTGGATGGATACAGCAGAGGGCACATGGCTTGGTGAGTAGAAGCCGGGCTGGATTCTGGCCTCTGTTAGTCCCCTACCCTGGCGCCTCTGTGCAGTACACAAACTGCCCGTGTGTGTCGTACCTCTGGGAATATGGCACGTATTTCCTCAAAGCCATGTCATTGAATCTTCTTCTCCACAACAGTCCTATGGGGCTAACACATTTCCGCTGGACAGATGAAGAGACCAAGGTTCAGAGTTGCAACATTTCAAGACGACATGATCTTAAGGTACACAGATCCAGCGTTCACATGGGAGTCCTTTGGCGTCAGATCCACAGACTGGCAAGCATAAAGCAGTGTGATGGAGTGGCTTTCCATGTAGGGAAGCAAAAGAGATGCAGGAATCACTGGGCAGAATCTGCCAAGTTTGACAACTAGCGCTGAGCCCATCCTCATGCTTTGATGTAGCTGCCTCCCCAGTGAGTGATGGATGTGGTCCCCCATCGGAACTCCAGAGGAGACGAAGTTCCAGACAGGCTGAAACCGTCTGGGGAGAGGTCACCAGTGAGCTTAGCGCTGCAGAATGTGAATGCTTGAAGGCTCTTATGAGCTCCTGGAATAGGCTTCAGGTTTCAGGGCCCGTACGGCCTCCACTGCACAAGGGATTAGGAAATATATTTACCTGTAGGTACAGAGTAGCACATGCTCAACCGAGGACCAAGCGATCTAGCCAGTGGCTCAGCGGAGAGGGACAGGCTTCTGGGTAGTGAGGTTACGATGAGGACCCCAGAGAAAGTCACACTGAGCTTGCCCTCTGGCACCTGTGAGCCAGCCTCTCAGAGCCTTGGTGTCCTCATCTCCTCCCTTATTCCTCTATGGTTTTTTATAGTCCTTTGGAGACTGAGCTTATGATCTCCCTAAAGATACACCTATGTCCCAAGGTCAAATCAGGACCTCTGATTTTTGAATATTTTATGAAATCATTATCTCGGAATGAAGTCTACCCTCCCTTGTTCATGGTAGCATTATTCACGATAGCCAAGATATGGAAGCAACTTCGGGACCTGTTGACTCCTGAATAGGAGAAGAGAATGTAAGATACATAAAAATATGTAAGTAAAGGGTATGAAAAGTGAAGTGACAGTGAAAGTTGCTCAGTCAGGTCTGACTCTTTGTGACCCCATGAACTATTCAGTGCATGGAATTCTCCAGGCCAGAATACTGGAATGAGTAGCTGTTCCCTTCTCCAGGGGATCTTCTGAATCAAGGGATCAAACCCAGGTCTCCCACATTGCAGGCGGATTTCTTTTACCACTAGGGAAGCCCAAGAATGCTGGAGTGGGTAGCCTATCCCTTCTCCAGGGGATCTTCCCAAACCCAGGAATTGAACCAGGGTCTCCTGCATTGCAGGCAGATTCTTTACCAGCTGAGTTACCAGAAAAGCCAAATAAAGTGTATATAAATGTGATATTCATATATATATTCAGTTCAGTTCAGTCGCTCAGTCGTGTCCGACTCTTTGCGACCCCATGAACCGCAGCACGCCAGACCTCCCTGTCCATCACCAACTCCCGGAATCCATCCAAACCCATGTCCATTGAATCGGTGATGCCATCCAACCATCTCCTCCTCTGTTATCCCCTTCTCCTCCTGCCCTCAATCTTTCCCAGCATCAGGGTCTTTTCAAATGAATCAGCTCTTCGCATCAGGTGGCCAAACCTTCACTATCAATCCTTCCAATGAATATATATATAACACATATATATGAATATTTACTATTCAGCCTTTAAAGGAAGAGGAAATTTTGTCATTTGAAACAGCATAAATGAATCTGGAGGGCATTAAGCTAAGTGAAGTAAGTCAGACAAGGAAAGACAAATAACTCACAGTATCACTGATACGTGGAATCTTTAAAAAAAAATTGCCAAAACTTTAGAGTAGAGAGGGGCTGGGGGTGGGAGAAATAGGGAGGGGCTGGTTAAAGGGTACAATTTTCAGCCAGAGGATGAATAAGTTCTGAGGATCTAATGTATACGACAGTGACTAGAGTTGATAACACCACTGCATGATTGAAATGTGCTTAGATATTCTCTCTCACACACACAAATGATAAATATGTGAGGTGCTGGGTGTATTGATTAACTTTAGGGTGGGAATCCTTTGACAATGTATGTGTATATCAAATCATCACGTGGCACACTTTAAATATCTTCCAATTTTGTCCGTTATATGGGCTTCCCTGGTGGCTCAGTGGTAAAGAATCTACCTGCTAATACTAGAGACCAGGATTTGATCCCTAGGTCGAGAAAATCCCCTGGAGAAGGAAATGGCAGTCCACTCCTGTATTCTTGCCTGGGAAATCCCATGGACAGAAGAGCCTGGTGGGCTATAGTCCACGGGGTCACAAAGAGTCAGACACAACTTAGCAACTGAGCGTACCATGCCCATCAAGGTAAAGCTGTGGGGAGTTCGGTGGTGGGCCAGGGGAGAATGTTGTTCTAAAGCATCCAGGATTTTTCTGCCAGTTAAGGAGATGTGTGTTTGGATGGGCTGTTCTCAAGATACTCCACAGGTATTCCTTCCCTCTGAAACTGGGGACTCCCCCATCTCACACACACACACACACACACACACACACTGTTCTGGGTGCTGGAAATGTCATAATAATTCCTACTTCAAGGGAGTTTATTTACATTTAAAGGGAGACAGACTAACAAGTGTTTATAATCCTAATAAGAGCCAAAATAGGCACTAGAACACTGGAGGAATCAGAGAAGACTTCCTGGAGGAAGTAATGTCTAAGCTGAGTCCCAAAGGATGAGTAAAAGGTTGAATGGGAAGCAAGTTCCGGGTGCACAGCACAGTCTGTGCAAAGAGCCAGAGCAAAACCAGCAAAGCCTGGTGGTTTGAGGAACAGAAAGATTGGGAGACAAAGACCTCACAGGGTTGGCTTGTCTGTTTTGCTACAATCACGCTTTTGGACTTTACTGTGGGGCACCAGAAGAGCTGAACAAAGATTAATGCACTCTGAAGTTGAGAAAGATTGCTTTGGCCTGATGCAGAAGGCAGGGAGGGTGGGGCAGAGATTGCTCAAGGGGAGATTTGTTAGAAGGCTATTCAGAGGTGGGATTATTTAAGGAAACCTAAAAGCCCAAGTCTAACTGTGCCCATTAGGAGAAAAGCTCCACCCCAGAGAAGCTACCTTTGGAATCTTTGGAATCTCTATGATCTTGGAGGCCAGTGAGAGCCTCAGTCCTCTAGGCTCCCCCTGTACAATGGGAGTGCTCCAAAGTGCCCCCATTCCTTCCCCTT
Source organism: Moschus berezovskii (assembly GCF_049115385.1). Taxonomy (NCBI): domain Eukaryota; kingdom Metazoa; phylum Chordata; class Mammalia; order Artiodactyla; family Moschidae; genus Moschus; species Moschus berezovskii. The sequence goes on along the minus strand of NC_142473.1, from coordinate 70,380,830 downwards.
CCAAGAATCTTTCCTCCCAGCATTCCTGCAGCCTCCAGATTGATCACGTGTATTTCTTCCTATGCCCTTCAGTTTCCCCTCTGACTCTCCTCTGATCTTCTCTTGACCTCCCTGGGGCACACATAGAGATAAACTGTTGGATTCTTGGCAGGAGAGTTCAATCTCTTTCCCAGCTCTGGCCTGACACATTTCCTAGCTCAGCGGGGCAGAGGCAGCCCCTTCGCTTGGTCTGGAACCAGGCAGAGGGGCAGGGAAGGAGCTTGGATTGTCAGAAGGTCTTTCTGTGATTCCAAGACAGAAAGAGGAACAGATTCTGGTCCCTTCCATCAGTAGCGTGGTGCCCTGTCTCATGGTTCTCAACCCAGAACGCAGCTTAGAATTGCCTTCTGGGAACCTAAAAAAAAAAAAAAAAACTGCCTGGCTCCTCAGAGATTCTGATTTAATTGTCATGGGATAAATCCAGGCATCTGTAGTTTTAAAAACTGCCGGGCTAATTCTAACGTGGAGGAAGGACGGGGAATCACAGCTCTCTTAGCATCCCATTTCAGAGATAAGCTGACACTTAGGTGGAGTGTCAGCTCTGGCTATTTTTTTTTTTTTTTTTGCTGGGCTTACCTTGGGCAAATCACAGCCTCCTTGAGCCTTATCTATTCCCTCCTCTGTACAGGGGGTTAATAGTACCTACCTCTTAAGAGAGTTGTGAACCTACCAAGTCAATCATTTGCATTTCCTATAACATAGTGCCTGGCTGCAGCACTGAAGGGTTATTTCTCTTTTTATGATGTCTTCAAGTTAGGTGTTGCCCTGTCCTTTTTCTTTTTTCATGCCCAGGGACTTTAGTGTAAGTTGGATGACCAGATTTCTAACATTCATCTGTGAGAGCAGATGTACTCAGTGAAGGAGAAAGGTATAGGGTTAACATTTTTGCAAAATGATTGCATAAAATAAGTTTGTCTCCAGGTGCCCACCCCTCATTTCTTCTCCCTGGACCCTATGGCTTTTTGGACAGGATTTGAGGCCCCTGGAGGTCTCAGTCCCCAGCATCATCCCCAAAGAGGATGGAGAGAGGATTCTTCTGTAAAATTTTCCTTTTGTAAGTGGTTTCATCGCCATTACAAAGTAAGACTTTCCATAGCTTTCCTGCCAAAGTGTGTTCCGTTGGTCTCTAGATGTAGCCTGTGTGTTCTTTTCCTATGGGTGGATTCTCAGAGATGCCACCCATTCTATCTTCCTTTTGCTGTGATGATTGGGGGTAATGCTACATAGCATGGCTGGGGCAAGAGTGAGTCCTCCCAGGCACAAGTCAGCAAAGAGCCCTGCCACCTTGCTGCCGTTGTCACAGCTGTGTTTTGCTGGGCACAGCAGAAATGTCAGTGGAAGAGAGAAAGTTCAGTGCAAACGCATCACCACTCCAGGAAAAATAGTTCACAACAGGTTCTTCGTGATGAGAAGAGATGTGCCTCTCTCAAAAGATTTGAGACTCAGAGATTGGCAGTGGTGCTCTGGAACAGCTGAAACTGAGTTCCAAAAAGATGCTCAGAGATCTAAGTGACAGCTGATGGGAGGAGCCCATGCCTTCCCAGTGGTTGTGATAGAACTGTAACTCAAAGGGTGTTGCCTTGCCTTTCCATAGAGACTGGCTCTCCATTAAGATGGAAAACAAACAGTGCTTTCAAATCTGAGCCCTAAATGGATTAATCTAAAAAGTCTAACAGCAGTTCAGTTTCTGAAAGTCAAGCTATTTTAAGAGGCAGTGTATTATCCCAAAGAATTTTTCAATGCAATGACAGCACCTGGATGTCCTAGACACTGACTCACTTCATAATTCAATAAGAATCTGCTGTGCCAATGAGCATCTGTTTCTTCTGCTTTACCACAAATACATCATAGGAGCAGATCTTCCCAATTGCAGACATTGACTGGTGATGAAACTACTTCTCACACAGGCAGCTCATAGCGTGATCCAGGGTGAATAGCTGCACAGATTTAATTGTGTGTCCTGTAAACTGAATGATCAATTCACTCTACCAAGAAGCTTTATTGCAAAATTAAAAACTGGATTAATACCAAGCTATTAATTCCCATAGCTTTGTATTATTAACGATTATAAAAAATTAATGTTGATTCAATAATATTTATTTATATATGTATATTATGACATCAACATTAATTTTTATTGTTTTCGTAAAACTTATTTTAACAATGGTTAATCACTTCTGCTGAGTCAACCTGGCAGTACAGTTAATGAGCTAAAATATGTCAAGTACTTAGCTATGCCTGACATTAAAATAAGCTGTCAAGAAATGATGGTTCTCATTTTATCAAGGGAAGATTACAATTTTTTCAAAAGATAAAGACATTTTGGAAATGACTGGTCTGATTATTTAGAAATCTCAGTATCCATGAAGTTCAGGTCTAGATGTTCACTGACACTGTCATTTTGATTGGTTTGCCCTTTCTCAAATGACTAATAGTATTAACAGCGACGACTGCATTATTGGCTTCCCAAATGACACTACTAGTAAAGAATCAGCTCGCCCATGCAAGAGATGAAAGAGATGCAGTTTTCATCCCTGGTTCGGGAATATTCCCTCGAGTAGGAAATGGCAGCCTGCTCCAGTATTCTTGCCTGGGGAATCACATGGACAGAGCAGCCTGGCAGGTTACAGTCCACGGAGCCACGCAGAGTCAGACACGACTGCGTGACTGAGCTCATCAACAACGGCAACTATTGTTATTCCAAATAATAGACTGACACTCCAAGTAGCGACGGTGGTCATAATTGTCGCTGACATCATTTATTTCTGCTTCCTCCATGTGCTAGCCCCCGATATTAGAAATATCTAGATTATCCTTTGGATAAATATCCCTCCCAACTGGCTTTGGTCTTGGTTCAGATGTCAAATTGTACGCCCTTTTTTGGAAGGTGACCCAAAGACGGTGGGACTGATTCATCCTTATAGCAACACCTTGAAGATACCATGCAGTGATACCTGTGGCTTAACTGGGGACTCTCCTATCTCCAGCTTCCTTCTAAAGCTTGGCCATTCAGCCTTATCCTTTGATTTTTGTCAACTGTCTATCTCAGAGCTACTCAATATATTTTCTTTTTTCATAAGTTAGCAAAGTGATTTGCTTTGCTTGGTAATTGAAAATCCCTAAATAATAAGAATTTTCTGGGCAAGAGTACTTGTGGATTGCCACAAGTGGGTTGTCATTTCCTTCTCCAGGGGACCTTCCCAACCCGGGGATCGAACCCAGGTCTCCCATGTTGCAGGCAGACGCTTTACCCTCTGAGCCACCAGGGAAACCCTGATAACAAGATAATACTAGTAATCAGTTCAGTTCAGTCGCTCAGTCGTGTCCGCCTCTCCGCGACCCCATGACTCACAGCACGCCAGGCCTCCCTGTCCATCACCAACTCCCAGAGTTCACTCAAACTCATGTCCACAGAATCGGTGATGCCATCCAGCCATCTCATTCTTGGTCGTCCCCTTCTCCTCCCTCCCCCAACCTTTCCCAGCATCAGAGTCTTTTCCAGTGAGTCAACTCGTCGCATGAGGTGGCCAAAGTATTGCAGTTTCAGGTTTAGCATCAGTCCTTCCAATGAACACCCAGGATTGATCTCCTTTAGAATGGACTGGTTGAACCTCCTTACAGTACAAGGGACTCTCAAGAGTCTTCTCCAGCACCACAGTTCAAAAGCATCTATTCTTCGGCAATCAGCCTTCTTCACAGTCCAACTCTCACATCCATACATGATCACGGGAAAAACCATAGCCTTGACTAGACGGACCTTTGTTGGCAAAGTAATGTCTCTGCTTTTTAATATATTATCAAGGTTGGTCATAACTTTCCTTCCAAGGAGTAAGCATCTTTTAATTTCATGGCTGCAATCAGCATCTGCAGTGATTTTGGAGCCCAAAAAAATAAAGTCTGACACTGTTTCCACTGTTTTTCCATCTATTTCCCATGAAGTGATAGGACCAGATGCCATGATCTTTGTTTTCTGAATGTTGAGCTTCAAGCCAACCTTTTCACTCTCCTCTTTCACTTTCATCAAGAGGCTTTTGAGTTCCTCTTCACCTTCTGCCATAAGGGTGGTGTCATCTGCATATCTGAGGTGATTGATATTTCTCCCAGCAATCTTGATTCCAGCTTGTGCTTCTTCCAGCCCAGCGTTCCTCAGGATGTACTCTGCATATAAGTTAAATAAGCAAGGTGACAATATACATCCTTGACTCACTCCTTTTCCTATTTGGAACCAGTCTGTTGTAGAAGTTCTGATTGTCATTATTATTTTTTCAAAGTCATAGCAGTAATAGCTACTGTTTACCTGCTATGCATTATGTTCTGGGCACAATTTAAAGCATTATCTTACTGCACCCTCATCAATTCTGTGAGGGAGTGAATATACACTGCTCTCATCCCCACTTGCAGATGAGAAAACTATAGGCCAGAAAGATCAAGTAATTTGCCCTTAACCAGCAAGCCTATAGCCAATGCAGCATCTTTAACCATGGCACTGACAACCTCAATCACTATACTCCTTTTCTATTACATGTCTCAGATGGGATGTGTCTGGCAATGTGCTAATCACTTTGTATCAATTAACTCTTAGTTTTCACAATCCTGTCTCAGTATGGGTTCTGCTTGCAGTTGTACAGATGAAGAAACAGAGGCTCAGATGAGCTCAATGCTTTGTTCAAGGTCACGCAGCTGCTCATATTCCAGGGCAAAACCATCCAGCAAGGAAGGTCCGAGCCTGTTGGCAGAGGGATGAGGAAAAGAAAGCAGAAGGTCTGTCCAGACTTAACCTCACTCACTGTTAACAGAACAAAAGAACCTTTAAAAGATGTCGAGAACAAGGCTGCATTTGGAGGATTCCCAGGAGGCTTCAGCAAAAAGGGAAAACTTCCTTGTACTTAGATAACTTTGAAATTCTCATTTCTAGACCAGTTTTTTTTTTTTTTTTCTTTTTTGAAATTCCAGGCCTGATTAGGTCATGCTCTGGACTTGAGTCGGCCAAGGGCCATGGTTTAAATCACTATGATCCTGATGACCCTACATGAACATCTTAAAAGGATAAATCTATTTATTTTACTGAGATAATGGAAAATAAAGCAATTCCTGCCCTCTCCAGGAGACCTTGCTTGCCAAGTTGGTTTTCATAACATACTTTTACAGTTGATTTATCTTTTCTGAAAAATGATATTTAAAAACTAAAAAAATAAAGAAGCCCTCAGTGGTGCTTGTGCCAAAACCAATGGTGAAAGCCAAGAACATCATCATGGACCCTATTACAGAAACAGCAGGTTGATGTGTTTCCACACATAGGAACAAAGGCCACCAAATTCCACTGAGCCTGGAGAAACTTGAGTGGCTGTATTTTCAGGGCTGTGTCAGAAAATGAATGATGTAGAAGGCACTCCTGTGGCTGCCGTTTAGCCTCCACCACCACCACCAAATCCCAAAATCCCACCAGCATTTATGGCTGTCACCCCCAAACTTCTAGGTCTATGGGTTACAAATTTAAAATCTGTGCCCAGAAGGTGCATGCGTGCTAACTTGCTCCAATCGTGTCCGACTCTGTGATCCTATGGCCTGTAGCCTACCAGGCTCTTCTGTACATGAGATCCTCCAGCAAGAATACTGGAGTAGGTTGCCATGCCCTCCTCCAGGGGGTCTTCCCGACCCAGGGACTGAACGCATGTCTCTTACGTCTCCTGTATTGGGAGGCAGGTTCTTTACCACTAGCGCCACCTGGGAAGCCTGTGCCCAGGAGGTAGACAGGATCTTTTGAGAGCAGGATCTGTATAGGATGACTTTCTAGAGGATGCTGATGGGGGTGGTATAGAAATCTAATCAAGGTGGTGACAGAAGAACACCTTTTCTTTTGTAGCAGTTATTTCTAAAACATTTTTCATAATGTTCAGAAGAATGGAAGGATAATATTGTATTGTCATTGGATTACACAAAGGAGCCCCTGCCAGCAGATGTGGGTCATTGAACACCGTCTTGGAAACTGGATACCACTTAAGACTGGCTGCGACGTAAGCCTTAAGGACAAAAGTCCTTAACACGGGCCAGAGGAACCAGCTTGCTTCACCAACTTCCACCGCTTTCTGCTCTCTGGGCTCCTTTTTGCACTGGTCTATTTTTAGTTGCTCGCATGTGCCTCCTCTGCCTTCTGTCCCAGTGTACCTTCTCACTTTGTTGCTCCCCAACACCCCCCCAGAACGCCAATGTGTCCCTTTGCTTCATCACTTCCTTTTCATCCTTTTCAGTTCAGCTCCAACAACACCTCCCCCAGGAAGGCTTCCCAAATCCCTTAGACAAGGTCTGGTCTGGTTCCATGTACTTGTTGGTAATAATTGAGCTGTCAATTAATTAATCCATCATTCATTAATAACTTACAGGAGTTTATGGTCTGACTTGTGCTCTCTGGGTCACCAGCGGGGGAGCTCATTTCATAAAGTCAGACCCAGATTCCAGGTTGCTTCACTCAGAATTCTGGGTTCATACTCTTCATAACTGCTTTTTAATCCCTATTCCTAGGGGGAGAAAATGGCTGTTATTGTACCTTGTCCTTATACAAGGCTCTTTTTATTAGTTAAAAATAGAATCATGCTGATTTTCCAGACTGAGCATCTAGCCTATATTTTTGCTTCCAGGCCCCCTGCATTAACCACAAGAAAGCACTTTCATTAGAGTTTGTTATTTTCTTCCCTTACCCATTTGATTCTTATTTGCCAGCAAGTACAGAGTTTTAAAAGTTACCAGCAACACTGTTTGTCACACGTTTTCTCCGGAGACCAAGCCCTGCTGCTGGAGTCCATTGAGGGGAAGAGTTAGAAAAGAGAACTGTCTACTTTTCCCGGGCATTGAGGTTTGGCATACTGGATGGGCTACTTGGAGCAGAACTCAGTCCCCTGCTCTTTTTTGCACTCACACACATGCGTGCACACACACACACACACACACACACACACACTCCTTTGATTTATTTGCTAGGATGATGTAAATGGAAATTACAGAATCATATGAGCACGTGTGCGTGTCTGTGTGTGTGCATGTGTATGCGTGAGGCCAGTAGGGATGTCTGAGTTGAGCCTAAAATGGAATTTAAACATGTCTGTAGAAGGCTCTCTCACCCCTCACTGGGAGGGAAGGGGGGATGGGAGGACCCCATGAAGTCAGACACAGGCTGTGCCTTAGTTCTGTGGAAAGGAGGCTCCCAAGGGGAAGAATGAGGAATGTTTGTAAACAGACTCCATGACCCTTGAGGGCACAAGCAAGTCCTTCTGGAGGTCAGAGCGACTCTGTGTTACTCTGAATGGGGGAGGGAGGCCATCATCTCACTTCCGAGTGGACTAAACTTGGAAGCCCAGCAGCTTGGGAGCAGCTGCAGGTAGCACACTTGTGTGGACACTGAACTGGTGTCAGCAGCCGCTCGGAGGCCACGTGCTAAGTTCTAAGGGAGCTCTAGACGCGGATGGCGCAGGTGTGTGTGTGGGTGGGGAAGAGAAAAACCCAGCGGCTGCAACTGGATGCGTTGTATCTGTGGTAGATGATTGATTTATGATCACCTGGGAGACATCCCCAGGGGTCACTGGGACAAGAGGCTGAGATCTCATGGGGGCGAAGATCCGACGGAAGAAAGAGCCAGGGATGTGTGGGAATGGCAAGAACAGTGAGCTTCATCTAGTTACACAACAAAGAGGCTGAGAATCTCTGATTTGTATGGAATAATCCACTAAAGCTAGAGGCTAAGAGACACCTTAGGTTGTATAGATCAACCCTTCACTACACTGAGGAGGAAGAAGAGCCCAGAGAGATAGGCAAGTTTTCCAAGGGCAGACAGCTGAGATAGAGATCTGAGTTCTGGCCTTGCTGTCTCCTGGACCTAAAGGAGTTTGGAGTACTTAGGTAGATCACTGATATTTCCCTGAGACTCGGGGGGAGGATGCGCTGATGCTAAGAGACAAGCAGGTCTCTGGGTGGGGTGGCTCCGCGTCATGTGGCTGGAGGGACAGAAGAAAGCCAGCATGCCTGAAATGTCTCCCCTGGTGGCACACCCTGAATTCACGGATGCCCCCCTTCAAGGTCATTCCTTTGGCTTGTAAGCTTGTGTTTAGCCAAGATGCTTTATTGGAAGAGTTAGACCCCATGAGTAAGCATGGGAGGGGTTGAAGAAGGGATTAGCAGAGATGGCAGGCCTGGGTGGGGTCTGGGAGGGGACGTCCATAGAGAGGCAAGGGATGCTAAAACGGGGAAGGGGTGGAAACGAAGGACAATGACAAAATGGATCACTTCCCATTTTCACCGGGCCCCAAGCCCATTTCCCAGGCTCCCTCCAGGAGGGTTTCAAGTGGCCCACTGAGCATCAGCCATGTGCTAGAAAATCCCCTTGCCCTAGTTAAGTGGTGTCCTAGTCTGACCTCATGCTTAGACTCTTTAGCCTTGCTTCGCTGTAAAGAGAGACAGGGAGGAGAAGAGGAGAGAGGAAAACAACATGAAAAAAAAGAGGGAACAGAGGAGGCGAGCAGAGGCGGGGAGATGTCCTGAGACCCAGAGAAAGAGCGGGCATGGGCCAAAAATTGCTTCCAGGGAGTAAGGAACCACAGACACCCACTTTCAAGACCTTCTGGGGCCACTGTTTAATAGCATCCAGCTGTCTGGCCACAGGAGGGCCTCTCACCTGACTCCCATTAGAGCTCCTTGCCTCTGGAAACCGGCATGATTCATGGGCCCCTCTGGGCTCGTGGCCAGACAGCCACCCCTCACCCATCTCATCTCTGCTGACCGCGAGTTGCCCTTCTTCTTGCGCGTGGTCCAGCAGGTGGATTTGAATTTCTAATGACTGCAGACACCTGCGTTTCCCCGAGGCTTTTGCCGTGGTGATGGAGAACAGACCCAGACTGTACCCAGGAGGAAGAACACAGCCCAGGAAATATGAGACACAGAGTTGTTGGAGGCATGAAATGGAACTGAAAGTGCGCACCTTGTTAGGTTTCATTAACTGTTTACATTTCCCTGGCTGCATTCCGCTGGTCACCTGCCCAGAAACACTATTGGAAACACAAACCTTAAATAAGATCAGATTTTCCAGTGAAATGTGATAAGAAGAAAAGGGTCCAGAGCGAAATCACAGGTAAGTGGGCCCAGTCCACCAGAGGGATATTCAGGAGGTTCCTGGTGTCAGTGCAACTCTGGTCCAGCCTGACTTATGGCTGTCCTGAGGCTCTGGGAGCCCCGCTGTGAAGGAGATGGGGTAAAGTGGGTTTGCAGAGCCTAAGAGAGGCATGCACAGACTTGGATTTATGGGTGGGGGGGAGATCCCTCCCAACCTCTAAGTCCTTTGCAGAGTAGCATACTTTCCCTGATGACAGTTCTGTTGCAGCTCACAGAAACTTAAGACTGAAAGTTAAAGGCCCATGGTCAAGTTAGCAGTGCAGAAGGAACAGAAGACTTTGTTACAAGGCCCAAACTCCTGCAAATGCACCACAATTCATGCTGCTCATCGCCAAGCTGCTTAGCAGAGAGTAACCCCTTCATTCCTAGGAAGCTGGGTTTGAAAATGCTCTCAGTCAAGTCAGGCTAAGTCCTTGGTGCCAGTTTTCATGGGTCAGCAGCTCCCCAGTGTTTTTGCTGCTTTAGTGGAAGTCCAGGTCAGTTGCTCAGTTGTATCCGACTCATTGCGACCCCATAGACTGCAGCAAGCCAGGCTTCCCTGTCCATACCAACTCCTGGAGCTTGCTCAAACTCATGTCCATTGAGTTGGTGATGCCATCCAACCATCTGATTCTCTGTTGTCCCCTTCTCCTCCTGCCTTCAATCTTTCCCAGCATCAGGGTCTTTTCCAATGAGTCAGTTCTTTGCATCAGGTGGCCAAAGTATTAAAACTTCAGCATCAGTCCTTCCAATGAATATTTAGAATTGATTTCCTTTAGGATTGACTGGTTTGATCTTCTTGCAGTCCAAGGGACTTTTAACAGTCTTCTCCAACACCACAATTCAAAAGCATCAATTCTTTAGCACTTAGCTTTCTTTATGGTCCAACTCTCACATCCATACATGACTACTGGAAAAACCATAGCTTTGACTAGACGGACCTGTGTCGGCAAAGTAATGTCTCTGCTTTTTAATATGCTGTCTAGGTTAGTCATAGCTTTTCTTCCAAGGAGCAAGCGTCTTTTAATTTCATAGCTGCAGTCACCATTTGCAATAATTTTGGAGCCCAAGAAAAGAAAGTCTGTCATTGTTTCCATTGTTTCCCCATCTATTTGCCACGAAGTGATGGGACCAGATGCCATGATCTTAGTTTTTTGAATATTGAGTTTTAAACCAGCTTTTTCACTCTCCTCTTTCACTTTCATCAAGAGGCTCTTTAGTTCCTCTTCCCTTTCTCCCATAGTGGTGGTGTCATCTGCATATCTGAGGTTACCCTTCATGAATCTGTTAGAGCCTCTTGGGAGAACTTTTCCCCTATCAGTGGTGTCGCCTATGATCTTAGAGGAAGTAACTTCTGCTCTTACTCCTCTAATTTGTTGTACATAGACCAGCACCACTGTCATCACTGGGATAAGTGGCATCATTTGGGTCCTTATTGGAAATGCTAAATCTTAGGTCCCTGAGCTAGTCCTTCTGGATCAAAATAGAGCATGCTGGGGCTCGGCACTGGGTCTGGTTGCCTGCAGGTTGGATATGCAGAGCTGGCAGTAGTTAGGCCAGCTTTGGTATGCAGCAGTCCAGGCTGTTGTAGTGTGTAACTTCTAACTTTTGTCTTTACTACTTTGACCATTCTGTTCATGTGCCCATCAAACAAATACCAGCTAATGTAAACTGGCTGAGTCATTTCTGTCTTCTTGGATGTTTGATGCCTATTCAATGGGAGATGCTTTCTTATCCAGCATGATCACCTTTTCTAGTAATCCTTGGTGCCCACTCCTATATGCCCATCCACAGGCCTCCAATCATTCCGTCCTTTTCATTTCAGGCTCCTGATCAGCCAGCGAGGTCACTTGCCACGGTCCATAATCTTGATATATTCTCACCCCAGGTCACTTCTTCCTCACAGAGCAGAGGATTAGGAGCACCACCCAAAGCTCCACCCATTGCAAACATTTTCCCTCAGCTCTGTCATTCAGGTTCATTCCATGATGCCTACAAGATGCCCGCCATCCATTTTTCAGCTCGAACGCATATTCCTAAACGTCCAATTTGTAACCCAAGCATGGGATTTTTCTCCTTCAGGTAGTTGTATGGGGAATTCCCCCTGAATGTCTGTCATTGGTGCATGCTGAGAGAGGGGTACTGAGCAGTCATGGAGGACGGGATGGGAGTCTGGGGTTTATGTCCATGAAGCTTCATTGTGCCCCCTGGGCCTGCTTGGGATCCATTTGGGATGTGCCATTTCCATCTTAGAATGACTTGTTATGGTCCTGTGTAATTTTATGACTTGGAGAAAAAAGTGAAGTGAAAGTGTTAGTCGCTCAGTTGTGTCTGATTCTTTGCGACCCCACAGACTATAGCCCACCAGGCTCCTCTGTCCATGGGATTTCCCAGGCTAGAATATTGGAGTGGGTTGCCATTTTCTTCTCCAGGGGATCTTCCCAACCCAGGGATCGAAACTGGATCTCCTGCATTACAGGCAGATTCTTTACCATCTGAGCCACCAGAGAAGCCCTTGGTGATAGAACTCAGCTCAAGATTACTTGTTATTCCAGCGTCAAATGTCCCTGTTCACCAGGGCCCAGTAATAATCTATATGTTCCTCAGAAAGCAAATGCTGCAACTGACATGGCCTTGGTCCAGACCCCAGAAGCTTATGTTGTCATTCTCCCACTGGAGTTTGCTATAAAACCCTTACTGCATCTTTTCCCACCACTGACACTTCCGACACCAGATAGTCTCCCAGATCATATCCTCCACGTGGCAGAGCTACTTGGGTTCTGAGTCCAGAGCCTAGATGGACTATAGATTCCTTTCTTGCTCCAGGCCCCACACAAAGCAGGCTATCTTGCAGATTTCCTGGGATACAGGCTGGAGTAGTATTGCTAGATGTGGAGTGTGCTGCCTCCAGAACCCATTATATAGAGACATTATACTTCTTCATTCTAAGGGATGAAGAATGCAGCAATTTGTCTTTTACCTTGGACAGTATTTCTCAGCCTTTCCCTGATCTTTGGACCCAGAAAACTTTACCAATGTGCCATACCCCTGCACCTTCCTAGGGTTTATCCCTCATCATTTGCAGTGAGTTGTTTCACCAATGCCTCAACTGTGCTAACCAGCTTTTATAATCCTTGCTCTGTCATTGATGGAATGGATCAATGTGATATTCTGCAGAATGTCTAGATGGTCCAGATTTCTTTTGACTATATCATGACAACATGAAAATTAACATAGTCCTAGGACAATACTGTAAAAGTATATTATTGACCATTCCATGTGAATATAAATTGTTTCTCATTCTCTTCTCTGATTGGGATAGGAAAGAACTCATTGGCTGCATACCATTTACCCAAGTCCATGTTAATCTGCTGTAGCAAAAGTACCAAGACAACCATTATTGAAACTACTCGTTTGAGTATGTGTTAGATGACAGTCATGCTGGAGTATCCGTCTGGCTTCTTCAGGGACCTGACTGGTGAATTAAATTGAGACAGACCACCATGACTGCATCATTAAGATCCTTAGAGGTGGTACTAAACATCACCATTCTCCAAGAATGTCATCTTGTTTTTGATTCATTATCTTGGGGAACTGAAGTTTCAGAGGGAGAACAATTTTAGGGGCTTTTACTCAGTCTTTCTATTATCATGATTATCAATATTATGATAAAACAAGGATTTCATGTAAGAATTCAACAGCTGAGTATGTCAATCCCAATCAAATATTTGGAGCCCAGAAAAATGATCACTGGATGGGTGATCCATAGACCCACTGTAAGCTGGCATTTGGCCAAGAGTCAGCTTATTAACCTGCTGACATATACCTCAAACAGATGACTCTGATGTTATTTCAGGTCTCCAGATCTTAGACTTTGTGTCCAGTAATCCTCAAAATGTATGAATATTTTTCTTTCCCCAGTCCACAGTCATCTGAGTAAGAGGTAAAGGGTATTTTTAGGAAAGTATTAAAGGAATCATTATAACATATGCTTGCCATAGAGTTGCTCTTTATTTCCTTTTGGGGACCCATCCACCTCTGTAGCCAACAGGTTTTGGGTATGAAAACTGGCTCATGTTCAAGAATTGAGTTATATTCACAACTCCTTTTGAGGTAATCACCCTCAGCCTCTTGCTCATCTATTCTTGCCTCTTTTGATTGTATGTATTAAGCAGCACCCTCCATTTCTGCCTGTTCTTTTGACTCTAAGGAACACCATGTTCTATTAACTATATCCACAACTCCTTGAGGGTCAAGCCCCTTCCATTGCCCCTCCAGTCTTATTGATTGCGGTGGTAATTGTGGGGTCCCCTCGCTTCTGGTGATTAATAGCTATCATCTGGACTTTATTGCTTTGAGGCCTTATCATTCCCACTGCTATTAGTAAGCCAAGTTTTGTGACATATTTCTAATAATCAACCTTAGCCTATAGAAGAAACTCACCACTGAATGTCTTAGTGATGCTAATTTTTATCCCATCAGCATGTTGTTGATGGCCATTGTGAATAGCGCCTGCTCTAGGTCCTTCCATGAAAATAAATTTCTGATGCATCTTCTGTCCTCATGTAATATATCCAATTCGAAATGCCTATTTCCCTGAGCTGTTTAATCCCACTGGTTTCCATAGTACCTCAGGCATCACTACTTGGTCAGCATGGGCTGGTGTTTTCTCCATGTTCTTAAGAGTTTTCTTTTGTTTTTGTCTCCAGTCACTAAGTTATGTCTGGCTCTGCCACCCCATGGACTGTAGCCCTCCAGGCTGCTCTGTCCATGAGGTTTCCCAGGCAAGAATACTGGAGTGGGTTGCCACTTCCTTCTCCAGGGGATCTCCCTAACCCTGGGATCAAACCCGTATTGGCTGCATTGGCAGGGGAATTCTTTACCACTGAGCCACCTGGAAAGCCCTTTTTAGAGTTACCTACTAGCAAATTTGCCCATACGCTAGGGTTGTTGCCAAGGCATTAAATCCATGTTCCTAAAGAGTACTCCCAATTAAATGAACTTTTGCTTATCTATTCTTCTGTTCTGTACTCCTTGATCCAGCAGTGCCAGTGAAGTTGTTCAGTTGTGTCCGACTCTTTGTGATTCCAGGGACTGTAGCCTACCAGCCTCCTACATCCATAGAATTTTCCAGGCAAGAGTACTGGAGTGGGTTGCATTTCCTTCTCCAGGGGATCTTCCCGACCCAGGGATTGAACCCAGGTCTCCTGCATTGCAGGCAGATGCCTTACCATCCGAGCTACTAGGGAAGCCCTACTCCTTGATCAAGCACCCTCAAAATCCAATCCCATGGGTACTCCCCTGGCTCCTGCTGGTACATGCTACTTAATTCTTGCAGCTCCATTGGCATTTGTCTCTTTCTTTCTTCATCATGTTCTAAACTGGGATTAGGATGGAACTTAACCCTGTTTTCTGGCCTGGTAACCAGGACAGGCCTGAGCGAAAGTCCTGAGGAGGACCCTTGTCTTCTTGCAGTGGGAAAACACCCATACTATTTCTTCCCATAGACGAAGCTCTGGTTCTTAACAGGAACAGATGAGCCATCTCTGAAGGCTCAGGGGACTCAGGGAATTCAGTGGAACCACATACTTCGGGAGTATCCATACCGATGAGTCAATCTCAGGTTCAAGAGTTCAAGTTTTTCCAGGCAGGACGCTGATATCATAACATAGTAGGCCAGCCATGACTAAGCATTCCACTCTCTTTGAACCCTACAAATATCAGAGTTTGTTTCTCAGTTTAATCCACTCTCCTACTGCAGGAACTACCAAAGAGGACCACTGGCTTTCACACCTCGTGTTTAAATTTGTTAATTATACTTAGTTTCCCATTATCCTTCTGCAGCGCATCAGATCAACTTAGTAACCATTCCATTGTCCTTAAATGTTCTGTTCCTCCATAATGAATAAAAGCCGGAATCTTCATCCCAGCCCAGGCATTCTCCTCCACTAGGAAGTACTTCTAAGTAGCCATCTGAGAAATCTTTAGCAGTTGGGTTGCCACCTTGTGCCAGGGTTATCTATACCTCAAATACCATTGGGGAATGGGGCTTTCCTTGCCAGCTGTGTGATCTAGAACCACAGCCCCCTCTTACCACCTCTTGTTTTTTATTATTCCTGGTACTGATTGTATTGGTTGGTCCCAGTACATGTTGGTTGTGTTGGTGTATAGACACCAAGCAAAGTTGGAAGTGCCAGATAGAATTCTTGGTAGTAGCACCTCCCTTGTGGTCCAGTGGTTGGGACTCTGCCTGCCAGTGTAGGGGGCCCAGGTTCAATTCCTGGTCCAGGAGGATTCCACAGGCCCTGGGGCAGCTGGGCCCATGTGCCACAACCACTAAACCCCTGCTATAGAGTCCTCACCTCGATAAGAGAAGCCACCGCAATGATAAGCCTGCACCAGCGACTGGAGAGTAGTGTCTGCTTACCGCAACTAGACAAAGCCCATGTACAGCAGTGAAGACCCAGCACAACCGAAAATAAGTATGTTGAAAACGAAAAAGAATTCTTGGTGGTAAAGCCTATGAAACATAAAAGGGAGAGAAGCAGGATTAGGCAGGGAGAGCCTTCAGACTGCTATGTAGGTCTGACCTGGTGAAAAGCACGGGTAAACACAGGAGGATGGGGTAGGAGACCTTCAGGCTGGTACAGCATCGGTTGGCGTGGTAGGGAACTCTGGAGTAGAAATGGCCTGCATTTGAGTAAAAATGGTCAGGCCCCCACACCTCACCAACTGGGAATAATGTGGCTTGAGTTTGAAATGCTGCAATTAGATCATTTCTGGGTGGGCTTCAGAGGGTCCATGCATATTCTGAGATTATAAGCAAAAATCAGTATGTGTGTATTTTTCTAGGATCCATAGTTTTCCACTAAATTTTCAAAGAATTCCCCAGTGCCCCAAAGGTCATGCGACATTGGTGTGAATTCACTTGATCATCCGAGCACGTTCTCCTGGCCCCGCCATACGCCCTCTTTACTAGAGAGTGGGTTATGTACTTGTGTGCTGGCCACACCAGACTTCTCCGCACTCCTTGTGCGCTCTAAGCTCATTCCTAGCTCACAGCGTTTACATTAGCTGTTCCCTGTGCCAGGGATGCCCTTTTCTCGGAGGCTCCCATGATGTTTTACTCTGGGTTTCAACTTCAGTGTCACCTTCTCTCTTCTCAGAGAGGCCTGCTCTGATTCCACAAACTAAAGTACCTTCCTCCTTCACTCCTAGAATATTTCTCTGCTTTATTTGTAGCATAGTGCTCTTCCATCTTGGAGAAGGAAATGGCAACCCACTCCAGTGTTCTTGCCTGGAGAATCCCAGGGACGGCAGAACCTGGTCAGCTGCCGTCTGTGGGGTCGCACAGAGTCGGACACGACTGAAGTGACTTAGCAGCAGCTCTCCCATCTGATCTGCTCTTCTTTGTTTGTATCTTTGCCCAGTAGGATATAACCTCCATGAAAACAGGAATCATTCTGTCTTGTTCACCACGCTGTCCCCATAGCCTAGAATGTGGCTGACACATAGGAGACACTCAAAATGTTTTCTTTTTTTAAAATTGAAGTATACTTGATCTATAATGTTGTGTGAATGTCTGCTGCCTAGCAAAGTAATTCAGTTATACGTATACATACTTTTTTTTCATATTCTTTTCCATTATGCTTTTTCACAGGATATTGAATATAGTTCCCTGTGCTATGCAGTAGAACTTTGTTGTTGATTCATTCTGTATGTACCAGTTTGCATCTGCCAATCCCCAGCTCAGTCCATCCCTCCCCTACCCCCCAGTCCCTTGGCAATCATAAATCTGTTCTCTGTATCTGTGAGTCTGTTTCTGTTTCGTAGATAAGTTCTTTTGTGTCATATTTTAGATTCTACATATAAGTGATATCATATGGCATTTGTCCTTCTGTTTCTTTCACTTTTATGATAATCTGTAGGTCCATCCATGTTGCTGCAAATAGCATTATTTTATTCTTTCAAAATGTTCTCTTAAAGAATAAATGCTTGTCTTCTCTATCCATTAAAATATTTTCCCATGCGTCCTTTTCTTACATTTTTGTAGCTACTTTATAAACTATAGATAAAATTATTAATAATCCAGACATCCAAAAAAATTCCAGACTATAACAGAACCCTATGTACTAGCCTCAAAAAGAGACAGATGTTAACATTTGGCTTCAATTGCTTCAGTTTCTCTTTCACTTGTTTAATATTGAAGCTAAACTTTCGTATATCACATTTTGCGACACCCTTCATTTTTTCTCTTTGTTTTTGGCTGTGCTGGGTCTTTGGGCTCTTCATTGCTGTGTGTGAACTTCCTCTAGCTGCAGTGGGTGGGGGCCGCTCTCCGGCTGCAGTATGTAGCTTCTCACCGCGGTAGCCTCTCCCGTTAGAGAGCACAGGCTCTAGAGTTCGCAGGCTTCAGTAGTTGCATCTTGCGAGCCATGGGCTCTAGAGCGTGGGCTCAGTAGTTGCGGCGCATGGCCCTAGTTGCTCCACGGCATGTGGGATCCCGGACCTGGGATGGAACCATTGTATCCTGCACTGTAAGGTGGATTCTTAACCACTGGACCACTAGGGAATCCTGATATCCCTTCTTTTCAATGGTAACTACTGCCTTTAAGGTGCCCTATGTCATTTCCATGGGGCCGCAAGAGTCGGACACGACTTAGCAACTAAACCACCAACAGTGCCCTTTCTACCTATTTTTAATAGTTTAACGGTAAGTTTGTTTTCACAAGTAACATATGCTGTTTTTAACTGAAGTGTAGTTGATTTATAAAACTGTGTTAGTTTCAGGTACAGCAATGTGATTTGCATATATGTGTGTATATATATCCTTTTTAAAAATTATTTTCCATTATAGGTTATTACAAAAATAGTGAATATAGTTCCCTGTTATACAGTAAATCTTTATTATCTATTTTACATATAGTAGTATGTATCTGTTAATTCCATACCCCTAGTTTATCCCTCCCTACCTTCCCCTTTGGTGACTATAAGTTTGTTTTCTATGTCCATGAGTCTGTTTCTGTTCTGTAAATAAGTTCATTTGTACCATTTTTTAGATTCCACATACAAGTGATAAAATGTTTGTCTTTTTCTATCTGACTTACTTCACTTAGTCTGATCACCTCTAGGTCCATCCATGTTGCTGCAAGTGGCTTTGGTTCCTTAAGGCTATGGTTTTTCCTGTGGTCATGTATGGATGTGAGAGTTGGACTGTGAAGAAGGCTGATCGCCAAAGAATTGATGCTTTTGAACTGTGGTGCTGGAGAACTCTTGAGAGTCCCTTGGACTGCAAGGAGATCCAACCAGTCCATTCTAAAGGAGATCAATCCTGGGTGTTCATTGGAAGGACTGATGCTAAAGCTGAAACTGCAATACTTTGGCCACCTCATGCAACAAGTTGACTCACTGGAAAAGACTCTGATGCTGGGAAAGGTTGGGGGTGGGAGGAGATGGGGACAACAGAGAGTGAGATGGCTGGATGGCATCACCGACTCGATGGACATGAGTTTGAGTGAACTCCGGGAGTTGGTGATGGACAGGGAGGCCTGGCGTGCTGTGATTCATGGGGTCGCGGAGAGTCAGACACGACTGAGCGACTGAACTGAACTGAACTGAATATTCCATCATATATATATGATGCTATATATAGCACCACCATACAGGTGGCTGCTGCCAGTGCAGGAGACATTAAGAGATGCTGGTTCAGTCTCTGGGTTGGGAAGATCCCTGGAGGAAGAAATTGCAACCCACTCCAGTATTCTTGCCTGGAGAACCCCATGGACAGAGAAGCCTGGCCTGCTACAGTCCATGGAATTGCAAAGAGTTGAACATGACTGAAGCGACTGTGTGTGCTGGTCGCTCAGTCGTGTCCAAGTCTTCGTGACCCCATGGTTACTGTAGCTCACCAGACTCCTCTGTTCATTTGGGTCATACGGCACCTCTATTTTTAGGTTTCTGAGGAAACTCCATGCTGTTTCCCACAGTGACTATACCGATTTACATTCCCACCAGCAGTGTAGGAAGTTTCTCTTTTCTCCACACCCTCTCCGGCATTTATTATTTGTAGACTTTTTGATGATGGCCATTCTGACAGGTGTGAGGTGATACATTACTATAGTTTTGATTTGCATTTCTCTAATAATTAATGATGATGAGCACTTTTCATGTGCCTGTTAGCACATATCCATACAACATATGCTATATTTATATGTCCTAAGATTCTATATAAATATGTGCATACCTTACATATCTGCTGGTTATTTAGAGCTATTTAAATATTAAACAGTATTGTTGGGGCACGGACTGAGCTCTGGAGTCATCCTAACTGTGGACTTATTGCTATACTGGACAATACAATTCCTTATTGTTTAAGCCAGGTAAGTTGGGTTTGCTCTTATGCACTGCTGAAAGCCTCTTTCCTGTGGTCGTCTCACTCTATTAAATTTCTCACCGGTGGGTCCTTAAACTCTAGCCGTTTTCATTTGGCTGCAGATTTACCACCTGTATAGACACTTTTAGTTTCTTCTAAAGATCATCCAATTCAGAGATCTTTTGTATTAGTCATTTCTTGCTGTGGAACAAATTTAGCAGTGCCAAGCAACATGATTTTTTATCTTGCCTAGTTTCTGAAGGTCAGGGATCTGGGAGCAGCTTATCTGGGTGGTTCTGGCTAAGGGGACTCTTGCTAGGTTGCAGGCAAGTTGCTGCTGAGGGCTGCAGCCACCAGAAGGGCCCCAGAAGGGAGGATGTGCTCCCAAGCTCCTTTGGGGACTGTTGTCAGGAAGATTTGGTTCCTTTCCACGTGAGCTTTGCATAGTTGACTTCTCCCAGAGTGAGTGATCTGACAGAGAGAGTCAGAGAGAGAGGCTGAGAGAGAGGAGAGCAGTCCTGCACAGCTCACCACCACGCATCTGTCCACTCCTATGCGGTTAGCGACAGGGATAGCCCTCACCTTGCTCCCTTATTTTTCTCCTCAATCTATACCATGATCACTGGTCCCGTCCTTTTTACCTCCTCGGTGCCTCTCAAGCCACTTCTCTCCGTCCCGTTGCATACTGGATATTGTTGCAGAGAGGTGAACCTGGGGCCTCAGTCATCCAGTCACTGACCCTCAGGTTGTTTCCCATGACCCCCGCAGAATCAAGTTCATGGTTCTCAAGGCCTGCCTGCACCTGCAGCCTCCAAGTACATGGTCTTTCTCATCTCTTGGCCTCGACTCTCCCTTCCCTCTGTGTTTCTTCGGCTCTGAAGTTCAGTGTCGCCTTCTCAGGTTAACTTTTCTGACCTTCAGACCGGATTGGATCCCCTGGTCACATGCCTCCGGGATGTTCCGTCCTTGGCGGGATCTTTTGCTGTGGCGCACAGACTCTCTAGCTGTGTCACGTGGGCTCAGTAGTTGCAGTGTGGACTTTGTTGCTTTGCGGAATGTGGGATCTTAGTTCCCCTGACCAGGGATTGAATCCATGTCCCCTGCATTGCACGGTGGATTCTTAACCACTGGAGTACCAAGGAAGTCCCCTTCCCTGCAGTCTTTAACAAATGTCAGAATACTTATTTCTTTAGCACCTGATTTGGGTCCACTCAGGTCAGACCTCTCAATTTGTCTTTGAACAAATGCACACTCTGCCCTGAGACCTCCAATTGGAAGCATAACTGTTCAAGGCAATATATTTTTCAGATACACACATTGGCTTCAAATCAGTACAGGAACATAACCTAACTTCCATCACCAGAGCTGTGGAAAATGGTACCTGTTTCTAAATGAAACTCTAAGATTAGATGTTCATAACAGTCAACCTTGATTGAACTACCATTATGCAGGCCGGCCTCATTTTAATCTCACCAGAATGATAAGGCAGCTCTCACCTCCCGTTTACTGATGAGGAAAGTGAGACTGCTGCTTTCCTGGTGGCTCATATGATAAAGAATCTGCCTGCAGTGCAGGAGCCACAGGAGATGCAGTTTCAATCCCTGGGTCAGGAAGATCCCCTGGAGGAGGAAATGGCAACCCACTCCAGTATTCTTGATTGGAGAATCCCATAGACAGAGGAATCTAGTGGGCTACAGTTCATGGGGTTGCAAAGAGTCAGACACGACTGAGTGACTGACACTTTTCACTTTCTTTCAAAGTGAGACTCAGAGGAGCCAATGGACTTGTCCAAGTTCACCCAGCTGGTAGGTAGTAGAGTCTGGTAGGTTCACCCTGGGACCTGGTGCCTTTTTCTTGCCATCATACCCTGCTGACTTCCCTCGGAATTTTCCTATGTTTTGGTCCTTTCCCCACCCAAAATGACTCAACTATATGTCAAAACGGCACAACTACATGTAACTCTTGAGTTAGTCATTTGGACTGGGGTCCCAGTTTTTGCCAGAGTTCTTTATAAAGCTTTGCAGATCGTGTCATAGCAGAAATTTTGATTTAAATTGAAGTTGATAAATACACATGTGAAAATTAAGAACTGGTTTCCCCAAGAGATTCAGGAGTGCAATGCCCATGAAGGAAGGAAGCGCACCCTCTTTCAGCAAGTTCCATGAAGAATGACATAGAGCAAGAAGACTGTGGCCAAAGAAAGAACCACGGACTCACCTACCCGCTTGCCCAGCCCCCGGTGGAAAGGGAATGGAGCTGAGCCAGCCCTGGAGGCTTGTTGCGTAGCTGAACAGCCGGGATTCATTAGGGCTGGAGACTTCCGTGGCCGGGCCAGTTAGAGCAGGCTCTGGTGGAAGGGCCCTTTGTCTTTCCCCCAGACCTACCCTTCTCCGATCTCTGGCCCTGGGTGACTTGAACTTTGTGTTTCGTACAGCTGATGAAAACCAAACATAATGACCAGCAAGCAGTCTGGGATGCCTCTCGTAGGCTTACAGACGGTTTCACCCTAGCTATTCCCTCTGGCTTGCCCTCGATGGTCTCTGCTCAAGCTGCTAATCTGAAAAAGTTGCAGCTTGGAGACTGGGGAGCTGTTGTCATTCATAAGACAGCCTCCACTGCGGTTTCTTTCCGTGTATTCACACGCAATCAGCCTCCCATGGCAGTGAAAAAGGTCCAGGTTTTTTACACTGCCTCATCCTTTCATGTGAAAATTAGTGGGGATTGTGACTTGTAATTAAATGGGTGGCCCGACTCCATCTACTACAGCCAATTGTTGATTTCTGAGTGCTCATTGTAAGAAGATAATTTTTAATTCCAGGTATCGTTCCCTGTTCCCCAGCATGGCACTTTGCCTCTTTTTCATCCAGCCTTTCTAGTGATTTATTCCTCCCAGAAGTGGGTGCAGAAAGTGAGGGCAGGAGGGGGAGTGAACCATAATAAAAATAGTGTTTCCTGAGTACTTAGTGTATATTAGACACTGTTCTGAGCTCTTTACTCCAACCCCATGGGGGCAGGTACCATTATTCTCCTCACTTAACAGATGAGAAAACTACAGCATCATAGGTGAAATAACTTACCCAGGTTATTTACACAAGTTATATACACAAGTAGCTAGTGGTCCACCTGGATTCAGCACTAGGCAGTGTGAGCCAGGGCAAGTGCTCTTAAGATAAAAATAGAAAAAAAAAAGGTAGGGGGGAGAGGGAGGTTCCTAAAAATATCTATTGTGCAGTTTATAGCTTAGACACGATCACTGTATGTGCCAAACCACTTTCCCCAAACCCAACAAATATTTGGTGAATTTTTCGATGTTAACTTGTGAAGATCAGTGATTCTAAAAAACCTGGGTGGAGGGACTGATGCTAAAGCTGAAACTGCAATACTTTGGCCACCTCATGCGACGTGTTGACTCACTGGAAAAGACTTTGATGCTGGGAAAGGTTGGGGGCGGGAGGAGAAGGGGACAACCGAGAATGAGATGGCTGGATGGCATCACCGACTCTGTGGACATGAGTTTGAGTGAACTCCGGGAGTTGGTGATGGACAGGGAGGCCTGGCGTGCTGTGATTCATGGGGTTGCGGAGAGTCGGACACGACTGAGCGACTGAACTGAACTGAACTGAATGAGATTTTGAAGAAGGCTATGACTTCCTCTTGCTCCAAAAACTGCATGAAAAATTTGCATATCATTTCCAGAGGTTTAAAGGCTCTGTGAAAAGTCCTCCCGGTAGACCCCATGGAACCTGGGTCAAGAATCCTGATTTAGAACAACACTAAACTCTATCAATATGAAAAACTGAGTTAATGGAAAGAGAGGAAGCTAAACTTGCGTCGGAAAACTGAAATTTATGTAGGGTTGTACGACCTCAGACAAATTACCCACCTTTTTTGTATCATAGTTATCGCTTCCCTCTTCTCTCCCAGTCCAAGTTTATTGTCAAGTTCAACAGGGTAATAGCTGACCGCTGCTTTCAGTTCCCCAGAGGAACATGCCCCACTCCTTTTTGAGAATTCCTTTCCAGGTTCCCTAGTCCTAGGAAATTTGTAAAGCTAAATTAGTGACATTATTCCTGTGCGCATTCCAAAAATAGATGTGAAGGCCTGTTTCCTGTCCCCTAAGCCTGGAGCAGCAAAGACCTTTCAGTAGAGACTTCTTTAGGGAGTCACATGCATCACCTGGGGCCCAGCCCTTGTGGCTAAATTGCAGTAGGGATGAAGCTGCTGAGTAGACGGATGTCTGGGTTTATGTGTGTGTGTGTGTGTGTAGGTGAGGGGAGACAGGGGAAGAAGGAAGTGGCATTGTCAGCTAATGGGAGAAACAGATTCCTAAGACGCTGTAATACTGAGGCAGGAGGTAGAAGCCTCCCTGCCACCCCCCACCCTCCTAGGGTAATGTCATTGGAGATTCATCCCGAAGCACTGAAACTCCAAGAAGAGACAAGCAGAACAAATAAGGGAGGAGGCTGGGCCCTGCCCAGTCCACGTATTTCTTGTTCTCAAAGTCCGAAGACCTCCCTGATCACACGTGTGCAGGAAAGCTCCTTGGAGGTCAGAGGGGAGTGATGCTAACTAATGCCAAGCTACCCATATGCCTTTTCGGTAAAATTCATATAGGCTAAGAGATGCATGCATGAACACACATGGGAGGATCCTGAGGTATACCAAATATGGACAGTGAACCAGGCAAATCAAAATGATTGGCTAAAGAAAACCCTGGAAGAAATACCCCCTAAAAGTCATTCAAACTGCCACAAGGGCACGACTCAGTAACTCTCTCTTGGAGTCCCCTCGTGTGTCTATCCACACCTGCTGTACTCTTCTTCCCTCTTAATAAACACTTTACTTATCTCACCACTTTCTATCTTTGTGGAAATGATTTTCTGCAAAGCCAAAGGGCAAGGGCCCTTGTCACTGACCACTGATCTAGGAGCAAGGATCTGGTACTTTCACCGCCACACCCTGGTCTCAATCTCTGACTGGGAACCCAAGCCCTGCTCCAAACCATTGCAGGCTGAGGCCACCCGAGACCATATCCTATGGTTACTTGGAAACCATGTCAACTCCTCCATACTCCCATAACCAAAGGACTAGGGCTGGTTGACCAGCAAGAAAGTAAACCTCTCCTCTTCTAACCTCCAACCCAGCTGCCCTTTGGCACTTCCCCCACCCTCCCCTTTAAGGTTATTTGTGGTGCCTGTTTTAACAAATTTCACTTTAATAAAGAAACTGAGGGTGAGGAAGAAGGCCCATACCATGGGATTTCCGTGGGGTCAGTCTCAGATAATACAGACAATGATTTATATTTATTGAGCATTTAGAATGAGCTCGACCCTGTGCTAAGGGTCTTATGTACATGATCTCATTAAATTCTCCAAATAGCCCACAAAGTCGCTTTGGTTATTGTTTTCATTTTACAGATGAGACAGTGGAGATTCAGGAGTTGGTGGTGAATGGAGGATTTGACCACTAGGTTCTTGCTCCCAGTCTTTTGGCTGCGGTTGGTCCCAGAAGCAGCGCTGGGTTTTAGGGATTCCCCCAGTGGAGGCCCTGTGTCAGCACTCCTGCACTCCCAGTCTGTGCTGAGTCCCAGGGCTCTACCTTCCCCAAGTGCCTCCCATTCTTTTCCCTTCAACTTCCACTGCTTGCTCCTCGCTCCAGGCCTTGTTCAGTAGCCCAGCTGTTCTCTCTAGGCAGGCCTTGGCCTCCTCCATCCCCCATTCTGGACACCAGGAAGGTTTTTCTTCTCGGACTTTGCTTTGGGCCCCATACCTTCTGCTCCTAAACAGCCAGAGTCTTCCATTAACTATGGATTAAAATCCAGGCACCACGACTGCATGCTTTCTCTTTAACTTCTCTCTCCAAACTGTGCAGAGTGTTTATCCTCTTGAGTTGGCTTTCATTCTGAGATGTGTGTGTGTGTGTGTAATCTCAAAGCTGTTTAACATTCATTATAATATTGTATTTATTTGGCTGCACCGGGTCTTAGTTGTGGCCTGCGGGATCCCTAGTTATGGGCATTTGAACTCTTAGTTGAAGCTAGTTCCCTGACCAGGGTTCAAGCCCAGGCCCCCTGCTTTGAGAGCTTGGAGTCTTAGCCACTGGACCACCAGGGAATTCCCTAAAATTCATTTTTTTAAAATTTATTTATTTTTAACTGGAAGATAATCTCTTTACAATATTGCATTGGTTTCTGCCATACATCAGCCTGAATCAGCCATAGGTATACATATGTCCCCTCCCTCCTGAATGGCTCTCCTACCTCCCACCCGGTCCCAACCCTCTAGGTTGTCACAGGGCATTGGGTTTGAGCTCACTGCGTCATACAGCAAATTCCCACCAGCTATCTATTTTACATATGGAGTTGTATATGTTTCAAAGCTGCTGCTGCTGCTAAGTCGCTTCAGTCGTGTCCAACTCTGTGTGGCCCCATAGATGGAAGCCCACCAGGCTCCCCCGTCCCTGGGATTCTCCAGGCAAGAACACTGGAGTGGGTTGCCATTTCCTTCTCCAATGTGTGAAAGTGAAAAGTGAAAGTGAAGTCACTCAGTCATGTCTGACCCTTAGCAACACCACGGACTGCAGCCTACCAGGCTCCTCCACCCATGGGATTCTCCAGGCAAGAGGACTGCAGTGGCTTGCCATTGCCTTCTCCGGTTTCAAAGCTCCTCTCTCTATTTGACCCACCCTCTCCTTCACTGTGTCCATAAGTCTGTTTTTTATGTGTCCATTGCTGCCCTGCAAGTAGGTTCATCAGTACCATCTTTCTAGATTCCATATATGTGTGTGTGTCTGAAATTCATTTTAATGGTTTACATTGCCATGGGTCCTTTGAAGAAAGGATAATTAAAGGATAAAGGTATCCTTTAATTAAACATGTAAATACTCATTTATTTCCCAGTGGCACTAGATGAACTCAGCCCTTTTTCTTAGAAAGACCTCCCCACTCCCTCCATAGATTGAGACCCTGCCTCTCTCAGGTCCCAGCTCAAGCTTCCCCAGTTCTGTTCCCCAGTTCTTCTCCCAGTGCTCTAGGCCCAAATGATCACTTCTTTCAACCTTGGTTCTTCATCTGACCTCGCAAACTGGGATCAAGCACGTCCCGAAATCCCCGTGCTTCCCTGAGTTAGACCTGGGTGTCAGTCCTGCTCTGCCAGTTCCAGCCAAGTGACCTTGAACAAGTCATTTAATCTCTGAGTCTTGGTTTCGACATCCATACTACGGGGACAGTGCCATCTACTGTACACGGTGACTATAATGGCTAAATAAAACACTACATACACAGAATTTTAAGATGCAGTGTGCGTGCTGGCTGGGATTGTAGCTTCTGGACCCAAGCTGCTTGGGTTCAAACCCTGGCTCTGCCATTTACTTGGATGAGCTATTGAATTCTCATGCCCCAGTATCCCTCTTCGTAAGAATGAGATGACAGGTGTATTATGAGGAATAAATGAGTTGATACATATAAGGTACTCGGATGGCTGGCACAGAGAAATCGATCAAGAATGTCAGCTGTTATCTTGTAACACATCCTTCCCCCTCACTTCAACATCTCGTTTGCTATCTCCATACCTAGACTGAACGCCCTCACTACGGGGACATTGCCTGGGTGTTCTTTTATCCCTGAGCCCAGCACCCTGCCTGCCATGTGGGCAGGAGCTCTTTAAGCTGCTGAACTCACCATAATGGGCATTGTGGGACCATGCAGAATACCCCCAGCAGCCTATAGAGGCAAAGGATAAGGTTTCCAGACTGTGAGCGCCGGGAGCAAACGCTGGGCAGGAAGGAGCCTGGGGATACAGGTGGAGGGGGAGGCAGGTTAGCTGCTTTTCTCCCCCATCTCCAGCTCATCCCCTCCCTCAAGGCCAGGCGTTTCATCTGGCGGACTCAGTGTGTGCAGTCAAGGCGTCGGGGCTGGAGGTGGGGGTGAGGGTGGGGCTTCAGACCTCACCTGGCGTGGGGGTTGGGGGCGCAGCCCCGGCTACCTGCGCCCCCCATTCAGGGTCCTACTGGCTTCTCCCCTGCCCTCACCACCCGGGGGAGCCCAGCCGGACTTGGGCGGGCCTCCGGGCCCCGCAGCTTCCCTCCAGCCACGGCCCGGGGCCTCCCCGCGTGGCCACACCTCCCCGGGCTCCGCAAGGGTTAAGGCGGCCGCGGAGAGGAGAGGTTTGGGCTGACGTCGCGCCGGCTGAAGGTGGTTCCCCTCGGATGAGGATGCGAGAGCCTGGCGAGCTGAAACCCGAGCTCTCGCTCAGCTGGGGCTTGCGGAGGGCCGCGTAGGAGCCGCCTGCCCGCCGGGCTCCCTCGGTCCCTCCCCAGCAGTCACTCCCGGCGCCGCCGCGGGACGATGGAGCTGGGCTGGTGGCCGCAGCTGGGGCTGACTTTCCTGCAGCTCCTTCTCATCTCGTCCCTGCCAAGAGGTACTGTGAGTCGCATTCAGGACCCCCCAGGAGGGGACTTTTGTCTCCCGGAGTTAGGGGGCAGGAGGGGTGTCCCGAGAGAGGGTGCTTGTGTGTGTGTTTGTGGTGGTGGTGAGCTTTCTTCTAGTGGGAATCTTGGGGACTTGGCTGGTGGTGCTGAAGTGTCCCTCTTTCTTCCTAAGAACATGACACCGTTTTCTGCCATCCCAACTTGTGGGACTGAACTGCCTCAGGAAACGTACCAGCTTCAGTTTTATGTGCCTTTTTTTTTTAAGGTTTTTAAAGCAAAATTATCCCTGGGGTTCTACCCAGGCTCAGGTGCCCCCTCTGACATGCAAAAGCCAAATCTCAACCTGGAAAAAGCCCCCTCCCAGGTGAGCTGGGAGGAAAGAGGTGAATAAGAGCAGTGCTTGCAGGGAGGGTGTTTGTCCTGAAGCATCTCGTTGAGGAGATCTCACACTACAACCGTTCAGAACAGATTCCCAGCAAGGCAGAGGTGCCACTCAGCATGTATACACTTCCTTTCCGATAAGGATGAGAAAGAAGAAGAAAAAGCTGGGGTGAAGAGTGCAAGTTGATTTGGGGGATGCACAGAGTTTACTTAGAAAGAGCTGTGGCTTCTGTGTTTTTCACATGTCATTTTCTGAGCCACAAACCCCACGTCAGATGGGCTCCTGGGGCAAGTGAGGTTGAAACAAGACCCAGACAGAGCTCTTGGGAGCCTCTTGACCCAGCAGAAGCAAGGGGAGCGCAGGCTTGTCCTGTGACTGCTGCTGGGCAAGCAGGGAAGGAGGACTTCTTAGGAGCATCTGTCCCTCTATGGCTAGAGAGGCTAGGTGTCAGGAGGCAAGGTGAGACTTCAGGAGGTAAAAGGCACAGATGATAAAATAGGGCAGCTTTGCAGGAGGAACAGGGAGTGTATGAGCCTTTGCTACTCCCCTCTGTGGGGGTTCCCTGCCACCTGTGCTAGTGACCTGTTTAAGCAGTGGGTGCTTCGTTGCTGCATGTAACTGGCAAGCGCCCAATAATGAAACAGAGTAAGTTGGGTGGTGAGGGTGTAGAAAGCCATCAGCTACTGTAGAAGGAAAGCTAGACCTCAGAGCACATCCCTTCATGGTGAATGAACAAAAACCGAGATACATGAAAAGCACACCCCCCCTCCTCCATTTTAGTCAATACTTTCCATCTACCTGTAGCCTGCCAGCCCCAGGTGAAATCTTCCTTGGTGATTTACTCTCAAGCTGAAGAGTGTTTTATTTGAATTTTGCCTTATTGGTGTCTGGAACAGCCCAATAATGTAGGGAGAAGGAGCCCGGGAGGGTGGAGTCTGATTATCCTTTAACCCAGCCACTTGCCTGGGGTTTATTTGGTGACTTTTCCTCAAGACTTGTCCCTGTTCCACCTCTGCCTTTTGGAGCCAACCTTCCAGGGCACGGTGGCCCAAGCCCAACTCCAGAGGAGCCTGCTTCCTTCTGCAGTGCCAGGCCTCCCAGCTTTAGTTTTCTTGTCCCTGCATCTCCTTTTCTAATGTGGCAGGTGAGATGGCTGAAACCCATAAAAGCTGAAAACTAAAGCTCAGCTGCCCCTTTTTCCTTGCCCAGGATCTGAAAGACCCGTTTATCCCTGACCTGAGACTCTCTTGTACCTTTTACTCAGGAAAGAAAGCTGACTCTGGTAAAGAATCTCCTGCCAATGCAGGAGACAGGGGTTCAGTCCTTGGGTGGGGGAGATCCTCTGGAGAAGGAAATGGCAACCCAGTCCAGTATTCTTGCCTGGTGAATTCCATGGACAGAGGAACCTGGCGGGCTACAGTCCATGGGGTCACAAAGAATCGGACTCAGCTTAGAGACTAAAACAAAACCACCACCAACAAAAAAGCCAAACAGAAAAGAAGAGCTTCAGGGAGGGTGATTGGTGTCTGGGCAGCCAAGCTGCTGAGTGAGCCGGGGAGCAAGGCTGTTTCATTGTCTGTCAAACGTTCACGTTTAAAGGGAGCACGGAGTGATGGCAGGGAGAAGGAAACTATTTCGAGTTGAGTGAGGGAGTCCACTCCCTGCTGGAACTCTGAATCTGGCCCCCGTCAAGGAAAGCTGAGCAGCATGTTTCCTCTAATTACTTTTCTAAAAAGAGCATTTGATGAAATGTAAACATCCACTGGGATGGCACGGCAGACGGTTATTGCTCATCGACTTGGGACACGTGTCTGAGGATGAGAATCCAAACATCAGGCCAAGTGATAACCCAACACAAACAGCATGTGAGGGGAGAAACCCAATTCCACTGACTTCACCAAATAGCAGTAGCTCTGCCAGCAGGATCCAGCCTAAAAGGAACAACTCATTGAAAGGATGTGACTCTGGGGAATGAAGCCTTCACATGAATAACTTCACAAGTGTTGCTTCCAACAGACATTAGCTGGTGGGGAGCGAGCATCCAGGCAACCAGGGAGGATAATTTGAAGCCCAGATATGCAGTGGGCAGGAGCAACCAGTGGAGAAAGGGAATGTGGAAAGAAAACAAGGGGGAAGGAGTGGCAAGAAAAATTAGATGTTGGTTTATAATGGGATGTGTTAGCAAATTCCAAGGACAGAGCTATGAAAATTGGGCCTTCTTGGCAGGGCTAGATTTTTGTGGGAACTATGAAGAGGGTGTTCCCTTGATATATACTCTGAGAACTCCTAGCTTTTCCAACAGGGAAATAATTTGATGGTGGGATCATGGGTTTCAGGAGCTAGGAGTGACTGGAGAGATCAATTAGTCAGAGTACTTCAAAGGCAGAGGACGAGGATAGTAAACATCTGAGCATTTATAGTGGGCTCAGTGTTTAAACCAAAGCAGGGTAGGTGCTGTTATTCCCCAGATGGGGTTTAGAGGGGGTCTGTGACCTGTTCAAAGATACACAGGCACAGTTTCTGGAAAAGTGAAACATTTGACATAGCACTTCCACCTCTGGGAATAGACACAAAATAAATGAAAGCAGAAACTCCAGCAAATATTCATACAGCCATGTCCACTGCAGCACTATTGCCAGCCGGGAGAAACAACCCACGTGTGATTAAACAGAATGTGGGTCTATACATACAATGGAATACTATTCAGCCTTAAAAGGAGTGACGTTCTGATTCAAATGACAATGTGGATGAGCCTTGAAAACATGATGCTTCAGTGAAAGAAGTCAAACACAAAAAGATAAATACTGTATGATTCCATTCATGTGAGGTGCCTAGAGGAGTCAAATTCATAAAGGCAGAGGCTGGAGGCTGGGGCTGGAGGAGGAGGGATTGGAGAGTTGGTGTTTAATGGGCGTAGAGTGTCAGTGAGTACTGATGATAACATTCTGGAGATGCATAGCAGTGACGGTTACACAGGCCATTGGACTGTACACTGAAAGGCGATTAAAATGGTAAATCTATGTTATTTACATTTTGCTGCAGAAATGATTCCCAGGTGGCTCTAGTGGTAAAGAACCCGCCTGCCAATGCAGGAGATATAAAGAGACGCAAGTTCAGTCCCTGGGCCTGGAAGATCCCCTGGAGAAAGAAATGGCAATCCACTCCAGTATTCTTGCCTGGTGAATCCCATGGACAGAGGAGCCTGGCAGGCTACAGTCCATGCGGTCGCAAAAAGTTGAACACGACTGAAGTGACTTAGCACAGTACAGCAATGATGATAAAAAGAAAACACAAGAAGATTAGTGGAGCCTGGGGTGAGCCCAGACCATCAGATTCCTGAGCTCAAGCTCACCTGGAACCTGGCTGACAGACTCACATAGCTAACAGCCTCCTACACTGATGTGCATGTAATCGTGACACGGTTTCAGGACACACGTGGCAGGAGAGGGTCCTTGCTCTCTCCCATGTGGCTGGTGCTGCTGTTGTGTTGTGGGGTGACTCTGGCATAAAGGGAGACTGTAGCGTGAAAGGACTGGCAGCCTTCGGGTCAGAGGTCTGCAGAAGTACTCAGTAGGGCCGTCTATGGGGTCGCACAGAGTCGGACACGACTGAAGCGACTTAGCAGCAGCAGCAGCAGCAGCAGCGCTTGAAAGGCTTGAACCTGTTGCTTTGAGGTGGGTGGGGCCCTCTGTCTGGTCTGACACCCCACTTCTCAGTTCACAGGTGTCTTCCCTGCTAGTCCCTGCTTATCTCTGCCTTGTTGACCTCTGTTCCTGGGAGGGGTGGGGGAGAAATGGGATGTGAAAGAGAGAAAGTGGAAAGCTGGGTGCTGAATGGGGAGAAGTACAAGTGAGCGTTCTGTAGCGGACAGGAATATAAATGCATTTTCTCTTGTGTGTGTCGTGGGACACAGTCTCACCTCCATGACCACCGGTAAAATGTTTTATGAATGCCCCTGAGGGTGAGCTGTTGGTTGAAGTTGAGGGTGAGGGTGGGTGTTATATCTGGGTCAGTAAGCTGGGGACAAAGCACCTTTGGACCCAGAGGCAGAGATGACCTGGAGCATGTAAGTCCCTTAGAAATATCCAGAAGACTTAGGGAGGGCTTTGGAATGCTACTGGCAGGGACTGTGGGTTTGACTTAAATTTATCTGCATCTGGGTTACCCTGGCTAGACAGCAATGGCTGAGATTATGGCGTCTCCTGGTGTCTGGAGGGCCTAATGATTGGCCTTAAGTCAGAAAATTATTTCCATCTGCCCTCCTAGGGGTGGCCGATCCTGATGCAAGAGAAAACCTCTCTACCTGCCTTTTCTGAGCCTAGTTCTAGAAGCTGCAATTGATTTGGGGGGAAGGGTCCACATTTCAGTAATAAATGAGGGAAAGTGATACCCTGCTCCTCCCCTCACGTGGAAGGACCTGTCACCCCCACTTTGTTGATATTTGAAAGTCACAAGAGCCCAGATCCCTCTCATTTTATTTTAAAGGGGAGGGAAAACCAGTGTTTACATTTTCTAATTCCTGAATTCCAGGGCAGAGGACCCCGAAGCCAGTTGGAGCTTTGAAAGCTACCAGATCAGTGGCAGAAAGTTATCAGATTTCAAGACTGGTCTGTGTTTAAGGAGTTCTGTTTGTCAGTCATCCCAAGATCTGGGCCAAAGCATTAGGTTTATAATGGAGAGAAAGAAGTAAAATGCAGGAAAAGCGAAACTTCATATCTATGAACAAAACCACTCAGGGAAGGTAGAGAATTAGAGTTGGCTGGAGACATTTCTCTTAACCAATGGGACTTTCTACCTCTCAGCGCCCAATGCTGTTCCTTTCATTGTTCTCGTTTGTTATTTGTGATACAGACCCAGAGCCAGTGTGGGTTGGGAGTGGAGTAAGTGGGGCTGCACATCAGATAGTTCACCTGTAATGGTGGAAACACCAGTGGTGGAAGCCTCCTGCCTAAGGGACCAGATCCCAGATAATCTACTGGTATTTGTGGTAAATACCAGGCATTCTCCTATATGTTTTACATGTATTCATTTAATCCTCACAACATACCTAGAAGGTAAGTAGTTCTTGTCCCTGGTTTACATACTGAGAGAGAGGTACAGTACTTGCCCAGGTCGCAGAGCTGGACGTCAGTGTTTTGAACCCAGTCTGACCCCGTAATGCATGCACCAAAGCTGTAACACTGCTATAGTCAGTAGTGGGTCCAACTATGGTAGATCTTCTGTCTGTATTTTGGCCAAATCATCAGGATCACAGTGTTAGCAAAGAGTTCTGGTTATCCCGTGGATATTCCAAGAGCTGATATTCCCCAGCCCCTGAGTCAGCAAGGTCACATGCTCACCCTGTGGAGGCCGAATGGATGTAAGTGATGAAGGAGAGACCTCACCAGCCCCTGTGGGACCACGTGGAACCCAAGAGGAACCATTTTCTAGAGGAAACAGGAATGTTAAGCAGATCGCAAATCCCACTCATTTCTGGGTAACTGTCCGCAGGCACATGCATCTCATTATGATTAGACATGGGAAGTGAGAATTTCTTTGTCTCATGGTCAAATTTTATAATCAAAATCACGTTTCTGTTTGTGGAGCGACAGAGTTAAGGATGAGACATACTGCATGCCTGGCCCTGAGACTGTGGAGCACTAATCTTTTATGGATTTATTCTGTCAAGATCGTCAATGTGTAAATTCTTAGGTGATGGAATAGAAGTAGCAGGCCTGGCATGAATAAGGGGAGGCATTTTTCTTTCTTCTTTTTTTGGCATAACACAGCTGATGGATATTGCAGGGGATGGAGATGCAGCCCCCCTCCATTAATACTGAGATGGATTTTAACCAGTTCATGTCAACCTTGAATGAGGATCTGCTGTCTTTTGTTGAGTGGTTAAGAGAGCCCAAATGAAGACACATGTTTCTGTCACCTTTCTGCCTCTGGAGTTGGGGACCTGCCTTTATTCCTGCAGTGTAGGCATCTTTATCACTGCCCTCTCCGAGACTCTGGCTGTCTCAGAGGGCTGAGTTAGTGGTTTGGCAGCGAGTGTCGGTAAGTAGAAGTCTGGTCAGTTGGTTTGGTGATTGGAAAACCAGAGCTGCTGCTGCCAGAACAGAGTGAGGAACACATTCAGGCAACTTTAGCTCATGGGGAGGTGCAGCAATTGTCCTCATAAGCTGAATTTATGATTGGGTAAAATAAATTTCCAGCTAGTTCAATGGAAAATCACTGGGTGGAGGAGCCATGGTGGCCTGGTTTGCTTCAAATCAATCATTTGAGGACTCTGGGGAACTGAAGTGTCAGTTTTTCAAACCCAGTTCTATACCCATTTACTTCATAGGATTCCTTTGAAGATGATCAGTTAATCCCCTATATCGTGCAACCCCACTTTGGAAGTCAGTAGTGATGTTGGAGAACACCCAGGATGTTCTTAGCTTCTAGCTGGTAGCATCTACTCCCATATTTTCTAATATACCACTTCACTCACCTGGGATGCAAGCAGAAGGGAGGGCTTGGCTGGTATAAAGGATCTTTATTGCCTTACTTCTTGTTTGGCTTTCTGCCTCCCACTGGGTGGTTGACTGCCTGCTTCTAAATGATGTTCAGCCTCCTTTCTGTGCAAACCTAGCTCCCCTGGCCAATTCACTGGTAGAACAGAACAAGTGAATATTCAAGTCTTCATGGAAATGAGATACAAACTGTAATATACAAAAAAGCAAAATATATTTAGCAGTAATGGACCCAATTGGGGCTTCCCTTGTGGCTCAGTGGTATAGAATCCACCTGCCAATGCAGGAGACTCAAGTTTGATCCCTGGGTCAGGAAGATCTCCTGGAGGAGGAAATGGCAACCCACTTCAGTATTCTTGCCTGGGAAATCCCATGGACAGAGGAGCATGGCGGGCTACAGGTCTTGGGGTCGCAAAGAGTCAGACACAATTGAGTGACTAAACAACAGCAGAAGTGGACCCAATGGATTCCCTGTGAAATAGACTCCAAAAGGTCAGGAGTCATCTCTAACAGCAGTCTTGGTCACAAATAACCTGACCCTGGAAATCACATATGTCTGATATGTCTGCATTCATATATTTATTCAACAAACTATCTGGAGAGAGCAGAATGAATGAGAGCAGTCCTTTTCCTAAAGACACTTGTAATCTGTTGAGAGAGCTCATGGTCTAGCCTGGTGTTTTCCAAAGTAGGTTTCATGAGATACTAATATTAAAGGATATTCAGCAGAAATAATAAAACCTAGGATGTCATGGTGAAATAGATTTGGGGAATGTGGGAATTAACTTGGTACAAAGAATATTATAGACTTGGCAAAGCCCTACAATAAAGCAAGCTGTTACTAGCATTTAAAAAGTTGTTCAGCTGCAGACCTCTTTTCATGTCATACCTTACACCATCAGTGGATTTAGCACTCCATGGAGTACAGTTTGGAGAACTCAGGTCTCTTGTCCATAATGAATAAAACATTGAAGAATATCTCTCTCACCATGATGGAGGAC
The DNA here is from genome assembly GCF_049115385.1 of Moschus berezovskii. Classification (NCBI taxonomy): domain Eukaryota; kingdom Metazoa; phylum Chordata; class Mammalia; order Artiodactyla; family Moschidae; genus Moschus; species Moschus berezovskii. The sequence continues at coordinate 70,344,977 of NC_142473.1, read as the reverse complement.
AAGGTAAGAAGGGAATCTGAAAATCTAGAAAATTGGAGCATCTCTTCGGACTTCTGCTGAGAGACAGACAGGAAGTCTGTCATCCTGCTCACTTCACACCTGCTGAGACGTTGAAAGAACTGTCGAGGTGATCTGGCCCTGTTATGATAAAAGTCCTCACCAGCATTGACCTGCGTAGTTCACCAAGAAAGCTTATTCCTGGTCTACAAGGTGCTCAAAGTAATGTGATTGCCCTGGGATCATTGGGCGGAATGACGTGTGACTCTGATTAAGGTGCACGTGGTGATGTGACAGTCCCAGGGAGCAGTAAGAGCTGTGACTTGACTTCCCCACTTAGGTTGTAACCTTGGTGACAGTTACACTGTCCCCATTCAAAACTGAGGTGAATATTTGAGCATCCTTCTAGCTCCTGGGAACATTGAGTTCAAGATCCAAGTCCATTCATTACCAGTTAACCTCCCCCCACCTCAACACACATATTGGTTTCTCTCCAGTCTTTTCTTATTTATACTCCTGTCTGCTAGTTTGGGTATAGCTCAGGCACCATGATCCTGATTTGTACAACCCGGAAGCGGTCTGGGCTGTTTACACTGGTGCTGTGTCCCATAGAGACAGCACGTGAGTTTGAGCTGTTCATCAACCCCTTGTTTGCTGTTTCTGGGAACAGCTTTATTCCTCCCTTTCCTAAATATTGTTCTTGTTGTCATGCAACACGGTTTCTCCCTTAGCCCTCATTGCCTGCCTCCTGTCTCTGCCCAGACTTGTTTCAGATTGGATGACTATAGTAGCAATGGATAAGGAATGAAGCAGCTATTCCTTTTGAGGGTTTTCTGCCCAACCCATAACCTTCTCAGCAAAGATTGAGCTCTTCCTGGCCATTTTATGTATTTCGTTTTTGATGCTGACATCTTAGTATGGATGTGTTCAAGTTTGAATATACACGCACACAGAAAAATAAAAGTATAGACATGGTTGTTGTGGTTCAGTTGCTCAGTCATGTCTGACTCTTTGTGACCCCATGGACTGCAGCACACCAGGCTTCCCTGTCCTTCACTGTCTCCTGGAGTTTGCTCAAACTCATGTCCATTGAGTCAGTGATGCCATCCAACCATCTTATCATCTGTCGTCCCCTTCTCCTTCTGCCTTCAATCTTCCCCAGCTTCAGGATCTTTTCCAGTGTGTCAGCTCTGAGCATCAGGTGGCCAAAGTATTGGAGCTTCAGCTTCAGCGTCAGTCCTTCCGATAAATATTCGGGACTGATCTCCTTTAGGAAATAGATATGGTTGTGTATACACTTATGTGTGTATATGGATGGCTATGTATAAACATGAGGTGTAGAGTATTAGGGTTTAAAACATGGGCCAGAGTTTGAATCCTGCCTCCATCATTTATGGCTCTTTTCTTGGAAAATTACTTAACCTCTTTCATGTGGCCTTACCACCTTCCAACCTGTACACTGAGAATAATAGTGTCTTTATTTGAGTTTGAGAAGGGAATGGCGACCCACTCCAGTGTTCCTGCCTGGAGAATTCCATGGACAGAGGAACCTAGAGGGCTGCAGTCCATGGCATTGCAAAGAGTTGGACATGACTGAGCGACTAACACACACAAATGGGATAACCTATTTACTTTTAAATTATCATTGGGATATAGTAGTAGTAGTAGTACAGAGAAGGCAATGGCAAGCCACTCCAGTACTATTGCCTAGATAATCCCATGGATGGAGGAGCCTGGTAGGCTGCAGTCCGTGGGGTCGCTAAGGGTCAGACACGACTGAGCGACTTCACTTTCACACATTGGAGAAGGAAATGGCAACCCACTCCAGTGTTCTTGCCTGGAGAATCCCAGGGATGGGGGAGCCTAGTGGGCTTCCGTCTATGGGGTCACACAGAGTCGGACACGACTGAAGTGATGCAGCAGCAGCAGGAGCAGCAGTAGTAGTAGTAAAGTCGCTTAGTTGTGTCTGATTCTTTGCAACCCCGTGGACGGTAGCCTACCAGGCTTCTCCATCCATGGGATTCTCCAGGCAATAATACTGGAGTGGGTTACCATTTCCTTCTCCAGGGCATCTTCCCGACCCAGGGATCGAACCCGGGTCTCCCGCATTGGAGGCAGACACTTTAACCTCTGAGCCACCAGGGAAGCCTGGGATATAGTTGATTTATTATTGTTGTTTTTTTTTTTTTTTTAATTTTCACTTGGAATATAATTGCTTTACAATGTTGTGCTAGTTCCTTCTGTATAACAGCATGAATCATAATATGTATACTTATGTCCCGTCCCTCCTGAGCCTCCCTTCACCTTCCCCATTCCATCCCTCTAGGTCATCACAGAGCACTGAGCTGAGCTCCCTGTGCTATATAGCAGGTTCTGGAATAGTACTGAGCCATAAAAAGGAATAAAATTGAGTCATTTGTAATGATGTAGATGAACTTAGAGTCCGTCATACAGAGTGAAGTTAAGTTAGAAAGAGGAAACCAAGTGTAGTTGATTTATAATGTGTCAGCTTCAGTTGGACAGCAAAATGAATCTGCTATACATATGCACATATCCACTCTTTTTTGGATTCTTTTCCCATATAAGCCATTACAGAGTATTGACTAGAGTTCCCTGTGATATAGAGTAGGTCCTTTTTACTTATCTATTTTATGTATAGCAGCGTCTCTGTGTCATTCCCAGTCTTTGATTTCTCCCTCCCTTCCCGTTTACCCTCCCTCCTACTTACCCTTCGTTTTCTACGCGTGTAACTCGATTTTGTGCATGAATTCGTTTGTAACGCTGTGTTTAGAGTCTACATACGGTGCTGTCATATGACATCTGTCCTCCTCTGTCTGGCTTACTGCGCTCAGTGTGACGACCTCCAGGTGGTCCAGTGGTTGAGACTGAGCTTCCACCGCAGGGGGTGAGGGCTCGATCCCTGACTGGGGAATTAAGATCCTGCACGCCACATGGCACGGCCAAAAATCAAAGAGAGAGAGAGAGAGCCTATTCAGTATGCTGCTTTGCAAACAGGAGCACTCAGGGAGTTACGGTCATCTTCTGCTCCTCGCTTTCCTAGTATTTTTCCCACTAGCACAGAAGGAATTAAGGAGAAGCATCGGGTATTCTGTCTTTAGTAGGCTGGAATTCACATGGTCCTTTTCAGGCTCACTTCATCTTGGTGCATAGTCCTATTCTAGTCATCTGTGACTCTGTGTCAGAAAAATAAAAATTCCTGAAGATTCACGGTATGTTTATTTCTCTGAGACTTGCTTTCTCCCCTTGCTTTTATCATGCATCTGCCTTCCAACCTTCGGGTGAAATTCCTTCCACATGCCTAAGTTTGTCCATGTGCTGGATTCTTGCAGGGGTTTGAGGGGCTGGTGTCTTGCAGAGTGGGTGATTCTGGGTCAGTGATGTTGTCTCCCAAACATGAGATGGTGCCCATGGCCACCTGTTGTGATTCAAGGGTAGAGCCAGCCAGGAATCCTCAGGCCGAAAGACGTTCCCCTTCATCTTGTTCAAGCTTGTAGAGCTGGGGGAGGCAGCTATAATGAGGACTAGTCTGCATGAAGCCGCTGCCAGCTTAAGGCTTAGTGAACCATAGGACATACCATTATAAATGCATCACCCTCGTTCAGCCTGACATCTGCTCTTGGCCATCTGCCTTTGGTAGAAGGAAAATCTGGCTTCTGCTTGGCATCAGTGAACCTGAACGTGAAGACAGTAACAGTGACTCTGGAGGCTCTGGGCAAAGGGATAGATGTGGTTGACCAAGGCCCGCATAGAGCCCTGGCAGACTCTGGCTCAGAAAGTAGGTTTTAAACATGTGGAGGATTGGGGAACAGGTGGGATTGTTTGTAGAAGTCTTATGTCTGAGGAAATCCAGATTAGATTTTTAGGGTAAGCATAAGTTTTATTTTCTTAAGGAAATATTTTTTCTTGTATTACTTTTAAAAAACATTTATATATTTTTATCTGTGTCACGCAGCCTGAGGGATCTTAGTTACCTGACCAGGAATTGAACCTTCTCCTTCTGCAGTGAATGCTCAGAGTCCTAACCACTGGACGGTCAGGGAATTCCCAAGTTTTATTGTTTCTTAATTTATACATTCTAATGCTTTGCTTGAATAATATTTGCTGAGTTCTATTGCCAGGAACTTTTAAGTGTGTTATTAAAAAATTTTTAGTAGCCAATGCTAAATAAAAAAATAAGATCTATCCAGCTCATATTCCAGTGTTGGAAATAACCCAGAAGCAGCTGTCTTTCTGTGCTAGGGATTTCTAGCACAGTTGTTGAGGATAATGGCAACTTGGGACCCTTCCAAGATGCTCGAGTTTGGGTTTTATTCCCTCTGGCTACGGATGTAGAATTTCTATTCCTAGAAGAGAAGCAGCAGGAGGTGAGGTATGTCCTATTTAAATAGGTGTCTGAAGAGGAGGTATTAGAGAGAAGAGATTAGGAAATCTAAAAGCAAGGGGGAGGAACTCAGAATGCCACGATAGAAACTGCTTGAAAATGCCATGTATGTGTGGGCCTCTGGGGGAGACAGTTACTCACCCCTTCTGTTCCCTTAGCCATCTGTATCTTAGCCACACATGTGATGGCTTTAAAAAAAATTTTTTTTGGAATATAGTTGATTTACAACCTGAAACTAACACAATATTGTAAATCAACTATACTTCATTAGAGTATATTAGAATGTACAGCAAAGTGAGTCAGAGATATATATATATATGTGTATATATATATATACACACATTCTTTTTCAGATCCTTTTCCCGTATAGGTTGTTACAGAATACTGACTAGAGTTCCTTGTGCTGTACAGTAAGTCCTTGTTAATTATCTGTTTTGTATATAGTAGTGTGTGTACATTAATGCCAGTCTCCTAGTTGATCACTGCCCCCTATGTTTCTCCTTTGGTAACCACAGATTTGATTTCCAGGTCTGGGAGTCTCTTTCTGTTCTGTAAGAAAACTTCATTTGTATCATTTTTTGTTTGTTTGTTTTTTTGTATCATTTTTTATTAGATTCAACATATAAGTGATATATATTTTTTTCTTTCTCTGTCTGACTTACTTCACTTAGTATAAAAATCTCTTGGTCCATCCATGTTGCTGCAAATGGCATTATTTCATTCTTTTTTATGGCTGAGTAATAGGAGGGATTGGGGGTAGGAGGAGATGGGGATGACAGAGAATGAGATGGCTGGATGGCATCACCGAATCGATGGACATGAGTTTGAGTGAACTCCGGGAGTTGGTGATGGACAGGGAGGCCTGGCGTGCTGTGGTTCATGGGGTCGCAAAGAGTCGGACATGACTAAACGACTGACCTGAACTGAACTGAATATTCCAACATATATATGCACCGTATCTTCTTTATCTGTTGATGTGTTTTAATTCTACAGAGAATAATGGTAATGTCTCAACAAACACGCAGTTTTTCTTCCAAAGCACTTTATGTTCATTGCTACTTTAACTGCAGTGACATTAACAACCCCATCAATCTACATCCATTCTCTTGAGATTTGGGGAAAATGCCACAGCAAGATGTCTTGTTTGTGATTGTCCAGCAGCATAAATGAGAGGCAGATTCAGTATTAAAATTTGAGTAATCTGATTGCCAAGTGTGTTCACTTCACCAGTGATGCATTCTTGATCTGTAAAGTTAAAGCTGTGAACTCTCTAGAATCAAAGTATTGTGTTGAAAGAATAAGACTTTGGCCCTAGAAAGAGCTGGCCTTTTCACCTGAAAGCTGTGCTACCTAGGACAGTTTATTTACCTTTCTGTTCCTGTATGATACTTACTTTGAAGGGTGGCTCTGAGGATTCAGTGAACTGGTTTGTTTCAAAGGCTTGGATACGTTCTTGTGGGGGCTGGGACCCAGGGAGAGGGGACAGTGAATGAGACGTGACAGAGTGGAGCAGTGTGCTTAATAAAGAATGAAGAGGGGAAGAAAGTGACAAATTGATTTTTGCTTCCCTTTCCTCCCCAGTGTACTAATGCCTGCAAACTAGATTTCTAGGGAGTCTATTAAAAGACTTATCACTCCTGATACCCAAAGTGGGTGATGAATGTGTTGACTTTCCAGCTATCATTATCTGATTACCAAGAGGAGCTATGAGAAGGGGAAGACTAAGGTCAACTGAGGGTGGGAATCCAGTCAGGCTGGGACTGAGAGTCAATTGGTGGTGGGATGGTTTTCAAAGTCACAGGAGGAGATACTGAGTCATCAAGAGCCCTAGTCATCATTCCATCGCCCCTGACTCACAGCATTTCCATCTGGGATTTGCCTGGCATCTGTCATCAGCCCCATGGAGTGGGCAGTCAGACCTTCAGGTGGTTAGGAATATGCTGTGTTAGAAATCAATATGGGGAGTTCAGAAGGCAGCCCAAGCTGCCTAAGTGTAGGACTCTGATTCCTACATCTTTTTCCCCCGCTCTGGTCTTAGGTTTATAACGTGAAGGACAGCAAAACACTCAGTAGAGATTTTCATTAAATGTGGTTAGAGGGGAGGGCTGTGGGGTTTTTGAGTGGAGACAAAGTCGTATTCTACCATCAAAGAGGAGCGAGCCCTTGATGAAAGCCCCTTTCTTTGCCACTTTCTGGGGTGGCCTCAGCCTGGGCCTTTGGTCTGACAACTGACATCATATATGGAACAGGCCGACTTACGTTTTCATCAAGAAGTCTCTGACTTTTTTCAGATTTGCTTTAACATAACAGTTATCGTGTCAGCTTATTCCCTTGAAACCTGGTGTTGAAAGCGTGCTACTCAGAGGTGATGCTGTGGGGACTCCGTTGCCCCTTCTGCCCTTCTGTGGAGTTAAGCCCTGGTTGTTTGCGGGATTAAGTGTTCTCCGTCTTGTCAGTGGGAGAAATATATCAGTGTTGGAGAGCCTTAGCGCTAGCTGCCAGGCTGTGAAAACAATGCTGAAGGCCATGAAGACAGCCAACTTTCTCTCATTCATTTCTTCATTTTTTCCACCACGTCTATAAAAACTCAGCCTGGGCTTCCCTGGTGGCTCAGTGGTAAAGAATCCGCCTGGCAATGCTGGAGACATGGGTTCAATCCCTAATCTGGGAAGATCCCACACGCTGTGGAGCAACTAAGCCCGTGCTTTACAACTACTGAACCTATTCCCTAGAGCCCGGGGGCCGCGACTACTGAAGCCCTCATGCCCCAGAGCCCGTGCCGCAATGAGAAGACCAGGCACGGCAACTGGGGAGTGGGCCCTGCTCACCGCAAGGAAGAAAAGCCTGAGCAGCAACGAAGACCCAGCACAACCAAAAATGAATAAATAAATACAATTTAAAAATAAGCAAAAGCCCAACCTGTGCCAGTCAATTGGCAATGTTCTCATTGCCTTGGTGTTTGCATGAATAAAACAGAACTGAGAGGGTAAGTGTCTTATGTTTTCCAACGTGAATTCAAGAGAAAGCAGAGCTGGACCATTATAACTGAAATCTCCACTCGGGGGCTGCCCCAAGCATGGGAGCTGAGGAAGGGCTTGGGCAAAGCTTATGATACCAAAGTATTGGGTCGGCCAAAAAATTTGTTCACGCTTTCCCATAAGATTTTATGAACTTTTGGCCAACCCAATACTCTGCAATTCTCATGATATTTGTTTACCCTGATTTACAAAAAAAAAAAAAAAAAGAGGAAAGAGAAGCACTTGTCCACACAAAATAATGATGCAGCAATTTAAAACCACTTCTCAGGACTACTCAAGGTCAAGAGAAGATGTTCATGACTGAAGTAAAGAAATAAAGCAGTTTCTAAAGAAAACAAAAAATATAATAGGTTACCAGATTTGAGAGGTTAAGAAGACTGTGTACACATCTTTTAGCTTCTATGTGTGAATATATATGTTAATTAAAAGATGACAGTTGAAAGGTAAGTTATTTCTGAATACTTTTTCTTTATGTATAATTTTATTTTTTGATGCTTTCACAAGAAATCTTCTCTATTGAAGTATAGGGTCTTTTGTGGGTTTCTCTGGTGGCTCAGATGGTAAAGAATCTGCCTGCAATGCAGGAGACCCAGTTTTGATCCCTGGGTCAGGAACACCCTCTTGGAGAAGGGAATGGCAAACCACTCCAGTATTCTTGCCTATAGAATTCCATGGAGAGACGAGCCTAGTGGACTATAGTCTCTGATGTCACAAAGAGTCTGACGTGACTGAGCAAATAACACTTTCACTTTTCATAGAATGTTTTATTAAAAAAAAAATACTTTATCTGATGGAAGAGTTGAGATAAATGAATCAATGTATAATGTGCCTGGAACTTTGTGAGTTCAATTTTGCTGTGTGATTATGGGTACGTGCTTGACTGTTTGGTGCGTTGGTTGATTCCAGGGTGGTGCTCTGTGAGTTCTTGATGCTTAATTTGTACTTATCTCCTAGGAAGCACTGGCAGGATAAAACTCATTTGCGGTTTAATAAGACTGTTCTTTTCTTTTTTTTGTAAATAAAGTTTTATTGAAACACTGTCATGAACATCTGTTTATATATTACCTGTGGCTATTTTCTATTGAGCAGTTGCCACAGAGACCACATGACCCACAAACTAAGACAGCATTGGAAAGCAACTATACTCCAACAAAAATTAATAAAAAATTAAAAAGATAAAGTTAAAATGCCAAGAAAAATGTATCTACCTCTTTACAAAAACCATTTACCAATCCTTAGTTTAGACAAGTAAGGCTTTGTTCTTAAATGTGGATAGCAAAGTAACCTTTGTTCACCTACAGCAGCCCAAAAAACTGGAGGTTGTCCTGGCCTATTTTGCCTTCAGCAGCAGGCTTGCTGATGTCTTCCCTAAACCTGAAATTCTACAGGCCTCCCTTTCTTCTCAGAATTCCCAGAAAAATGTCATTGGATTTTCTCTTTGCTTATTTCCTACTTAGCTCTTTTCCTCACTGATAAAGTGAAGAGGTCAGAGTAACTAATTTTAACTTACAAGAAAATATTACCCATTTTGCTGCATCATTTTTAAAATTAAATTGAATGAACAATATAAAAGCACTTTAGCCAAACAAATATTAAAATGTTTTAGCCTACATGCAGGAAAACCTTCAGTTGCTTTTCCGCTGTTGATGTTTCTTTAAATCCTAGTTTCTGTAACTGGTTTTTAGCATCGTATTGAAATTCCCTGAAATTTGTACGTGCGCGCATGCGTGCTCAGTTGCTCTTTGTGATCCCGTGGACTGTAGCCCACCAGAATCCTCTGTCCATGAAATTTTCAAGGCAGGAATACTGCAGTAGGTTACCATTTCCTCCTCCAAGAGATCTGAAGCCAAATGACCAGTGTGCCCTTTGTCACAGATGGAGGAGGAAAAGTCCAGCAGATTGTTTTTGTCTGCTTATTGTATTTTCAGATCTCTTCAGCTGATCAACTTTAAATATTTCTCATAGAATATTTCTTAATAAACTTACCTGTTTATTTCTTACATATATGTTTTGGGACACTTTCCTGTCCCTTTTCCAGCCAGGTGAGAAGTAAGGGTGATGGACTTACCAGACCAGAGGGGCTGAGTCAATAACACCATTAACCCTGTCTCCTCCTCCCTCACTTCTATATTCCTGGGAAGTGATCTTGACAAATGATAGATTTTTATTTATTTTATTTAACCCCTCTTAACAAGCAAGAGAGTTCCAGGAAAACATCTATTTCTGCTTTATTGACTATGCCAAAGCCTTTGACTGTGTGGATCACAATAAACTGTGGAAAATTCTGAAAGAGATGGGAATACCAGACCACCTGACCTGCCTCTTGAGAAACCTGTATGCAGGTCAGGAAGCAACAGTTAGAACTGGACATGGAGCAACAGACTGATTCCAAATAGGAAAAGGAGTATGTCAAAGCTGTATATTGTCACCCTGCTTATTTAACTTCTATGCAGAGTACATCACGCAAAATGTTGGGCTGGAAGAAGCACAAGCTGGAATCAAGATTGCCGGGAGAAATATCAATAACCTCAGATATGCAGATGACACCCCGCCTTATGGCAGAAAGCGAAGAACTGAAGAGCCTCTTGATGAAAGTGAAAGAGGAGAGTGAAAAAGTTGGCTTAAAGCTCAACATTCAGAAAACAAAGATCATGGCATTTGGTCCCATCACTTCATGGGAGATAGATGGGGAAACAGTGGAAACAGTGGGTGACTTTATTTTTCTGGGCTCCAAAATCACTGCAGATGGTGATTGCAGCCATGAAATTAAAAGACGCTTACTCCTAGGAAGGAAAGTTATGACCAACCTAGACAGCATATTGAAAAGCAGAGACATTACTTTGCCAACAAAGGTCCATCTCATCAAGGCTATGGTTTTTCCAGTGGTTATGTATGGATGTGAGAGTTGGGCTATAAAGAAAACTGAGCACCGAAGAATTGATGCTTTTTGAACTGTGGTGTTGGAGAAGACTCTTGAGAGTCCCTTGGACTGCAAGGAAATCCAACCAGCCCATCCTAAAGGAAATCAGTCCTGAATATTCATTGGAAGGGCTGATGCTGAAGCTGAAACTCCAATACTTTGACCACCTGATGTGAAGAACTGACTCATTTGAAAAGACCCTGATGCTGGGAAAGACTGAGGGCAGGAGGAGAAGGGGACGACAGAGGATGAGATGTTTGGATGGCATCACCTACTCGATGGACATGGGTTTGGGTGGGCTGCGGGATTTGGTGATGGACAGGGAGGCCTGGCATGCTGCGGTTCATGGGGTCGCAAAGAGTCGGACATGACTGAGCGACTGAACTGAACTGAACTGAACCCTGTGGTCCTATAGATGTGGTGCTCGTATCCCTCCATGACCATCCATTTGTTCTCTTCGTGTTGTAACTTTCCTCGTCACGGTGAGTGATTCTGTGTTTGTGAGGTCCTTTATCCAATGTCTACTCCTCTATGAAGCTGTGAGTTCATCCAATGGCTGCTCCCTATGAAACTCCATGGGAATGGTGTTTGTTCTTCTCTCCATTGTATCCCAGCACTCAGCCTCCTACCTGGGACGTGGCAGACGCTCGGTAAACACTTGTGGGATGAAAGAATGAATCAGTTCACCCACAGTCTTGGCACTGTGCTCAGTGGGATCACTGAGGACCAGAGTGCTTAAATGACTGGCCACGGGTTAGCCTTTCTTTTGAGAAGACACAGTGTGTTAAGTTCCCTCTGGATGATGTAACATTACCACAAACTTAGTGACTTAAAACAGTGCAGTTGTATTTCTGTACAGTTCTGGAGCTCAGTTGTCTGCAGTGAGCCTTAGAAGGCCAAAATCAGGCTGATGGAAGGCCTGTGTTCTTTGGATGTTAGGGGAGAAGGTGTGTCCTTTCCTCGTCCAGCTTCTGCAGGCTGCCTGTGTTCTTTCAGTTGTGGTCCCTTCTTCCATCTTGAAAGCACAGCACTCTGATCTGTCTAGCGCTGCTGTTGTCACACCTCTATTCTGACTCTGACCCTCCTGCCTCCCATTTATAAAGATCCTTGAGATTACATTTGCCCTACCTGGACAAACCCCCTTTCTCTCCCCATTTCAGGATCCTTAAATTAGTCACATTGGCAAAATTCCTTTTGTCATGTGAGGTCACATTTTCATCGGAGGTTAAGATATGGACATCTTTGGGGCTGTTTTTCTGTCTTCCAGACAGACTGCTTGGGAAGAAGCCAGCTGGCTAACTTGGCAGACAGTATAGAAATGGACTTCCCTGGGGTCATTCCCTTTGGCTAAGATGATACAATATTCTGGACCGTACCTATAAAATTAATGTATGTGCTAGGGATGGCAGAGTTGGACTTGTTCATTGAAATAAGGAGAAATGCCAGTGAAGGCATTTTAGGGAATTAATTTCTTGGGTAAAGGGAGGCCCGCAGTATTCCATGGCTGGACTAGCTTGCTCCTTTAGGAAAAACAGGCTCCACCCTCTACTGCAGTGGAGCAAACCTTGCTTGGCTTTTCACATTTATAAAAGTACAAGACTTATAAAAGTTGCAAGTAGTTTTTATTCTGTCAGTGTCCCCCAGGAGTCATCAACATTTGTAAATTCTTAGAAAACCTGGAAAGTTGGAGTCCTTGCCCTCAGATGAGCAAAGGGAGGGGTAAGAAATGAGCCACACCCCACAGGCATGTCAGATGTTCAGAGAGTTGAGAAATCATATGGCTGGAAAGGCAGGGGCTGGCGCCAAGGGATTGGGACCCAAGTTAGATAATAACCTGGGCCAGTTGTTCTACACCCTTCATCATAGGAGGGAAACGGCTCCTGTTTGATATTAGCAAATTATTGAGCAGAACAAGCTCTCCTGGCTCATTGCTCCGACCCACTGGATGAAAATTCTTGACTGTTGAGGCTCTAGAGTGGAGGCTGATTCATTCAACAGGGATTTATCCAGTGTCTCTTGCATGCCAGGCCCATCCCTATCTATGGTGGACAAATCAGGTGAGGTTCCTGCCAGCTTATGGTCAAGTGAGGGAGACAGATGACATACCAGTCAGGGAAACACAGAAAGGGGTTATACATTGTAGTAAAGGCTGCGAAAGCAAGCCACTGGGGTGCTCTGATAGAGAATACTATGGAAGGATGAGCAGAGGCACAGACTTCAGATGAGAGAGTCAGTGAGGGCCGTCCTCAACAGGGGTCATTTCCACCAAAGCCCAGTGCTTTGATAGAGGCAGTGGGGAAAGCAAGTGTGAAGGCCCTGGGATGAGCAAGACCTTTGTGGCTTTGAGAAATAGAAGGTAGAAAATAATCACCAAGGAAAGGCTATAGGACTCAGGAGAGAGCAGCTCTCAAAAGCCTTGGAAACCATACCAGAGCATTTAAGGTTTGCTCCAAATGCAGTTGGAAACAACAGAAACATTTTATGTAAGGAGTTGATATGTGGTATATTCAAAAAATGAGATCCTTGAGAAATATGGAGTTATAGTATCTTTCTGCTTAAGCTGATAGCTATTGAATGTTCATTATATACTAAGCACTATGTTAAATTCTTGATATACATTGTCTTATCTAGTCCCTTCAGCTAGCTCCTGAGTTTTATATAATGAATTCATTTCATTGGATGATAAACTGAGACTGAGTCAGTAAACTAACAGCCAATATCATACACCCTGTGAGTAGCAAAGGTGGGATTCCAAACCCAGATCTGTCTGACTCTGATGCTTAAGCCTTTAAACATTTTGATTTCTCTCACTATTTTTTAACATTAAAAGAATAATAAAAATAACGCAAAATTTGCTACATTAGCCATTTTAAGCATACAGTTTGGAGGCACAATATTTGCCCTTTTTTGTCTGGCCTCTTAGTGTGTTTGCAAGGTTTGTCCATATCGTAATTTGTATCAGCATCTTGTTCCTTTTCATGGCTGAACAATATTCCACATTCAGAATAGAGTTTTGCCAAGAGAACGCACTGGTCATAGCAAACACCCTCTTCCAACAACACAAGAGAAGACTCTACACATGGACATCACCAGATGGTCAACACCGAAATCAGATTGATTATATTCTTTGCAGCCAAAGATGGAGAAGCTGTATACAGTTAGCAAAAACAAGACCAGTAGCTGACTGTGGCTCAGATCATGAACTCCTTATTGCCAAATTCAGACTTAAATTGAAGAAAGTAGGGAAAACCACTAGACCATTCAGATATGACCTAAATCAAATCCCTTATGATTATACAGTGGAAGTGAGAAATAGATTTAAGGGGCTAGATCTGATAGATAGAGTGCCTGATGAACTCTGGACAGAGGTTCGTGACATTGTACAGGAGACAGGGACCAAGACCATCCCCATAGAAAAGAAATGCAAACAAGCAAAATGGCTGTCTGAGGAGGCCTTACAAATAGCTGTGAAAAGAAGAGACGCGAAAAGCAAAGGAGAAAAGGAAAAATATAAGCATCTGAATGCAGAGTTCCAAAGAATAGCAAGGAGAGATAAGAAAGCCTTCCTCAGCGATCAATGCAAAGAACTAGAGGAAAACAACAGAATAGGAAAAACAAGATATCTTTTCAGGAAAATTAAAGATATCAAGGGAACATTTCATGCAAAGATGAGCTTGATAAAGGACAGAAATGGTATGAACCTAACAGAAGCAGAAGATATTAAGAAGAGGTGGCAAAAATACACAGAAGTACTGTAAAAAAGATCTTCACAATGAAGATAATCACGATGGCGTGATCACTCACTTGGAGCCAGACATCTTGGAATGTGAAGTCAAGTGGGCCTTAGCATCTATGAACAAAGCTAGTGTAAGTGATAGAATTCCAATTGAGCTATTTCAAATCCTGAAAGATGATGCTGTGAAAGTGCTGTACTCAATATGCCAGCAAATTTGGAAAACTCAGCAGTGGCCACAGGACTGGAAAAGGTCAGTCTTCATTCCAATCCCAAAGAAAGGCAATGCCAAGGAATGCTCAAACTACCGCACAATTGCACTCATCTCACACACTAGTAAAGTCATGCTCAAAATTCTCCAAGCCAGGCTTCAGCAATATGTGAACCGTGAACTTCCAGATGTTCAAGCAGGTTTTAGAAAAGGCAGAGGCACCAGAGATCAAATAGCCAACATCCGCTGGTTCATGGAGAAAGCAAGAGAGTTCCAGAAAAACATCTATTTCTGCTTCACTGATTATGCCAAAGCCTTTGACTGTGTGGATCACAATAAACTGTGGAACATTCTGAAAGAGATGGGAATTCCAGACCACCCGACCTGCCTCTTGAGAAACCTGTATGCAGGTCAGGAAGCAACAGTTAGAACTGAACATGGAACAACAGACTGGTTCCAAATAGGAAAAGTAATATGTCAAGGCTGTATATTGTCACCCTGCTTATTTAACTTATATGCAGAGTACATAATGAGGAACGCTGGGCTGGAAGAAGCACCAGCTGGAATCAAGATTGCCGGGAGAAATATCAATAACCTCAGATATGCAGATGACACCACCCTTATGGCAGAAGAGGAACTCAAAAGCCTCTTGATGAAAGTGAAAGAGGAGAGTGAAAAGGTTGGCTTGAAGCTCAACATTCAGAAAACGAAGATCATGGCATCTGGTCCCATCACTTCATGGGAAATAGATGGGGAAACAGTGGAAACAGTGTCAGACTTTATTTTTTTGGGCTCCAAAATTACTGCAGATGCTGATTGCAGCCATGAAATTAAAAGACGCTTACTCCTTGGAAGGAAAGTTATGACCAACCTAGATAGCATATTAAAAAGCAGAGACATTACTTTGCCAACAAAGGTCCGTCTGATCAAGGCTATGGTTTTTCCCGTGGTCATGTATGGATGTGAGAGTTGGACTGTGAAGAAGGCTGATCGCCGAAGAATTGATGCTTTTGAACTGTGGTGTTGGAGAAGACTCTTGAGAGTCCCTTGTACTGCAAGGAGATCCAACCAGTCCATTCTAAAGGAGATCAATCCTGGGTGTTCATTGGAAGGACTGATGCTGAAGCTGAAACTGCAATACTTTGGCCACCTCATGCGATGAGTTGACTCACTGGAAAAGACTCTGATGCTGGGAAAGGTTGGGGGCGGGAGGAGAAGGGGACGGCAGAGAATGAGATGGATGGATGGCATCACCGACTCTGTGGACATGAGTTTGGGTTAACTCCGGGAGTTGGTGATGGACAGGGAGGCCTGGTGTGCATGTGGTCGTGGAGAGTTGGACACGACTGAGCGACTGAACTGAACTGATACCACTTCTTGCTTATTCACTCATCTCTTGGTGGACACTTGGGTTGTTTCTATCCTTTGTGAATAATGCTGCAAGTATCCGTTTCTAATTTTCATTTGGGGGGTGTATACCTAGGAGTAGAATTACTGAGCTGCACGTTAATTCAATGTTTAGCTTTTGAAGGAACTGTCAAATTGTTTTCCACAGAAGCTGCACCATTTTCCAATTCCATTAGCAATATTCGAGGGTTCCAGTTTCTCTACATCTTTGTCAACCCTTGTTATTTTCCTTTTCTTTTTTTGAATTATAGCCATCCTAGAATGTGTAAGGTGTTATCTTGTTGTGCCTTTGATTTTCAGTTCCCTAATGACTTGTGGTGTTGAGCAACTTTTCTGTGTTTATTGGCCATTTGTATATTTTCTTTGGAGAAATGTGTATTCATGTCATTTGCCCATTTTAAAATTGGGTTGTTTGGTTTTTTGTGGTTGAGTTGAAGGGGTCTTTTATATATTCTGGATATTAAATCCTTATCAGATATATGATTTGCAAAATTTCCCCCCATTTTTAAGTTGTCCTTTCACTTTCTTAAGAATGCACTTTGTTGTGCAAAAGTTTTTAGTTTCAATGAATCCGGTTTATCTGTTTATCTTTTGTTGGTTTTTGTGTCATGCCTAAGAATCCAAGATCATACCAAGTCAAGGATCATGGAGACTGACTCCTATGTTTTCTTTTACTTTCCTTCACTTTTAACCATTAAATTCTCTTCTAGATTTTAAAAAGTATTCATTTCATCCCACCAAAATCAGAAACATGAGAAGCTCAGCTAAGTAAGTTTTAATGTCTGTCTTAGAGGAGCTCACAGTATAGTTCAGGAAACAATTCCAGCGGTGACAATATCATAGTGATCTATGCCAGTTGTCCCCAAATACCAGTATGAGGATCTTTTCTGCCCTACCAGTGACTGTGGAAAAGAAATGAGGGATTTTTTTCATAAAACTACATGTATGCATTCTAAGAAACTGTCCCTTATCATGCAAGTGGTTCCTTTCTATGATGCTAGAATGTTCTTATGACCGGAGGCCGAGAGAAGATGGTGAGAGTTTTTCTATATGACTCATCTTGGCAAATTAAGAATGATCTACTCTTTGTCAGAATTCCAAATTAGGGAAGGAAAACAGAAAACTAAGCTATGAAATTTAAGAGGTTAGAAGCCACCATAGATTTTAGAGTTGGTTTTTGTGGGTCTACAAAGTTTGATGAGGATCCTGGCCTGGGGTCTTCAGGGAAGTCTTCACAGGGAAGCCAGATTCGCTTTCTTCCTCAAATATCTGACCTATTTCTGCTTCAGTCATCTTAGTGCAAAATTTTTAGGACTAGAGAGTTGGGGCAGGAGGAAGAGGAAATCAAAGTGAGGTCTGTTTCTTACCCTGGATTCCTCTGGGCAACCTCCAACTGATTACTCTTATAGTTTTTGCCAGATGGTTTTTCTTTTTCATTTACCTAAGATATATTTTAGGAAAAAATAGAGAAATTCTATCCAGAAAGGAGTACTGTTTTCTCATGGGAAAGAACACTCAGTTGTATTGGGGGATTGAATGAAGTTCTGCCAATGAGTTCACTCTTGTAAAACATTGAAATTCTCCCAAACATACTAATTAAGATACTTTTTGTCTTTTCTGCTGGTTTTAGCTTTGAAGATACCATAAAAATGGCTTGCTGCAAAATCCAGGAGCCAAGTTTGGAGGAAATGACATGGTCTCTACTGGGCATTCAGCCTTGCACTTGATAGAACTAGCCTAGAGAGTGGTCACCAGACTTTTCTGATGGCCCAAATGTCTGGACTGTGCTGTCCAGTTGTTCAGTTGGATGGTTCCTTTTGGAATTGTCCAGTGCATGACCTATGTAGCTGTAAGCAGTGGTCTGATATACTCTAGCAAAAATAGAAATAAACATAGACACTCAGGAAATGTATGCTTTTTGTTATTTATATGTATGTGTGTTAACCCACTTAGATTCTATATTGATAAAACATGATTTCTTTTTTATTAAAGATAAAAATGAATAGCACCTTTGAAATTTGAAATAACAAATTTCACCTGTGCCCTCCTGGATGGTTTTGAACATCCTTCAGGCAGGTTCTAGGGCACAGTGCTTCTTGGCAGTAGAGTACTTCTGGGTCTTTCTTATTCCTGCCAGGCCTTCCGTCCTCACTTACTGCTTTCTGTTTCAGAGTACACAGTCATTAATGAAGCCTGCCCTGGAGCTGAGTGGAATATCATGTGTCGGGAGTGCTGTGAATACGATCAGATTAAATGTGAGTGCCCTGGAAAGAAGGAAGTGGTGGGTTATACCATCCCGTGCTGCAGGAACGAGGAGAATGAATGTGACTCCTGCCTGATTCATCCAGGTGAGTGTGTGCTGGGAGACCTCGGGTCGCCTCCATGTTTTCTGAGGTAACTGATGGAAGCAGGCAGAACCCTTGAATTCTGATAGGTAGACATCAGGGGTTGTGATGCCATGATGATTAAAAGTGACATAACTCCACCCACTCTACATACAGGCAGAGGAATTGGAGGAATTAGTGCCCTTTTCAGTGCCAAACTGACAAAGCTGTGGATCCATCTACTTATTCATTCACTGAACAAACAGCCTGCGCAGCCCCTGTATACTGTGGCAAGTACTGGCAACACAGTGCTTTAGAAAAAGAGACTTTCCTGTCATTTCTAGAACTTGCAGCCTGGTGGGGGAGATGGAAGAGTAAATAGGTAGCTGTAATGTATCATGGGAGGTGCTGTGATAGAGAACATGGGTGCCATGGGAGCCTGGGTGGGGATGGGGGTGGGTGACTTATTAGAGGAGGTGATATGCGTGCTGAAGATGGAATCAGCAAACTGAAGAGCGTGAAGGGAATCTAGTAGAGAGGTCAGGCCATGGAGAATAGCATGTGCTAAGGCTCCGTGGCAAGAGAAAGCATGGAGTTTGGGGAACTGCAAATGGCTTAGTCTGGCTGGAGGGGTGTGTGCGCGTGAGTGTATGTATGTGTGTGTGTGTGGGGGGGGGGGGGTGAGAAACCTGGAAAGAGATAGAAGATCAAGGAGAGACAGGCGTGAGATGCTGAAGGGCTCTGCAGCCTGTACTACGATGTTTAAGCTATATCCTGAAGATATTTTATGTAACACTTGGAGATCTTTTTGTAAAGAGGTGAAAGCCGATTTTCTTTTCAGCCACAATATGGAGAAAGGATTGGAGGAAGGGAACGATTAGAGGTAGGGGAAGAATAATGGAGAAACCTTTCTCTTCTCCTTGATGAAGAGAAACCCTGTGGATGGGGAGAGGTGGAGGGATCTGAGAGTGATTAGAGAGGGCAGTTGATGACAGTTTGGAGTGGGTTGGAAGGGAAGGGAAGAGCGGAAGTCAAAGGTGATGCTTGGGCATTTGGGAGATAGATATTTGGGAACTGGTCCCAGGAATATGTATTCTTGCCAGGAAAATCCCATGGACAGAGGAGCTCGGTGGGCTACAGTTCATGGGGTCCCAAAGAATCGGACACGACTGAGCATGCAGGCACCACCGCACTACCCAGTGATGTGAGAGCATCCTGGGATGAGATGCGGCCTTCCCAGGTCACGGTGCCCATTCCTTTGCCTTTACATCAAGCTGGACTTGCCTTCCCCCAAACCCCCGCTTCGCTGGCCCCACCATAGAGGAGACAGTGATTTTCCTTCGCTGAAGTGCCTGTCCGCCAAGAGCAGTATGGACACCGAGTTTCACTCGTAACGTGTTTCTAGTGTGATTAGCAGCTCACCGAATGGTTTCTTGGTGCTTTCATGTCTGCTGCCTTGTGAGTCCCTTTTAGGCCTGATCAAGCAGAGGATGTAGAGAATTTCAAATACACTTTCCTTACACTGAAGACTAAAAGGATGTCAAAAATAGGCTTTGGGAACTTCTGTCATTTCTGCCTCTCCTTTTGCAAACACAGAGAATGATGCTTATTACTACCAGGAACTTTCTTTCGAGGAAAGTTATAGAAGAGGAGAGAAAACAAGGCTCAAGTATACAGGTGTTACGTCTGAACCATTTTCCTTCTTGGAAGAGAGTAATGCTGAGCTTTAAAATAGAAGTGACCTCAGCGTGACCCTTGCACATTTGATCCAGAAAAGAAACCCACTGTTCTAATTCCCTGATGGTGAGTAGGGTTTGTAGGGAAATAGTTGAGCAGTGCCTCTAGATTTTCTAAGGAAAATCTGAGAGCTAAGTCAGGGTTTCCTGACTAGGGGTCCTTGGCAGAGTTCCACAAGTCTGAACAACTTTCAGTATTTTCAAAAGGCTAACAATTACAGTTGTTGTGGCAGCAGGGGCGGGGGGTGGCTTTGGCTTTATGAGATGGCATGAGGTCATGGGGTAAGGGAACTTCGTATGCAGTGTTGTGTGCTTCATATCGCATCTTATAGAAGGCCATCAACATCTGCCACACCTGCACCCAACAGCTTATTACATCAGTACAGGAGGCACCCACCTTGACTGATGCTAGGAAGGATCTTTCCAACTGAGTAGTGAAGAGTTGTTCCACATTAACAGTATGGGTGCCCTGAAAAGAAGAGATAGAGAAAGACTTCTTAAAAATTTTTATTTTCAAAAATAGTAAATTGATGTTCCAGCAGTCCCTATCGGTGATCAAAGAGGTTTCTCTGTGTGTTTGTGAGTGTCATTATGAACTCAGGCATTTTTATTTATTTATGTGGTTTAATCCATGTCAGTCATTATTTATTTTAATGCACACATCACATCTTATAATAATGGCTTCTCCTTTGTGTCTGTCTGTGTTCTTCTGGCATGACCACACTGCTTTTGAAGACTTCTTGATTTCTTCTTCTCTGTTTTTTGCCCCAGATCTGGAATCAGCCATTTCTCCAAGGAACTCTGGTCTGAGACCATGATCTGGTCACCAGAGGTGTTCCTTGTTGTTGGACCGTCATTGCTACAGGGTTTTGTTTGTTTGTTTTCTTAAGTGTCTAGAACTGGGAAACATGCATTTTTAAAATTTTTCACTGCTACTGAAGTTCAAATGTAACATTCCAAGGTTGTTAATTAACTTCTTGGATTTTGTATTTGTATGTCTTTTTTTTTTTCATGGTGGAAATCTTGTGTCCTAATACTATTAAACCAATCACTTACTTGCATTATCTTAAATTTGTACGAAGTCACACTAGAGCATTATGGGTGTTAGTAATAAGAGCACTGATGCTTATGGTTTTTATTCACCTTAGAATATATCTCATTAGGTTATGCAGTTAAAATACTATGTTTTAAAGTCAATTGTAGTTCTTTTATCTATGGTGTTATACCACTTACTTGAAACCTACTTGCTTGATATGTAGGTAGGTTTATATTTGACAATAGAAGCAAATCTGTGTATGCATTTATGTGTCTTTTCCCTTTTTGCACAAAGGACAGAGTGCCATAAACACTGCTGACTGCCTTGTTTTTTCCTCTCTTAACAATATGTGCTGGAGGTTGCTCACTGACAGTTTAAAGCCATTTTTTTCCACTTCTTTTTACAGTTGCACGAAACTGCATTGTGCATCATAAACTGTGGATTACCATAGTTTATGAGTATTTGGATTGTTTCTAGCTTTTTGCTGTTATAAATACTACTGTAGTGAATAGCCTCTGGCATATATCTGCTAGTATTTTTGCAGCATATCTCTGGGATAGATTCCTGGAAGAAGGATTGCTGAGTCAAAGGGAGGTGCATATGTCATTTTGCCAGCCTTTGCCAAATTCTCCTCCATGCATTTGGCGTTCACAGCAGCCATCCATGAGAGTATTCTTTTCCCGAAGTCTTGCAACAGAATGTGTCGTTTTGGAATTTTGTCAGTCTCAAAGGTGAGAAACAGGATCTCTGCCTGGTTTTAGAATTTCTATCACTTCTGTCATCATGATGGACAACCATTCTTTCTCCTGTGATGGCAGTAATTGCACGAGGATCAATGTCCAGGGGCCTGGTGGTGGCGTGTGGGTGTGTGTGCTCAGTCATGTCCAACTTTTACAACCCCATGGACTGTAGCCTGCCAGGTTCCTCTGTCCTTGGGGATTTTCCGGGCAAGGATACTGCAGTGGGTTGTCATTCACTCTTCCAAGGGATCTTCCTGACCCAGGGATCGAACCCGCGTCTCTGGTATCTCCTGCATTGGCAGGTGGATTCTTTACCACTGTGCCACCTGGGAGGCCCGGTGGTGGGGAGGGTAGTGCTGACGTCCAGCAGCACTGGGGCCCTCACTGGAGCAAGTCGGCTTGTCTTTTAGTGCATTTCTAGGCTGTTAGCTCTGACCTTGGTTCTCTTACCATTCGGGTAATTCTGTGAGCTGCTTAGTGTCTTTTAAACATGGCCTTGTTCATCTTAATCACCATGGTTTTTAATGGCTTGCCCCTAATGGCCTGGAGAGAGAGAGAGAGTTGGCAGGGTCATTGAAGGCGGATGGAGTCCATTGACCCCCTCGGTGGCACAGCAGGGAGAGAATCAGATGGGAATGTGACACATAGGTGAAGATGGCCTTTAAAGGACACAGAGGTCCCCCCTGGGCCCCAGTTGTGGGCCATATGAACTCTGATGAGTCGTATTAGCAGTTCTTTTCTGGTTGGAAGATGCAAGCACTGGAAAAAGGGAGCAAAGTCAGAATGATGTGCAGAGAGAGCTACAAGTCGCTCTCTCACAGACGTCACACATGTACACACTGCATATATGCACTGCGGGCCAAGGCAAACCTAATTTTAGCCAAAGAACAAAGTATGCTATCAGCTCAAGGAAATGCTGGTTATCTCAGACAGTTCAGAAGCCTGGATTAGCAGTTCATTCATCTCTCCAACTGTCCACCTATCCACTTATTCACTCACTCAAATCTCATATAATATTTCTGGAACACTGACTACATGCCAGAGACTATATTAAGTGTGGGGGGATATAATGTTGAATAAGATGCGGTCCCTGACTTCAAGGGGAGCAGATAACAGGCAGTTAAAATTGAGCATGCCAAATGCTATGGTGGGGATAAGCCAAGTAAGTGGAAGTATGGGAATGCAGAATAGTAATAAGAGTTCATATTGGGGGGTACTTGCTATGTGCCAGGCCCTTTATGGGTATGAGATTAATTTTTAAATCAACTTTTTGAGGTAAGTATATTTTTAACCCCAGGTTTACAGATGAGAACATTGAGGCACAGAGAACTTCGGCAGTTTGCTCAAGGACATGCAGCTGGACAATGAATAGGGGAGCCGGAAGTTAGTGCTCTGTTTTAATAAGCGGGGTTGGATTATCTCTACCTTTCCTCAGTATCCCCCAGGAGGCCATGTTTTAAAAATAACCCTTGACTGAGGTCTGCTCAGTCCATTCCAATGTGGTCTTCTGATCGGGGGGGGGGGGTGGGGGTGGGGGAGGGGGGAGCCTGACACCTTCCAAGGTGAGCCCATTAATAGGCACTAAGGTTGTTTCCAACAGCACACTCTGGCTATAGGAGTATATGACATAGAAAGATATTTAATGGAATGGGAAGATGTTTACTATCTTTATTAAATCCAAAAGTAAAACAGAATGTGCAATGTATAATATAAGCCTAACTTTTAAAAAATGTTTGTGTATATACAGAGGGAGAGTATTACAGATGATTTTCTCTGGGTGATGGAATTTTAGGTGTTTTCAATTGAATTCTTTTTGCTTGTTTGAATCTTTTTAATATTCCACAGTCAATATGTGATACTTCTATAAAGAGAAAAAAATACCCTATATTGACGTATTCTGCCTTTTACTACAGGTTGTTTCATTTTGCATTAAAGCATCAGCCACAAATGAAAAAAGCCAGACAAGAAAGGCCATGTGTTGCATGTTTCCATTTATGTGAAATGACTGGTAGATTACTGGTTGCAGGGATCAGGGACAGGGTAAGGGAGTGACTGCTAATAAGTATGGGGTCCTTTGTGGGGGGAGGTGATAAAATATCCTAAACTTAGATAGTGGTGATGGTTACCCAACTCTGTGAATATACTAAAACCCACTGAATTGTACACTTTAAAAGAGTAAATTTTATGGCATCTGAATTATCTCAATGTTGACTTTTTAAAAAATTATGAATTAGAACCAAAATGTGAAATCAATCTGGAAGGTTATTATTAAATATTTTCAATATCTCATAATACGTTTCAGGTTACTGATGATACATGAGATAGGACATCCTGGTAAAAAATGTGAAAAATTTACAACCAGCAAGAAGTTTTTCCTTCACACAAACAATAATGTAATTTAGATTCGGTTTTAATGTAATAATAAGCATTTGCTGTCAGTCTTAGATTTGGAGGTATTTTCATCAATATAATTTGCTTTGTAAAGCATAATGACTAAAGATAAGTTTAAGAAGCATTGTATTTTATTGAAAATTGAAGTTCATAATTATGACCAGAAGCTAAATTATTTTAAAGCAAGCCATCAGCCGCTAACCTGGAAGATGGTTCAGACCTAACTCCTAAACTCCTCAGTCTGAATGCTGGTGACTCTAGCATCTTCCTAGGGATGAACATTTTTTCCGAAGGGCACCTTTCTGAGTCCAGATGCTCGTAGGTGAGACAAGATCCTGGGAAGGTCCACAGTTTCTCGTACAGCCCATCAGAACCTCCATGTGCTTCATCGAACACCCTTCTGCTTGGAAATGTTTCAGGTTGCACCATCTTCGAAAACTGCAAGACATGCCGAAATGGCTCCTGGGGGGGTACCCTGGACGACTTCTACGTGAAAGGCATCTACTGTGCAGAGTGCCGCGCGGGCTGGTATGGAGGAGACTGCATGCGTGAGTAGTCCCTGACCTAGCTCCATCTCCAGTGCAGGCTCCTTTAAAGCTTCGCCTTGCCATGGACTAAGGTTTATCTTGTTGGACTCTTTGAGTTCTGGAAAGCTTGTGGCCAGCAGGCTTTCTAGGTAAGACTATAAGAAACAAAGATGTGTTTCCTTCTGCTGGGCGTGGATTGTGGCCATCTGTTTGGAATTGGCCATGGGAGGTTTCTGTCTCCTCTTAAATATTCCCCTCTCTCTTGAATGAAGCCAAGGCATCCTGCACACAAGCATGCCTCGCGTCTATTCCAGAAGCAACTATGTGCTGTCATTGGTCAGCAGGCAGTGAATAAGGCTTCAAAAATGTTGTCTGTAGTACATTTTAAATATGAATTCCTATTGGAAAACTTCTTGAATCCTGAGTTCAACTCTTGGAACCCACATCAAATTGTCAGCATACCACTTGTCCCAGGAAAGGGATTCTTTCTGGGTTCTGCTTGATCTCCAAGAATTGCTTAATCTTTATTAGTGCTCGCCTGTGTGTCAATAATCCTTTGAAAATAGAGTGGAGATCTAAACTGTCTCTCAGTTTAAGATTCCCGCATGCAGCAACCCAGTGGTGAATATCACTCTGAGAGGCAGGATCTGGAGCAATGTATAAACTGCTATTATTTTGTTAAGCCTATTTTACATGTTCCCCATTTAAATTAGAAGCAATCAGGATGGTTTTAGAGTCTCATTAATTTTACTCTTATGAACGATATTTCCAGTCCTCAGAAATAGAGGATGGAGTGTTATTGGTATTTCTTGCCTGATCAAACATGTAGCAAAAATGCAAGAGTCTAGGGCAATGGGTAAGGAAAATACCTAAGACGCCTAAATCTGTGTGATTCAGGGGGCTGTGTGATTTTAGACCCCTTGTTCTCACCTACCTCCTACTGGTGAACTCCTCCTATAGCTCTGTTTTTTCTGCAAAGCAGCATATGAAGTCTCTAATGATAGCAGAGTAGAAAGGAAGCTGAGGCTTGAGAGTACCAAAATTTGCGGAGAGCCACCTGATGAATGAGGAAATGTGCCAGCTACCAAAAAGTTAAAGCATGCCCAAGCTTGGCTGAGGACCCGGGGAAGCTGGAACTAATGTGTAGGGGATGCAGCCTGGACAGGTGGGTGATGCTCACCAGCAGCTCGGTAGCAGAGGTGAATAAAAGCAGTCATGTGGCTGACCTAAGAGTTGGCAGAGACATGACTATCCAGGGGTCCAGCGTGGGCAGGACACAAAACCAAAATGAACCTGGTAAAGAAAGTAGAGACTGGAGGTGTCGATGAGATGGAAAAGCAGGCCTAGTGGTAATAAAGCAACGGACCATGTAGATGAAAGAGGTATTGTGGTCAGAGAGCAGAATTTCTAAGTTGAAGTTTTCACGGGTGGTGGTGATAGTGTGTTCATATGCATCAGTCAGTTTTTGCTGCTTACGAGTCAACCTCGAAAGGATAGAGGTGTATTTTTCTCTATTATGAGTCTGTGAGTTGGCTGGGGTTTAACTGGTGTCAGCTGGGTTGGCCTGGGTTGAACTCTAGAGTTCGGAGCCCAGACCACAGCAGCAGTTTGGGGTAAGATCTGCTTCGAGTATGTCACAGAAGCACAAGCAGTCAAGCCAAACACACGGCCACATTCATGGCCTCTGCTCTCTTCACATTCACTCATATTCTAAGGAAGCCACGTGGCTGAGCCACAAATCAGTCAAGTAAGAGAGTATATTCCATCTCAAAGGAAAGGATAGAAATATTTCCTGAACAATACTCTAAACACTGTGAGTCAGTTTGTTTAGAGGACAGGGCAGAGAAGGGGAAGGATATTTGCATGCGGGAAGTCAAAGGCAGAGGCCTGCATTTTCCCAAAGAAATCCTGTAGATGTATCTTTCCAAATAGGGCCTGTTGGTTGAGTCTCGCGTTTAGCCTCAGTTTAACAGCCGATGGTGTGGTCTCTTTGGTCTGGATTGGTGATGGTTTCCATGTATACGATCAAACTTTCTCAATGACAGCAGAATTGGCTCAGGGCAATGGGTCACCCCCACTAGGCAGGCAAAGTGGAGCACGCATGACCCCATTCATTAAAAAGAAGTAGTAAATAAATCTACCCATCCATTCAAAAATATTGAAGGACAGAGAAACCTGGCGTGCTGCAGCTCACGGGGCTGCTAAGAGTTGGACACAACTTAGCAACTGAACAACAAGCAACAATCCATTCAAAAAACGTTTCTTGAAAGAATGCTTCTACGTGCAATGATGAGCAAGACAGATGCAGTCACTGCCATTTTAGAACCTGAAATTTAGAGGAGAGAGAGACAAAAGGAATATGGTCAGTGCTATCAAACAAACAAAGCAATGAGCATACTCCTATTCCACTCTGTGTTGGTTCAGTTATGCTTGTTCAATTCCACGGTGAAAGCCTCATCACATACAGTGTATATTTACCTGATCACAGCCACATACACAGAGAGAGCATTTCTTGTGGATCACTAGGCAGGTCACCAGGGGAAACAGGGAACCCTCCGTGAGTTTACAATGCATTCGTGGAAACAGGACTTGACCATAAGAAGACATCAATATGATGTTATTAGGTTCTCATCACCTACAGCTCATACTACATAAATGTAAGGGGAGTTCACAGGCAGAAGTAATTCATTTCAGTATTTGTTGACTGTCTGCCCTGCTGACATCCTGCCTCTGTTAAGGGGCAGCTGAACACTTGGGTGGTCTGTGCATGGCTGGGGCACGGTGCTGGAGCCATGTGGCAGTGCAAGCATTTGCCCAGTAGATGGCGCCCAAGTGATCCTTTCAGATCATTTAATTCTGGAGGAGGAGGGCTTCTTGCTGAACACCATTGTAGAACCCTGGCACTTTTCCCTGAGTGCCATATAGAACCTCAGAAGAAAGGAGGAGTGCCAGGCAAATGCCAGAAAGGATCACACTTGTTTATATTTTAAGTATAGACCTTTCAGTACTGAGCAGACGTGGTAGCACCTTTATTTGCTCACTGTCCTTGACAATGCTCGTCACAGATGGTTTTAACCCAACTCTTTACGGTCTTAACATCCGTTATGTGATCGATTCATTCATAACCATTGACAAGTTACATTAAGCAAGAGAACTGGAGAAGGACTGGAGGTCACTGAGCCCGGGGGAAAACTTTCTTTACATTTTCCTGGCCAGGAAAGGTTGCTTTAGTAATCACAGAATATTCAGAGGAGTGATTCCTTTTTTCTTCAACTTTTTATTTTGAAAAGTTTTAAATACACGGAGTTCAAAGAATACTACATTCATTCTTTACCTGGATTCACCAGTTATTGTAATTCTCCCACATTTGTCTCCTCTCTCTTCTTCTGTACTGTGAGCTCATGAATTTTCATTTTTTCCCCCCTTAATCCTGTCGTCCTCTTTTTGATGCTTAAATTGTCCCAGAATTGGCCGCCAAAGTTCCTTTAAGATGAGTTCACTGCATCATTCTGTGAGCACTTCCTTGCTTCTTGGCACTGCCCCCACCTGCTCAGTGTTTCAAGTTCACCTTGATTGTTTGTGTACAAGTCCTGAAACCAGCCATTTTCTCCAATCCTGGTTCCTTTTGTGGGGAATGATATTTAGGAACTGTGATCTGGCGCTGGCAATGAGAGGCACTGATCTCTAAAGTTAAAATCAAAGCGTCCTTTCAAAGCTTCTTAAACTGGAAAGTTGAGTTCTTAAGTGGAACCACTCTGCAGACTTCCAGAGTGAAGTTTATTTAACTTGGCCTTCAGACCAAGTTCCTAAGCCAGTAAATGAGATGAGCAGGAGAGGGCCCGAGAGCCTCCCGGATGTCACGCTTCTAGGTAGCACTGAAGTGGTGCCAACGCTTCAGGCCCCGAAGGGTCTTGGGGAGGTAGGAAGGTTAGGAGAGCAACCTAGATGAATGAGGGTTTATGGGGAGAGTTTAATAGGCCCGTAATACTTTTTATTTCCTTAGTCATATTGTAGATAGACACAGAGGAGCAGAGGAACGGGCCATCAGTGGTGACCAAAACTGTGGGGTTGGAATATCAGAAAGGAGCATGATTTGTGCTGGCTGGTCCTTGAGTCACAAGCAGGAGTGATTGAGAGTCAATGAGAAGGAGAGAGAGGGAGAAAGGAGGGAGGAAAAGAGAGAGTGGAAGGGGGGAGGGGGAAGAGAAGGGCCCACAGAGCTGTGTGTCGCCGATTTACTAATCTCTGGAGCTGTACTGCTGGGGAAGAATAGAGTCGCCCGGGTGGAGTTACCGAAAACTGGCTCATGGAAGTCTGGGCTTTTGTGTCCTGACACGCCCAGGAAAGGAACAGTGCTCAGCTGGGTACAAATCGAGGATGGCATTATGTGGTGGTTAATAGCTGGGCTTGAAACCAGGCTTTTCATCGGTAGGAGCTGGATTTTAATCCGTTTCATGACTCCTTCTGTGACTTTGGCAATGTTACCCAATCTTTGTGAATCTCAGCTCCCTCATTTACAAAATGGGGGAAATAACAGTGTCCCATCAGAGGATTTAATGAAGGATTAATGTGAGTGTTAAATGAAGTGCTATCTATGAAATTCCTTAATAGGGAGTCTGGTACATAGTAAGTGCTTGATAAATGGTAGCTGCTATTCGTATTATTACTGAATCAGAGCCTTGAAGGGCACTCTTTCTCCTTTCTTTGTTGGGAAGGAAATGAGTGTGGGGCCACAGAGGAAAAATAATAAAACAGAACTCCCTAAGAAACAAGAGAATGTACGCTGGCCATGAGGAAACTAGGGCTTCCCAGGTGGCCCCAGTGGTAAAGAATCCATCTGCCAATGCAGGGGATGCAGGAGACGTGGGTTTGATCCCTGGGTCGGGAAGGTCCCCTGGAGTAGGAAATGGCAACCCACCCCAGTATTCTTGCCCGGAGGATTCCATGGACAGAGGAGCCTGGCTGGCTACAGTCCATGGTTCGGAAAGAGTCGGACATGACTGAACATGGCCACATGAGGAGGCTACTTTCCAGGACAAGTATTGTACGTGTGGTGAATAACTTTTCATACTTTATGTGCTGAGGTTCTTGATTCTAGAGAATTAACGTTTGAACTTTTGCAGAAGATTTTATGTTATTAAAGAACTCATCAATTATTGCTCACCTTCTGGTTTGGGTGGAGAGGGACATGAAAAAGGCCTTCCTTCCTTGTTCAAACAGCAAGAAATCACTCCGTAAATCAAAGAAAATTCAGAATTTACTTTAAAGCCATCATGTATCTGTGAACACAGAATCGAAAAGAATCTAAACTCCATAGGAAAGAGCTCTTCCTAGGAGAGCAAGTGATCCAGGATACCTCTTACCTGAGGCTAGCTACTGAGATCAGGGCAGGGCAGGTGAAGGCCTGCCTGAGAAGGAGGAGGAGCCAGCCAGACTTGGGATGAGCCTGTGGGCTGGCCTATTGAACTTACATCTAAAAAAGACCCCCAAACAAAGATTACCCTGTCCACTGAGAATTCTTGTTAGTGAAATTTTGCTGAGCAAGCAGAGGCTGGGGTGAGGCTAGAAAGCAGAAGATCTTGGAATATTGTTGTCATTTTCCAGTTTCAAAAATTTGTCATCTCAGAGTCTCATGGTCTCACAGGCTCAAAGATTCCTGACCTTACAGTCATGGAAGTGCAGGAAGTTGGGCAGGGGGAGTGTTGAAAATAAAAAAATAAGTTTTCTAAGGTTCCCACTGCTTGACTTTCAAGATGCTTCTAGAGGAATTATAGCCTCAGTCCTGCCCCAAACTAGCTTGCTTCCTGATTTGATCAAATCGATCGGTACCTCATTCTACCTGCATCACTGACTTGATGGACGTGAGTTTGAGTGAACTCCGGGAGTTGGTGATGGACAGGGAGGCCTGGCGTGCTGTGATTCATGGGGTCGCAAAGAGTCGGATACGACTGAGAGACTGAACTGAACTGAACTGAATAACAGGAAAAGATATTACCAATCAAAAGAAAATTTCTTTTCTGTTGTGAATAAGCAAGAAGAGAATAGGACCAATAGTCAAGAGAAACATACCACATGGGATCAAATATTAGAATTTTCAGATAAGGAGTTTTAAATAATTTTAAAATGAATATATTAAAGGATCTGCAGGAAAAGGTAATTATAATGGATGAAGAGATGAGAAAATTGAGAATAGATTTATAAAGCATTAATAAGAACCAAAAGGAAATCCCAGAACTAAACACATTGTAATATTTGAAATTAAAAAATCATCAGAGGGGATTAACAGCTGATTGATCACGATGGAAGACAGGATCAGGGAATTTAAATACAGGTTGGTAGAAATCAACCAAACTGAAGCACAGAGAAGAAAGAAAATATTTAGTTGTCTAATTTTTTATGCTGCTCTAGCCCCGTCCTCGACTTTTGAATTGGATCGTCAGGGTTAGCTCAGTGTATGCTTTTTTTGTGAAGATTGTGATGAATCTGGGGGAGAAAAACCTTTTTGCAACAAAGTGGTAGATGGTATTTTTTCTGGACAACTGTTTCAACTGAACGGATAGACCATTTGGTACGGGATTGGGAAGAGGATTCAAAAATGGTTCGATTGGGCAGGAAGAGGCTTGATTTAATTTGGCAGAGTCACTCATTCAGTTAATAATTAATTAAGCACATATTTCATGCATATAAAGGTGAGTGAGACAGACAAAGATCCCTGCTTTCACGGAACTGTGTCATGGAGGAGACACACTTAAGCAACCATTGCAAACTATTAGATTGATTGGAATTATAGGCCAGATCACAGGGTGAGCCATGAAGTCATTTCTAGAGACCTAATGAAGATGTGAGGCCCTGGTAAAAGCTATCATTTATTGTGAACCAGACATTGCTCTAAGTACCTTCATGTACGAACCGTTCATCCTCATACAGCCTTTGACAGGTGAGGGCGTCAAGCCACAGAGAGGCTGAGTCACTTTACCGCTTGCTGTCCTGCAGCTGTGAAGTGGCAGAGCCAAGAGGCCAATTTAGGAGCTGAGCCCCAGAGGCCAGTCCCTCTCCCTCTGTACTAAGCCGCTTCTTGAAGTGAGAGGCCCTTGAGGTCCTCACTCCAAGTGCCTGTGTGAGGGCTGAGCAGGCCAGGGTAGGATGAACCAAACCACGCAGACGGTATCAGCTTCTTTCTTGCTCTCGGTCTGGCGTGTGGGTCATTCCCATGTCATCATCCAGGCTTTTGTTCTGCCATCCCTGTCTAGGCTCCTGGGCCTAAAGGCTTTAGAGCTTTAGTCAATGATGTAGAGAGGCTCTTAGGAGACCTGGAGCAGTGGATCAGAACCTGGGCTGTCACCTGTGATTCTTTTGCCAAATTTGTGTCTCAGATTCAGACAAGACTTGAGAAATGACAGTGTTAGTTGCCATTTATTGTTTATGTGTGCCAGGCACCTTGCTAAATGCTTCACATACAGTAACTATCTCATTTAATCCTTAAATCATAAATCAGCAACAACAACATGGTTGTAGGTATTCCTGTTATTTCCAAATGAGGGACGCTCAGCTTGGAAAATCTGAAGAACTTGTCTGGGGTCATACAGCTAGGAAAAATCTGAACTGAGATTAGGACCTGGTCTGGCTTCTAGGGGCTTCCCAGGTGGCGCTAATGGTTAAAGAGCCCGCTTGACAATGCAGGAGACATAAGAGACATGGGTTCGATCCCTGGGTTGGGATGATCCCCTGAAGGAAACCATGGCAACCCACTCCAGTATTCTTGCCTGGAGAATCGCCTGGACAGAGGAGCCGGGGATTACAGTCCACACTGTCACGCAGAGTCAGACATGGCTGAAGTGACTTAGCATGCCCACACATGCATGCATCAGTGGTTAGGACTCCAAGCTTTCACTGCTGAGGGTGTGGGTCAATCTCTGGTCAAGCAGCTAAGATCCTATAAGTTGTGGAGCATGGCCAAAAAAAAAAAGAAGCTATCAGAATTCTTTCTTTAGTCCTCCCTGACCCCAGCCAAGAGGAAAGATTTTAAAAAAAAAAGATCCACTGCTTCTCAGAAGCGCTCCTCCCTTCTTTCTCCCCCAGCTGGAGATAAGGACACTTGTCAGAATGCTGAGGGTGTTCACTGCTGTTGGGAAGCTTCTAGCTCTCATTCTAGTTTGGAGATTCATGAAGATTTCCTTTCAGCTCTGTTGAAGCAGAGTCTATCCAGCTCTCTCTCCTGTTTGGTTTGTAGCAAGGATGGGGAGGAGGCAGGGTTGGAGATGAGTCCAGGATTTGAGATCCCAGGGGCCAGTCTGGCATGGCTGGCAAAATTCCCTACATACACGCACGCACACACACATGCACACACATGCACACCTCTTCCCCTGCAGCCAGACGTGGTCAGGGAATCCGAGCATGTCGTCCGGGGCCCTTGCCACTCCCGTCTTTCAGACCCAGGACCACCTGCTTGGTTGGCCAGCCACACTTCCTTGGCGGGGGTGGGACACTTGTCTGTGTTCAGTGTTCTGCCGTAGACAGAGGGTGCAGTGAGTCTGCCCTGCACCCGACTCCTCGGACTCCCCATGGGAGTGGGAGTGAGACGGGAGCTGAACAGGAGCCCCTTGGTGTGAGGAGGGCATGGGGTGCCTTTTCCTTTTCCCGGTGCCCACTAACTGCGTTCCCCCATAAAGCACATTTCTGAGAAGTGGCCTCTGTGTCTCTGGCTGCTTGGAACTTGCACCCCATCTTGAGGCCGACTCTGCCCTCCCCTGCAGAGTGAGAAGGGAAACATCATGAAGGACACGGCTGTCGTGTGTGGTTGGGAATCCTGGCTATTTCTGAAGGACAGCCCCTGGTCTCTAGGAACCAGTGATCTCGCATCTCACGTGGCCAGGGGCCAGCACCCGGGTTGGGGGTGGGACCCCGAGTACTCCCCAGGCATCATGAGACCCTCAGGCTGGCCAAAGCCTGCCCGGTTCCTCGGATCTGAGAGGGAGAGAGATGATCTGAGAGTGCCACTGCTGTCTGATTCCAGGGAGGAAACCAGAAGCTGGCTGGCAGCATCTGCTGCCGGTTCTAACTTGGGGTCCCTGCGGGAGGTTTGCTGCGGAGCTGGGACTTAACACCTTGTGGCGGGGAAGCTGCCAGTCCCCGGGGGGTGGGGGGTGCGGGGGTGCGGGCGGAGGCTGTGCAGGAAGGTTTCTTTTTTTGTCTCTCACACCCAATGTATCACTTCCGTAGCCGGGCAGCAGATGGGCGGATGGGGGCGATGAGGAGTGTGAGGTGTGCAGGAAGAAGGCGTGTGCGTTTCCAATAGTTGGAGGGGGAGGGGGACGGGTAAAGATTCAGTGTATTTGGGAATGGGGGTGGGAAATCCTGCTGCTTCAAAATGGTGTGGG
Organism: Moschus berezovskii; assembly: GCF_049115385.1. Classification (NCBI taxonomy): domain Eukaryota; kingdom Metazoa; phylum Chordata; class Mammalia; order Artiodactyla; family Moschidae; genus Moschus; species Moschus berezovskii. The sequence continues at coordinate 70,311,138 of NC_142473.1, read as the reverse complement.
AGAAGGCTGGGTCAGGAAACCCTAAGAGAGGCTAATGTACTAGCAGAGATCCAGCGCTGGTACTAGACAGATTCAAGTTCAAGTCCCTGATCTGCCACCAACTACCAACAGCTAACATTAGCTGGTTTTTCTGCTAAGGGCTTTCTGTGTGCATAATCTGATTCACATCTCACAAAACGAATGGGGTAGATGCCGGTTTTATTTGAGCAGAATTTCCTGTGTATACTGCAGGACCTTGTTGTTATCCATTTTAAATATAGCAGTGTGTAGTGTATTCCCTTAGGAACTATCTATAAACGTGCAAAATGTAAAATTAAGGCATGTGTGCTGCATGCTTAGTCGTTTCAGTTGTGTCCGACTCTCTGCGACCCTATGGACCATGGCCTGCCAGGCTCCTCTGTCCATGAGTGATTAGTAAATATTCCACCAGGACCCTGGCTGTCCCTCCTGGACCAGGCCTATTTTCTCCTCACTCCTTTCTCTCCTATCCACCCCCTCCCCAAGAGTGAACTAAACCCATCTCTCCATCTGCCTCGGCTATCTCCAAGCTTTCTTGTGAGAATTAAACCAGAGAATGTGTGTAAGCCTTTTAACCCGTCCCTGGCCTGTCACAATACCATCGTTCATTCATTCAACAACTCTTTATTGAGCACATGTTCTGTGCCAGTTTCCATTCTAGGTGTACAAACTAGAGGGGTGCTAGCTCTAGCAAAGGGAGTAAGCAAATAAGTTAGAAAGTTTCCAGCAGTGATATCCATTACAAAGAAAACAAAATCAAGTACTGGCAGTCACCGTAGAAATATGAAGGTCTGTTTTAGCTGGGTGGTCCAGGAAGGCCTCTTTGAAGAAGTAGCAGTTGAGCTTAATTCCCAAAGGAAGGAGATGTGGGAGAGGATGAACCTTCTAGGTTAAGGGAGCAGTGGGTGCGAGGCCTGGAGTTGGGGCAGGAAGGGGACCATGTGGCTGGCTCAGAGTGAGGATTGGGTGAGTGCTGGTGGAGACGGAGCAGAGCACAGGGCCGTGGATGCTGTGGGGAGGGGAGGTACAGGACACTGTCTTTGGAGGCTCCAATTGAGGGAGTAATGGGATATAAGTCATGTATTTGAACGGTAGCTTTGGCAGCTCTGTGGGGAATGGAAAGTTGGGAGAAAAGGATGGATGCAAGGAGACTGGGATCACAGAGAGATGATGGAGGCTTGGCCAAATCAAGAGACTCACATGGAAAGGGGCGAGGGATGCTTCCCACGCGGAAATAGAAGCAATTAACATCCTAATGATGAGATGACTTGGGCAACCTAGCAGTCAGTTTTGCGGAAATCACATGCCTCAGACCTCACAGCTTATTGAAAACAGAGTTTGGGCTGTATTCCTACCTCTGTAGAAATATTACCACAATCATCTTGCCATGAGGGACCATCCACTGATGTTCATGTTTTTCTTTTGAGCATGGGAATTTATTTGGGGAGGTTATTAAAGATAACTGAAGGTCTGGAGTTTATGATGTCAGACTGAGTTCTGTGTTGATAGGGTTAAATAAGCTTTTCCTATAAAGGGGCAGGTAGTAAATTGTTACATTTTTGTGGATTCTACTGTCTTGTTTTGAAGCTACTCAAGTCTGTCACTGTGGCTGGAAACCAACCTTAAACAATGCATTAAAAAATGTATGTGGCTCTGTTCCAATAAAACTTCATTTAAAATATGGACAGTGAGCTGGATTTGGCCCATGGATCATAGTTTGCCAACTCTGGCAGAAAATATAGTTTATTTACATGGCCAAGATAATTTTTTTCCCTACAACACAAATTCAAGACATTTTCCCCAAACTCTTGTAAAACTAGGGTACAGACCTCTGCTTATCTTAGCACTAGAAGGTGTGATAGAATTGAATGAAGACTCTGTTCAGTAGTTTTCAACTCTTGGGGATTCCTGGGAACTAACTCAGGGGACCAAGGTGATAGTGAGGATGGAGGGCTTGGGGTCCCAGCTTCTACTTCAACCAGGACCCTCTCTTGGATTCATTTTTTTTAATTAAATTGGTTTGTTTAGGGTAAAAAAAGGTCTTGGGAGCTAGAAAAAAATCAGAAATCACTAATCCAGTTGGACTGGTTGGAGTTCATGTCCCACTTGTGGTATTTGCATTAGAGAGGGGCTTCCCTGGTGGCTCAGAGGTTAAAGCGTCTGCCTCCAATGCGGGAGACCCGGGTTCGATCCCTGGGTCGGGAAGATCCCCTGGAGAAAGAAACGGTAACCCACTCCAGTATTCTCGCCTGGAGAATCCCATGGACGGAGAAGCCTGATAGGCTACAGTCCACGGGGTCGCAAAGAGTCGGACACGACTGAGCGACGGAATGGAAAGTCCCTGGTGGCTCAGATGGGAAAGAATCTGCCTGCAATGCGGAAGACCCAGATTCCATCCCTGGGTTGGAAAGATCCCCTGGAGAATGGAATGGCTACTCTCTCCAATATTCTGGCCTGGAGAATTCATGGACAGAGGAGCCTGGTGGGCTACAGTCTATAGAGTCACAGAGAGTCAGATACAACTGAGCAACTAATGCTTTCGCTGTTACATAATTGCTCATAGAACAAATTAATACATAGATTTTCTCGTTGGATGGAGGCATATAAGACATATAAGAAGGAGTTGCTTTTGGATTATATGTGTGGAGTAGAGAGTGTGCAGGGGACACACAGCAAAGGGGCTTATGTAAGTTTAGATGCTGAACAAAGGCCACAATGTCCCAGGTAGAGCTGCTGGGAGGGCATGCTTTCTGAGCCTTGTAAGGTGGCGGCAGCAGGCTGGCGCGTGGCAGTCTTGGAGAGGCAGGATGAGAGTGGCTTGGACTTCACATTCAGACACAGCTAGGTTTTAAATCTCCACTCTGTCACTTAATAGCTAGACAAATTATGTAATCTCTGGTTATTCGTTTTTCTGTCTGGAAAACTGGAATGATGCTATTTCCCTTCTCAAGCTGTTAGGTTAAATGAATTAATAATTCATTGCCAGTTGCCGAGCATATCGCCAGGGGCTTGAGAAATAGAAGTATCCCTCTGCATTCTGTTTCCAGGGGTGTGGGGTGAGCTCAGAGGCTTCGAGACCTTTTACCATCTCTTTCCTGTTGACTCCAATTTCCATGCCTCAATCTTCTCTTCTCAGGATGTGGCCAGGTTCTACGTGTTCCAAAGGGTCAGATTTTGTTGGAGAGCTACCCCCTGAATGCTCACTGTGAGTGGACCATTCACGCCAAACCTGGATTTATCATCCAACTAAGGTAAGGGGACATGAGTTTGAGTGAACTCCGGGAGTTGGTGATGGACAGGGAGGCCTGGCGTGCTGTGATTCATGGGGTCGCGGAAAGTCGGACACAACTGAGCGACTGAACTGAACTGAACTGAAGGTAAGGGGCTGGGGTCAGAATTATGGAACCTGAGGTTTAAGGAAGTGCAGTAACAAAACCAAAGGTCCTGCATCCTAGGAATAATAGCTAGCCATTTACATATTATTCTTAAAATCAGAAAATGTATATTAGAGCCTTTCCCTTTACCTCTTAGTGGTTTTGGGGGATAAGGCCCGGGTAAGACTACCACCAATTAAATGCTTGTCACTCATTGACTGCAGACAGTGGGGCTCAGGTGACGATGACCCAAGGAGGACACCAGTATGACAGAACACGGCACTGAGAGCAATCTGCCCACCCATAACCCTGACCAGGTCACCTGCTCACTTAGTACTGGCTGGGTTCCATGGAAGGGGAGGAACTTAAGGCCAGGTCCAACCTTCAAGGACTTTGTACTCTACTTTGGGGTGTATGCTTGTCACAGCTTCTTTCATTGCTGTTCTCAGAAACCAACCGCCACCTCCACAACCAATAAACTGATTCTTTCATTTATGTGGAAGATAAGCCATTCATCTTATGGAGCTTTGGAGTTCACATAAGTGTATAATTTATGCCATGGGCCCAGTTCTATTGTAACTAGAGATAAATAACACAAGTGCGTCCTGTTTTGTGAGAACTGTTCGCTGCTGCATCCGGGAGCCTGGAGCAGGACATGGTACACACGACAGGTGTTCGATAGACCCTTCTTGCATAAAAAAAGTTGAAAGATCTGCTCCCTGCCTCCAGTGTTTCTCCTCTCTCCTGGCAGAGACGCCTCTACTCTTCCTCTTTAGGACAGCAGAGTGGCCCGCTCAGCCCGGGACTTTTAGGGACATTGTCCAGCTAGCTCTTCCCTTTTCTAACTCATGGAGATGGTGGTGGTGATAGAAATCTCTAATCTTCTAAAGCACAGGCTTCCAGTCGGTGTTTTCTGGGTGGATTGATGCACCCAGTGGTTGCCATCTGTCAGCTGGCTCCTCGATGGCACTCCTCGATCCCCACACTGAGAGGATCCAGAACTCAGGTCCCTTTCCCAACACTCCTCATCAAAGCCACCCTTTAGTTGCTGGTCTTCTTGTTCCCTGAGGTCCTGGGGTTAGGATTAAGGTTCAGTAAATGAACTTTCCTAGAATGTCGACCACTTATGGCAGAAAGTGAAGAGGAACTCAAAAGCCTCTTGATGAAAGTGAAAGAGGAGAGTGAAAAGGTTGGCTTGAAGCTCAACACTCAGAAAACAAAGATCATGGCATCTGGTCCCATCACTTCACGGGAAATAGATGGAAAAACAGTGGAAACAGTGTCAGACTTTATTTTTTTGGGCTCCAAAATCACTGCAGATGCTGATTGTAGCCATGAAATTAAAAGACGCTTGCTCCTTGGAAGGAAAGTTATGACCAACCTTGATAGTATATTAAAAAGCAGAGACATTACTTTGCCAACCAAGGTCCGTCTAGTCAAGGCAATGGTTTTTCCTGTGGTCATGTATGGATGTGAGAGTTGGACTGTGAAGAAGGCTGATCGCCGAAGAATCGATGCTTTTGAACTGTGGTGTTGGAGAAGACTCTTAAGAGTCCCTTATACTGCAAGGAGATCCAACCAGTCCATTCTAAAGGAGATCAATCCTGGGTGTTCATTGGAGGGACTGATGCTAAAGCTGAAACTGCAATACTTTGGCCACCTCATGCGATGAGTTGACTCACTGGAAAAGACTCTGATGCTGGGAAGGGTTGGGGGCGGGAGGAGAAGGGGACGACGGAGAATGAGATGGCTGGATGGCATCACCGACTCTGTGGACATGAGTTTGAGTGTACTTCGGGAGTTGGTGATGGACAGGGAGGCCTGGCGTGCTGTGATTCATGGGGTCGCGGAGAGTCGGACACGACTGAGCGACTGAACTGAACTGAACTGAACTGAAATGAACTTTCCTAGAGGAAGTTCAAGGAGCAAGTGAGTGGCTACACCATTCTGCTGAATGGGCTCCAGGCTGGATCTTCCAGAGTGATAAGGACAGTGTTGGATGCCACAGGCTAATTTTTCAGCAACTCAGTGACCAGGACAAATGGTCCCTCAGAGGCCTCTGAAGAGCTTCTCCATGACCCAGAATGCAAAGAAATCAGCTCCCCCTCCCCAACTCTGCACACCAAAAATCCAAAATGTTGGAGGGGTTGAGAAGCACATCATCTGCCAGGAAAGGGTCCTAGGAAGGCCCAGAAATATATAGGTTTCTTCCCTGCAAACCTGGACCTGCTGGCCAGGGATAATTATAAGGATAAAAATACTCTGCAGCCTAGTGTTCAGCCCCAAAGCTGGTTGTCATCCCTGGTGTTCCCTTTCCCATCACCTACCACAGCCAGGTCACCAAAGAATCTATTTACTCAGCTGTAAAATAATCTCAAATCTATCTACTGTCTCTACTGCCAAAATTCTGCTATGAACTTCCACCGTCTCTTACCTGGATTCTCTTGTGGCCTAATTGGCTTCCCTGCCTCCACTCTTGCTGGCTCTGCCATCTCCTCTCTTCAGAGTGACTGGAGTGATCCTTTAAAATCCTCTATCAAATTATCATTCTGTTGGTGAAACCTTCCAGTGTTTCTCTCAAGCTTGGAATAAAATCCAGCCTCCTCACCATACAAAATGTCTCCTGCTCTTCTCTCTGACCTTCGTTCGTACCATTCTCCCAGGTACAGACCACCTTGCAGCGTAGCATCCCTGCCTCCTCTCATTTCCTCAGATATGCTCATGACTGCCTCAGGGCCTTTGTACTTACAGATTCTCCTGCCTGGACCACTCTTCCCCATGACCTGCACATGGCTGGCTCCATTTCATCAGTTAAGTGTCTACCCAGATATGTCCTTGACCTTGTACGTAGAAAGCTTACCCTCCCAGTCACTCTCAGTGTTCTTACCTACTCTATTTTTCTTAGGACTTAACGCTCTCTGGAATTCCCTTGTTTTCTGGTTTCCTTGCTTATTGTCTGTCCTCAAATCAGAACTCATGAGGGCAGGCATTGTGTCTAGTAGGGGAGTTGCTGTACTTTCAGCACCTGGAACAGCGTCTGTCACAACGCAGACCTGCCCATAGATGTGCTAAATAAATGAACACGTGAGTGAATGTAAATGCAGGTTGCAGTGTCTCGTGTTTCAGTTTCAGAAAAAACTGTGATCTCAGTTTGGTGGTGGCCTTGCCCCCCACCCACATTCTCCCCCTTTTCAGATTAAGATGCCAAAGCCCAGAGAAGCAAGTGGTTGCTCAAGGCCAGCAGTGAGTTGGTGGTGGCCAGATCCTTACTACTACAGCATGTTGCACACATTATGATGAGTAGGACTTACCCTCCCTTACAAAAGGTTTTGTGATAAAAATTTCTGAAAAATAAACACTAGTCATACTCAGTGATCATTTCTTTTTTAAGATAAGATCTTTAAGAGCATTTACAATATCCTGATTGTTCTCTAATTCTGGCACTTGAAGTTTTTGCCCAAGGTGATAGAAGTGGCACTAGTCCGAACTTTTCAGGTGGCAGCTCTGAGTTCTTCTGTCTATTCCCACTTCTCCAGAACGTAAGGAAGAAGATACAGACATGCATTTTGTGAACTTGAGTCTCAGGCATTCCCTTGGGAATCTTCTGAAAGTTATCTTTTCCTCTCTTGCCTTGGTGTGTGTCTGCCTCTTTTCTTACCTCTTGGAAATGGGAGCTTAGGGTTTTATCTTCTGCTTTTTTGATCCACTGCACCCCAGTATTTCCAAACCCAAGATCCCTTTGAGGTAATCAAAGATTTGTCTCTTTCAATTCTGAAATTTTGATATGATGCTACTTTTTCTACTCTTTGGGGCAAGAGTTATTGTTACCAAGAGGATAATTATCTTCTGATCCTTCCATCAGATAGAAGAGTATGCAGAGTTTTTTCCTTTACTTGGTCTTTAAGATAACATATACTCTATCACTCTCCAATTGTAAAATTGAAGTATCCATTCTGTCACCTACTCAACAACATTTGTTTATTGTCTCTATGTGCCAGGCGCTGCATTAGGCACTAAGCAAACAGTGATGGAATAAGACAGATGCCACACCCTGCCCTTCAGGAATTTGCAGTCTAGGGAGCAGATAGGCATGCTTGTGTACACACACACACTCATGAAATCAAGGAGATAAATATGAGAAAGTAAAATGTCTATACACATGATGACGAAAACAAGGGCTCCGCTTTAGAAAGAGTTGTTGGGAAAGCCTCTTTAAGGAGAGAATACTTTAGCTGAGCTCTGAGTTTAAGAAGGAACCAGCCGAGCCGTGCAGCCTGGGAGGAGAAGTGCCCCTGAACAAGGAGGCTGTGTGTGCAGAGGTTCTCGGAATGGACTGTGGCGCCCCCTGCGCCTGGCAAGTGCGTCCACACGCCTGCACACAGTATATCTGTCCACACACATGGAAAGAAATGCACCTGCTCTCGAGTCCTCCAGGACCACGGTCCTCTCAGATCAGGGCAATAGCTCCTCTCTTCTGGAGGCCTGCTTATCATCTGGACATGACCATGCCCAGGCGGTTGGAAGGATTCTTCAGGGCCTCACGTGTTTCCTGCTATCACCCTGTCCTTCAGGATTGTCATGTTGAGCCTGGAGTTTGATTACATGTGCCAGTATGACTATGTTGAGGTCCGCGACGGGGACAGCAGCGACAGCCAGATCATCAAGCGTTTCTGTGGCAACGAGCGGCCGGCTCCCATCCGAAGCACGGGCTCCTCACTCCACATCCTCTTCCACTCAGATGGCTCCAAGAACTTCGACGGCTTCCATGCCATCTTTGAGGAGATCACAGGTAAAGGCCAGAGAGAGAAAGGTCGAATTTTATTTTATTTTAAAGTTTATTTTTTGGCCATGCCCCGTGGCGTGTGGGATCTTGGTTCCCCAACTAGGGACTGAATCCATGCCCCCTGCAGTGAAAGCACAGATTCAGGCTTGCTGCATTTGGCCCAGCCATGTATTTCTACACCAATGTAAATGAAGGTGGGGTTAGTGGGTAACAAGCAGACTAGTGTTTCCCAAAGTGTTCTCTGTAGAAAAATGGTCCCCAGGACATTCTGTGAAATGCAGTCTCTTAGATCAAATAAGCCTGTGAAAGGTAGAATGTTATGTGCATTCTTAGAAATTCACAATGCACATTAGAACGTGGAATGTGCTGAGAAGTTCTGCAGTGGGGAAACCTGGTGAATTTTCGTTTAACGCCAGCAGCATTTCCCCACCTTATCCGAGACCATGAACTCTCAACATCTCAAGGGACTACTGTTTACAGAATGCATGTTTGGAAATTCTTGAATACCCTTTCACCAGTGTCATGAAGTCGTCTTCCGGTTCCTTTCTCCCAGTACCCCGGATGCTGAGCTTCCTTGAAAAAAGGATGATGTGTTACCCAAGGCTGCTCTCTCCCCATAGGAGCCCCTATGGGAGGGGTGAAGTTTGCTTCTGCTTTAATTATGTGGTGCACTTGTGTGTGTTGTCCTAGACTAGAGGTGTCTGGAGCAGACTTCCTGGGCCTTGGAAAACATCAAATAACATCAGCAACATTTGATTAGTGAGTAGCTGTTTTAGGCAGTCTTGAAACAGTGGTAACATGATTCCAATAAAAGGAGTTTAAAAATGGCAGGGAGACTTTAAAAGACAAGTGAGAGGCTGTGGTCAGGACTCCAGGCGTGAATGAAGGGGCTCACCGCACAGAGGCACTGAAGGAAATCGCCTTCTCTCTTGCAGCGTGTTCCTCGTCCCCTTGCTTCCACGACGGCACTTGCCTCCTTGACAGCACCGGATCTTACAAGTGTGCCTGCCTGGCGGGCTACACCGGGAAGCACTGTGAAAATCGTGAGTTTGCCTGCAGAGTGGGAGTGAAGGTGTCACGCGGGGCTGGCATGGAGAGGGTCTGGGGAGCTTGCTGGGGGTTGTTCCCTGGTGTCTACATGGTCTGTCCAAGATGACGGGTAACATGGACTCTCCCATTGAGTGGATCTCAAGAGGGCTGGGCTGCCTCTGAGTCAGAATGTCTGGAACCCCCGCAGTTTGCCCTCGCCTGCTGCAAATACTGCTTAGAAAGATCTTATCTTAGAAAGATATGCCTTCAGTGGCCTCAAATAGTATCCCAAGCTGAAACACACTGAGAAAGGGTCAACAGTAGAAAGCTACCATCATACACGCTCCTGAGGCCCAGAGTCTGAACTCCCTCTCCGTCCCATGGTCTGAATTTTGGAGTCATGCTCCAGGGCACCATTCACTGTGTTTCTCTGCAGTCTGAAGCCCTGCATTGAAGATGGTAAAGATGTAGGAAAACAATGAGCCCCAGATTCCCAGGGACAGTCCTACTTTATGCATTTTGTCCATGTCTAGTTATTAATAGCATACTCTTTCATACTCGAGTGTCCTGAGTGGATGACAAAGTACAATCATCGTCTTATGATGATCTGACCAGGTTACACGAGTCACAGACAAAGCAACATTTTATTGAGGGGCTACTATGCACTGAGGTCTATGGGAATGCAGAAGAAAGCATGTCTTGCTGTTCTCTGAAGGACCTTATGCTGACTTGTGAGCTCAGCTCTGTGATTCTCTAGTAATTCTTGAGCAGGTCTGAGAGGCGATGGGGCTGCGGGGGTGGTATAGCCCAGAGGAGTCATAGAGGAAAGAAGTCCGCCAGCCATGGCAGTCCACATATCATTCTCTAGGATGGTTCCCTTTCTGCCCTTGCCACTCAAGTCCCCACCACCTCCTGCCTGATCCATATCCTGGCTGTCCCATTGGGCCACCCACACGCTCCAGTTCTTGCAGACAGGAGTCAAAAGCAGAACCATAGTAGTGTTACGAGACCAAACTTGGGTCCACTCGCCTAGCGCATGGTATAGGCAGTCTGCTGACACTGGGTTGTGGTGAAGGAAGTGTAAAGTTTATTATAAGCACCAGACAGGGAGTCCAGGACAGCTAGTGCTGAAAAAAGCTCCAGCTCCCTGAAGGGTTTCAGCAAAGCATTTTCAAAGGCCAGGTGAAGGAGGGAGGTTGCAGGGTATGAAATTAGCTTGCGCGTAATTCTCTGATTGGTTGATGGTGTGGTAACAGAGGGGTTAACATTATCAATCCTTAGGTGCCAGTAGCTCTGGGGACACATGCCCATGATCATCAAGTTTCGTCCATTTGGTGGTGATTTTAGCATCTGTAAAACAACTCAGGAAATGTGCATCAGATGCTATTATCTAGATACTTCAGAGAGAAGCTCCAGCAGAGGATGTGGGAGAGGAGTCTGTCCCGGCAAGAACCCAAAGGGTCCTGCTCGGTTACAGTCATCCTCAGTAACCTGGGGTCAATCAAACAGCAGAAATAAGAGGAAACAAACTCAAATGACTTACTCCAAAGCAGGTAGGAGTTTCTCACTCATGTTTTTGAAAGGCAGAACATGACTCTTCTGTGCTATTAGACTCAAACTTTTGCCAGAGGAGAGAAACTAGAACATGTCTCTGATGTGGCAAATCCTTATCTTATAATGGCATCTGATAATGGCATATCAGATACTTGCCTTTGGGAAGGGCACACACAGGCCTGTGCATATGGCAGCATCGGGCAGCACCCAGTCCAGGGGTGCGGTGCCTAGGACTGTGCCATTGGCAGAGAGGAACTTAAATACTATGACCAGAAATCAACTATCTAGAGTCTTTGGTAATCAAGAGCCTGTCTATGTATGACAAGTGGTCCTAACGGAAGTTTGAGACCTAAATCTGGTGTCCCACGCTGCAGCTGTCACATGGATGAAATGAGCAGAACAGGAGGAGTCAACATTTGGGGAAAAGCAAAGGAGGGCAGCTTATAACCTAGGGAGGGTTCCCCCAAAGCAGATCCTGACATGGGAATGTGTGTACAGATGACGCGTTAAGGACACGTCCCCCAGGAGAAGCTGGTAAGGGAGTGGGGAGGCTGGACTGGAAGGGAAGGAAGCCAAACGAAGGCGTGATTTCGGGCAGAATCCCAGCCTGAGTGTTAACAGGCAGTGGAATCTGGAATGGAAAGTACATCTCACAGTGTGTCCTGGCTTTAACGCAAGGCAGCTGGGCTTTCATATCCCAAGTGCGATTGTGATTGGCTAAGGACTGCCTTGGGCAAGTAGGACATGCGTAACTTTCTGTGCGTGTGCCAGGGTGGTTCCAATAACGCTCGAGCAGTGGAGGAGTTGGTTGGTACAGGCCACTGGAAGTAAAGCAGAGTAGATTGGGTTGGGGAGGGGAGGTAAGGGGCATCCAAGGACAGAGCCCCAGCAGCCTCTGCTATGGTCACTTCTAACTGGCATGCTCAGGTTACTTTGGGGTCATCCTATATATAAGAGACCTGGTTTGACAGCTTTCCATTAATTTCATGAATTTTCCTTGCAAACAACGCAGACTGAAACCAGTGTCCGTAGTGTGTCCTTGAGTGTACATTTCACTCTGCTTAAAACACCCGTGGCTTTGGGTGTCTCAGTTGACCTAAGTTTTATGCCGAATTCTTAGAAAATTATGTTCTGCTTTGTGGAAGCAGAGAACTTGTGGAAGAGAACTTGTCTCGTTCAAGTTCTCTGTGAGGCGTACAAGACATAGAAAAGAAGTGTTGCTTTCTGTTTGCTTCAGGAATTTGTAGACAGAGTGATTCTGGAGTCTTGATAATGACAGATCATGAGCGCTACCCTTTAGATGCAGAGGGGTACAAAAAAAAGGAAGCCCTAAATTCTTGACAAACTAACTGGAGTGGGTAGCCATTTCCTTCTCCAGGGGATCTTCCTGACCTAGGGATCAAACCCATGTCTCCTGCAGTGCACTGATTTTTTTTTTTTTTTTTCTTTACCACTGAGCCACCATGAAAGCCTTGGGGGACCAAATGTTTGATTATTTTCCATAAGATTTAGGTCTGTTTTTCTGTCTTAGGATATTCACCATGAATTCCAACTAACTCAATAAGGGAATCATTACAATTGTCTATAACAGTTTACCTTGTAATTTCTGAACAAACTTTAACCATTTTTCCAGAAAAACCAGAAAGAAAAAAAAAAACAAAACAACCTTATCATAGGTATATCAAGAAACTGAAAATACTTCCCTGGAGGAAATTCTTTCAAAATTAATAAGTAACTGAAGCATTCTAGTATACTCTAAATTCTAAAATGCCCAAACTGGACTAGGCATATGTTTTTTAAAAATGACTTTTAAAGCAGCAAAACAAATATTAATGAGAATTCCAGCTTTTGTTTATGTAGCACCAAATCTGACAAGGGGAAATCATTCATGGACGATGCTTTAATGTGCTGCTCTCCTAAAGGTTTTGTGGGAAGGTGGATGATCCCTTAAGCAAATGAAGGTTTTGAAGTACAGGGCTCAAGACACTAAACTGGTCAAATTCAAGACCAGAGGCCAGAATTCCACACTTCTCACCTTGTTTATAATCACTCAGACACCATTCTCACCACCTGGCTTGGTGAGACTTCAGATGATGGATTGATGAGCTCTGGTTAGCATCCTGTCTCATTGTCAAGTCCTCTCAGAGGACTTCCCTTCCCAGGTAAGACCCACCTGTCTCTCTCCTCTAGAAAGTCCCGATTAACTGTCTCTTGATATGAATTATTCTCTTTATTTTCCTTGTGTGTGTCTATGTCTGTGAGTGGGAATAGAAATGAAATAGATTTTCTACTTACAGAAGAAATACAGACTTGTAAAAATAATCAAACAGTACAGAGGTGTATAAAATAAAAAGAACATTATTTTCCCTGACCAATCCTGGTTCCCTGGGTTAGCAACTTGATAAGGATCCTTCTAAACTTTTTTCTAAGGCATGCAAACCTAGGTTGTCTATAGGTCATTACTTTAAACCAGTGGTTCTCATCTGGGTGTGATTTTGTCTCCTGCTCCCACACCAGGGGACTTTTGGCAACTGGAAACTTTTTTGGTTGTTGTAACATCAGGAGGGGAGGGTGCCACTGGCATTTGGTGGGTAGAGGCCAGGGATGCTGCAAAACATCCTAAGATACACAGGACAGCCCCACAACAAAGAGCTGTCTGGCCCACAGGTCAGTTGTGCCAAGACTGAGAAACCTGGTTTTAAGCAAAAGTGAATTTAAAGCATACCTACAATTTTTCAACTTTTTGCCTTCAGTGTTCATATCACAGACATTTTCCCAGGTCAATCCATGTTGGTCTCCCTCTTGGGAGAAAAAAAATGATTGCTGGAGGACTCCATTGTATGAATGTCTATCCAATCGTATAATCATCCCATCGCTTAAGATGGACTTAATGTCATTTTTAATATTCTTACTATTATGAAAAAGGCTGAGATGAATAGCCTCACATGTTTCTTTGTTCACATGCAAAGGTATTTTGTAAAATAAATTCCTAGATGTTGAACTGTTAGTCCAAAGGTTACCCGTATTTAAACTTTGGAGAGCTGTTGCCAAAGTGGTCACCAAAAAAGTCACTTTACCAGCTTACAAGACAAGCCATTATAAACACCAGTCCTCAAAATAAGAATTAGGACATGCATGTCAGCAGCTCGGTCTATCCTTGTCAAGTTGGAAATGGATTTATTTTCAAAGGAATTCTTTGAGTCTGAGGGGAGATGTTTTGTTCAGATTTTGTGGGGTAGTAGATAAGCAACCTGATTCTTGCATGGGAAATCCCATGGACAGAGTAGCCTGGTGGATACAGTCCATGGGGTCACAAAAGGCTTGGACACAATTTAATGACTAAACAAGCAAACAAGATGAACAAGAAGATACAATCAACACAGGTTTTCCTGTTGTTAGTGAGAGTATGCAAGAGCCCTGAGGGTAGTCTTTACTGACTGAGACCCCGCCTTCTCCTCAAGTTGTTTTCCAAGGAAGGACCACCTTCTCCTGCTCCCAGATGACCTCCTCTGAGAACAAAAACAGGGGAGTGGCCCCTCCTTAGCGTTGGGGCCAAGCTAACGTCCTGCCAGCACCCTCTGCAACCCCAACCTCCCTGGGCCACCATGTAAGAAACTGGGGCCCCTTTATTTTCCCTCTGAAGTTTCCTGTTTTTTTTGTGTGTGGAACAGAAGGACAAAGTAAGTTCTCGAGTAAATGGTCGGAATCTTGCTTTGAAAATGTGGAGAGCGAGGGGTTCACTGCCTGCTCCAGTTTCCATGTTGCCTTTGTTCCTCTGGCCCAGTTGACGGTGCCGAGGTCTCCTGCCTGCATCCTAATGAAGGGCGATGAAACGGGCTAAATCTTGGGGCACAATGCTCACCCCGCGGGCTCAGACGCGCCTTTGAACAGCACAACTCGGCTTCCACCAATTAAAGACAAATGGTGTCTCTGGATTCATTGGGGTTCTGGGGCATCAGAAGGTTTCCCACTAGCCTGTCCCAAGGACTGGGAAGAAAAGAGCCTAGGATAAGAGGCACACTTTATACTTCAGCTTCAAAGGGCCAACCCGTGTTTCTCATCAAAATAAGTAACTGGGAACTTTGGGGTTTTCCAGGAGACCTTAATAGTGATGAATGTGCTGAGACTCCTTGTGGGTCACAGTCACCTCTCCCATCACAGGTAAATAATGTGCTGCAGACCTGCTGGAATTAATGCATATTGTTCTAAGATCTCTTAGGGGAGGCATTGTAATAATGGAATTTTGTACTGGCTTCTTTAGAGTTCTAAAGGTCTGTTTCAACCTTAACATGTTGAAGATGGGTAAGAATACCTTTGTCCACACTGAGATGACACAACCTGGGGTGGAGAGCTTGGACTCTGGGCAGAAAGACTTTGGTTTGGTTCTAAATCTGCAATTTACCAGCCTGGTAAATCTTGAGCAAGTAATTTACCTCCTAGGACTCTCAGTCTTCCCACTTATAAATTCCAGGAAAATCTTGTCAAGTTCTTCTTTAAGGGTGATGGCAGGGAGGAACTGAGAAGATCCATTTAAGATACTTGTGTTTTGATACAGATAGTGATAGAATTATCCTGAATTTAATAGAAGCAGTTATTCTTATTACTACTTCTGGGCCCATGTAGCCATTTAAAAGTTTGGCAGAAAGCAGGGATGTTCTAGCTAAGGGGTTGGGGCATCAGCACTCGTTTCTACAAACTAGATGATCGTGACAAACCTTTCTCAGACTCTCAAGGTTTAAGAAAATTCTCCCAAGAGTTTCTGAGTTTTCTCTGTGAACTGTTCCTCCTGAATCATTGCCAGATGGTAAGGACTGCTCCCATCACACCAGCATCCAGGCAGGAACGACTGGGTTTTAAAGGACAGGTAGATACTGCCAATACCATTGTCATAAAGAAACCCTGGACCCCAGGAGTAGACATGCGCAGTGGCATGATGGATGGGGAATCTCTGTAGCCAGAACAGCCAGAATAGGGGGCTGTTGGAGATGATATGTGGAGTAATAGCAGGGGGGACTGGATTGGGAAACTCCGGGGCAGGTTGCCCCAAGCATCATGTTACTGAGTCAGCCTCCTTATTTCTCATGGTTCTTTTTAATGGTCACTCATTAACCTGAAATGGACTCTATGTCATCCCCTGTGGTTGGACAGGAGACCAAGTCTCCAGAGCATCCCTTGCATATTAAATTAGAGCAACAGGGCAGAAAAGAGAATTCATGGTCTGGCTGGAGAGGACATGAGGGATATAAGGATAACTTCATAAAAAAACAGTTCCTGGGGATCCACTGTAATTACCCACCAGCACTCAGTAACCCAGAGCCTTCAGAGATGGAAGGAGCCCTGGGAGGATACTTAGCTAGTAGTCTGCTGCCTTCTTACACTTCCTGTACTGGAGCCTCCCATCTGCTGTCTCTCCATAACATGGAGATGAATCTTGCCACCCTTCTTAGCGTGTTTGGAGGGATGCTGTCTCATTTGGATTTAGATCTGGAAAGCCAAAGTGGTCACTGAGCACAGTAGAAGCTGCCCTTTCATAACTATCTAATATTTGCTTGTTTTTACAATTCAGGGGGAAAATTTCCTTATCATTTGAGTCATTTTTTGTTGGGCAAATCTGAGTCTACATAGACCAAATGTCATGTAAGCCTTAACTCTGCTAGGCTCCTTGAATCTGTGGCCTTTTAATCAAGGCATTGCCTCTTCTCATTCAGAGTAAGATGATTAGGATTGATATATATGGGGTGCATTTTGCTGGTCAGCAATTGTTTTAGTGATGGATGGCATTCTAGCCAAATAGTAAGAGGACAGATCAAGCCTCATAAACATCTCTTCAGCCTGACTGACTCCAAGAGCTTGGGATGGAGTACTCATCAGTGTGGGGTGGGCCAGGTCCACCACTGTTTTACTAAGACTTTGCTTCCACTTGCCTGCTCCTTGTGGGGACCCTCTTGGCTTTTGCTTTAGCAGACAAGGTCCCTGAGGCAGGACTTCATGCAGGGGTAGGATTTATTTTGGTTTGGGGTTAAGAAGTAACTCATCAGAGCTGGAGGGACTATTTCCCCATGGAGGGAAGTGGTGGGAAGATAAGAGTAGACGAACTTGAGGGCAAAGCCGAATTACCTTCTGATGGAAGCAAACTTACCTGCTATTGCAGACCCCGAGACCGACTCCAGCTACTTGACAAAGGCTACAGTGTTTTTCATTTTCCTTAAAAACTCCTGCCTTGTGAGGCATCCACCACCTGTCCCTTACCCTGCTTCAGAAGATGTGTTTCTGCAAAACACAAGGCACGTTTATTGATATCCAAGTATTAAAAACTACAATGGTGGTTATTCTCTGCATTCTCAATATAGACCCAACTCTGCTCTGTGTGACACTGTCTCATTTAATTGTCACAACATCCCCCTGGGATCAGTACTATGATCCTCCCCACTTTGCAGATTCATCCAGCCAGACATTTTTGAGTGTCTGTTAGGCACCAGGCACTGGTAAGATAAGGCAGGGCTCTTTGGTATATTTTCCTGCTTCATTTGGCAGAACTGTACATACAACAGTTCCAATTTTAGCCTTTTTCTGGCACACAGGAGAGTGGTCATGCCATGCATTTCCCGGATACTACTTCTTCTAGAAAGGTGTTTGGTAATAATGGTGATGGTGATGATGAGAGTTACTAGGTGGGCAGGATCTCAGGACTCAAATGTCCTCTAAAGCTCAGGATCCTCTGCAAGGTTATTCTCTTCATCCCCAAGGCTAAACAGAATTTCCTTGTTTGGGCTATTTTCACTGTGAGCATACTTTACATTTGAAAAGTTGATGATGAATGCCGCTGGGGTAGTTTAGTGTTATTACCTACCCATCCAGCCCCATCCCCTGGAGCTGACTCAGAAACATTCTGAGATTTGTGGGAGCCCTAAGAAGGCTTACTGAACACATCCACGAGGTAGAAGATGACTAAGTCTCTAGAGTTGCATAAGTTATCCATCAACTCCACCAAATGAGGATGTTGGTTTTGAACAAAAGCAAAGTAACCAGGACTTTCTGAGGATTTTTTGAAGCGGGCCCGTCTCTTAGGCACAGGGAGTTTCAGCTGTCTAATGAAATAGGCCATCTAAACACCAGAAAAGTGGGATCCGAAAGACACAGTGTACCAGGAGCCAAGGACAATACTGATTAAGATCAAGTAGCTAATTGTAAGCCTCAGCCTCAAATTGCTGCCAGATGAACAAATAGCAGTGTGTGCAGTCCAAGTATAATTTCACGTGGATACTGTCTCATTCACAACCTCGGAAGGCTGGAAAACACCAGGGGGGCAGAGTTCCATCAGCTGGACAGGGATGAAAAGGGTTTTCAGCGGAGGGGTTATATCACCAGTTGGTGTCATTGTTCCTGGTTGGGGAAGACATTTTGGAGGCAAAAGATGTTGGGTCCAGAGGCACCAGACTCAGACACAAACTGAGCAGGAAGAAGCGAGAAAGGGATTCAAGGCCGTCCGAAGGCTGTCTCTGAGTGTTGGTCTCATATTGAGTTAGGTTTCCAGGATGAACGAAGTCCCAGTAAGAAAGTTAATGCTTTATATATAAATAATATATATATTTTAGAAAACGTATGAATTTTTGCCCAACTAAAAAATGTGTGACATTTTGATTCCACTTGTTTGACTTAGTATGAATAGAATGCTACCAGACTTCCCTGGTGGCTCAGACGGTAAAGCGTCTGCCTACAATGTGGGACATCCAGGTTCAATCCCTGGGTTGGGAAGATCTCCTGGAGAAGGAGAAGTTTTCTAAAATATATATATTATTTATATATAAAGCATTAACTTTCTTACTGGGACTTCATTCATCCTGGAAACCTAACTTAATAGAATGCTAGATTTCTAATAAAAAAAACAGATATGCAATAAGCAATGAAGGTTTACTGTATAGCACAGGGAACTATAGCAACATCTTATAATAATCTCTAATGGAAAAAATTTAAAGATAATATATTGCATATGTATAACTGAATTACCTTGCTGTGCACCTGAAATATTATAAGTCAACCATCCTTCAATAAAATATATATTTGAAGAAAAAAAAAAAAGAAAGTTAATGCCTTTTTCAAACAGAACTGAAATTGTCACAAATTGTTCCTTTGAATTTGGTGACAAGTGAGAACGGGTGGATAGCAGAGTATTTGAAGTGTTGAGGCTAACACCCCAGCTCACACTGCCAGATAGATAATGGCATCCTGAATGTTGTTGACTTTGGATCTGTGTCCCTTGCTGGAACTCTCAAGATACTCTGATAGCTCTAATAGTTCCTGTTAAAGAGACAGAGTGGTTCCCTTAGTGTTTTGCTCAGGTGGCTCTCTCATTACCCTAAATGTATCATTAACATAAAATTTGAGAAAAGAAATGTATGATTTTTTCGGTTCAGTTTTGTAAATCGTATCAAACCAATTTTGAAAGCAATTCCCAGGTGACGCTAGTGGTAAAGAATCCGCTTGCCAATGCAGGAGATGGAAGAGACGCGGGTTCTGTCACTGGGTTGGGAAGATCTCCTGGAAGAGGAAAATGGCAAACCACTCGAGTATTCTTGCCTGGAGAATCCCATGGCCAGAGGAGCCTGAAGGGCTGTAGTCCATGGAGCTGTGAAGTGTCAGACACAACTGAGCGACTGAGCACACACACACAGGGTATAAATAAGAATTAAAGTAGGAGAGTTTAGAAGTGGGACAAGAACAAGCAGAGGAGGACACTATTTGGGATGAGAGAGTAAGTTCAGCGTTTGCTTCAGATGAAATGATCAGCCTCAGAAAGTCTCCGAGCCTGAGTTTCCTGGAAGCAAAGGCAAAACAGTGGAGACAGTATCAGACTTTATTTTTGGGGGCTCCAAAATCACTGCAGATGCTGATTGCAGCCAGGAAATTAAAAGACGCTTACTCCTTGGAAGGAAAGTTATGACCAACCTTGATAGTATATTAAAAAGCAGAGACATTACTTTGCCAACCAAGGTCCATCTAGTCAAGGCTATGGTTTTTCCCGTGGTCATGTATGGATGTGAGAGTTGGACTGTGAAGAAAGCTGATCGCCGAAGAATTGATGCTTTTGAACTGTGGTGCTGGAGAAGACTCTTGAGAGTCCCTTGGACTGCAAGGAGATCCAACCAGTCCATTCTAAAGGAGATCAATCCTGGGTGTTCATTGGAAGGACTTATGCTAAAGCTGAAACTCCAATACTTTGGCCACCTCATGCGACTATTGACTCACTGGAAAAGAGTCTGATGCTGGGAGGGATTGGGGGTAGGAGGAGACGGGGACGACAGAGAATGAGATGGCTGGATGGCATGACCAACTTGATGGAGATGAGTTTGTGTGAACTCTGGGAGTTGGTGATGGACAGGGAGGCCTGGCGTGCTGTGATTCATGGGGTCGCAAAGAGTCGGACACGACTGAGCGACTGAACTGAACTGAACTGAAAGGCAAAAAAGAGAAAGGCCTTCGCTGGCATGGCTCTTATTGTGTATTTACGGAAAGCAAATACAAGTTCATCTGCAGATGCAAATACTGTTTGTGTTATTTTAATTATCGGTTCTTCCCTCTCCTTATTTAAAGGTGGGTGTTGGAGAAATGGTTTTTCACTTGACTTTGTAAATAACAGAAATTTAACCTTTTTTATACCAACCATGTATTAAAACTGGATTCTTCCACCTTCCTGGAGAAAAAAAAAGGTAGCTAGACTTTATTATGCTAACACCATTACTGTTGACCCACTGACCTCCAGCCCCAGGCTCCTGCAGCTCTGCCTAAGGGCTTTCTCTGGCTCTCAGAGTCCACTGACTCATATATGAGCCAAGACTGATGTGCTGAGGAATTAATTCATCTCATCATCCTTCAACAAATGGTTGATGGTGGTCTGTAGGTAATAACTCATATCCATTGCTCTTTGGGTAGTATGACTCTGAGGCATAGTCTACACTGTCTCCCAGAGTTTCCCAATGGCATTGAAATTCCATTGCCCCCAGTAGTAACTTTCTTAACAATGCAAACTTCTGTGTCTTACTTCCCCCACACTACTTTTGGCCCTTCTTGGGATCACCACCTACATAAGCTGCTTACACTCAAATCTGTCTCTCCCAGCCTACTTCTAGAAGAACCCAACCTAAAATACTTGGTGAAGATATTTCTCTGAGGAGCTAACTTAATAGTGTTATAGAGCTCAAGTCAGCTAGATCACCATTTGGTTGTTTCTTTAAAATATTGGGTAAGACTTTGATCAATGCTCAGTAACATATATTTCAGGATTGCATTGTCTAAAGGATGCTCAAAGCATGATTGTATTATTGGTTTAAAGAGATTCGCTGTTAGATCCAGGAATCGATCTCTCTCTTTTTTCTCCTTTGCTCTCACACACACAGCTCTCGGTGTGAAAGATCCAGCCCAGTCCTTTGTGAGATGGGATAGTACAAGTGAGTGGAGACGCCAGTACTGTTTCTAGAGAGAGCCTATAATGTCTCCCAAAGGACTTAAAATCTGAAGGATCTGTTCATCCTCTGCCATCTGCCATTTTTCAGACACGTGTTAGAAAGTGGCTGCTCCCATCGTAAGGAAGCATCACTGGGCCTGTGCTAATTGTGTCCTCTTTCCTAATTGTGCCCTTGATCAACTGGTCTCACTGCAGTAACTGTAACACGTGCCCTGGTTAAATGGTAATCTCTGTGTCAACACATCTGTCTAGTATCACAAAAACACACGTGTGATAAAATAGATTCTAACAAATCCCAAATGGTTATTCTTAGCATGAGCTTCTAAAATAGAACCTGGTTCCGTTTCACCCAGCTTTCTGCCTGAGATTAAGAGGTTATCTTTCAGGCAACTCAAAGGCTGAGTTGTATCAACCCAGTTAATCGTACCTGATGGAATCTTTGGTGCAACCCAGACTATCGTCAGTTGCTGTGGTTGGCTAATATTTTCTGAGACCCCCCCCACACACCCCTCTTTAAATTATTTAAGGCCCCAATGATTACCTTTACTTTATTCTTTGGCTAGATGTTCCTATGTTGTGATGTAATTTTATAAGCAAAGTTAGACACTAGTCATTTAGGATGAAATGGTGCTAAATGAAAAAAATTATATATGTGTATCTCCATTCCCCTGAAGACTTGGGGGTTAAGTCTTTGGAAGGCCTCAAACCATTTTTTTAATAAGTGCTTACACAGCACTTATTTTAATATGGCAGGGGAGGGCCTTGGGTTGTCTGGGTTTAAATGAAAAATTTCTATGTTAAACTTACAGAAGCACATCTGCCAATACCTGATTCTGCTGGGCATAGAGGAGGCACTTGTTAAATAGAGGATGCGAGAAAACTCATCAGTGATACCAACAGCCAACAGCACTTCCCAAGCCTTTACAGAAAGACATACTGGGCTTCCAGAAAGAAAAGTGGTGGTTGAATTCTTTGGTTCTGAGGGGCTTTTTTCTATGTATTGTCTCCAAATTTGAACTTACAGCTTTGAGAAGAAAGGAAAAGACAAATACTCGTGAATCTGGTGTATCATATTGAAATTCTAGATTCATTTGTAAAAAGGTATTTTGTGAGCAAGGATATACTTGTGGAGAGTGATATAACGGAACAAGTGGTCTGCTTTCTTGCCACAGGTGGATCTGCCCTCTGAGTTTTGTGATCATGAAGGTGATGGGAAATGGACCCTCTCCCTGAATTAGGAATGAAGAGTGTGAACTTCCTTTTGTTATAGTCAGTGTAGTTGATCTGACCAGAGGGCACAAAGAAGGTGGTTTTATTTGTGTGTGTCAAAAAGCTACTTCTCCTTATAATGTCTCTACAGTATCCAGATATACTTTTTGATGTCTCTATCATCATGTCCATTTTTTATGGTCATGGTCCAAAAAACCTTCTGGATCTGGTCATCTTAGCTATTATACCTTATACTGACTATGAATCTTAGTGGACCAATCAGAGGAGGAAAGGATATAACTATTTGCTTTAAATCAACTTAAGTCCAACTCTAAGACCCACAGTTCAGGCCCATGGGAAGTCATTGCTGGGGCCATCTCTGTACCCCAGGGTTGCGAAAGGTCCCTGGCTTTACACAGACAGCAGCAAATCAGTAGGGAGAATCCTTGGATGGTGTATTCTGGGTCCACACTGTTCAGCTTGGGGAAATCCATGTCTTAAAGCTCCTGTTCCCTTCAGGTCAAAACAGCCGTGCTGATGGAGCTTGGAGGGTGGGATGCTGAGCCTGAGAATATCTGTGGACGCTGGAGACCCTCTGATGAGATTTGGCCTTTCTAGCTGCCCTGCCAGTCGTCCTCCCCAAGATCTGCTAGGAGTGTGGAAAGTCAAACAAGCCCCATGCCAGGGGCTGAGGTAACCACCTCTCGGGCTTCTCGTCACTCCCAGGAGTGCATGAAGGGTTCTGATGCCCAGGGCTAAGAAAACAGCAGAACTCCCCAAACCAGGTCCTGAGCCACATTTGGGTCTGCTTGTTTTATTAAAGGGAATACTCTCAGGATCAACCACTAAGGAAGTTGCAGAAGGAAAATGGGAAAGAGGAAGAAACCAAGCGTGAGTGATTTTAACTGAACTCCCAGACTCAGCCCCATCCTATAAGGTGCTGGGAAGTATAAGTCACACCTTGAAGAATAGTAGTGGGGCCTTTGTACTTCCACGCCCATCAGTCACTGGCTATAGGCAACCCTGGGGTGAGCATGAAGGGGCCGAAAATCTAGGCATTTTTTAGTTCTTCATATGGGCAAGATGGTACCCATGCCCAAGGGCAGTCTGTGAAGGTGGCAGGTGCCAGCTCTCAGCAGCAAAGCACACGTATAGAAGCAGAGCTTGGAAAAGGATAAGAGGAGACCTCAATGGAACACCAACAGTGATTGCTACAAGAGCCGTGCAAAGCTATCGCATCTCCTCTGTAAAGTGGTATAATACTGCTGTCCTGAAGAACAAAGCTGAAACTCCAATACTTTGGCCACCTCATGCGACGACTTGACTCACTGGAAAAGATTCTGATGCTGGGAAGGATTGGGGGTGGGAGGAGACGGGGACGACAGAGAATGAGATGGCTGGATGGCATCACCGACTCGATGGACATGAGTTTGAGTGAACTCCGGGAGTTGGTGATGGACAGGGAGGCCTGGCGTGCTGTGATTCATGGGGTCGCGGAGAGGCGGACACGACTGAGCGACTGAACTGAACTGAACTGAACTGAAGGACAAAAGAAGAGAAGGGAGAGAAGGTCTTTTTTAAAATGCTTATCTGAAACAGTGTCTCAGAGAAGTGCATCCTGAGGACTGCCTTTGTTTACAAGGTAACATGTAAAGGCATGTTAAACTGAATGTGTTTATATCCCTAGGCTGAGTCCCCAAAGTAATAGGACAGTGTTCTGTTTATGACTAATTATGGAATCTTTTACTTAGCAAAGCAGGAGTTTGATGCCCCTTCACACCAGTGATGCAGATGTTTTAAATTCTCATTTGGCTTTGTGTGAAAACATCCATCCCACTGAGGAGAAATGAAATCAAAAGCTCTTGAAATATCAAATAGGAAAGAATCATGAGTCTGGTCAGTGGGGAGATACAGAGGTTTCTAAACAGAGAACCCACAGGGAGAAAAGAGAGATAGCTTTGAAATCTAACCCTAGGGAGATGCTCTGATGAGATGCAGATGGTCTATGAACCCGACAGGTAGAGGTCTAACCCGGGAGAGAAAAGGGTGGGTGAGGAAGTGTTAGAATTCTCTTCAAAAGCATCAGAGGAGAAGGTATAGCTTTGAAAAGTACAGGAAATAAATGAGGGAAGAGAGAATAATGCCCAGTAGATGTTTGATGTAAGAATATAATTTTAAGGCTTCATTACACAGGATTAAAATAGATGAATGTACAGAGACCATGCTTGGTACCCGGAAGTCTGAGTCAACACACTGGACCCAGATCTGGAAACCCATTGCATTACCAAGAGACCAAAAACTATTGCTTTGTACTTGAAAAGGTCCAATAATTAGATTCCTGAATGGATTTTTCTTTAGGGTGTTTGCATTTGGGGAACTGATTTTTAAAGGCAAACAAGGGAAGTAGAGACTATGTGTAGTTTAAATTGCTCCTCAAAACCAGAGCAGCCAGAGAAGTGTTATTATCTTGCTTGACGAGGAAGACAAGACCTGATAAGATTACTTTTCCCAGGCCCTAGTTTATTAAGTGGAAGAATGAGTACATTTTAGCCTTTATTCTTTCTACCCACAGACATTTGTTGAATACCTATATATTTGAGCCTATAGCTATCTGATTCTGGAGGCCACTATTTTTCCACCAGAGTCTAGTGACAAAACATTTAAATCTGAGTTCATGGAATGTTGGATTACACTGTGGTTATGCAGGATGGTAAGGAGATTTGCAGGGCACAGAGAGGGTCTGGGAGCACACACACAAAAGTCGTGAAGATTTAATGTGAGATTTATGGGCTTAGCAGGGGACACCCAAACCATTTCCCTGACACTTAAAAAAAATAGCAATAAGACAACAGCAAAATTATTAAAAACAAAATCTTATGGCTACATTTTCTGATTATAAAACTTGAAAAAAAATAGTAGAAAGAAGCAAGAAGTATTCTCAACGTTACCAACCAGAGATAATGACTGTAATTATTTTAAAGTATGCTTTTCCAGCCCGTTTTCCCCCTTTGCCTACTTAAATTTTCTTTCTTTGGTTTTGATTATGAACAGCTTTATATGCTATGTCTTTGTGTGATTTTCTTCATACTTGTCTGGCTTGGGACCTTGTAAATCTGTAGGTCAGTGTCTTTCATCAGAAAAATTTCAGTTGTTATCTCTTTACATATTGGTTTTGCTCCATTCTCTCTCTTTCCTTCTGGGATACCAGTTACATGTATTTATTAACCTTCTCACCATATTCTTACATTTTTATGTACATTTTACATCTTTTTGTTTCTTAGGCTTCATTTGAATCTTTTCTTTGAAGTTACCTTTCAGTTTGTTGGTACCCTTCAGTTGTATCTGATTTGCTATTAAACTCATCCACTGAATTTTTTACTTTATGTCACTATAACTTTTGTGTTCTAGATTTCTCCTTGGGTTACTTTTTAAGGTGAAAGTTTTCTTCCAAAGTCCTCAATTTTATATTTTATTTCCTTGAATATTTTCAGTCTATTTTTAAGTTGTGTCAGACAACTCCATTATCTGAATCCTTTATGAATCTATTTCTAACGTCTACATTTCTCTTGAATTTCAGCCACATGGTCTCACCTTCCATTGAACCTTCCCTTAGAAGCATCATCCTGCTCAACCCTGGTCATATTTCATGAGCATAACTTAAAACCAAATGAAAGAGAAGTAGACCTACAAGAAAAGTAGGCATGTGTCTTGATTTCAGACATGTCATGTTATCAAGGAATATGCATTTAAGAATTATAGAAATGTGGCAGAATTCCTCCACCTTGGGCAGACATGTTTAGATATCCTGAGTCTGTTGCCCTTTAAATCTTCCTTTAAACCCTTTTCAATGACATGAAGAACCTGGATTGTCATGAGGCTTTATTACCTGGAAGGGCTTGAGAACTCTCCAAGGTTCCTGCCAGTTAAACCCACATGAAATGTAATAGAAATAGGACCCATCTCACACGTAGGAGATCATGAAGTGGAAGGCTAATGGACCGTGAAGGTACTTACTTCTAAGAGGAGAAAAATCCAATGATTAGGCTTACGGTAAAAGTGATTTCTTGTATTCTAACTGAGGCTGACAAGGTTAGAGGCTAGTTCATTTTCTTTCCGTATTCCAGGGCAGGTCTTAAGTATCACTCAGTCTTTCTTGGCTGTGATCTTTAGCAAGCAAAGTTCAAAACGAATGAGGAACTTGAATTGCATAAATCATAGCCCTTTGATAGTCTAACTGGTCACAGATTGAAGTCTCTGCCAGCACCAGACAGTTGGTGGGTGGCGACTGTGACCAAGGCAAGAATGTGATCCTGTCTAAGCAGAGATCTCCTCCCTGCACCAGCTGATTCTTGCCGTGTGAGAATAGAGACCCAAGGTTTCCAGAGCTAAATTTTGTCAGAAACCAGTAACACAGGTTTTTATGAGACATTGTCTGATTTTTATGTGACATTGTCTGATTTTTATGTTGACGGTGAGTTCCATTCTCTAAAACTTGCAGGTATGACATATGCTTTTGAGATGATTGAAGTCTGTGGGCTCCTCCGGTTGTTTCTGGGCTACATATTCTGCATTGAATGAGTTTGTACTATAAGAAGGCGGCCCCGTCAATAAAGCAATATGGAAGGCTCTTTCTGCCTCTTCGTTCCACATCATCCAGGGATTCCTGGAAGTATAAGCACTGGGATTTTTGAGTCCACTTGAAGCTTCAAAAAGTACAGTGCCTTCTCTATGCCATTTTGGTATTTTTAAACAACTCACTCAGTGAGATCCCTTTTTGACATTGAAAGTGGGGCTTTGGCATCAACCACCAGGGAGACTGCTCAGAGTGCATTAGTCCAAAGCATGCAGTGTCATTGAGATCATCAGTCATGTGAGCTATGAGCAGTCTTAGAGTAGACAAACCAGGAGCTTGACCAGTTTTAGCAACTATGCCAAATTGCACATAGGAACAATTTATTAATTTTTAGTTCTGAAATATTGTAGAAGTGTTATATGAATGGATATTCATTTCTTGCCTGGAGGCAAGCAAGCAAGTTGTTTGAAAGTTACCTGGGACACTTAAGGGAAGAAGAGAATGTCCAATGCATAACTGTGTTGTGTGGAGACTTTTATAGTGTGCTCAGTCGTGTCTGACTCTTTGCTACCTCGCAGGGCACCTCTGTCTGTGGGATTTTTCAGGCAAGAATGCTGGAGTGGGTGGCCATTTCCTGCTCCAGGGGATCTTCCTGGATGAGAGAGCAAACCTGTGTCTCCTGTATTGGCAGGCGGATTCTTTACCGCTGAGCCACCTGGGAAGCCCCTGTTTTATAGGGATGAACCCATATCTTAGAAAAATGATTAAAAAGAGACTAGGGAGCCTGACAGAGTGATTGGTATCTAAACTCAGTAATTAAAGGTTGAATTCTAAGGGGACTTACTCTGTATCCTTAGGCAAGTAATTTTCAGTATTGTACCACAATCCATTTGAGAAAAATATATTGTCTAGCTGATCGAATATTTCCAGGATATATCTAATATCCTGTTCGGTGCTCAGGATAGTTTTGTTGATGCCAATTTTACTCTAAGTAGCTGTGCAGCATGAATGAGAGAATAGAGATCTCCTAATGGCACCCCACTCCAGTACTCTTGCCTGGAAAATCCCATGGAGAGAGGAGCCTGGTAGGCTGCAGTCCATGGGGTCGCTAAGAGTCGGACACGACTGAGCGACTTCGCTTTCATAATGAGTATTGTTAAATGTTTAGATGAAAAGTTCTATTTGGAGATTAAGGGAATTTGTTGTATCTCTGAATTTATATTGCCTCTAGTATTTTTTAATTACAACTTTTAACACACCCAGTGTTCTGGCAGATGAAATAGAAAATCTAAATTCATAAATGTACTCTCATTTCTAATCTATTCTACTTTCTGGGTACAACACAAATAGGAAACTGAATAGTTTGGATTAATTGCCCAAGCTTTAGGGAATGAAGGAGATGATATTACAATACTGTAAACCAATAATCCTTGCATACTGATCATAAAATCTAGGCAAAATGTTTATTTTGTCCAGGCCTGTCCAGATTTCACAATTTGGGAAGCAAATAAATGTGATTACATGAGAGCCTGATGTGGTGTCAAACTTATATATATATATGGTATGAAACAGCTCTCAATTTAAGAATAAATCGTTAAAACAAGATATGTCTAATGCATGCATTTTTCTGTTATGCATTTTCTCTTGGTAATTCCTTTGCGTACCATTGTTAGCAGGCTCCATATCACTGCATTTTTAATTCAATGAGACGTGAAAACATTCAGTGCTAAAATGGAATGCTTCAGACTCTTAATAACTCTCCTTTTCTTTTCTTTTTTCACTTTCAGTCCTTGAAGAAAGAAACTGCTCAGACCCTGGGGGCCCAGTCAATGGGTATAAGAAAATTACAGGAGGCCCTGGGCTTATCCATGGGCGCTATGCAAAAATCGGCACCGTCCTGACCTTCTTTTGTAACAGCTCCTATGTTCTCAGTGGTGATGAGATGAGAACTTGCCAGCAGAATGGAGAGTGGTCAGGGAAACAGCCAATCTGCATAAAAGGTAACTGCAAATATTTCTGAAGTCTGTAGAGATAAGTGGAGTTGCTGGACATTTTGGTAGCTCCCATACCTGTTTTTGAAGCCCTGGGGAAAAAAAAAATTGCCTTTCTTTTTTAAATTCTCACTGAAACCATACATTATTCTTATTTTGAAAACCATCCATAAAACATGTGCTTCTTTTTTGGACTGCCAAAGGACCAGTTTATCCTCATCACAATGTCTTGATGTGATCAAGAAGAGTGATGTAGTTATCAGAGCAGTTTAGAGAGATGACATGGCTGAGTTTTTTATGTGTAACCCCAAGGATAGAGCTGAAACTGTTAATATTAAACTACGTTTATCTACTCTCTGTGCAACATTAAATCAATGCAAGAAATAAAAGACACAATAGACACATCATCCCTGCCAGCCTGTGTGGAAGGAGGTTTGAAATGTTAAAATGTTTAAAAGCATCTTTAAAAGACAATAAACCCTTGAACGTTCAAAGGAGAGTTATAGAACAAATGAGTGGTGTGTATTCTGAGAAATATGAGCTCCAGTTCTCCTGTAGCAGGGAGGACTGGAGCCCCTTTGGGAAGCAGGGAAGGATTTACTGAGATAAAGAGGAGCTGGGACAATATTCCAGTTGGAAGACAAAAAGTGGTATAGGCAGAAGTGAAAGAATCATGGTAAGTAAAAAACTGAGTCAATCAGGGAATCTGGGAGGTAAATTTTAAAAGGTAATTTGAGATCAGAACAAATGGGACATTGCATAAGGGAGTTTGGACCTGACTCCATGACAGTAGGCATGTGTAGTTTCTTTTATATATATATCATGTGTATATGATATATATATATATATGCAATTTTGTCTATCTACTTTTTATTTATTTTTGGCTGTGCTGGGTCTTCGTTGCTGTGCGAGCTTTTCTCTAGTTGTGGAGAGTGGAGGCTGCTGTTTGTTGCAGTGGCTTCTCTTGTTGCGGAGGACGGGCTCTAGGGTGGGTCGGCTCAGTAGGGGAGGTTTCCAGGCTCTAGAGCACAGGTTTCCGGGATTAGTAGTTGCGGCACACAGGCTTGGTTGCTCCATCGTATGTGGATCAGGGATCAAACCCATGTCCCTGCATTGGCAGGCGGATCCTTACCACGGAACCAACAGGGAAGCCCCATAGTTTCTTATCAAGGTGACTCACTTGTTGTTCCAAGTCGACAACAGCTCTCTTTTTGGTGGCAGGACTGAGCAAGTAACACACACACACACACACACACACACACCTATCTAGTTGTTTCCTGAAGCATATCCTTGGCCTAGATTATCACACACACACACACACACCCCTATCTAGTTGTTTCCTGAAGCATATCCTTGGCCTAGATTATCCAGGTAATTGCTTCAACCCTTCACTTTGCCTTCTGAGTATTTGTCAACAACCTGAATCATGGGAAAAGGAATGAAAGAACAAGTCTCTGAAAGGAAGACTTAAGACTTTAGCCAGGAACGACCTTCATCCCCACCAGCAGACTGTGATTCTTGATTTCATTAGGTATGGAAATGGTGTTACCTATGTCCTTGGAGATTTTTTGTCAACGCTTCTCTTACAAATTAATACAACTAGAGTTCCCTAGGTTGCTAATTAGACAAATGTTGGCTGCTTGATTGGGAAAGTGAGATGGGAAGGATTCCTTTTCACTTGTGAAGAAAGAGACTTCAACAAAATTAAACCAGGCCTTGAGTTGCCCTCAAAGGATCATTAGAAGCCTTAATTGCAGAGAAAGGACTTGAAAAAATCAGTTACTCAAGACTTATTGTTGGTTGACACTGCTGTTCAGTTTAAATGAGAACCTTGTGATTTCCTATCTTGGGCTACATTTTAGAACCTTGCCCTTGGCTTTTACTCCATATTGATCTAGTTTGCTAATACTATTTACATGAACGGATAATTCTAATCTGTTAACTACTATTGCTTCATATCACTGGGCTTCCCTGGTGGCTCAGACAGAAAAGAATCTGCCCTGCAATGCAGGAGACTTGAGTTTGATCCCTGGGTTGGGAAGATCCCGTGGAGGAGGGCATGGCAACCCACTCCAGTATCCTTGCCTGGAGAAGTCCATGGGCAGAAGAGGCTGGTGGGCTACAGTCTATGGGGTCACAAAGAGTGGGACACCACTGAGCGACTAATTCTTTCACGCTTTCGTATCACTTGGGTGGAGCAGCTCTGCAGAGGTGTTTTTTCTGCTTGGGTTCTTCAAAGGGGGCTGCCATTTTATTAATAAATGAAACTCAGCATGCTCTGTTTTTCAAAAATTCATTTATTTATCTTGGGCTGCGCTAGGTCTTTGTTGCACTCATGGGCTTCTCATTGGGGTGCTTCGCTTGTTAGAGTATAGACTCTAGAGCATGGGCTCAGTATTTGTGGCTCACAGGCTTCGTTGCCCTGCAACGTGTGGGATCTTCCTGGACAAGGGATCGGACCTGGCTCTCCTTCAGTGGCAGGTGGATCCTTAACCACTGGACCACCAGGGAAGTCTCTCAGCGTGCTCTGTTGCTAAGCGAGCTGTTCATGCTTGGCTGACACGTCTCACCTCTGAGAGCGTGGGGAATGTCCACTGGTGTCCAGACAGGGTGGTCAGGTATGAATCTGAATTCATGGTGTGAACAGTTAGTATGGAAAAGGATTATGCAGCTTTGTCTTTTTCTTTCTAGCCTGCCGAGAACCAAAGATCTCAGATCTGGTGAGACGGAAAGTTCTTCCAGTGCAGGTTCAGTCAAGGTGAGGTTGAAACACCTGAACTCTGCTTTAAAGGCAAATGAACATTGCTTTCTCCACCCCCTTCCCCTACTTGTGTTTGGTCAAAGACAGTCTGAGGTTTCTTAGGGACACTCCGTGTTGACTTGCCAGGAAAGAAAAGGGCTTGTTAGATGGAGGCTTATTAGCTAGCTGCCTTTAGCCAAGAGGTAGCAACTGTTGGAAGATGTACAGGTTTCACTGGATCGTGGGAAAGTCAGTGGCTGGTGGGAAGCCAGACTTTAAGATGGCCTTTGAGGAGCTGGATTTTAATACTTGAGTCCTTCTAAAATGACTGCATATTTATCATGCAGCTTTTAGGGAGATGTCATTCCTACCAAACACAGTCAGCTGTGGCTTAGGAAGATGTCCTTGGTAGTGATCAATCAGATAAGGCAGGCTGGTGGAGCTAGGAACCAGAGATGAAGGACTAGCCGCTGATGAAGGATGTGAAGCCTCGGTGGGGGGAGGGGGGTTGGGCAGGGGGCCCACCTCGTCTTTCTCCTGGAAAGATAGAGGTGGGGACCCCTGGTGGCAAGCTAGGGAAGTTGCTTCCACCGGAATCAATGTAGGTGGAATATTTGCTTAATGCCTGGTTTCCTTCAGTTCCCTACTCAGCTTTTACCTGGCAGAGAGGCCCTCCATGACCATCCTTTAAAAAAGATAGCAACCTTACCTCTACCCTGACTGCTGAGCTGACTTCTTTACCCAATATTCTCTGACCTTTACAGAGATCTCCAATTTTCACCGTGGCATCCATCTTCTCCTATTGACATTTGTTTGCTTATTTGTTCAGTTTCTGTCTCCTCACAACCCACCAAAAAATTGTGAAAGTTACACGTGCAAGAACATTTTCTGTTTAGTGCATGCTGAACTTCTAGTGCCTAGAGTAGCACCTGCCGCATAGTGGAACCCCCAAAATAATGAATGAGTGAACGAGTGGATCGGATGGGCGGGTCCATGTGCTCTTTCTCTCGTCTCTCTTTAGTGCTGGCTATTCTTGGGCAAATTCCTAAACTTGTAGAGCCTTTAGTTCCTCTTTTCAAAAATAAGGGTAGTGACACTAACATTTGCCTCTAGGAATTGTTAAGGGTGAAATGCAAGGCAAATATCTTCCTGGAAGTTTCACTGCTGGAGCAAGGATATGATGGTCTTCAGCAGACAGGCTCACCCAGGAACTCCCAAAGGCATTGCAGACCTTCAGTGGTCAAAACCTGAGCTTGTTTGCAAGTAAAAAAGCCCCCTGAGCTCAGACCTGGTTCTAAATATGAGCTAAAAATCTGTTGAATGGAATCAATGTAGGTGGAATATTTGCTCTGAGCAAAGCATTTTATGGACAGATGAAACATTTCTTACAATGGTATTAGATTGGTATGGTGGGGACACCAGGGTGAGAATTGTGACTGCCCAATGCTGTCTGGGGTCCTGTCTTAGCTTCCTCTGTGCCCTTCAGCATCCCCATCTACCTCTCTGGGCTTCCTTTCTCCATGCATTAAACAGAGATGAAAACATTGATTCCTAAAGGAAATCTAACTTGTCAGTTAATAGTCATTATGCACTGATATAAAATCAGCATAAGCTGTGTAGTATGCATACCTCTCTCCCAAAACCCCCAGAGTGGCCTCTGGGGCTTCAACTTCAGGGCTCATTTAAAAGGCCTTTTCACATTTGCACACAATGCTTCTTATTTCTCCCAATCAATGCACTCTGAGAGAAGGTTCTATTCTCTGAGGTGGACTAATTACATCCGTTAATTGCTAAATCAAGCTACTGTATCAACACAGTTTAGTGGGAGTCAATTCCTTATATTGCTCTATTATGATAATGGTTAGAGCAGAGCAGGCAGTTGGATTTCTTTCCTTGAAATTAACTTCTTTTCTTGTTTAATTTCACAATTAATTTGTGTGTGTGTGTGAGCATGTATAGCGTTCCTTTGGATAGCAGCTATTATGTCAGATATTATGTTCTTTGGTTAAAACCCTGGGTAGCTGGAGGCATGCCAGAAATGGAAATGGAGGAATAAATAGAAGGTTGAAGTGTGCAAGAAAATCTGCTCAGTGGTGGAAGAGGTGTGTGTGTGTGAGAGAGAGACAGAGAGAGGTAAGGGGAGGAGGGGAGAGCAAGTCACACAGAGGATGAGAGAGCTGTTGTTTTCTTCCTTCGTAACTGAACATCTTCGTGGAGGTTGGCATGGATACTGAAAGGGCTGTAATGACTGTCTCCCGCTGTCCTCTCTCTCCGGGCCCCTCTGCCGCGATGCAGGGAGACGCCATTACACCAGCTGTACTCATCAGCCTTCAGCAAGCAGAAACTGCAGGACGCTCCTACCAAGAAGCCAGTCCTTCCCTTTGGAGACCTGCCGCCTGGGTACCAACACCTGCACACCCAGCTCCAGTACGAGTGCATCTCACCCTTCTACCGCCGCCTGGGCAGCAGCCGGAGGACGTGTCTGAGGACTGGGAAGTGGAGTGGGCGTGCCCCATCTTGCATCCCTAGTGAGTCAAGGCTTGTCCTTGCCCTAAAACAGCTTGCATCTCTCATGGCTGCCTATGAAAAGCCCCTGGCCCTATTGAAGACTTTTGGGGGAAAAGTCCTTGTCCAAAAGAATAGTCCTCTAATACTTTCCCCCAGCTTGGTGAAGTCTGAAATTCTACAGTTAGAGTTCCCTTCCTTTGGCTTAAACTTATTACCCAGGAGAGACGCTTAAATCTTAGATGAATTTTTGAGGAAGAAGGGGCATACTTTCTTGTGGATGATTTTATCATATTTACTTGGAGAAAAGGGACAGAACAGTCATTAAACACCAAATGGGGAAGGGGTTGAAGGCGCCAGAGAACTTCTAGTTATGTCATACTGGTTACCTGAGCCCCAGTTTTTATCCTCATCACCCAGTGGTGTTCATTACATTACTGTTAGTGAGTAACGAGGTATCAGTCACTTACAAGTTATAATAATGATTACTGAGATAATACATGGAAATGTCTGGAATGGGCTTTTGCACATACTAAGCTTTGTCTGACATCCTTTTTGTCAGAGGAGAAGATTGTGGCTTAGTTCGTGGTCACCTTATCCATAGTCATGATATTTTGAGTCTGTTTATATACATCATCTCGTCCACTCTCTGCAAGAACCTAGGAGACGGTTGTGATTACTGTATCCATTTTGCAGGCAAAAGACTGAGGCTCTGAGAGATTAGGCAACTTACCCTGTAAGTGCCTGGGATTGTTAGACTCCCAATTATAACACTCAGCTTTATAGCCAAGCATGTTAAGGTGTTTGATTAGTATCTAAAGAGAGAGAGAGAAAAAAAAACAAAACAGGTTAGTTGCTTTGTGGTCTTGACACCTGTAGGGCCCACCTTTCCAGATATGTGCTCTGTTGGTTGACTGACACATTCCCCTCTGGATGAGAAGGTCTGAATTTATCTCACTGAGCTGGTGCTTTCTCCGTAGTCTGTGGGAAAACCGAGAACGTCTCTGCTCCGAAGACCCAGGGCACGCGCTGGCCGTGGCAGGCTGCCATCTACAGGAGGGCCGGCGGGGTGCATGGGGGCAGTCTGCACAAGGATACCTGGTTTCTGGTCTGCAGCGGTGCCCTGGTCAACGAGCGCACTGTGGTGGTGGCTGCCCACTGCGTCACTGACCTGGGGGGGGTCACCGTGATCAAGACGGCAGACCTCAAAGTCATCCTGGGGAAATTCTACAGGGATGACGGCCGGGATGAGAAGAGCATCCAGAGCTTGCGGGTAAGAGAGGGTTGCAGCCTGGAGGTCTGGTTTCTTTCTCGGCAGCTCCCAGCACTGGGAGAGCAGTTATTCTGTCAGTCTGTTACCTCGGCATCCAGTCCAGAGCCTGGAAATGTTAGGCACATGCATGCTCAGTTGCTCAGTACTGTCGGAGTCTTTGCGACCCCATGGACTGTGGTCCACCAGGCACCTCTGTCCATGGAATTCTTCAGGGAAGCATACTGGAGTGGGTTGCCATGCCCTCCTGCAGGGGATCTTCCTGACCCAGAGACTGAACCCATGTCTTTTGCATCTGCTGCACTGGCAAGCAGATTCTTTACCAACTGTGCCACCTAGATGCCTAATCTTTCATTATTGGCAGATACTAGAAAGGGCAAGCCACTCCAGTACTCTTGCCTAGAAAATCCCATGGATGGAGCAGCCTGGTGGGCTGCAGTCCGTGGGGTCGCTAAGGGTCGGACACGACTGAGCGACTTCACTTTCACTTTTCACTTTCACACATTGGAGAAGGAAATGGCAACCCACTCCAGTGTTCTTGCCTGGAGAGTCCCAGGGACAGGGAAGCCTGGTGGGCTTCTGTCTATGGGGTCGCACAGAGTCGGACACGACTGAAGTGACTTAGCAGTAGCAGAAAGGGCATCTAGAAAGACTATGGAGTATTCCCCCCCCCCCCAAAAAAAAACCATTTTTTAAATAAGATAATAAAAAATGTCTTCTATCATTGGGGTCATTGAAAGGTAACCAACCACCTATTATGTTTAGGACACAGTGCTAGGTAGACTGTAAGGACACAGAGACTCCGAATAAATTTCTAATATTATTTTCTTTCCCTGCCTACCTTCCTCCCTCTGTACCATCCACCCTCTCATGCAATCTAGCTCATCCACCTGTCTATCCATCCATCTATTGTTGAATTCCCACAGCATACTATTCACTGGGAATACACACAGAACTGAACAAGGCGTGATTTTACCCTGAAGAGTCCACAGGCTAGGGGGAGAGACAGACCAGTATATTGTGACTAATCCAGCAAGATAGAATCCCTGGGTAAATGAGCTCAGATATAGAACAAGTCTGTAAAAATGTTACAGCGTATCACAGATGTAAGCTCCAGGGGGCCCCATCAAAGAGGGTGATGAGCAAGAATGGGGATAATCAGGGGAGGCTTGGTGGAAAAGTCTTGTGAACCATCCTAGGTGTAGCTCTGTCTTTCTGGCTTGACGGTAAATGAAATGTTTACAGTGGACCAGAGGTTGCCAGCTGGTAGCCTGTAGAGGTTTGTGTTTTGATAGTGCTAATGTATATTTTTTAATCAGTTATTTGCCAACATTTAAAAACCAGGAGGCTTCAGCCAGACGTCTGGAGTCTATTCTCTGGCAAAATGAGCATCTCTGTGTGGCAGTGGTCAGCTGAGCAAAGTGGTGTGCCTCTTTGCCTGGGGTGTGCACTCCTGTCCTTCAAAGTACTTGTCCACTCCACTTATTTAAAAACCACCTGCCAGCCCTGGGAGGCATTTCAGTTTGCAGCCCTGGAAACAGAGCAATTGCTTTCTATGATCCATTGAGCGAAGTGTGTCCGAATAATTGCAGCTGGCTCTCAGACATTTTCTCCGGATAATTTAGCCCCAGGGCCTGCCTGTTGCCCTCACCGTGGAGTCAGCCGCTCACCACTGCTGTCCATTCTTTACCTTCACAGATTTCTGCCATCATCCTCCATCCCAACTACGACCCCATCCTGCTGGATACAGACATTGCCATCCTGAAGCTCCTGGACAAGGCTCGCATCAGCACCCGCGTCCAGCCCATCTGCCTGGCGGCCCCTCGGGATCTCAGCACCTCCTTCCAGGAGTCCCGCATCACCGTGGCTGGCTGGAACGTCCTGGCGGATGCCAGGAGCCCCGGCTACAAGGACGACACACTGCGCTCTGGGGTGGTGAGGGTGGCGGACTCGCTGCTGTGTGAGGAGCAGCACGAGGAGCAGGGCATCCCGGTGAGCATCACGGACAACATGTTCTGTGCCGGCCGGGACCCCACGGCCCCTTCCGACATCTGCCCAGCTGAGACGGGGGGCATCGCGGCTGTGTCCTTCCCGGGCCAGGCGTCCCCGGAGCCCCGCTGGCACCTGGTGGGGCTGGTCAGCTGGAGCTATGACAAGACGTGCAGCCACAGCCTCTCCACAGCCTTCACCAAAGTGCTGCCTTTTAAAGACTGGATCGAGAGAAACATGAAGTGAGCTGCAGGCCCAGGGAGGAGCGTTTCTGTGCAGCCTTCCATGTACGTGTCACGAGGGCGGTATGGACCCAAAGTGGGATTCTGCCCGTGAATTTGGCTGTCGCAGGTTTCTGATTTCAAAACCAGTGGAGGGCGAGTCGAGCTTACTTTCTGGTAGGCCACTGCCCCCCTGACTGCTGGGGTCCTCTGGAAGATTCCCACACTGCTTACAAGAACTCAGTTTCTTCCAAGAGACTATGTGAGTGGCAAAGAAATTCACCCCATTCTACCAACCCCATGGCCTTCCCTGCCCACCTTCTGGGGATGGACCAGATGGCATGGTCAGCTCTGGTCGAGAGAAGGTCGAGACTGGATTCATCAGGTGTCTTCCAAAGCTCCAACCAGACCAACTTCCAAAGAGCCACCGGCAGTCCAGCCCCAGACAGCGAGTCTGGCTGTGGCATTGGCCACATCACAGAGTGGTCCTTTTTCTTCCCAGTCAACTGTACATACTTTAATAAAACCAGGGTTGGCTTCTGACCCACGGAACACAGGTCCTATGGCTCTGATTCCTGCCTGCAGCCTTTTTGAGCTACATGTGTTGGGACCGGTGGCTGGGGGCAACCTTTAATAGATCATCATTCCCAAATAATGCATATAGCAAAGCCAGTGCCATCTTTTCAATGCCAGTGCTTGCAGTTTGCTGTTCATAGGGTAAGGGAGAGAGGGGATGGGCACCATTCAGTTCAGTTCAGTTCAGTTCAGTCGCTCAGTCGTGTCCGACTCTCCGCGACCCCATGAATCACAGCACGCCAGGCCTCCCTGTCCATCACCAACTCCCGGAGCTCACTCAAACTCACGTCCATCGAGTCGGTGATGCCATCCAGCCATCTCATTCTCGGTCGTCCCCTTCTTCTCCCGCCCCCAACCTTTCTCAGCATCAGAGTCTTTTCCAGTGAGTCAACTCATCGCATGAGGTGGCCAAAGTATTACAGTTTCAGCTTCAGCATCAGTCCCTCCAATGAACCGTTAGATAAGGCAAAAGCAGAGGAAAATACTAGAGCCTTGACAATTTCTAGTGACCACTCTGGTTCTTCTGTTCTACATTCAAGCACAAAACTCTGCTTTGAACCTCCAGAAATCTCTAGGACATATTTTGATAGCATCTGAATTAGAATCACCTATTTATTCATACTCGATTGAGATATGCCAAGAACCTGCTACTTCATTCTTCTCTATAACTTACACAACTTTCCTTTCAAGCCCCGCGCCTGACTCCCACTGCATAGCAGAGGGAAAAAAAAAGAATCCAGTCCGGTCCCTGAAGTGGTCTTTACAGGAACATTCTCTTTTTGGGGTGACTCACTTTTTTATCCTTTCTCCCCAGCTTTCACCAGTTTCCTCCTGTCCCAGATGGTGCCATGGAGGTGTGACTGGGACACTGGAGGACTCCTGAGTTTCTGCAGGCTCTTGGGGGTGTGTGGTATTACTTTCTCATTCCTGGGCGTTTGGGGGACACTGGGTGCTCAGGTCTGTAACAGGTGTAACTTCTGTGGAGTTCTCTCTGCTTCCCTGGGGCTCTGCGGTCCTCCCCACTCACTAGGCTGCTCTTTGGGTCTGGCTTGCACTGATACTCCTGAGATCCAGGGGGACTCCGTCTTGACACTGGTTTGTTTGGGTTACTCGGCCTCCTGGCCACAGTGGGCCTTCTTGGGAGGCTCCCCGGCTGGACTTTCAGTGACCTCCTCTCCCTTCCCTGAAGTCTTGTGGAACTTCTCTGTCTTTTCTGTACCTCCTGAGGCCTGAAAGCCCAAGGTTGGTGCAGGACACCTGGGGGACAGTCCCATCCTACAGACCAGAAACTCTTCCCTCCCTTATCAGAGAGAACTTCCACCCCAAGGACTTTAGCCCCAAGGCAGGACGCTACATCTGTCCCCCAACCTGCATCCCCAACTCTGTGTCTTTGCATCATTCCCTGAGCCAGCAGAGAATTTCTGGTACTTTCTCTCTTGGTTAGGCTTTCTTGAGGCTTTCCATAAACCAGCCTCCCCACCTCCCACCTTTCAGTCACTCCCGCCATCCTCGCAGCTTAATCTGAGAGCAATATATTGGTTATCAACTTCTGAGGAACAACCATCCAACACGTAGGAGGGTTTGACAAATATTTATCAGGTTGCTCAAAAGCTTTTTTTCTTGATGTTTTTAAGCCTAGAAAGTTTGGATCTCAAGAGGTGTAATGGTAGTCAGATCTAAAAGATCTAAATTCCTGTCTTTCTACTTCTTTTGAGTGATCTTGGGCAAGTCACCTAATGTCAGCTGCGTCAGTTCATCATTTATTAGGTTGGCATGCTGGAGTCTGTCTTTTGTAGCTGTGATGATTCAGTGAGCTACTGTGTAAAGCAGTGAACTTAATACCTGACACACAGCTCAGTGCCTGTAACCCCTGGAAGGGGCAGTCCTGTCCAGCTGGGCACAGCTCCATGAAGCCTTCATACCTACCACTTCCTCACCTGGGCGTCCATGCTTACACCCTCCGTTCTTTCACGCTGGTCTGACCCCTCACCTGCATAATCACGTTCCCTAGTTTCTTGACACTCTCTTTATTCTTTAGTGTCATTTTCTATCTTTGCCTCACTGCTCAGATTTGGTTCCGGTTACATCATCTCTGCTGTGACTTTGTTCCCTTTAGAAGCTGAGTCTGGCCCCCAGGCTGGGTGACACCGCCTGTGGCTGCTACTTAGTATCCTCATGGCCGCTTGCCATGATCTTCCTAGATCTTCCTGCCCCAGTACTGCTCTCACTACGAGCACTCAACCACACTCATCAGGACGAGGGAGTCAGATACAAGCCTGTCCCTGGGCCATACCTGGCACTGGAGGAATCTCATTCATCTCTCTTTGTCATGTGGTCCTTACATCTTAGGGATACAATGCCAAGGATGAAGGATCTCTTCTTAGCTGGAAATCTGGAGTGTATATCAGTCAGGGATTTTTCAGAACTTTTAAGGGCCATGTAGCATAAGGGATTACGATGACCACAGACAATTACGGGCACTGGTGACAAAGTCTCCTTGAGGTTGTGGCGTTTGCATCCCGTGTTGGACCTGAAGTCAAGTGGCCAGCAGTTGTGAAGGAAAGTTTGATGTGAAACTGGAAGAGCAAGAATGAGCTGGAACCCACAAAACATCAAAAGTCATGTCTGTCTCTGCTGTCCCCAAACTCCATGATTTGAGTGACCTGCACCCCCACATAACTGGTCCAGGAGACTCAGAGAAGGTGGAAGAGGATTTCCAGCAGGTATAGGAGGGGCTGTGGGCCGGGGTGCTATTCCACCCAGGAAAGGTGAACGAGCCAATCAGTGATGTTGTGTATGAACTGCCAAGGTGCCTGATGCTCTTAGCAACTTCCGGAGCGTGGAGACGGCTGTAGCTTTACTCTCCTTTTCAAATCTCATGTTAAGTTTCTCTGGTGCCCACTCTAACCTGGAGCCATACAGGGAAGGGGACTCTGCAAACGTAGTTGTAGCCCCCCCTCTAAGTCGACACGGAACAAAAGTCATCGCAAGTCATTGCATGAACTATTAATGTGGTTGTCAACTGGGGATGCCTTTGTGGAGAGCTGGGTGAAGGCTTCTGTTTCATCCAGATTCAGTTCAGTTCAGTCGCTCAGTCGTGTCCGAGTCTCCGCGACCGCATGAATCACAGCACGCCAGGCCTCCCTGTCCATCACCAACTCCCGGAGTTCACTCAAACTCATGTCCACAGAGTCGGTGATGCCATCCAGCCATCTCATTCTCTGTCGTCCCCGTCTCCTCCCGCCCCCAACCTTTCCCAGCATCAGAGTCTTTTCCAGTGAGTCAACTCGTCGCATGAGGTGGCCAAAGTATTGGAGTTTCAGCTTTAGCATCAGTCCTTCCAATGAACACCCAGGATTGATCTCATCCAGATTAGTTTGGCTCTAATTTCTTTTGTAGTGGTTTTTTGTTTTGTTTTGTTTTAGACACATGCAACCCCCGACATCTGACATTCTATCAGTGAGGCCTTGGTGTCTAGGAGCTGGTCTGGCACTCACTTCAAAGCTATGGTGTTCTCCTGCTGAAGATCAATTATTTCACAGCATGCTGGTATCAGTCAAGATCCTTCTGTGACTGATGGATCAAGGCAGACACAAGGCTGCTTTATATCTTGTCAGTGAAGAGGCAAAAGCAAGGTCATTATACAAACCAAAAAATATGAATGATCCCCCCTCCTGGATGAGACCAGTGACTGTCTTTACTTCTTTACCAATTACAGTGTTAGCCTCTATTTTTCCTTCCTCCTAGATAAGATTTATAACGATAACCAACTATAGAATTACCTCTATTTAACTGATAGCATCCAATCCACAACAAAGCCCCACTTCCCTGGGACTTCCTCAAAACCACCTAATAGAAGCCCGAATCTTAGAATAAGTTCTTTCTAAAACTCTATTTTTTTTTTTTTTTTTAAATTTTTTGGTTGTTCTGGGTCTTCGTTGCAGCTCGGGAGCTTTCTCTAGTTGTCATGTGACACGTGGGATCTTAGTTCCCTGACCAGGAATGGAACCCAGGTCCCCTGCATTGGGAGGTGGAGTCTTAACTGGATTCTTAACCACTGGACCACCAGGGAACTCCCTCTAATACTCGCTTGATGATGTACATTCTCTTTCATTCCGAACAGCAATAAATCCATCTTGTTCAACTAGGACTGGCCAGGTTTAACAAAGTGGACTTTTAAGAATTATTGAATAGTCACTCACACTTCTTTCTTTTACTTAAACTCCAGCAGGAATTGAGAGGAAGGGGCAATCCAAATAAGCAATGTTTTTATTCACAGGGTAGTTAGAACTTTAAATTGAGTGTTGGAGTGTAGGTGGAAAGGAAGTAGGATATTATAAGTACAGAAAATGCTTGGAAAGTACGTAGGATTAAACATGGAGCGGGGCTGGCTTAGAGAAGGGCCAATTCTCTTTTTTTAAATTAATTAATTTATTTTTGGCTACACTGGATCTTCGT
This sequence comes from Moschus berezovskii, assembly GCF_049115385.1. Lineage (NCBI taxonomy): Eukaryota > Metazoa > Chordata > Mammalia > Artiodactyla > Moschidae > Moschus > Moschus berezovskii. The sequence continues at coordinate 70,268,386 of NC_142473.1, read as the reverse complement.
TGCTGTGCACAGGCTTTTCTCTAGTTGCACTGAGCTGGGGCTGCTCTCCATTTTGGCGCGTGGGCTTCTCATTGTGGTGGCTTCTCTTGCTGCAGAGCATGGGCTCTAGGCACCTGTGCTTCAGTAGTTGCAGCGCATGGGCTCAGTATTATAGTTGCAGCTTGTAGGTCTCAGAGAGCAGGCTCAGTAGTTGTAACACTGAGCTTGGTTGCTCCGTGGCAAGTAGAATCCTCCAGGACCAGGAATCAAACCTGTGTCCCCTGCACTGGCAGGCGGGTTCTTATCCACTGAGCCACCAGGGAAGTTTGAGAAGAGCCAATTCTTTCCTATCATGAATCCTTTATTACAATGACAGGCCAGGTTGGCCAGCCAACGCCAGTCAAGGTAAGGCCAGGTGGTGGTAGATCTCAAAAGCCAGGATCAAGAATTTGGCTTCTTATTGCCCTTTTGCAAACATTCAAGCCCATGTTGATGTCTCCAGGAGAGTGAAAGGACAGAAGTGGAATTCTAGAAAGACCCATCAGGCTGGCTGTGCTAGATAGAGGCAATGGTTAAAAGACCCAGCCTGAGTTCAAATCCCAGCTCTGTCACTTACGTGCTGTGACCCTGAGCGTGACATTCAATCTCTGTCCTACTGTAGTTCTGTCCACAAATGGGAGTGAAATGACACGGGGATTCAGGGAGTTGCTGTGTCTGTGACTGAAGAATGTAGAACAGCATCTGCCCTGTGCGTAGTCTCTCAGTCGTGTCTGACTGTGACCCCACGGACTGCAGCCTGCCGGGAACCTCTGTCCATGGCGATTCTCCAGGCAAGACCGCATCTGACCTACTGCACTCTATAGATATTGGCCACTGTTATGATGGTGGTCGTTTCATTGCTGTCTTCAAAGAGGAGGAGACTGGAAATGGAGAAAACAGTTATGAGCGACCTTATGAGGGGTGGAGAGAGGAGGAGAGGATTTAGAATGCTGTCGAGGTACAAGCATGTGAAAAGAAGTTTGGCAATCTGTGGAATGAAGTTGAAAACAGGAAAGGGTGGGCAGAAATAAATGAGGTTTCAGGTTAAAAGAACCAACAGGCTTGAGAGCAAAAAGCAATGGGACTAGAGACTTCCCTGGTGGCCTAGCATCTAAGACTCCACGCTCCCAGTGCAGGGGGCCCAGGTTTCATCCCCGGTCAGGGAACTAGATCCCATATGCCCGCAACTAAAGATCCTGTGTGCAACAGTCAAAAACAAACAAACAAACAGCAATAGGACTATGTAAGTGGGAGTAGTCTGGATACATTTCTAAGAAAAAGTGTCAGAGCTTGCACCAGCTTTTTACACATTTCCCTGTCTGCCTGTGTGTGTGTGTATGTGTTTGGTGGGAGCTCGGGGGCATACAGGATGGACTTAATAAAACGGATCAGGTACAGCTGGACAAGGAGGAAATTTGCAGCCCTCCCACTGAGTCCTCACCAGCATAATACTTGTTCTTTGGAGTTATGGCTGTGGAGTTTGAATATTAGTCTTTATAGTTCTTTGGGATTTTCATGCCTTCAGATCCATCATCTACTCATAACTAAATAGGGCTTCCACATTTGCCTCCTCTATTGGAATATTAGTTGATAAAATCTCTTCCATCATGAATTCATTCAGAGATTGTGAGTTTACTGATTTCCTACCTATCATTCATCTAGCCACAAAAATTGAGTGTTAAGGATTGAAATACTAAAGATGGACAACATAGGCTTGGTGCTTGCCCTTAATCGGATAGTCCCAGAAATACATGAATAATAAGAAATCATCATGAATACTGGGAATAAAATAGAGTATTGTAAAATTATAGAACAAAGATTGCTGATTTAACCTGGATGGGGCAGGATAAAAGCTTTGCCTCCCTGAGGAGGTGATGACTGATCTGGGAAGAAGTTGACTATTGGATGGAGGGTGGGGAGGGGGAAGAACATTCCAGGCAGAGATGAACGTGTGCAGAGATGTTGAGAGAAGGGTTTTTGGCATGTATAGAGAACTTCCAGAGAACCAGTGAAGCTTCAGAGGAAAGCAGGAGGAAGGGAGAGGTGTGACAGAAGGCTGGAAATGCAGTTTCGGTGTGTATGGCCACCCCAGGAGCTGGAAGCACCACACTCCGTATGTCAAATTCCATGAACTCCGAGAACGTGTGCTAGGAACTATTAGTGAGGCCATCAAATCATCACCAATAGCCTTTGGCTTTGACCTCGTGTTTTTCTGTTATCCTTCTAACCTGGTTATGAATGAAGACCTTGAATCTCCCAGCAATGACACAATTGCATCATGTTCTAAAAAAGATCTTAAATGTGGATGAGGTGAGTTAAAAAAAGACCAAAAGTCAATGCAAGAGGCAAAGAAGTGAGACACTTATAGCTTCACTCCTACCTTATTTTTTTCTCTTTCTTTAGTATCCTGTGAAAATGTTGAGTGAAATACTTTTTGGATCCCTAGGGTTTGGGGAAGTTTATCTTTTTAGGGCTGTTGGAAAGACGAGAACATTTTGGAGTGATTTGGTAGCCATTTGTGGTCTCCTTTTGCTTTTCTTGGCAGGAGGACCTGCTTTCCCTGGCAGGGCTCTGCCGGATGTGCTGTTGAGGCCCAGCATTTTAAGAAGACTGTCTCAATGGCTGAGGTTTTTAGGGATCACTTCACGTTTGTATTCCAGTTCACCAAGTGTTTATCCAGAGGCTCGTGGACCAGGCACGATGGAGAGTTTTGTCAACAAAGAAAAAAAAAAAGTCAGTAGATAAAATTAGGGAATAGCTTTCTTGGGTGACAAATAACATTAGAGATTGAATTCTCAGAGGAAACAAAAAACTGTGTTATGTTTCTGAACTTATGGTTTCTAGGAAAAGATAACTCCAAACAAAAGAGAAAGAATGGTGTTAATCCTTGTTTCGAAAGGGGGACAGGATGTTGCAAATAAAACAGTATCTAGGTGCTAATAAATAAAACCTCCAAGTGAACTGGGACTCTCCTAATTTGCTGTTCTTCCCTAAAGGCGTAGTTTAGCCTCTGATTTTAAAAATGTCCCTGAATCTATAACCTCATCTTAGAAGTTAATTACCTGGTTGCTGTCTCTCTCTTTCTCTTGATAAAGAAAAAAACTTTATGAGAAAAGTATTTTGGGATTTGATAACAAAGCCTGCCTCAGAATTACCAAGTTATTTCATAAGAAAAAAAAAATAGTGAATACAGAAAATAGAACCAGAATCACATCACTGGATTTCTGGGGTCACAGAAGACTAGCTTGGGTCCTTAATTTGATCCTTTAGCCAAATCATTTAGCATTTAACCCCAGTAAGCTGTGTCAAGCAACAAAATCCTCTCCTGAAGGTTACAAAAACCGTCTCTCCATCATTTTGCCCATCATAAAGATGTCACTGCTGAATGCCATTCTAGCAGAACAAAGGGAAGTGAAAGATGTATAAGTGGCATTCTTTGCCATGATTAGAAGAAATGGTGGGGGGAGATAGAAATGAAAATACCAGCAATAACTCTTAAGAAGTGTTTCTACTTTACAGTAGAATCAAGCTACTAAAAAAGAGACAGTTACTCTAATTCAAAATTGTGTGGTTTTTATGGTGGACATAAAGAATTTGCACCAACCCTGACATTTTGCCTCAAGTTATCTCCTAGAAGAAGATGCTGACACATAGGAATGATGAGCCAGGGCCTCACGATCCATCTTGTCCCACTGTGTCCTTTCGTCTTTCATCTGTGCTGAGTAAATGGAGTGAATTCACACTCCTTCTATTAGAATTCATCAGGCAAGAAGTGTAGCTAACAAATGCTTCAGTCTTCCTGAGCCTTCTACTTAATGAGGTGGTTTCTGCCTGAAGAATGGATTATATTTAGACCAAGTTCTCAGTCTGAACTGAGATTTCTCTATAGTGACATCTCTTTTCTCATCCGCATAGAGTCAGGTAAAAATAGAACTCCCTTACTTCCTTTTGCTAATGCGTGTTAACAAGAAAAGAGTGAATGAGCCTGACTTGTATCTTACTGCTCTGAACACCTGTGGGAGGGGTAATTCTCTTTATTCAGTAGCCACAGTGGACGAACAGAGCTATAGGCAGGCTCGTCTGTAGCTGTACTATGTGGTTGGATCCGAAGCACTACCACCATTGTCACTTCAGAGTGATGACAGCATGACAGGCAGGAGGCTGCCATAATAAAGATGACAATAGCCATCACTGGATGCCAGAAACTGTGACAGCACCTCCTTTAGTTCTCCTCCAAGCACAGGGGTGGGGTCATTAGTAGTCCCATCAATGCCCAGAAGGTTACATGACTCACTCATGTTCGTTCAAAATGGAAAGGGGAGAGATGGATTCCATTTGAAACTCACGACTCCAAACATGATTGAAATGAGTGATTCCCAGGTCAGTGTAATTCTGAAAGTGAAAGTTGCTCAGTCCTGTCTGACTCTTTGCGAGCCCCTGGACTATACAGTCCATGGAATTCTCCAGGCCAGAGTACTAGAGTGGGTAGCCTTTCCCTTCTCCAGGGGATCTTCCCAACCCAGGGATCAAACCCAAGTCTCCCGCATTGAAGGCGGATTCTTTACCAGTTGAGCCACAAGAGAAGCCCAAGGATACTGGAGTAGGTAGCCTATCCCATCTCCAGCGGATCTTTCCAACCCAGGAATTGAACCAGGGTCTCCTGCATTGCAGACGGATTCTTTACCAACTGAGCTATCAGGGAAGCCAATGCTGAAGGCCATGTTATAACTTCTATGGAGGCCACCGTCACTGTCTTAAGACAATGACCTGTGGCTGCTGCTGTGAAGATTTTCCTCCCAACAGTTATCACCCTAAAGTCCCTTCTCTTTCTATAACCTTTTCGTTTTCAAGTTAGTTTCAGGCTTCTCTAATGTCTCTCTTTGATGCTTTCAGCTTTGGAGCTAATGCTGTGCAAAAATATCACCTTTCTTCTAAAATAGAACATTGTACAAGGATTTTCATTCATGGTTTTCATTCATCCTAAAAATAGTTCACAGTTCTGAAAAATTAGCATACTCATTTTAATTGTCTTGATGAAAGGGCCTCCAACATCCTCTCTGTTTTATTTCTTTCTTAAAAACCTTACGGTGGCTATCTTGCAGTCTAAGTGATCGAACCAAAGTTTCAAAAGACAGATCCAGACATGCTGCTGTTTCTCTGGGTCACTTTCTTCTGATAAACTCTGGACATTGAAACATTCCTCCTCTGTTGTCATCATGATGGGGAAATGGGCTTATTTAATGGCCTTTTATGGAAATGCAGTGTAGGACTTTTTCTTTCTTTTCTATATTAGGAGTCCCCCTCCCACCCTGTGCAGCATCAGAGATGCAATAACCAATCTCAGGCGATCCAAAGGAAAACCAAGACAGGGAATGAATTCCTTAGAAGAACAAATAAGAGAAGGCAAAGTCTTTATCCTTTCTTTGGTCCAACTAAGCTCCTAAAAGGACTGGAGAAGAACACTGAGAATTATAGGATTTAGGACTGGAACCTTTGAGGCCATCTGGTGATTTGTTCCATGGCATTAAACGTACCACCTTCTCATTTCTAGCAAATGGCCTGACTGGTCCTCTCTGCCAGAAGATCCCCCGTGATGCAGAGGGTGTTGCATGGGGGTGAACTGTTCACTAGGTTGCATAGAAGAGAGATTGAAAGCAAGATTCTGCAGAAAGACTGCCTGTACTCAAAAACCAGCTTTGCCCCCACTTCATCCATCGGTCCTGTAGGCTCATTCTCTGACTGTCTCCATTCTGCGCTGTTCCCCGGGGAGGCCGAACTGTAAGAATTCAACTACAACTACTGCACATGAGTTATGCCAGTGTGCTCCCCTGCCCTCTGCTTCCAGCTATAGTCAACAGGGAGTCCCCGCAGGGGCGAAGAGAACAGGAGGGAAGTGGGGGTCAAGTTATTTATTCCCAGACCCCTTGCCAGCAGGTTGCCATGGCAACAAAGTCTGAGTCTGCGTCAGGTGGAACCGGTGTGCCCTTTGGGTTCAGGTTTAGGGTGGGTAATGATGCCCACCGTTACAGTCTGTGGGCTCTGCCTCATGCCTTAGAGTTTCCCCACATCCTTCCCTTACCCTTCTAAGTTGTCTCTTTATTAAACTTTGCACAACTTCCTTAATTTGAATATGCCAACTTTTCTAGCTGAGACCTTGACTGACACAACCACTCACTATCTGTGTAATGTTGGTCAAATTCTATAACTGCTTTTGGATTCAGTTTTCACCTCTGTAAATTGGAGGTAATACTAATAATATATGCTGTAGAAGGATATCTTAAGAATCAAATGATGATATATAAAGATACTTGGAACACACAGTAAGGACTCAGTAAATGCTTGAGTAAAACTATTAATACAACTACCATGAAGTCTCAACCTGAACACTACCTTAATTCAACTACGACTGAGCGACTGAACTGAACTGAACTGAAGTTACTTCTCATAGCTTAACTTAGGTTTTAAGTCAACAATCAATACAGAAAAAAAGAAAAAAAAATTCCTCAGAGTCAAATTAGCCTTGAACATCCCTCAAGATGGTGTAGTCAGTTTTCTGGTATTCAGTCCTGCAGAGTTGTTTTTATTCACGCCAAGTTTGATAACCTGTGGGTGAGACTTAAGAAAGGCGAATCTACACGCAAATGTCAGAGCATCCCACCCCTTCTGCTTCTGCCATAACCATGGAATCCCTAGAGGAGACTGAGAGATGCTAGAAAATTCGGAAGTGTTCCTGCTGACTTATAGGGTTGACCTCGTTCTGTTCTCACATCAGAGCTTTATCGACTTAATGTTGGCTGGGAGATTTGTAGTTTGCTGTGAAGACAGAAAGGAGTTAATGGGGTCACACTTTAGATGGTTTTAGGGGAGGCTAGATTTTAAAGTGGGCTCAGTGGGAAATTAAATGGGGTGCATGCTGCTGCTCCCATATGTCTGAGATGACCCTTTGCTGATTGTTCAGGGTGTGCCAGACTCAGAGCTAAGCAGTTTCCTCCTTGTTAGTTATCCGGTTTCACCTCATAGCAACTATAAGGTGGAACTATGATGTTCTCTGGTTTTCAGATGAGCGAGCTGAACACCTAAAGTGCCCAGTCTAAGACTGTACTTAATGTGTATAAGTATAGCCTATACTCACTTAGCTCTGAGTTTAGATCCAGGACTGAGGCAGAGAGAGCCTGGCTTACCCTCCAGTGTCCATGTATGTGCAAACTGAGAATTAAACTCCATGTTTGATAGCTTTTCGTGTTAGTTGTCCACAACAGCACACGTGTGTTTGCCTGAATAGATTTTTACATGCCTTGTGTTTGATGAGAAGAGAGTCAGCCTGGTATCTTTCTTCCTCCCCCCACACCCCCAAAAGACTAAACACACCAACTCGCTTCAAGTGCTGCTCAGGGCCATGTTTCTGGACCCCTTTCCATCTTGCTGAACCATCCAGTGGTTCCTGATGCTGGCTGGAGTAGGATAAATCCCCTGAGGAAGTTAAAGAAAAAAAACAAAAACTGAGTCAGGACCCTGCTCCAAATCTCTGGTAGGTGGCCTGAGGATTATTGTTTGTCAAAAGCTCTTTCAGGACATTTTAATCAGCAGCCAATATGGGAAAGCACTGCTCCAATTTGCTGCTAAAAAATTGAAGAATTAGTGGGGATGTTGGCAGGGCCCTCTGGAGCGAGGAAAAAGAATCGGTTCCTTCTAGCTAATGATTATTATCCAGAATTATCTGCGGCATGTTCCACACAATTTAATAGGCCTCATCTCCAAGGGCAGCTGAATGCAAATGTCTCTCATTGTAGCATGAGATGTGAAGGTTCCCGAACAAAGCCGTTTGCAGGGAAGGTGCAAAGTGGAGCCGCTTCTCCCACAGAATCTGGCCATGCTTGTTGATTGACAGAATTCTCTCTGATCCTGAACACTGAAAATATAATTAAGACTGCTTTTGATTGGATGGTTTAAAACGTGAAATCAACACCGCCCTCCTTTCTCTGTCCTTTTACTTCCTCTGTGTTTCTGTGCACCAGGCGTATTGCCCTTGGCAGCGAGAGCTGAGGAATGGTGGGCTCACTCCTCCTCACCTGTGTGCAGGTACTGAGGGATTCAGGCAGAGGAGTTCCTCCGTGCTCCCTGTAAAGGGGGTGCAGTATTGCCGCTGGGATCGCGAACATCTAGAGAGATGCCCATGGCTTTGTTCTCCAGCTGCCACCTCAGCAGAAAGGGCAGTAAAATCTCTAAATTATAAAGAGAAAATGAGACTGTACATATTCTGCACCTGACAACGTCACCTACAAAGTCACACGTCCACTCTTGATGGGACTCAAAAGGCAGAACCACACACCACACGGAGGCTCAGGAAGGTAGTTTTTCATCTACAAATGATTATAAATCACAACCAAATTTTTAGAAAAGAAAATTAGAGGTGCTATGAAGGGTCCCATGATAGATAAGATATAGGTCTGGTTAATCTAACGGGGGCTCACAGGAAAGAGAGTGACGAGAGGGAAGGGACGAGATGGGGAAAGGTTTGGATGAAAGAAGACGTTCGAATTCAGATTTGGAGAAGGGAGGTGAACAGAAACGTTTAAAAAACGTTTAGTTCTTTCCTCTTTTTCTTGTTATTTCTCTCATCTGCCTATTCACTCTTGGATATTGTGCTCAGAAAACTATCCTCCAAGGGCGCTTAGATTAAACTGAACCCTTTTTGAAAGTTTACTGGGTGCCAGACTCTAGTTTAAGAACTGCGTGTCTTTTACATTTAACTCAGATCTCTTAGCTCTGTGCGGTTGGGAATGGTACTCCCGTTTTGCAGAAGGAATGAGGAAGAGTTGAGGAATTTCCTCCCAGATTATTCCACTGGAAGGTGAAGAACTCAAGCTCTCAGATATCAGCGTCAGGCATTTAACCACGAAGCCGCCCTGCTGGGGCTCCAGCTCCCCTGGCACCGTCTCCGGGAGGAACTCCCGAGTTTCCACGTGGCCAGCTGCATTTTGTCTTCGGAAAGGTGTCAGTACAACCACCCGGCTGGAGAGCGCCTCTCCCGGGGAATCAGGCCAGGCATACGGCGACCGAGGACACTACCCGCGTCCCGGACCCCGCCGGGAGAAACCTGGCAAGTTCCAAGGGTCAGGTTTGCACCGTGGACATCTCTCAGGCGCGTTGCCACTCTGCAAATCACTCTCTAGAGAGCCTGTTTAATTCTCACCGCGGCCCTACAAAGGGGGTTGTTTTGGCTCCATTTCTTAGAAGAGGAAAGTGAGACGTGGCCTCCCCAGTGGCCGCTGCGTCGGCAGGTGGTGGAGCAGTAGGTGTCTGCCTCGTCCCAGAGATAATAAAATCTACACGGATTTTGCCATTATTATGCAAAGCCGGCGGGGAGGCTCGGACCCTCCCTTGAGCGAGCCCATCTGTCTCCGCGCGCCGCCCCCGGGGCACAGAAGCCGACCGCGAGCGGAGCGGAGTGGGTGGAAACCCGTCCCTGCCACTTGCCTCACCGTCTCTCCGCTTCTTCACCGCCAGCGCCCCCAAGGCCGACCTCCCTTGGCTTAAAAAACAAAAAACCACCCTATCGCCTCCCCCGTACCCTCTCGCCGCCCCAGGGAGCTGCATTAATATTAATCCCGATGCATAATTGAAGGCCGGAGATTTATTCGGGCCGAGGCGGGGGAGGGTGCGCAGCTGGGCTGTATTTCGGCCGCGGCCACTCCTGTGTTTCGGCCGTTTGGGTTTCGCGAGGCCTGGTACCCAGGACGTGGGAGGATGGGGTGGGTGTGCCGCCGGGGAGGATGAGCTTGGGAATGAAGTGAGCCCGAGCGGGTGTCCCAAGGAGTGAGGCGGGGTGCCGGGGGCTGCTCCAGGGAGGCAAGGACGGAGGGGCACTCCAGGTCTCTGCGCTGTGCCCAGCGAGGGGTGACCCGGGGCCACGCGGGCTTGAGGGGAAACAATAGCGACTCCTTAGATCCTGGGCTCCTGCCACGGGCAGCCCGGGCTTTCCCGGGAGACCCGCCGGGCTTCTTTTCTTATTTGGCTAATTTATGGCGAGAGGCTGGGGGGCGGAGGGATGGCAGAGGAGGGACCGCGTCTAGAGGCGGGGGGCGAGGGGGCGGCAGTTAAAGGAGTCTCCCGAGGCGGCGGCCCTGGTGATGTCAGCTCTCGACGAAAATAGAGAGGGATCGCCTGCAAATCCCCAGCTCCGGCGGGGCTAAACCTTGCAATCCCTCCCCGGCCGGCGCCGAGCCAGGGCGCAGGGGCCTCCACCGCCTCCCCTGGCGCGCACGCACGCACCCACTCCCTTGCACACCCACCGCACACACTCGCCGCCCTCCCCCCTGCCACCGTCCTCCGCTGCCACGCGGCGAGCCCCGCAGCAAACACAGGTGGCGGCGGCTGCACGCCTTCCAGCGCCCCCTCCTGCAGCCCGGGGGCGGCGCTCGCTCGGGGAAGCCACCCGCCAAGCACCCGCACTCCCCCGCCCTCCAGTCAGAGCACGCAGCCGAGCGACACCGGGGCCGGCGGAGGGACGCGCGCGGTGGAGAGCCGGGCCGCGGCGTAGAGCCGGCTGGAGCCTCCCGCGCGCGTCGAGGCGCTAAAGGGCTTACCCGGGAGGCGGGTGGAAGGGCGGGGAGAGGCTCCCCGCTTAAATACCGCGCTCGGCTCACCCCGGCACCCGCTCACTCCTCGCCCGCCGCTGCCGGATTGTGCCGAAGAGGAGGGGTTGTTACCCCAGGACATGGCATCCACGGAAGGGTGAGGGGGGCTTTGCTCGCTACCCGCAGGCAAGGGGATGGGGGCGCGCGCGCACGGAGTGGTGGTTCCCTATCCCGGATGAGAACAGAGCGACGCCGGTGCCGGGCCTCGGAGACCGTGACGGAGCGATGGCTGGGCTGGGGGTGGGATGGTGGAGAGGATATTATTGATTTTGTTTCGCGAAGCTTGCTGCTTCACCCTTTGAAGATGCGAGAGACAGAGGATTGTTTCATTTTAATTGAAAAAGGTTTCGGTGGAGGTGTGGAAAAGAGTGACGAAGAATCCTCTTGGGGTTACTTTTGAGATTTGCAAACAATAAGGGATTGGGCACAGTAAGAGCGGCAGACGCTGCCGAGGGAAGCAGCGCCTGGAGCTCGGCGCCGGCTGGAAGGTGGGGACCGGCCGGGAATGAATGAACTTGGACCCGGGCAGGGGCGGGGCGAAGCCCAGCGCGCGCAGCCTTGAATGTCAGATTTGCAGAGTCGCAGAGCAGATACCCGGCCTGCTCTGATCTCTCCTTGTCCCTGGAAGATGGAATCTCCCTAGCCAGTTTGAAGGAAGCGTGGAAGATTTGGGGGCTTCCCGAGAAGAGGCGGGAAAATAAGTGGCTTCGGGCAAGGACAGGAAGGACAGGAGGGACAGGAGTCCCCAAATTCCAGCGGGAGGAGCGTTGACTTCCCCGATTCTGCCCGCTGTCTTGGAGTTGACTCCTGCCTCCTGAGGCAGCAGTTGGATGGAGAATGCTCCCGGTGATAATAAGGGCAGCGTCTTTAGCAGGAAGGAGATTTAGCTGCAAGAAACCCTTGAGTACTCCTATGTCAAAGAAAGTGAAAGTTGCTCAGTCGCATCCGACTCTTTGCGACCCCATGGCCTATACAGTCCATAGAATTCTCCAGGCCAGAATATTGGAGTGGGTAGCCTTTCCCCTCTCCAGGGGATCTTCCCAACCCAGGTATCGAACCCAGGTCTCCCATATTGCAGGTGGATTCTTTACCAGCTGAGCCACAAGGGAAGCCCAAGGAAGGGTCCAAAACTAGGTCCCTGGATCAGTATTTTCCAGTGAAGTCTCTCGGCTTGGTAGAGTCTGAGTAGGAATAAAAGGACTGGTTGGGGAGCTCGGCCCTTTGGTTCATTCACAAAAGTGCACTAGCCTCTTGCATGGCATCACTGGATCCATATTAAGTGGCAAGAAAGTACCAGGGGCTCCTCTGAGCACAGGTGGAGCATCCCTGGTGTCGGAGCTTTCCAGGGCTTCTAACAAATTTTACCAACTCTGCAGGCTTGTTTTGGGAAATGGATCGCTGAGTAGGCATATAGAGCAGCCCCAAAGTTAGATCACTAAACTTCAACCTCCAAGGAAGGACAGATATTTCTGAAACTGTCTGCTCTGTGTCAAGGAGAAGGAACCCATCTTTTTTCTGGCCCTGGAGTCCTTCTGGCCCCTGGAGTCCTTCCAGAGGGGCGACGGGGGCAGCTGGTGTCTTGTGGTAGCTTGAGATTTCTCCTCTCTTTTTGTCCTAACAGTTCAGCTGTGTGGACCTTTGTGACTGTTTCTTCTCCAAACCGATGCTCCGGAAAGAGGTTTGTGTACAAAGAAGGCAGTACATTGTTCTAACACAGATCTCTAGAATTCAATATTAATATGCCTCATCCTCAGTGTCTTTTTGCCTGTGTAATTAGTCATTCATATTAGAAAAGATACAAAGGCACTCCTGGCTGCTTTCAGGTCCCTTCTAGATTTGCCCCTGCTTGTAAGGGCTAGGTTGGACAACATCTGTGAAAGAGATGGATGATGGCAGTGTTTCAAGTCCTGCATCCTTATTTGATGGCCAGGTAGTAAAGGAGAGGTTAAGACAACAAGAATCCCCCAGTTAAGTGGTGTTTATCTCACCTTTGTCCTAAGTGAGAGCTGCCAAATGATTTGACTCAATGTTTAAGTATAGAGCTGAAGGGATTCACATTCTATTCAGTTCAGTTCAGTCACTCAGTCGTGACCGACTCAGTAAGGTATTATGCACCATGCCGTTGTCAAGAAAAGGCTGGTCAAAGGCATTTGTATTTAGGGAAGAGCTGAGAGAATCTGAAAGACTGGGAAACAAATAGAGCTCTGACCCATTATCGTTTCAGAGCAGTGCTGATGAGCAGGTGACACTCTCAGAAGCCCTGGTCTTTCCTTTTCCCTTCTCTTCCTTTCTTGCATCTTTTCACCGGGTGCATTGACTCAGTACTTGTTGGGGAGACCTCACGTGGTGGGCACTCTGGGTGTGTGAGGGCTCCAAAGGCGTAAGACTTTGATTAGTAGACTGTTCATATGGTTTAGTGAGATTCTCTTGCCTCTTCTGATGCCTTTAGTCAATGTACCTTGTAAAGGGTAGTTCACGGAGAATCCGCAGACTGGTTGCCTTTGTTAGCCCGTGTCAAGCTGTTTCCTTGAAACATACATTGCTGAGAAGGAAACAAAAAATAGCAACAGAGTCTTATGCTTTCGATATATGTATTTTCAGTTTGATTCATCCCGAATGTTTGGAGAATGGAACTGTATGGCAAACTGACCATTCTGGTCACCATTTATTTGGTGATGTAGTTACAGTCAACAACATAGGCAGATTACCAATTTTGAAAGAATTATTAGAAGCCATAGTGACATCTTAGGTTTGTTTAGCACTTCACTTTCAAAGCTCATTTGTGTGATCATCACATTTGATTCTTCCAGTAACTGTGAAGTAGGCGGTCCAATGAGGGTGAACCTTAAGGATAAAATGATATAGAATGTATCATCATCTTTCCGGGAAGATTCCAGGACTTGACCCAACTTTGGAGTTACCATCTGGAAATATCAGTTATCATGGAAGAGTGTGCTAGGCACGTCTGGCACAGCTTTCTTTCGAAACTTTGGCATACACTGTGCAAATTGCCTTTTGGAATATTCTCTTTATCAGCCTGTGCACTTGATCATTGCCTTTGCACAGCATACTCAAACACGATCTGGTTATGTGAGGTTTCTGATTGTTTGGAATTGGGATTATTAGCATCCAGCTTCTAGAAGACTCTACGTGGACTCTGGTAGTTCCTAGACCCCGAGGGGCATTTTCCTGCAAAGCAGCGTCTAATTTGATAGAAGATTCTGTCTTTCTGAGTCCTCAGACATGGCTAAGAATTATGGTTTTGGTCCCTGATCCAAATTGGAAAGAGATTATTAGTATTAGAACGGCTAGTGTCCAATATAGACTGAATTATGTTGGAGCACTCAGATGCGTAGTGGCAGGCATTTCAGAAATACACTCTAGGGGTGGGAGACGGCTAGATCACCAAGTATGTCAGGGACCCAAGGCGATCTGTCTTCTGATCAGCTCCCAGGAGCCAAGGGGTCAGAGCAAAAGCCAAGTGCAAGGGCTTGGGTTTCAATTTGACTTTGAAAGCCAGCAAAACAGAAAGCTGCTGACAGCAGAAAACCCGGCAAGAGGGACCACTGGATTTATTATTTCAAGCAAACAAAAGCAAAACCTAACAATTGCCTTCTCTCGCCTCCCCTTGGGAGTGAAGTTGAGGTCAGCGGGAGGAAGAGCCCACAGAATAGACTTATTGAAAAGGGAACGGAGGGTATGGGTTTAGGGTCCAGAGGGGGTTGCATGTTGCCTGCCTCATGCAGTTTTAATTTTTCATTTTCAAGAATATAAAATCAGCCTCCCTGGGTGAAATAAAGATGCGTGAAACTCAAATGAGAAAGCCATTTCACATTTACTAAGATCGCCTCTTGTGAGTGATTGAAAGCTTAATTCTCATGAAACAATTTCCAAAACCAAATGAAGCCTGTGACATGGAAAAAGCCAAGATGTTAAAAACCAGAAACAGTTATGCCCGTCAGTATCAATGGCCACTTCTTTTCTTCTCTAATGCAACATAATTAGGGGCTGTCTCCCCTGGCTTTGGATTTAAGGGAACTGTCAGATAAGGAAAAGTCTTTAAGAGATGGCAGTGCTTGGGCTGCAGAAACAGGCAATATTTAACAGCAAGGTGTGAGATTTCTGGGTCAGTGTGCCATAAATCATACAGATCCAGGATTGCAAAACTGACAGTTTGAAGCTCAACAAAGGTTGATTTTAGTGAAAATCTTGCCCCCCTACCCTCCTCCACGGCTGTATCACACAATGCCCAGATGTCTGGTTTTTCACTCTTTTAAAGGCAAACTAAATTGTTTTTCATGCTGATTTTTCCCCCCTTGGGACTTGCTTCCTCTTGGAACCAACTACATCTCCTCATTTCAATCACTTGCTAAATTTGTTTTAATCAAACCAGACACTGGTCATTTCAAATCTAGTAATAGTAGGCAAAAGAGTCATTCTCAAGATGAAACTTTAGTTTTGTTTGCATTTTCAGAAATTGTCCTGGAAGTTTGAAAAAGCAAAGAAATGCCACACATCGCCTTGCCTGCTCTCTTCTCTCCCATACCCTTAACAGCTTGTTGGGGCCAGCAGAATGTTTCATAGCAAAGGTTTTAGGATCCAGATTATAGCAAATCTCTTTATTTACCAGATCGTGAGCTTGCTCTCTCTTCCCTCTGTCTGCCCCTCACCCCTCACCGCACCAAGCGGCCAAGTCCTTGGAGTGAATTAATTAAAGGACTGTTTAAAAATATCTCATTGCTCCATCTCCACGTGCTCCATCATTGATTGGAGGCAGATGGGTTGCAGAGTTGTTAGTAGTAGAGAAAAGGACCAGCATCTCGTTATAAATCTGTCTGTCTGGCATCAGATGATAGCAGGAAAGACAATAGGCCAACAAAAGGAAAGGGGAATAGAGGCAGGGGTAGAGCCTTAAACTTCAGAAAAGGATACCTCATTTTCTTAGTGCGTGTTTTTTTTTTTTTTAATTTAAATGGATGTTTTCCAATGATATTGATATTTATTTACTTATCTTTTATTCGTGGATCTATTTAATTTCTCATGGCTGTCTGCTGAACGGCCGTCTGGTGTTCTTGGCAGTCTCAGCAGCTGCTTCGGATTATGGACTCGTTGAGCAAGGACTGTCCTTTAAAAATGGAATGAACTCTGTTTTGGCGGCTGGATTTGTCCGTCTGGGTCCCAGTAGAATAGATGGTGGTCTGTGTTAAAGACCTTGGATGAAGTCCGTGGGGGCAAGGAGAAGGACAACCCCCGTCCCCCGACTCACACACCCTGTATATTAGAGGCTTCATTTAAACCAAGAGGACTTTCTTCTGTTACATTTCGTCAGGAGTGCCATCTGTCACTCGGTCTTTGTAATCTGGCTTGGAGCTTCCCATCGCGTGCCCCTGCCACCCCAGCTTCCCAGCCGCTGTGCTTGAAGGATCCCTGAGATGGTGGCCAAGGTGGAAGTGGGGTGGAGGCCTGTCTGCCTCCCAAGGGCCGCTCTTCCCACAGCAGCAGAATTAGGGGTATTGGATGCCTGTGGACCGTAGGTGGCCCACAGATATATATTTTGGGTCACACAGGATTCTGAAAACCTTTGAATAGTTTGCTTAGACTTAACAATGTTTCACCTTAAAAAAAAAAATGTTGATTCTGGTTCCTCCCAAATGTTGGGAAAGCTGACACTAAAGGACCAGCCCTTTTGTCTTGGTATCATTTATTGAAATGCTTAACAGCCCTAGAGTTGTTTAAGCACTTTGCATGTATTAATTGCTTTAATCCCCACAACAAAGTGATTTAAAAGGACTATTATTATCCCCCTTTTGCATGTGTGAAAACTGAGGCATAGAAAAATTAAGCAACTTGCTGTTGGTTTTACAGCTAGTGAGTGGCAAAGCCAGGTTTTAAACCCGGACAGCCTGGCTCTGGAACCCACGACTCTAACCATTAGGCTACACTGCTTGGTCCCGCAGGGGTGGAGGGTGGGAGGAGTCAGCTGGGGGTGAAGAGTGGCCATCCCCTGAGACAGGGCATGTGCTTTCCAGGTTGGACACAGTCTTTTCTGAGACCAGTTGCTCATGTTACATGCTTGACCCCTTACCTCTCTAAGGCAGCCACTGAGAGAGAGAGCCTGGATTCCCTATTCTCAGGGTATGCCACTGTCCAGCAGTTGTGGCTACTTTTTCTTGTTAACCCCTTCAAAACACTCTCTTCTTATTTCCTTTAACTTTGTTCTTAACGAAGAGTTCCTTTTTAATTATAGGTTGTCCGGACACCAATAGCATTGTCTTATCAGATGCGGGGCTTTGAGACAGCCCAGTGCACGGCCACATGGGTTCAATCCTGTGGAATATCGAGCCTCGAGAATACACTTCTTAGTGGCAAATGTAATGGAGCATTTAGCAGGCCCTGGAATTTATTCTTTCTTATGTGATTTTCAAGCGTGGCTAGTTAGGGCTGTGACTTCACTTGCCCATAACACAGCTACTTTTCTTATCTCTTTAGGAGTGTGGCTGATGTCCTTGGTTTGTTTCTTTTTTGTGTGTGTGCAACATATGCAGAAGGTGATGACTGGGGATGCCTTTTAAATCGAGGAAGAATCATTCAGAGAGTGTGTATATTCTGTCAGTTGGTCGTGTCCAACTCTTTGCGACCCTATGGGGTGTAGCCTTTCGTGCTCCTCTGTCCATGGGATTCTCCAGGCAAAAATACTGGAGTGGGTTGCCATGCCCTCCTCCAGGGGATCTTCCTGATTCAGGGATCGAACCCGTGTCTCGCTGCATTGGCAGGAGGATTCTTTACCACTGAGGCACCTGGGAAGACCCTCAGAGAATGTGTTTCTGTGCATTTTTAAGAGTGGCACAGTTTGCTAATTGTCCAGTAGGTGGCAGTAAATGTCAGTACTTTGTCCAGACTGGCTGTTTGACTCCCTTTGGTCCATCAGTTCAGTTCAGTTCAGTTCAGTCGCTCAGTCGTGTCCGACTCTTTGCGACCCCATTAATCACAGCACGCTAGGCTTCCCTGTCCATCACCAACTCCCAGAGTTCACTCAAACTCATGTCCATCGAGTCGGTGATGCCATCCAGCCATTTCATTCTCTGTTGTCCCCATCTCCTCCCATCCCCAATCCCTCCCAGCATCAGAGTCTTTTCCAGTGAGTCAACTCGTCGCATGAGGTGGCCAAAGTATTGGAGTTTCAGCTTTAGCATCAGTCCTTCCAATGAACACCCAGGATTGATCTCCTTTAGAATGGACTGGTTGGATCTCCTTGCAGTCCAAGGGACTCTCATAGGGAAGCTCAATTCCCACAGTATCCCATTCTCTTTTGATTAAAAAATGTCTCCACCAAATATATTTTTTTGGTATTTGTGAGATGATTCTCATATGTGTGTGTGTGCTCAGTCGTGTCCAACTCTTTTGCAACCCCTTGGACTGTAGCCCTCCAGGCTCTTCTGCCCATGGAATTTTCCAGGCAAGAATACTGGAGTGGGTTGCCGTTTCCTCCTCCAAGGGATATTCCCAACACAGGGATCAAACCCTTGTCTCTTGCATCTTCTGCATTGGCTTACCACTAGCACCACTTGGGAAGCCCTGTTTACAGATGTCACCACAAACAAATACAAATAGGACCATTTGCTTGAACTTGGAATTCCAAGTCTATGTGACTACACATATATGATTTCATTAAGTCCTTGAAAAACTTATGAAATTTTAAGCTCATTTTCCAGATGGGGAAACAGATATTTTGCTTTTACACTGTAATTAGGTACTTGGTTTTTTTTTTTGTCATCTACTTCTACTGTGTTCCATAGTATCCACATTTTGGAGTTACTTCACATTTCTTTAAAATTTCTCAAGCTTTGAAACAGTACAGGGCACGACCACATGGCTATGGTCCTTTGTTCATTTGTTTGGATTTGCTCCAATCATTTTGACCAAAGGAAGCAAGATAGCCAAGTGTCCTTGCAAGAAGAGATAATCAAGAATTTAAGAGGCAATGCACAAGGACAGCAATGGTGACAAAAAGAAGTGAACTTATCTTTGAATGGAGGTGTGACATTCAAAAGAAAATACTGCCATTGAAACAAAGTGGGAATAAGGTTAGGCAGCTGAGAATGATGGTTAGACCTGAGCTTGTAGACGTTAATCTAGAGATTTTCAAATAGAAGAAGCGGTTGCAGTGCAAGAAGGGAGATAATGTAAAAGAAAACAGATGAAAGAAGGAAAGCATTCTTCTCGGTAGGTATCAGGCAAAATTGCATTTTTGTTTGTAGACCAAATTGTAGTTTTGTTTTTATCTCTTGTGTTTAGTTGCTCAAGTCGTGTTTGACTGTTTGTGACCCTATGGATTGCAGCCCGCTTGGCTTCTCTGCTCATGGAATTTTCCAGGAAAGGAAATACTGGAATGGATTGCCATTTCTTCCGCCAGGGGACCTTCCCGACCAGGGATCAAACCCTTGTCTTCCACATCTCCTGCACAGGCAGAGAATTCTTTATCACTGAGTCATCTGGGAAGCTCTTGTTTTTCATTTCAGTCTTCATGTAAAAAGACTGATAACCAGCTTTGTTAGAGAAGTGGACCAAAGTCCATGTGAACAAAGCAAAATTGGTTTAATATGTCTAGAAGTGAAATGCATGAATATCAACCGACAGCACTTAGACATGCTAAAGGGACTGATGATTTCTGGGTGATGGGTTCAGCAGGTACTTTTTATACTGAAATGAAACATAGGGTCTAGAGAAAGTGTCAAAAGTAAATGTTGGACTAATTTCTAAGAGAATAGAGTATAATGGAATTATAGACTGAATCTGTTCCTCTAGTGTTTTCCTGGGATTCAAAGTCATCAATCAGCAGACATTAGTAAAACCGTCATAGCACAGAAGCACTGCAGGGATCATTGACTTTTCCGTCATGATTAATTGCTAACATTTCAATGAAGAACTAATCATTTGCAGGCATTTCTCTCTTAGTCTGAGAAGATTCAAATTTGGAGTCTTTTCAAGACAGTAATACATTGGGGTTGAGGACCTGTTGCGGTTCTCTCCTGGGAGATACTTTGGGATGGAGACTTGTGTGCAGGAAATTTATTGAGGGAACCTGTCAGAATAAATCCCTGTGGAAGAGAGAAGGGAGCAAGGGTGAGCAGAGGGAGAAGTTGAAATAGTCCAACAAAGTGCCTGTTCCATTCTTCAGGAATCTCTGGTGCAGAAAGGTCCTGAATTGATAGAAAAGAGACCTCTGCCACTACATCAACCTGCCCCTGGTCTGGGTTGTGCTCGGGTAGTGGGCCTGGCCCTGGGTGAAGACACAGCAAGGCCTTAGACAGGAATAGAGTTGGTAAGTGTTGTCACTTATCAACACTCCCAGCAGCTGGGGGGATAAATGCCTCAGTCCTGAAGGCGGGGGCATGGAGGTCAGGGGAACTCACCACAGCATCCACTGTTAGCTCCAAATTCAAATGTCTGAGAGAGGTTCTGTTGCTTTCCATCTGAATATCCAGGCTCCACAAAACTGTCATCTGTAATAAAATACTGTACCTTAAAAGGAGGGTGCCGTTGGGCGACAGGGAGGCAGGTGGATTCTGGTGGGCAAGGCTGGGGAGAATTAGCAGGGTCACTGCCTCGGTTCTAGCTGTGACCCATACAGCCCCCAAAGACAGATGACCTGACCCTTCTCATCGCTCAGACCTTCCAAAGGTATCTGGTCCAACAGGTGGCTGTTTATCTCAAATTGATGCCTAAGAAATGGAAACCAGCTCTAGTGAATGGAAGGGGCCAGAAAGATCAACAGATAACTATCCCAGGAACCAGAGCCTAGCTGTTACTGGTATTTCCAGCATTCACAGCAGCTGTTTCTATACTCCTGCTCACGTTGTTCTCCTGGAGTCCTTACCTTGGGAAAGGGGAGGCAGTGAACTGGGTCATCCCTTTCTGGAATATCCACTGCCTTGTTCTGTTGATTCAAGAAGTCATGCATTCTGTCAACCTCCGGCCCACAGAGCTTGTATGTTGACTTTTCTTTGCTCTCTTCCCTTGGTAAGTATTCAGGTGTGCTCAGAGACGAAAGAGCACTTTTGTGTGGGATCCGAGGCCTTGCAAATTATACCTCTGTGGGTATTTCCATTTGTCTTCTCACAGCAGGTGAGACCTGGTCTGCTGTGAGACCAGGACATTGGTTATCATCGTGTTTGTGTTTTCATTAGCATGACAACTCAGTTCAAATGGCTCAATTATAGAGTAACAGAAGGTAAAGCAACCGACATTGAAACCTTCCTTTCCTCTTTTTAAGAGTCACACATCTCTTATTTACAGAGATGTGTACATACCATTTACACATTTACAATGGCAGATAGATATTGTGTATGTTTCCAGCAAATGGGTAAGGCAACACTGATTGTTTTCAATCTGCATGTAGAAACTACATTTGGCACATGAAATATATCAGCTGAATAAAGCGGGTATGAAGAATTTACTATCCACTGTCAAACAGATTATCTTAAACAATTAAAAGAAAAACTTTTCGTCCTTTGGGTCAGTGGCTCTTTTTCCATAATGAAAAATGTGGTCTTATTAAAACACAAACCAAAACCCTCAAACTTCTAATATTACAGAGTAGCATAAAGAAATAAAAGATTGTCTCTCAGCTCAATCCTGTTCTCTAAAAATCCTCACTTTTTGGGTCTTTTGAGACAGACATGTAACATGAGACAGTGTAAACATCCAATTCTTAATATGTGAATTGCATTATCCTATCCAGCTTACTTCATCTTGCTTTTCGCTTCATACCTCTAAGTATATATGCATGTGATATATATATATATCGTCTGTATATAATCTATATATCTGGCAATAGCTCACTGTCTACTCTATGGTTATATAATAATTGATTTAAGCAGCCCTTGATTGATAGATATTTAGGTCATCTCCAACTCTTTGTTATTATAATTATTATAAGAATTTTGAGTGAAATATGAGTTAGAAGGAGAGAATGAGGCCGGACCTGTGAGATTGGTTGGAAGACGACATCTGGGTGGAAAATACTGGCCTATATTAGGTTATAGAGATGCATACGCATTACCAGATTCCAAGGATATTTAGAACGACTCAGTGGCCAAGCACATGTAGTGGGCTGAGGGAAGAATCCTAGGGAGCTCCCATGTGTCTCGGTGGACAGAAGTGTTTCAGGGTACTAAGGAGGTTGAGAAGTAAGGAGGGGAATCAGGAGAGAATTAAGGGTCTTGGAGTGGCTGACACTGCTTCATGCTTCAGTGACATTAAATACTGTAAGTCCTGAAAAGGGATCATTTGCAAGGCAGTTGCTGAGCAGAGCTAGAGTTGGCAAAATAAGGGCTGCTGTTGGCATGTTATTGTGAGTTGGGAATGGGTGGAGAGAAAGTGAATGTGATTATTTTTAAGAGTGGTCATCCAGGGAAGGCTGCGAGAGCAGGGTTACGTTTTGGTTTACTTGCTTTAGTTTCAGTATAGGCGTGAGGTAAGCGTGCTCAAAAGGTTGTCTAAGCGATGCTGAGATCTTGAGCGCCCTTTGTGGAAGGAGCTGATGAAGAAAAGGGGTAGAAGCAGAGGGTAATTCATCACTTGCTCTGGAGGTTCCTGCAGGAGAGGACAGGGCAGCGCTCTGAGTACTTGGTCAGAGCTTCCTGCGTCAATCCACTACGCAGGGAAGGAGAGCTCAGAGCCGAGGGCGAGGAAAAGCTCATGTGCCTAAACTGGACCCATGCAGTCAACCCCGGTGACCCTCTGAGCGCCAGAGGGGGCAGCTGGCTGCAGTTGGATAGGGTTTAGTGGCGGTGGTTATTTCCTTTTTTGTTTCACTGTCCATAGCCTTTCTGAGTCTCCCGAGCTGGGTCGCGTCTATTTTTCTTCGTAATCCTTCATTTGTGCTCTCGTGTGGCTCCTAACACTTCTCGGGCTCATTCTCAAGCCCCATTCTCTTGGCTCCGCATTCTCTTTGGAGCCTTCCGTGGGCACTTGCATACCACCTGCATACTGATAACTCCCAAGTGTGTGTTTCTAGCCCAGACCTTTCCTCCAAGCTCCAGTTTCCTACATCCTTCACCCGAATGGACTTCTCCATTTGGGCAATGCACAGGCATCTCAAAATGACCACGGTACAGTGGAACTGGTGGTTATTTTCCCTGCAGACTCACCCCTACTCCTTCCCAAGTTTCTCTAGAGAGTCAAAGCTAGGAAGGTAAGTATTGGCCCTGTTTTTCCTCTTCCATCAGTCCCCCCTACAAGCTTTCTCAGTTCTGTCTCCAAAATGTACCCAAGTCTGACCTTCTCTCTCCATGGTCCATGCTTCACGCGAGCCCAGGCAAGTCATCTCTCCAGTGGAAGCTTCCCAACCTCCTAACTTTCATTTCCTCAAACACCCTCCAGTCTTGCCCACCTTAGAGTCCATTCCATTCCCTTTGTCTGGACCACTTCCTACCCTCCACCTACCACCATTCTCCAGTTGGCCATCACCCTCTTACGTGGAAACATCCTTTAGTTCTTAGCTGGAGCAGTGTTTCCCAGAGAGCTCTTCTCTCATCCTGCCCTGAAAATAGGTCTCCCTTTCTTAGTCCAACATCGTTCCTCCTTTTCTCCCTTCTTCATGGCATCAGTCACAATTTTCTTTATCTTCTTATGTCTGTCTACCTCCGTCACCAGAAAGTAAGCACTCTGATGGCTGGTTCTTCATGGCATCTCCCAGGATCCTAACACTATGCACCCAATACACATTTATTAATTGAATACTGAACTGAACTGAACTGAATTGGATACTCACCCACCTCAGCCTGGGGATGCAGGGAAGCCTTCTCTAGAGAGGTGACATTTGGGCTGGGCCTTTTCCAGGACCTTTGTCCCCATCACGTTTACTACACCGCTTCGTTGTCATAAGAGTATGCTAAGTGTTCTCCTGTCTGTCTGAGCCTTCACAATCCTGAGAGCTCTCTGAGGACGAGGGCCTCATTCTTGTCTTTGTGTCCCAGCTTATCATGATCACAGTGCATGTTGGTGTCACCGAATTGTCTGATTTGGGAAGGAGACATGCAAGGGCATAGAGAGGATGGTTTTGAGGGAGGAACAGTGCAAAGTTGAACAACAACAAAAAAAACCCTGCTCTTTTGCTTGTTAGGACAAGTCCTCCTTTTTAGGTCCAGGCGATCAGTTGAACTTCTCTGCCTAGCAGTCAATAAGCAGCCTTTTCACTGCAAAGGTTGACAAGATTCAAGTAGGTTACAAGAATAATTGGGGAGCAGCTCGTCTTGTGAAGCCAAAAATGTATTTGTCATAGTCAATTACGTTCCCATGCTGTTGTCTGGGAAAGATTATAAACTCCTGTAGCTGCTGTTATTTTAAAATGCAATAAAATGGAATCAGATAAGAGTTTTTGAGTCCATTCCCCCCACTTCCCCTTGTCTTTCCCAAGACTTCTGGCTTTCTCTGAGTGATGTCTTTCTGTTCCTTTTCCTCTTTCCTTCTGAAGGAAAACAAGGAGAAGTTAGCATTCATTTGATATTCAAAGAAGGATTTAAATAGAAAATGCTGTGTAAATTATATCAGCGAATAAATCCAGGGCTGAACAGTACAATTCCTTGTGAAGCTGGTCTAGAAAAAGGTCCCAGTAGCTGACAACTTCGTTGTTAATATTGGTGGGTTTTAACTTTTAAAGAGATTCTGAATGCATTTAATCATTCCCAATAGAATTCTCTTCTTTGACTTCCTATTGTGGTTGGAAAAGAAAGAGCCCTGGGTCTGAAAATAAATACATCTTGTGTTGGTATATGTTTTCTGGTAATGTTGCAGGAAGGTGTCCCCTTCCAGGGCCTGAAACTGGGCTCTTGTCTAACACTCAGAAATGAATTGTCCGAGGAGACACATCTGCTCACAAAGCAAGAGATTTTGTTGGGAAAGGTCACCCGGGTGGAGCGCAGCAGGGTAAGGGAGCCCAGGAAAACAGCTCTGCCACATGGCTCGCAGTCTCAGTTTTATGGTGATGGAATAAGGTTCCGGGTTGTCTTCAGCCAATCATTCTGACTCAGGGTCTTTCCTTGTGGTGTATGACTTGTTCAGCCAAGATGGATGCCAGAGAGAAGGATTCTGGGAGGTGGTCAGACATGTGGTGTCTCCTTTTGACCTTTCCCGAACTCTTCCGGTTGGTGGGGGCTTATTAGTTCTGTGTTCCTTACCAGGACCTCCTGTCATAAAACAACTCATGCAAATGGTAACTGTGGTGCCTGGCCAGGGTGGGCAGTTTCAATCAGTGTGCTTCGGCTAACAGTAATGTAAAGAAAAATGTGCGATATTCCTATATTTCTTGAGTGAAGTTCTTTTCTGGAGTTTTCTAGGGCTGGGACGGACATGTTGAGGGCTGTTTTTTGTGTCCTGGTGGGATAAGAAAATAAAAACTCTGCTCACTCGGCATGCTTTTATCTCCATCCTCAGGGAGAATTCTGTGATGGGATGAGGGGCCCGTTTATGGAACTTCTTCCAGAGCCTTATGAGAAACTCTTCAGCTGGACACACCCTCATCATCCTTAATGGTGAATGCTAGATTCTTCCTCGATTCAGAGCTGGGGCAGTCAGACTGCTGTTTTTGAGTTGAAAGTAGAATCAAAGTAGAGATGCTGTGTTTTCTAGTCTCCTCTGACATAGAAGACGTTGTTAGCTGGAGCACCCAGGGATCATGTTTTTACTTTCTTTGCTTTCGCTCTCCCTCTGAAGACTCTCAGTGGGTTTCCAGGATAGTAAGCTGCAGATCTCCACACACAATCCCTATGTCTAAGTAATGGTTCAGCACGCAGAAAAATCTACCCGTTTTCCCAGAAGGGGGTGCTGTGGGGCCTCCTGCAGGCCAGCTGCAGGGCAAGGGTGGTTTTCCTGCTGCCCTGAATCAAGAGCCAGAGGGCAATACTTCCCTCCCCAGGCCAGCACCAGCTGTTGTCACGGTTTTTGAGAAGGGAAGCCCTACCGCTTTGACTGTTTATATTCCAAGTGACCTGGAGTTGTTAAAATACCTGGGGACCAGAGCTCTGGAGCACAAGGCTATACCTGGGACAGCAGGACTGAGGTTGAGAACAAGTTGACAGCAGTCGCCGCTGACAGCCTGGTCCTGGGTCGTCATCCTAGTCCTCCTGGCTTCTCCCTGAGAGTCACCGGTGGGCTTCAAGCAAGGTTTACTGGTTCCAGAGCCTGGGTAGGTCCAACCTGGTTTGGTCTGGGTTCCTGGCAGACTTTTTAAAAGTGAAGGGGCAATCGTGGGGAGGAAGAGAAGGCTTTTAGTGAGAGAGGAAAAAGACGAGGGGATTGAGAAGTACGTTTCGAAAGGACTGGAAAGGCCCCAGAATAAACATGGCGAGAGTGGAAGCGTGAAAGCGGATATTCCTCTCTTCCAAATGACTAACCAGTCACCCCAGAAATCCAGCTTGTGTTCCAACCCAATTGGAAGCAGGAAATCTAATTCAAACAGGTGTGAAAGCGCTGTGTTTTGGTTGCTGGGCTCACTCCCTTAGGAGGAGACCAAAGAGAAAGGAGGAGGGTCTTAGCCATGTGTCCATATGCTGGTCGAAAGAGAACGTTGCTCTCCACCTTTGAGTTAAGCTGCCCAGGCCAGTCAGCAAGATGGAGGCCCTCCTGAGTTTTCAAGCAGCAGGAAAATCAGGCTTCTGCACAGCTGTGAGTTTAGCATCTGGTCAATGGGGCATTTAAAATTAACTTTTGAGTTTCTCATGTCATAGAATCATAGGGTATTTACAGAATATATACATGAATACAGTCAAAAAGATCACTGGGGAGTGAGCTTTACTGCAAGAATTTCTGAGTCCTCCTTCTAGAGAATCTTAGATATTTGAATTTATTGATTATACAGACAGAAACACAGGGAAGCAGAGCTGACTACCTGGACATGGGATGGGCAGCTACACAGGGCTCAGAAGGGACCTGTCCTTGGTTTAATGCTCTGTAGTCACGTTCTTGAAATTCTTAATAACAGAGTCCTGGGGTTTTAATTTTTGCACTAAGCCCTGCAAATCACACGGCCAGTCCCACAGGGAAGCCATGCAGAAGCAGGCCTGAATGGAATACTGCTGTTCATGGTGACAGTGATCATAAAGAAGATGATAACCTTGAGA
This sequence comes from Moschus berezovskii, assembly GCF_049115385.1. Lineage (NCBI taxonomy): Eukaryota > Metazoa > Chordata > Mammalia > Artiodactyla > Moschidae > Moschus > Moschus berezovskii. The sequence goes on along the minus strand of NC_142473.1, from coordinate 70,241,610 downwards.
ATATCTGAGCTCTTGAAGTGCCCTAGACTGTTCCATAATGAGATGCTTGGCATACAACAGCTTCTGGGACCCGTGATGTAGGGGTTGGAAGGATTTTCTGTTGCACGGCTTCCTAACAGTAAAACTCCAGGGAAGTTAACTAGCCTCTCTGAGACTCAGTTTATTTATCTGTTAATCAGGGACAATATCGCCCAGCTGATAGGGTTTGGAAAGGATTAAGGCAGAATGTGAGCCTGGGACATGGAGGCTACCCTGTAATGATGATTGTTTTTCTGTATCTTGGAATAGCCTTTACTGTGTTGCTTTAAGCCTGCTGAACTTAGGTGGGGTTATCTGTCAATCTCCCTACTTTGCAAGTTAGGTTGCCAATACTCATATGCACAGGTGTGTGTTTGCTAATTCTTTCTTGAGAGCCATAGGTGATAAGATTAGAAAGCTGGTCCTAGACTTCTTTGATCTTATGGTGGTATTTGCACTAGTGATGGTTTGTTTGAAGGTTTTTCTCTTTTTGTGCTTTTAACCCTTGAACTATTTTTACTCATAACACACCTGACTCAAAACACGTGGTGCTTTTTCTACCACACTCTCCGATACCAGCTGGGTGTCCTACCATTCAATTCAGTTCTTACACCATCTACCTGGGAATTAGCATCAGATGCCATAAGTTAAGGGCTCAGTCCCACGAGGATGCCCCACTGCAGATGCTGGTTGAAAGCCAGATTGTATTTTGATTGACAGGCTGGACATTCAGGGGGTTCCCATAACCCCCTCATCAGCTTTGCTAATGTGCTAGAATGACCCACAGAACTCAGGGAAACACTTTAGTTATGTTTCCAGAAAGTGAAAGTGAAAGTTGCTCAGTTGTGTCCGACTCTTTGTGACCCCATGGACTATTCAGTCCATGGAATTCTCCGGGTCAGAATACTGGAGTTGGAAGCCTTTCCCTTCTCCAGGGGATCTTCCCGACCCAGGAATCGAACTGGGGTCTCCTGCATTGCAGGTGGATTCTTTACCAACTGTGCTACCAGGGAAGCCCCCTGTAGTTCCAAGTTTATTATAAAGGATACAACTCAAGAACAGCCAACGGAAGAGATGATAGGCAAGGTATGGAAAAGGGGGTCTGGTCCCCTCTCTGGGCACACCTTGGTGTGTTTACGACCTGGAAGCCCTAGAAGCCTCCTTTAGAGATTTCTATGGGAGTTTCATGGTGTTGGCATGATTGATGACATCACCGGCCATTGGTTATTAACTCAATCTCCACTCCTTTCTCCTCCCCCAGGGTCCGGGTGGGAGGAGGGGCTGAAGTTTTCAACCCTCTAATGCTTTGGTCTTACTGGTGACAGCCGCCAGCTTGAAGCTGTATTTTTGCTGCAGGTGGAAAAAACTGAGTATCCTTTCTAAGCTGCCTAGGAATAGATGATTGAACAAGCTGCATCCAACTGCAAGGCCTCATCTACATGCAGGCGTTGAGTGCCAGCTCTGCTTCTCCCGTTCTTAACCTTCTTGTCTTGAGACCCAACCCGCGTCACCTCCCTGCCTCCAGCTGTGGTCATCTGGATTTTGTGCCCCAAGTCTAAGAAGGTGACATCTATCTAACAACCAAACCGGGAGAATCATCCCATTTGTCTTTATTATCTGGGCAGGTCAACATTAAGGTGTGGGGACCAAGTCATTTGGAGTTCTTGCTTTCCTTTCCTATGTGACCTAGGAGATGTCTGTGGGGAGCTGAGTCTGTTGGACAGCTCTCGATTTCCTGCTGTGAGGAGGACGGCATGTCAGGGAGCAGTACGGCCATGCTCAAGGTTGGTGTGGATGGGATTGCTCCTTCCAGGCTGGGAAGAAGAGATGCAGCTAAAAATTTCTATTTTGCGAGTAACTCACAGGCTGATCCAAATGAACTCACAAATGGAGTCTCTCAGCTGGTGACCCAGCCGTGGGCAGGCTCCGCAGGGCCAGTGTCCTTCCTTCCTATCCAGAAGGCTCTGAGTGGCCTCTCTTCTCATCTCACGTGATTCACAGCCCCGTGGAGCCGAGTAGGAGGCTAAGCTGCTGCTGCTTAGGGTAAGACTCTGCCTTTATTTAGATCTCTTAAGATTAGGTAACTCACATCTTCTCCCTGAGGGAGAGGAAGAGGAATGCCTTTTATTACCCTACAAACAGTGGACCCCAAATATCTATTTCAGTGGGCTTTACTTAACTCAGTGTAGAGTTGCTGTGAACTTAATATCCTCTGGATGACTCACCCAGGGTAGCACTTCAAGTTTGGGCTGTGTTTCCTTAGCCAAACTCGGATCTTATTTTTGTTCCACCCTCTTCAAAAGAGAGAGCGGTCAGGGCATGTGAAATTGCCTTGGCAAGGAATGCTGAATCAGCTTCTATGTCATGATAAGGATAATAAGGTGGTTCTTGTTGTCACCATGGACTCAGAATGTTCCAGAACATTTGACTCAGCCCCCTCATTAGCCAGAGGTCCACAGTCCAACTGAGCAGAGAGACCTGGGTTTTATTCCTTGCTCTGCTGCTGGCTTCTGGACCAGAAATCAGTCCATTAAACCACACAATACACTGAGGACTATGAGTGTGAAAGATGGGGAGGAAGAAGGAAATGAAAGCTGAAGACTGTCTCAGGCATCTTCTAAGCTTTTCTTCTTCCCTCCTAGTATCTGAGCTTTAGAAGGTGTGTTGCTCACTTCACCTGTGTTTATCCCTTCACCTTGGGTCTTCACTGGCTATTCTGGGGTCCCTGGGACCATTATTGTTCCTTGGATGGTGCTGCTCTGTCTGCAGTCTTGGTGGAAGGTGAGGTGGCAAAGCTGAACTTCCCTTAGCTCCCCCATCCTTTAATTCCCCCAGAACCTCTCACATACGAGGGGGTTGTGGATGTGTAGACTTTATTGAAGATATGAGAATATCCAGAGGGGATAATGATTTTTTTAAAAAAGATAACCTTTTAATGATTTTTAAAAAGATAACATTTTTAAAAAAACTTTAAAAGATTTTTTTAAAAGATTTAAAATTTTAATTTAAAATATTATTTTAAAAATATCTAAAAAACATTATTTAAAATTTAACAATTTTTTAATATTTAAAAATATTTTTAAAAAATACTATCTAAAAAAAATTATTATTCTCCAGCTGCCATGTCATGACCAGCAGTTTAACTGTGCAGCAGAAATGGGACCCAGAGCTATGTCTCTCCAAACCCTGGGGCCATTTCGCTCTGATCATTTTCACTAACTAGATCTGAATCTACAGGTTCGAATTTTCCTGGAATTCCATCCTATTCTTGTCTGGTGGGATGGTGGTCCTCCAGCTGGTGATCGGTGATTGAAGGTGTGGCCGTGGGGTGAGCGCTCCAGGGTAGAAAGGAAGGGATCCGCCCGCCTGGCCTGGCCTGCCTTTTTCTGCTGAGTCACTCGGTCATTTTCTAGGCCAGAAAGTTCATGCTTCTTTGTCTAATGTTAAAGGAATTTTAATATTTAATCAGGAGAATTAAATGAGCTATTCGCACATTTATATAGTTGAAAAGCATTCTTTCACTCCAGCAGGTTCAGGTGGCCAGATTTGCACATCCAGTGTACAAGGGACAGTCAGGCAGGTGCAGGACATCATGGCAGGTATATGGTGCCCGAGCAGTGGGCCGAGGCTTTGGAGACCCAGGAGCTGTGTCTCTGACCCCTCCACACCTGGCTGAGGGCATGTTTGGGCACAGAGTGTGGATCTCAGCCTTCACTGTGACATCATGAGCAAAGCAGGATGCCCCCACTGCCTGCAGGAGGGAGGTGGGGGAAAGGATCACAGCTGGGGGGCCTTGTACAAGGCAGGGGAGTTTACCTTTCAAGACTCCTGGGGTTAAGGTTGGGATTTGTTCCGGAGCTGGGGCAGGATTTGGTGACAGAAAGGCAGTAAGCTTGCAAATTGCTGAGGACAGAAGGGCTCCACTGAATACAGACGCCTTCTTCCTTCACACGTGAACTGGTGGATGCTGGGTCATGGTTATTAAAGGGGCGCAAATGTCTGGAACCTCCTCTGGTCGTTCCCACGAGATTAAAACCTTAGAGATGGAAGAGGAAAATATTTTAAAAACTTGAACATTTTTAGGCAAAGAATCCTTTAAAATGTCTTTTTAATATCCGCACGCCGTTTAAAGATGCATATTCTAGTGATGCCTGTAATAATTTTCACTTGGTTATATTTCTTATACGGAGGAGGCCACAGATTACTAGAAATCAGTCTTGAATATTCTTTGGAAGGACTGATGCTGAAGCTGAAACTCCAATACTTTGGCCAACTGATGCGAAGAATGGACTCATTGGAAAAGACCCTAATGCTGGGAAAGATTGAAGGCGGGAGGAGAAGGGGATGACAGAGGATGAGATGATTGGATGGCATCACTGACTCGATAGACATGAGTTTGAGCAAACTCTGGGAGTTGGTGAGGGACAGGGAAGCCTGGCATGCTGGAGTCCATGGGGTCGCAAAGAGTCAGAAACGACTGAGTGACTGAACTGAACAGATTACTATAGAGAATGCTTAGAACTTGGAGGAAAAGTGATTGATGACTTTGTTCAAATTCGTGAAACATCCTTCGCATCTTGTCTAAATGCCTCTTCCTGATGACCAAATATTAATTTGATGAAAGGCTTAGCAGTGAATACCAGTTTGGGAATTACTTTTGCCATCTCTGCTCAGGACGTTAAGATAGCAAAAAGAATTGGAAGAAAGAATGCAGATGCTGTGGGTCACCTGCAGCCATCTGGCATAAAAGTGACTAGGGAAGGGACTCCTGTGTTAACTGCAGGATGGAGGCAATATCAGGGTCTAGGCTGGCCTCTGTCTTCAGTATGGGAGCTTTAGAACTTAGGGGAGTCTTCTTGAATATCACCTGGGCCCCTGGCTCAAGCTGCAGTAAAATAGATGCTGTTCATTGATCTAACAGATGCTTGTAAAGTGGCTGGCCCTCTGCTTTGGTGTTAAGGATGACCCTCTGTAGGGATTCCCTGGTGGCTCAGACAGTAAAGAGTCTGCCTGCAATGTGGGAGACCTGGGAAGATCACCTGGAGAAGGAAATGACAACACACTTCAGTATCTTACTTGGAAAATCCCATGGACCGAGGAGCCTGGCAGGCTACAGTCCGTGGGGTTGCAAAGAGGTGGACACGACTGAGTGACTTCACTTTTCCGTGAGTCAGATACTGCCACCCGGTGGGGCCCAGCCACCTGGTGCCTGGAGAGAATACGTTTTGGTCTCCTGCTACCTGCTGTCCTCACGGTCTGGCCAGAACCTTAATGCAGGACTCCTGGCACCTAGAAGGAGTAAGAGGTGTTTTATTTTCCCGATGAGCAACTTGGCTTCTCGGAGCTTCAGATTCCTCTTCTGTCCCTACTATAAAGTAGAGATAATAGCATCTACCTTGCAGGGCTGTAATGAAAGTCATCTGCCATTTGACTGGTCCTGAAACAAGTAGGTGCTTGGGGGAAAAAAAGTGGCTGTTATAAAACATACTGCCAGGGCTTCCCTTCTGGCTAGTGGTAAAGAATCCACCTGCCAGTACAGGAGACATGAGTTTGATCCCTGGGTTGGGAATATCCCACATGCCTCGGAGCAACTAAGCCCGGGAGCTTCAACTGCTGAGCCTGTGCTCTAGAGCCCGTGCCCTGCAACAGAAGCCACTGCAGTGAGAAGCCTGCACGCTACCACGAAGAGCAGTCCCCGCTCATTGCAGCTAGGGAAAAGCTCACATAGCAACGAATAGCCAGCACAGCCAAAAATAAATGATAAATACATTAATGTAAAATATAAAGCGTATTCCCAGGAAAGCACAGTACTGCTTAAATCTCTCTGGAACACCTGAAACTGAGCCTTCAAAATGTATAAAACCTTTATTCAAAGTGTACTAATTCTACATTTATGCACATCCCCCGGTGGCTCAGACGGTAAAGCGTCTGCCTACAATGCAGAAGACCCGGGTTCAATCCCTGGATCAGGAAGATGTCCTGGAGAAGGAAATGGCAACCCACTCCAGTATTCTTGCCTGGAAAATCCCGTGGACGCTACAGTCCACGTGCACCTCATCGCTGCCAAAAATCTGCCAGAAAAAGAGATCTGAAGATGCCAGGCCTGGACGGATGCTGTACTGGACTCAGGGCATCCCTTCCAGGTGGCTTTCCCAAGCCCTCCCACTGCCACCGAGAAGAGTCTGGAAACCCTGGAAGCCTTTATTTTGACGGGCAAAATCTGGGCCTTGGAGCTCGAGCTCTATCACTTGTCTCACTCAACAGGCATAAATATTGTTTGACCCTGGGCATTTCTTGTGCCCACTATATGCAATAGCCTATAACCAGCAGGACCCCTGCCCCAGAGCAGCAGAGGCAGGCTTCCTCTGCCCACTGCTGGTGACATCCCCCTCCCTGGACACAGGGGGGCGCTGTGGCCCCACTTTTCCTCCAAAAACATTGAGGCGCTCCCTGGGTTTCCTGACTGAGCCCTGAAGATCCTAGTCCTTTGTACTTAACAAGATTTCATTTTCTCTGTGTTTTCCTACATGGAAATCGGTGGAAGGATGGCAACGACCTAAAATTGCACACGCAGAAAATGTGTGTGACTTCTTTAGCTAGGAAACGTCAAAAACTTGACAGCAATTATGTTTTCATTGTAACAAATAAATATTCCACACCCCTTGTGAGAATAGTCTTCAAAACACACAGACACACACATAAAATAGGACATTTATAAGTGATTTTTATTTATTCACCAAAATAGGATATCACTCAGCAATCTATTTTATTTTTTTCACTCTATAATAGCCCCAGTAACTTTTTCAGTCTTTCCCACACTATTTTTTTTTCCAAAATGACTTTATTTACCTATCTGAGGTCAAATCTGAGGTGTGAAGCCCTGAAGTATTAGGGTTGAAAATGAAAAAAGAGGCACCTTAATGAAAAGCCCTAACTGAAGTGAAGAGAAGCTTAAAGTGATGGCATTATGTTTATTCACAGAGCAGCCTCTGAGCAGTATTTATTTGCATGGTGGGCCGAAAGCTGCTCATTTTCCCTAGAACTAAAGCAACAGTTACAATCCTTAAATTCCCTGAAAGGCCTTCTTCCCCAAACCTGTCACCATTTTCCTATGGACTGGTTGACAGTTCGATGGGCCAGTTCTCCAGCCACAAAGTTGGAGTTTAGTGCTATATCTAGCTAGGAAGGCATTGTTGAGGGAGGGGAAGGTGCCTATAAGGTAGAAATGGTAGCCCAGGCCTTGCTGTCAGGCTGTTGTCGTGCAGTCGCTGAATCGTGTCCGACTCTTTGAGACCCCATGGATCGCAGCACACCAGGCTTCCCTGTCCTCCACTGTCTCCCAGAATTTGCTCAAGTTCATGTCCATTGAGTCAGTGATGCCATGAAACCATCTCATCCTCTGCCACCCCTTCTCCTTTTCCCTTCAATCTTTCCCATCATGAGGGTCTTTTCCAATGAGTTGGCTCTTTGCATCAGATTGCCAAAGTATGGAGCTTTAGCATCAGTCTTTCCAATGAATATTCAGAGTTGATTTCCTTTAGAATTGACTGGTTTGATTTCCTTGCAGTCCAAGGGATCCTCAAGAGTCTTCTCCAGCACTACATTTTGAAAGCATCAGTTCTTCAGTGCTCAGCCTTTTTTATGGTCCAGCTCTCACATCCACACATGACTACTGGAAAAATCATAGTTTTGATTATACAGACCTTTGTCAGCAAAGTAATCTTTCTGCTTTTTAATGTGCTGTCTAGCTTTGTCATAGCTTTTCTTCCAAGAAGCAAATGACTTCTAATATCATGGCTGCAGTCACGGTCCATAGTGATCTAGGAGCCAAAGGAAAAAATCTGTCATTGCCTCTACTTTTCCCCTTCTGTTTGTCATGAAGTGATGGGACCAGATGCCATGATCTTAGTTTTTTGAGTGTTGAGTTTTAAGCCAGCTTTTTCACTCTCCTGTTTCACCCTCATCAGACTAGCATGGGTTCAAATCCCAGCTCTGTTTTTTCCTGCCCAGTTGAGTGATCTAGTCCTTCATTGGAAGGACTGATGCTGAAGCTGAAACTCCAATACTTTGGCCACCTCATGCGATGAGTTGACTCACTGGAAAAGAGTCTGATGCTGGGAGGGATTGAGGGGTGGGAGGAGAAGGGGACGACAGAGGATGAGATGGCTGGATGGCATCACCGACTCGATGGACATGAGTTTGAGTGAACTCCGGGAGTTGGTGATGGACAGGGAGGCCTGGCGTGCTGTGATTCACGGGGTCGCAAAGAGTCGGACATGACTGAGCGACTGAACTGAACTGAACTGAGTGATCTAGAGCTCTTAATTGCTTGGAATCTCTTTTGTAAAGTGTGCTAATGAAACTCCTCTTACAGGATTGTCATTAGTATCAAGTCAAATAACATATATAGGTGTGTCTGTATATATATATACACACATATTAACAGGCAGACAATAAGCATCTGATGCTCTTTTAGGGGTCAGCAAACTTTTTCTGCAAAGGATCAGGTGGTAAATATTTTAGACTTGGTGGACATGAGTTTGAGCAAGCTCCGGGAGTTGGTGATGAACAGGGAGGCCTGGCAAGCTGCAGTCCATGGGGTTGGAAAGAGTTGGACACGACTGAGCGACTGAGCTGAACTGAGGTCATACAGTCTACGTGGCAACTCTTCACCAATAAGGTATGTGAATGAAGCAGAGAGGATGTGTTCCAATGAGGGTTTATCTACAAAAACAGATGGCGGGGTGGATTTGACAAGGCAGTCGCTGCTGACCCTGCTGTAGGTCAGCGCTGCCCGTTAGAACCTTAATATGAGCCTCCTTGGTAATATTAAATGTTCTCATAGCCACAGAAAGTAAAGAGAAACAGGTGACATTTGTTTTAGTAAAATATTTCATTGGCTTCAAATTATCCAAACTATTTTTGCTTCCACATGCAGTCAGTAGGGAAGATCATTACTGAGGTATTTTACTTTGATGTTTCGTAATATTTTTAAATGTCTGCTCTGTATTTTAAACTCAAACTCACCGCCCCTCTCATTTCATACTAGTCACATTTCGAGTGCACCATCCCTACATTGAACAGCACGGCTTTGGACAGTACTTCTCAAACTGCCATCATAACCATTTAGTGGGTCAAAAAATCCATTTGTTAGAAGACAGTCAAATTAAGAAAATGAAATAGAGAAGGATAGAACCCATATTGGAAGGATGCAGATTGTTTCCTGCAGTTTTGTGCGTACCTGCCCATGTGTCTATGTGCACGCGTGTGTGTGTGTGATGCATGTAAGTGTGTGCCGGGTCATGATGAGAAGCAGCAGATGTATTTCTTCCTGTGGGCTGTTGTCAAACACGCTTGATGTTAACTATTTTACACACTATAGTCAAGCTTGTTTTTTTTTTTTTAAAACCTATGCTGAGATGTTTAGCCTCTTCCTCACTTAGGCTGTGCAGGCACTGTGCCAAGAGCTTTGTGTTGACCACATGACTGGTGTAGAACCAGTCAAACTAGTTACCAAGTGTCATGCCAGCCATTTCAAAAGCACAGATCAAAATTCTCAACTTTAAACTTTACTATCACTGTACTTAATTTCAAAGACTCCTCCTTTTACAGATAGTAAACTGAGACCCGGAATGGTGCAATGCGTAATCAAGATCCCAAACATGAGCCGGGTTTTGGGGTGACAATGAGACACTCTGTGTGCCCAGCTTGGGGACAGCTCCTGTCTCACGTGTTGGGACTCCACCTATTCATGTGGATGGGAGCCTGGGCCAACTCACCCAGTGGCTTAAGTGTCACGAGCCCCTGAGGCTTGAAACTTTGGGATTTATGAAACACAAGGTAAAGGGGTGTTGCTTAAAAGTGTTTCCTTCTCTTCTTGATTCTTTCACTGATTTTTCCACGCGTTTTTGTGAGCAACACCCCCATGACCCAAAAGTGAAGTTCATGTTCTGTCCCCAAACAGCTCAGCTTTTATCTTTCTATAATAATATGTCTAATGTTTTTCAGAAGGTAGTGGAGAAGAACATGTTGTTGTGTCTGGCTCCTAATTCCATAAAAGTTGAAGACAGGAAACTGATAAAACTCATTTTCCCTTCTTCTCTTTAGCTGTGTGTGAAAGATATTGTAAATAATGTGTATAGTAAAAATTATTTAAGGTCCATTTTCCTGAAGTATATTCTGAGTTTATCCCACTCTCAGTTGGGTTCAGTTTTCTTCCTTTCCAACAGGACTGGTGTATAGACACAATACAGATTTTGGATTCAGGCTGACTTGGGCACAGATCCTGCCTACATGACTTCTAGGCTGTGAAGCTTAGCCATGGTGTCTAAGACTCAGCTTCTTCCCCTATAAAATAGGGATAATAATTTTGGCCTCATAAGTTTGTGGCAAAGATTAGTTGGGGAAATATATGTTAAGATTTAAAAAAACTTTGTGTGGAAAAATTCTTTTACATATGAATTTCCCGTATGAATATGTTTTCATAATAATGGAGCGGAGTATAGAAATGTTCTGTTTTTTCACTTCCTCTTCCTTCCAGGAGGGTGCAGTATAGAGCCAAGAAATGTTTTTGTGGCATTTATTTTAATGTCCTGATTATTTAATGACTTACAGGCTGCATTTTAAGGTATCTTTTCTCCACCTGTTCACATTTCACTCTCACATATATACCGTTTCCGTCAGGAATTCAACACTTGAGAAGAAATGGTCTTACATTTTAGATACTTAAAAAGAAACAACAAATAAGGGCCTTCAGCTGTCGCCATGACAACCAAACCCTCTCCAGTCAGTTATCCAGAGTGAATTATTAAAGAGCTCTGTCCAGAGAGTGGTGCTAAGAGGAAGGTTACCCGGCTCTAACGGTGCGAGGCGGTGGCAGTGCTGGAGAGCGGGGGAAGGGCTTGCTTTCTTGCTTCATCATCCACAGGGAAAGACTCAAACGAGCTGACCATTTGCACGTGATCCTCTTCGCTGGCTAACGAGTCTGTTTTCCCAGAATTTCAGGTTGCTTAAAAGACCGAGTGTCTCTCTGAGTCACTTTTTCAGAAGCAGGATGCCTAAGCGAGCACTTTCTCTCATTCCAGGAAAGAGCTGACCTGTTCCTACTCAGATAATCCTTCCTATAATTAAGATGTCCCTCTACAGTGATTGGTCCATCAGGAACAAGTTGTTACACCAATTCCAGGAGAGAATGGAGGAGGCTGCTGGAAGATGAGAAAGTCAGAAAGTGTAGGTTTGCAACTTATTGAGATGCAAATGGCTGTCCTCATTTTTATTTTAAAGTAAGAAATGCCACGTGTTAGTCATGGATAACCTTCTCAGACAAAGTAATATTAAGGCAACTTACTTAAACTTTTGGAGCCTCAGTTTCCACATAGGTAATATAGGTTTCACCCAATCTTTTAGGGGCGGTTGTGAGGATAAACGCATTGAAAATGTAGAGCGAAGCTCCTGGCACACAGGAAACTTTCAGTGTGCTAATCGTTGTGCTTAAAATGGTTGATTCTCGTGCCACACATCATGATTTCTATTCATTAAACCTATTAGGATATTCAAAACAAGACATCTTAAAGGTGATTATATTTTCATTTCCAAAAATAAGAATTGGTTTCCTTTGTTTTTCTTTCAGAAGAAAGTGCTTGAACCTGCCATCCAAGTAATAACACTTTGATGGCTTTTCTTCAGCGTGGAGTTTTGCTTTATATTCACATCTTTGAATTTCATTGCAGTGGTATCTGAGGTTGTCAGTGTCTAAAAGTATATAGAAAATATCTGCATTTTTAAAAGACGAGTTCCTTTGTGTGTGCGTGTGCGTGCTCAGTCGTGTCCAACTCTTTGTGACCCCATGGGCTATAGCCCGCCAGGCTCCTCGGTCCTGGAATTTTCCTTTCCTGACACAGTAGAAGAGTGAGAGATGAGAAGGCAAGACGGGCCTAAGCCTTTAGGTGGCCCCTTGGAGAGAAGAACCTGGTGATGTGGAAAGACATGGCAAGGAACATGGTGAGGCTCACAGACAGTAGTTTCCAAAGGGTGATTTTGCTTGCTCTTTGTGTCTCCTCTGCCCAAATTCCTTCTAAAATATTTGTTTATTTATTTATTGTCCGTGCTGGGTCTTCGTTGCTCCTCGGGTTTTTCTCCAGTTGTGGCGAGAGGGACCTACTCTCTGGTTGCAGTGTGGGGCTTCTCGTTGCCTTGGTTCCTCTTGTTGTCGGGCATGGGCTCTACTGAACATGGCATGTAGCTGTGGCATGTGGGCTCAGCAGTTACGGCTCCTGGGCTCTAGAGCACAGGCTTAATAGCTCTCTGGCTTAATAGTTGCTCTCAGGCATGTGGGATCTTCCTGGACCAGGGACTGAACCCATGTCTCCTGCATTGTCAAATGGATTCTTTACCACTGAGCTACCAGGGAAGCCCCTAATTTCTAACTCTGATGAGTCAAATTCCTGTAGGGTCAAAAAAAAATTATTATATGAGTTTGGTTAGAAGATGCTAAGGAGAATCAGGCAGAGAGAAGTGAAACTAAGCCCTGTATCTTTGAAGGAACCTATCTTGGGGGAAGATCAGAAGAGCAGATGGGCTTGCCTGGTTCCTTGTAGAACTAGTGTTCTGAGATAACTTACAGGTCTCAAACAGTGTACATTTAAGGAACTCCAAAAAGACCATTTCTCTGGCAACCATGCCCCTCTGCAGGATCTTCTGCCTGGGAAGAATGGGAGACACGGTATTGCAAAATTTGGAGGCTTTAGAATCAAACAGACTAGCTTGGAGAGGTTACCTAACCTTTCAGAGCCTCAGTTTGCTCATCTGAAAAAAGGGAGATACTATTTTTCTTGTAAAGCTGTGAAGAGGATGAAATGAGAGGCCATCTGTGATGGCCTCTCATGTCATGTACTTTCAGCATCTGCTATTCCTCTTCCGAGTATCGAAAAAGTTGTCCATTTTTCTAATTCATAAAGAGGAGGGCAGAGGTGGTTTGACCTGGGAGATTTACTGGTCTTTCTAAGTTACACTTAGGGGCGAGGGGGAGAACTTTTGTTTTTGAATATTTCTATTTCACTCTGAGGCCCAATCACATATGATGTATATGTGATTATGATCATTCAGCATGTGGGTAAATTTTTATTATCGTATGTCTTTAGTTTATCCTTGTATAAGCAACACATTTTGGGTATGTTTAACCAAGTGCCTCTCTATGAGTTGGGCCATATGTAGGCAGGTGGTGACCTATTTGGTACACACTAGAGTAGAAAAACTGTACTGCCCTGAGACTCTGCCTGTAGGCTTCTGGGCTTTGGCAAACACCTTGACCTCTCTAACCTTTGTTCTTTCTTTCATATGTAAAATATAAGGTTGATGATTGGATTTCTAAAATCCTTTTACATCCTCCAAATTCTATGATTGAAGTTCTCAGTTATTTGTGTAGTTGTCTAATAGCATAAACAGATCAATGGCCAAACTCCTGTGATGATATTTTTCATCCCTGAAGTTGGTGAATCTTCTGAAGGTTTGGAGGTTGGGACACTGATAAGTATGCCACAGCACAAGTACGGATAGGTAACTCAGCAAGTGAGTAAGCCTCAGTGATGAATGGATGTTCTCTAATCCACTGGGCCTAAAGCTGGAACAGTCTGAGACTCATTTAGGATTCAGGATTCTTGAATCCTCTACATGCTTGTCGTTTTGAATTATGGCCATATGCTGAGCAGATGGCCTCTGGGCTGACCTTCCTTGTTTGAGCGAGAAGAGGTCATCTTCATTTATCTGTACATTATATTTCTAAAACTCATGGAATTTTAAGGATGAGTTCAGAAGTAAGACATACTAGGATCAAGCCATATGGATGAGAACACTCATCTTCTATATTCCATGTGGGATCTGAGGTCATCCAGAGTTTGACAAATGCTTGTTGTTATATACTTTCAGTTAAAATATTTCTAGAATTATGATATTTCACAAAGTCATTCTCCGCTCTCACTAACCAATCATCCAGTCCCTGGTCCAAATTGCATTTGGCAGAACAACTTCTGTTATTACTTCGTTTCTTGTTCTTGGATTCCATGAGATACCCGTGCCTCACACTGTCACACTGTCCCCTTTTGTTGTGTGTGAGTGCATTTCTCTTTCAAGTAACCAACAGAGCCCAGACCAAAACAGTGGAGGAAGGTGGCAGGCCATTGCTAAACTTTACTGGGTTGTGGCCGTGAGTGTTCTTCAGCTGTTTCCTTTATTCTGTTAACTGTCAGTGCTCCAGACTTACCACTAGAACGACTGCTGACCCTTCAGCACTAAGAAGCCCCAGGGACGGGATCTGGAGAGAGATTTACACAAAACGCATCATGATTGAGGTGGTATCATGGTGGCTGCTCCTGAAAGCCCTAGCATTGCCCCCTGGAATCCATCTGGGTACCATTCAACAGACATTGATCAGATACCCACTGTGCATGAAGCCCTGTGATACTTGCTGGAAATATAAATGTGATAAGATAGGGTGCTTGCCCTTGAGTGGTTTTCACCATAATAAGCAGCAGCTTATCCAAAACATGCCCTATGCCAGGCACTGTTTTAAATGCTTCACATTTGTTAGCTCTTATGACCTTGGGAACGACTCCCGGGGTTACTATTACTATTCTCAGTCCTGTTTACTAGGTGGGGAAATGGAGATGCAGAGAGAATGGGCAACTTGCTCAGTTACAAAGCAAGTGAGTAACAGAACCAGAATCCAAACCCAGGCAGTTGACTTGAGTCTGGACTCCCACCCACCTTGGCACATTCTTCTAATACTTTCCTTTTCGCTGATAACCTCAGTAACATCTTCATCTGCCTCATCTTTGTAGCCTTTTTATTAATAACCATTATTAACAATCATTTGTCAAATAACATCATAATAAAAATAATGTTGCTCAAAACAAAACAAATTTCAACCAAAAAATCACAAAGCAAGAAAGCAACCAACCGAAAAAAAAAAAAAAAAGGACCACCACCCACAATCATTTTAGTTTCAGTTCAGTTCAGTCGCTCAGTCGTGTCTTACTCTGCAACCCCATGAATCACAGCACACCAGGCCTCCCTGTCCATCACCAATTCCCGGAGTTCACTCAAACTCATGTCCATTGAGTCAATGATGCCATCCAGCCATCTCATTCTCTGCCGTCCCCTTCTCCTCCCACCCCCAATCCCTCCCAGCATCAGACTCTTTTCCAGTGAGTCAACTCGTCGCATGAGGTGGCCAAAGTATTGCAGTTTCAGCTTTAGCATAAGTCCTTCCAATGAACACCCAGGATTGATCTCCTTTAGAATGGGCTGGTTGGATTTCCTTGCAGTCCAAGGGACTCTCAAGAGTCTTCTCCAGCACCACAGTTCAAAAGCATCAATTCTTCGGTGATCAGCTTTCTTCACAGTCCAACTCTCACATCCATACATGACCACGGGAAAAACCATAGCCTTGACTAGACGGACCTTGGTTGGCAAAGTAATGTCTCTGCTTTTTAATATGCTATCTAGGCTGGTCATAACTTTCCTTCCAAGGAGTAAGCGTCTTTTAATTTCCTGGCTGCAATCAGCATCCGCAGTGATTTTGGAGCCCTTACATTCTTTTTATTCCTGAAGAGTTGAGAAATGGTAATACCATAAATGTTTGAAGCATGATCTAAATCACTTTTTAGGTAAACAATTTTAAACTTAGGATTTGTTCTCTTGGAAATATAGAGAATTTTCATCTTGAGGACTGGATTCATGATTCTGCCAGTGATTAGCTAAATCACGATGTAACTGGTCTGGTTGCCTCTCTTCCTCCCTCTTGAAGAATCACAGTGAAATGCTGGTGAATCAAATACACAAAGATCACGAAGACATCAGTTTAGCAGGAGCTCTGTGGGAGTGAAAATATAAGGAGGCTGACAGACCAGGATGGAACACACAGTGTGAATAAATAGCAAGTAAAAAACCATCAAGCAATGAGTAGTTCAATACATAGTGGTCTACCACAGGCTTTGGAGGTACATGGGGTTGAATTGGAAGCTTGACTCCACGTCTTACTTGCTGTGTGACCTTGTACAAGTTGTTCCATCTTTCTGAACCTCAGTATCTTCACCTGTAAAATGGGTATGTGATAGTTATCTGCTTCAAAGAGTTAGTTGTTGTGAGGATTTAACCAGATCATGTACGTAAACATTATATATATGTAAAGTAAACATTCCAGTAGTCATGTATGGATGTGAGAGTTGATAAAGAAAGCTGAGCGCTAAAGAATTGATGCTTTTGAACTGTGGTGTTGGAGAAGACTCTTGAGAGTCCCTTGGACTGCAAGGAGATCCAACCAGCCCATCCTAAAGGAGATCAGTCCTGAATATTCATTGGAAGGACTTATGCTGCATCTGAAACTCTAATACTTTGGCCACCTGATGCGAAGAACTGACTCATTTGAAAAGACCCTGATACTGAGAAACATCGAAGGCAGGAGGAAAAGGGGATGACAGAGGATGAGATGGCTGGATGGCATCACCGACTCGATGGACATGAGTTTGAGTGAACTCCGGGAGTTGGTGACGTACAGGGAGGCCTGGTGTGCTGCAGTCCATGGGGTCGCAAAGAGTCGGACACGACTGAGGGACTGAACTGCACTGAACTATATGGAAACGTCTAACTGCTGTTGACTGACTGCTTTGCACAGGGCTGTAGACTACGGCAAGTTCATTATCATCAGTATCACTCAGTGGAGGGGACCGTGTGATCAGAGGTCAGAACTCACATTCTGTTGTGGGGCATGAAAACCATCAGGGAAGTTTGCTCTTCTGGGAATGACAACAAATGAAAGTGTGTCACGTGACAACTGTGGGAAATGAATGTTACTCTTTATTTTCCGAAAGTACAAAGTAGGATCAGCTTGGAATTTCCCATCTGCTTTCTGAGGGCAAATGAGGGCAGTTAAGAGGCCTTGGGTAGCAGGCTGGGCGTGAGTGGATAGGCTTATGGCTTGTACTTTTAACATTCCTCTGGCGTTTTTAGAAATCTGCATTTAGAGATCACTCTGCCTTACGCTTCTTTGGGGTACTCTTGGTAGAACCCCAACTCAAAGGCAGAAAAAGGGGAGCTTTATTCGTTAAGGTCACGAGGGTGTTTAGGGAGTCAGTGATGGATCAGGGCCAAGGGCACAGATACCGTGAGGATCATCCCATTCCCTCCCTTCTCTTGGTTGGGCTTTCCTGGGTTGTCTCGTTTCAGGGAGTGGTTTGAGGCTCTTGAGAGCTCAAAGCTTACAGCATCCTCACCGTTGATGATCTTAGTAGTAAAAAGTGCTTCTTTCCTGATGCTTCAAGGAAAAGGCCCAGGGAACAGCCTCATTTAGCTGGACTCCCAGTCCCATCCATTCGTGGTCTGACCGGCGTAGGAAAGGTCATCTGATTGGATCACTTGGTTCACTTCTAGGAGCAGATGGAAAGGGGTGGAAGAGTAAAAAGAAAGGAAAAAAAAGCGGGGGGGAGGAAGGAAGGAAAAGAAATATTTATAGCTACTAAAACTCCTGAAAATCTCGTGGTTATGTGATTTACACCTGAGCTCTGCAGTACTGCATTTACTAAGTTTATGAAGAACATTTTCTCCCTCTTCCACCTCCTCTTCCACGTATGTGTGATTGCTAAGTCGGGTGTGGCCTTCTGACTTCTGAAGCTTCAGCAGCCGCTGTGTGCATCCTGCTTAAGCTCAGGGTGTCATTAGTAGCATAACAGCCACGCTGTGCTGCTTAACTTCTCCCTACAGATTCTAAAAATACCCGGTGGCTCTCAAAACAAACGGTGAGGCCGCGGCGTCTGCAGGCGCCACCGCAGTCCAGCTCCCTAAATGCCTTAGCGCTTGGAAAGACAGCCTCTGGGTCTCTCAGCTCCATTCTTCATTCTTTATTTTCTGCTTTGGATCAACTATACCGCTACCTAACACAGAGGAGGAAAAAGGGGTTATTGACAGAACAGAATTGACTGGAAGAAAGGGAAAGAGAAACAAACCCCCAACTAATTCACGCTGTCGTTTTGCAGTTCTCTTGTAGACCTGAACTAAGATGTGTCAAGAGATCAGTCCGGGGAGCAGGAAAGATTAGCTGGGCTTTAAAATAAAACTCTTTAACCCAAGGTCACCTAGAATAACTCTCCCGTGTGTGTCCATGAAGACACCCGAGGACCCTATTCGGAGAAGGTTAGTGCTCACAAACCACCTGTGTTGCTACCTGGATGATTTTTTCAAAGGAAAGGAAACCCAGTCCCCCCTCGGTGAAATTTTCAGGTAGAGTTGACTCATCCAGGGTATTGAGGTTTTCCTGTTTCAAGGAGATATCCCATTCTGTGGGGCTGAGGTGCTAAGAATATTGGCATCACGTGTTTTGGGAAGGTGCCTGGTGTTGTTTGATCAAATCAATGAGCACTGGGTTGTTTTTGGAACTTGGCCAAGGGATTAAATGATAAAATCAGATGGGTTATGAAAATACGTGAGTCATTACTGATCAGACCTTTTATAGATTTCCTAGAAGAATGAGATGTCTCTTGAAGATAATGAACCTGAACCCAGTAGAAGCTTGAGAGTAAGGGCTTTTGCTGTTTGTGCTTACATGGAATAATAGATGTCATGAGTGATGCTCATGCAAAGGAGAAAAAAAAACCAAACACAGCTTTTTACCAACTGTATGGATGTCCAGATTACATCGAGCGTTTGTTTTAGCTCTTGGGAATTGCCACACGATTAATAGATTGCCCAGAAGTTGTTCTCAGAACAGCCTTTCAGTTGGCTGATTTATGGCAGAATGCTGAGATTTAAACTAAAAAGTTCAGCCTTGTAGGGTAAGCATGAGTAAGTAAGTTCTTGGGACAGAATGTATTTAGCATTGTTTCCATCCTTACGTGAATGGAGCAAGCGTATGTACCTTGGACATATGCTTCTCCTTGGAAAATGCGATCAAATGTCTCTTTCTGAACTGGTTCTCATCAGAAGTCCTTGGCATCTTCTCAAGACTCAAGTCAAGACTCCTCAGCTCCCCAGTTGCTAGGTGGTCTCTCCTTAGGAAAGTGTCAGAGGCAGGGGCTTCTTGCTCTTTGCGGGTGGGAGTTGGCTCATTCAGGATGCCACGTCTGCCTTCTTTAAAAAATCTGCATTGCTTATCTAACTGGAATTGCCTAAATGTGATGAAGGTTTTCTAGTAGTTTTGTGCCTCTGGGCAGCCTAATAAGAATGTTAGTAATAACCATAGCAGCAGGAAGGACAGCTAACTAACGTTGCTGGAGCACAGGCACTGGTCTGTGTGTCACAGATTTTAATGCACTTAATCCACAAACAATGGGGTTTCAGCTTACCCGTCTACCTTCTCCTTTCAGAGCTACCATTTGCCAGGATGCCTACACACACTTTCCAAGATTGCCAGCTTTTAATGGCATCCAGGCAGCTTTGACTCTCAATAGAATTTGATTGAAGAGAGCCACGTGTTATGTGTTTGTTGGGACACACTTATCTTTCACGTTCTTGTTGGTCTGTGAGCCGTTCAAAGTACACTATTTATCAGTCCAGTCCAGAGTTTTGGTTCCCAGCAAAGACTCACTTTGTTCCCTCTGCCCTTCTAGGTTCCAGCACTTTGGAAATGGTCTCATTGTATGCTAAGTAGTTAAATGTCATGGGAAAAAGAGCTGTGGACTTTTAGAGTTGCTCATAAAGACACAAATTGCTGATGCAAATGGGAAGGGTTAGTGTTTTCCGAAATGAAGATTTTGACAAATCAGTTCGGTTTGTGACAATTTTAAACTGCTTCTGATCAGTCATTAATATTAATTTCTGGTTTTTCCTGTCTTTGTAGGCTATGTATGATACGGAGCTGCGAGTTTGAGATTGCTCTGAGATTGCTGAGTTCCCAGGAGGCAGGGCCCCCCGAGTGTCCTGTGTATCATCACCCAAACAACGTTTCAGAATAATCGGTCCCCAAAGTATTATAGTGCAAAGGCATCAGGCTGCTTCCACTGTGCCTGTGTTTTAGGATCTGGGGACTCTGCCCTTTCCAAAATTCCAGGTTGCTTTTCTTTTCAGAATGGGAAATCCTATACTGAGAATTCACTTTTGAGGAAGCAGAGAGTGATATTACTGATTCTGTTTACAGGTTTGAAACCAATAGACTGGGCTTGCATTGAGGGGCACTAATCTGGTTTGGTGTAGCTTTATTCTGGCTGAAACCACTAAAGGAACTCCCAAGTGCCAGGCTGGTCCCATTTGACATGTGCATGTGTTTTCATTTAGGAATGCCTATTTTGTGAAATGGATTGTGAATCTGAGTTTCTTAAACAAACAAACAAACAAACACAGTGGAATGCAGGAGGGGTGTTTGCAATTATCTAGACGGCTTAAGTCATGGAGATGTCTAAAATAAGAGACGTAGGCCCCAAAGAAAAGAAAACAAGCAAAACAAACAAGCTACTCTAATTTTTTAGGGTCTAATCTGGATTTGATCACTGTGACAGGCGAAATCAGGGACAATGGCAGAATCTGCATGAATTTGCCTATGTAGGCCTGTCTTTTAGGGTTACTTTGCAGAGACTTGAGGTTTTTTTCTTCTTACCTGCTTGATTTTTTTTCCACCTTATGAGTCTTCCTTGGAAATGGAATGAATGAAGAGAGCATGATGGGCCTTGGCTATCAGGAAGATTCAAGCTTGAAAAATTCCGGTGTGCCCACTCAGCTGTCCGGTAACCTTTCTGAGCCCCAGTTACCTCCTTTGAACATGGGGTTAATAATCACTCCTCTTTGGTGATGAATCACATGGAATGATGGATATAGAGCATCTGGTACATAGTTTGTGTTCTGTGATATTTGTCTGGTTCACTTTGCATCTTACTGTCTGAGTTGAGGACAAACCAGAGGATGATTTGTTAGAGAGGGCCAATACAATTTTGGCTGAAGTAAGAAAGTCAACAAAGAAGGGAAACCTACAGTCTCTCATGATAACATGCTTTACATGCTATATCCCAACTCTACTGCTGAGATCAAATTGCCAACATCCCCTGGATCATGGAAAAAGCAAGAAAGTTCCAGAAAAACATCTATTTCTGCTTCATTGACTATGCTAAAGCCTTTGACTGTGTGGATCACAATAAACTGTGGAAAATTCTGAAAGAGATGGGAATACCAGACCACCTGACCAGCCTCTTGAGAAACCTGTAAGCAACAGAACTGGACATGAAACAACAGACTGGTTCCAAATAGGAAAAGGAGTACGTCAAGGCTGTATATTGTCACCCTGCTTATTTAACTTATACGCAGAGTACATCATGAGGAACGGTGGGCTGGAAGAAGCCAAATCTGGAATCAAGATTGCTGGAAGAAATATCAATAACCTCAGATATGCAGATGACACCACCCTTATGGCAGAAAGTGAAGAGGAACTAAAAAACCTCTTGAAGAAAGTGAAAGAGGAGAGTGAAAAAGTTGGCTTAAAGCTCAACATTCAGAAAACAAAGATCATGGCATCTGGTCCCATCACTTCATGGCAAATAGATGGGGAAACAGTGGAAACAGTGGCTGACTTTATTTTTCTGGGCTCCAAAATCACTGCGGATGCTGATTGCAGCCGTGAAATTAAAAAACGCTTACTCCTTGGAAGGAAAGTTATGACCAACCTAGACAGCACATTAAAAAGCAGAGACATTACTTTGCCAACAAAAGTCCATCTAGTCAAGGCTATGGTTTTTCCAGTGGTCATGTATGGATGTGAGAGTTGGACTGTGAAGAAAGCTGATTGCCGAAGAATTGATGCTTTTGGACTGTGGTGCTGGAGAAGACTCTTGAGAGTCCTTGGACTGCAAGGAGATCCAACCAGTCCATTCTAAAGGAGATCAATCCTGGGTGTTCATTGGAAGGACTGATGCTGAGGCTGAAACTCCCAATACTTTGGCTACCTCATGCGAAGAGTTGACTCATTGGAAAAGACCCTGATGCTGGGAGGGATTGGGGGCAAGAGGAAAAGGGGACAACAAAGGATGAGATGGCTGGATGGCGTCACCAACTCGATGCACATGAGTTTGGGTGAACTCTGGGAGTTGGTGATGTACAGGGAGGCCTGGCGTGCTGTGATTCATGGGGTCGCAGAGAGTCGGACACGACTGAGCGACTGAACTGAACTGAACTGCTGACTTGCTGTGTGACCTTTAGAAATTGTTTAACCTCTCTAATCAGTGACTTGGGAGTTATAACATAGTTCCTTCCTCCTAGGGCTGTGGAGAGGATTAAACGAGCTAATGCAGGTAGAGTGTTTACCTCCAGGCCCTATACCTAGTTATAGGGATCTGTGCCTCTGTTTGTCTTTACCTCTCTGGCTGCCAGCCATCTTGACCCTCATGAAGACGTGGGTCTCCCTGGCTTGCCCTTTGCTCCTAGTGTGTATCAAACCTGCTGCACTTCGGGAAGCTCACCCATGCCTATGAAGTGGTACTTCGCTTCCAGGGGATACAAGCCTTTCCTGGGCAGTGGCCACGAACCTGTGGGTACTGAGTAGATCTGTTAAGTAGTAGTGATGCTGAGAATCTGAATCAGAGAGGGAAAGATGAGAGACACACCTCAAAGCATGTGTAAGTGATCTGTTCTTTTTTCTCTTCCAGTTCTATTGAGATAAACTAACATGCAGACCTGTGTAAGTTTAAGGTGTATGGCATAATGATTTGAGTGACGTACATCATGAAATGATGATCATAATAAATGTGAACATCCATCATCTCACATGAATATAAAATAAAATAAATAGAACAAATGTTTCTTTATGATGAGAACTCTTAGGATGTATTTTCTTACTTCCATGTATAACATACAATAGTATTAATTATATTCATCGTTTGTACATTGCCTCCCTAGTGTTTATTTATTTTCTAACTGGAAACGTGTGCCTTTTGACTGCCTTCATCCAATTCTCCTGCCCCCAATCCTCATTTCTGATCTCTTTTTTCTATGAATTTAGGTGTTTTGTTTTTTAAGTATGATTGACCTACAACACTATCCCTTAGTGATTCAACATTTCTGTACATTTAAAACTGAAGTGATGTGTTTTTCTAAAGAAGATCCAGGTTTCTAAACTTCATCATTGCCAGCTTTTGTTGTTGTTCACAATTTTAAACAGATTTAATGTCAAGTCAAAATGAGTACTTAGAAGGAAATGTAGTCTGATTACAATGACAAAGATAAACACATTCATTTATAAACTGAGAATGTCACTGGTTTTGATCCTTTTGTCATTTGTATATTTGTTTTTTTAGCACCAAATTCTGTAAAAATTTTAGATAATTTTAGACTTAAAGAAGAACTGTAAAAATAATGCAGAGAGTTCCCGTATGCCCCTCACTCTGCTTCCTGTAATGGTAACAGTTTACATAACCACAGGACATTGATTAAAACTAAGAAATCAACCTTGCTCCCATACTATTAGAACTTGCTTGAATTCCCCCAGTTTTTCCAGGAAGGTCCTTTCTGTGCTAGGATCCAGCCTAGAGTCCCATGTAGCCTTTAGCTGTCCTGTCTCCTCCCACCAGTGACAGCTCCTCAGTCTTTCCTTGCCTTTTATGACCTTGCCACTTTTGAAGAGGTCTGATCGGTTATTTTGTAGAACACCTCTCAAGTTGGAATTGCCAAATGATTTCTCCATTTCTAGATTTTTAGTTGACTGTTCTATGTATACTTGACTACTCAGGCTGAGAAACCATTCACAGATAAGTGTTTCAAGGTCTGATAAATTATCTAGTTGCTTCTGAGGATAGCCTGATTAAGTATTATAAATCCTAGAGGTTAAGAGTGTGGACTGTGGAGCCAGAGAGCCTGGGTTTTGTTCCTGGCTCTGTGACTTTCCTGCTGTGTGTCGTCATGAATGTTACTTGACCTCTCTGTGTCATCATCTACAAAATGGGGATAATATTGGGACTTCTTTGGGTTGTGGTGAAGACTCAGTTACAGCACTAGGCGCATCAAACGGTACCTTGCAGGTGGTCATCACTCAGTATGTCTTAGCTGTTACCATTGCTGTCCTTTGCAACCCTGCCCCACGGAAGTTCAGGACTAATGATTTCCTGTTGTCACTTTTCAGGTCTGCAAAGTCAAGTGTGGTTCTTGCCAGAGTGATGACTTGGCAGCAGAGCCCCGGGGTTTTTGGATATAGGCCACATGTCCCATCTAGAAAACTCGTTTCAACAGGAGGATTGAATCTTAGCTGCCAGAACCATGTAGAAGTTTAGTCTGCAGTGTGTCGTGGCTCTGCTCAGCTCTTAGAGTGCACTTTTCTCATCTCCCACCCTCCCTGCCAGCAGCCCTGGGATCTGCTCAGAGCTCTCTCCAGGAGTCCTTTCTCTGTTCTGCCTTCTTCCGGCCTCTCACCTTGGTGCCCTCCCTTCACCTTGTTCTTCTGACTTGACGTGAGGCAGCAAGCCATAATGGTTACACACACCGCTTCCATAGGAACACAGGCTGGGTTTCCTTCCCCGGCCCATCACTTCAATGCTACTTAGATCTCTGTGCTTCAGTTTCTTTGTCTCTGAAAAGGGCAAATGATAGTAACAATTATTATAATGAAATTGATTTATTCTGTGTGATGCACCATTTCACATATTACCTCTATTATCACAGCTGTAGACAGAACTACTCACATGCTCCCATTTTACAGACGAGGAAACTGAGGAACAGAGAGTTTGACTAGCCTGCCCCCAGTCACAGAGCTAAGAGATGGAGGAATCTAGATTCAAACCGCACCTGGTCTCAGAGCTCACATTTCTGTTTCACTCCATGCTCTTTGCCACATGGAGTCTCGGGGGCGGGGGGGTGTTCTGTAAATAATTTACAGGGGGCTAAATAATTTATGTAGAGCACTTATCAACGTGCCTGGCTTGCGGTTAATGTTCAGTCAGTTTTAACTATCATTAATCCCGTGATCTGACTTCTGTTTCCTCTGGCTCGTGGTTTATGTGACTCTGGGTTGCAGGTCCTAGGGTTTATCAGTCATTTACCTGGCAGCCTGCACCATGAGCAATGGACACCTCACCCAGTTCCCAGACCAGTGTACCCGACCCCCGCCCGTGCTGTATTAGTCCCACAGGCCCCCCGCCCAGCAGATGGGCTCGCCCACAGCCCTCCACCTTGATCCAGTCCAGCCTGCAGTCCTCTGTCTGTTTCTGATCGACTCACTTTCTAGTGTCTTGACTTCTTTTCCATTTAGTTTCACCTTGCTCCTCCGACCTTCGGTTCCGCTTCTCTGGCCCAGTTTCTGCCTCCTTCCCCTCACCCACAGCCGGCCTCCTGCCTGCTCTGGACCAGCTGCTTCCTGTCCCCAGGCTCAGCCCCGGGCGCCTGTCGTGTGGGACAGTCTGAGACCGATCCTCATGACTGGTGTCCCTGCTGGGTTTGCCCAAGTCATGAAGGAACTCTGCCCTGTGGTGGAAACAGCAGCACCTGTTTGTGGGCCTTGAGGGCTGAGAGAAGGTGTTCAAGGAGCTGTTGGTGTTTGGTCGCTAAGTCATGTCCAACTCTTTGCAACTCCGTGAGCTGTAATCTGGTCAAGAATGCTGGAGTGGGTTGCCATTTCTTTCTCCAGGGGATCTTCCCGACCCAGGGATTGAACCCACGTCTCCTCCATTGGCAGGCGGATTCATTATGGCTAAGCCACCGAAAGGACAACCGTCGGAGGGGCAGGGAGCAGGAGCCGGCTAGCGTTTTGTTCCCTGGTGCCAGGAAGCTCTTCTCCTCAAACCTCAGTGTTTAAGGATCACCTGGAGAGTCTGTTAGATTCTGTTTCACGGGGCCGGACAGGGCCTGGGACTCTGCAGTTCTGTCTCCTGGGTGATGCTTGCTGGGTACCCATTGATAAACAAGAGATTGAGCACAGCAATTCAGCCAGTGGCATTTCTGACTGTTCAATAAAGAATTCAAGCTACAAAAGCGATGTCTTGAGCATCATTGCAGATGTTGCCTCCTCCTAAAGATGTTAAATGGGGTAATGGTCTGCTTTGGCAAAGGTTTTGAGGCATCCCTCATCTTCTGGGACCAAAGAAAATGAGGCCACAGGTTCAGAATCAGCCTCTCAGGGAGCAGTCAGCTTCTTAACATAGTCACTGGTCACCAAGGTCGTATGCAAGGGCGAGAAAAATCTACTGTGGCCAAGGGATGGGGTCCTGAGGGCCCAGCTGGACCATAGTAGACACTTCTCCAAGTCAGCAGGAAGGGAGTGAATGCTGGTTATGGTGAAGTTGGTGCCACATCCAGGTGCCAAGGGGAGGCCATAGACAGGAGGTGAATGAAGTGATGGGAGGCAAGGGAATGGGGCCTGTCCTGGAAGTGTCCAGGCTGGACTGGTGGAGGGGACTTGCTCAGGAAGGATGAGGCCAGGCTGTTCTCACTCAGGCTGGCCACCAGGCTTAAAGGGCCGGAGCCAGTACAGGTGAATCAACTCATTCCATCGCCTGAGCAAGACTCTTCTACCGCTGAGCCACCAGGGAAGCAGGGAACGGAGACTCAATATGGAGGCCTCTTCTTGCCTCTAGTTTCTCCCCTCTGCCACCCGCCTCCGGTGAGACAGCTGCTCAGATGGAATGGAAAGAGATGTTACCTCCCCCCGCATGGCCGTCCTCCCTGCCCCACCCCCTGCTCAGCCCTTCTCTTCGCTCACTGCTCCTGTAGCACCCTCTCTGTTGTTTGGGCTTCTCTTCCAACCTGTAAATCCCATCTCTTGGGCTGCTGAGTTTAGAGACTCCAGGCTGCTTCTCTCGTGGGCAGTGGGGCATAGCAACCCCCATACCAGCATCATCCTCATTCCCTTGAAAGCTGAAGTAACTCCCACAGTTATTTTAGGAGAGTCTTGGCTCCTTTCTTGAGGAGGCTTCGCCCAGCCTGGACTGTAGGTGGAGTGCCACCAAAGGCGGGTAGGGAGGGCCAGTGCCTTGGTCTGTCATTGCCTCTCCCCCATCATGTCCCCTAATGATTCTTGATTTCCATAACCAAATGAGCTCATTATCTCTAGATGCGCTGTTCCTTGCATTTATAGCTATAGATACTTATCATATTCTGAGTTTTGTTAGCATTAGTTACGGATTGGAGTTACTTCCAGTGTCATTCGACCCCAGCCCCTTGTCTCACCACATATACATCCTGCCGACAAGTCTGATGATCGGTTCTCAGATGGTGGGGCCTGCAATGGGCAGCATAGAAGGCAGTTCATGAAAATTCAGAATGAATGTGTCAGATGCTGATATGGAAATGCCAGGCTCCTTTCAGGCTCTTAGATGTGGCCCATAT
Source organism: Moschus berezovskii (assembly GCF_049115385.1). Taxonomy (NCBI): domain Eukaryota; kingdom Metazoa; phylum Chordata; class Mammalia; order Artiodactyla; family Moschidae; genus Moschus; species Moschus berezovskii. Next base: position 70,214,316 of record NC_142473.1, on the reverse strand, counting down.
CGTGCCCTGGGGATTTGAGGGATCTGGTGTTAGGGGCAGTGCTGTGACCGGGATCCACAAAGCCACATTCATAAATGAAAGACCCTAAGTCTCCATTAATAACTTGCCTTCTCCTGCTTCCCACGAGTGCCTACAGGCATCCTCAATGTCCTTAGCTGCAGCACTAAGTGTCCTGAAGCTGCAAGCTGGCCAAAACCCTCAGGGAACTTCCTGGGAATGTCCAGCCAGTCCTTTGCTTCAGAATCAAGTGATCAAAATCCAACTCAGAGTCTCGCAGGCTATGGAGATCCAGAGTGGCTTTTCTGGACTGTTTCACCTGTCAACCTCAGCCAGAGACTTTTGGGGTACCCTCTGGGTCTGACCCTAATCGTGGGTTGAGAGCACCCCAGGTTCCCTGTCCCACTGTCTCCCAGACCATGGAGCTCCTTTATCCCCCAAAGCCTTGTGTCTTTATTTCCAGCCTCCAGCCTGGGTTTCCTTTCATTCTATGTGTACGTGTGTTGCTTCAGTTTGGGCAAGTCAGAGACATACAAGGCCTCTGATTAGGAATCTGGAGTCTTGTAAGGGGCATATAACTGAGCACCAAACATGTATGTATGTAACCCTTACAAGACTGACGATGGGGCACCTACAGCGCAGTCAGACCCGGTGGGCGATGCTGAAATATAACTTTCATGCTAAAGAGTATCTGACTCCCTCCACCCTCAACACCACTACCTTGAGTTCCATGACAAAAGCCCCGTCACCTGGGCTTAATCTCCAGAGCCTCCAGTCTCTGGGAAGGCAGTGGGGGAGAAAAATCCACTTTAGGATGTGTTATTTCTGCTGCACCCACACTGTCAGCACCAGAGCAGGACGTGACACTGGTGCTTTAAGACCAGTGAGGGGTGTGGGGAGGGAAGGCAAACGACAGGTGTGTATGCTGTCTCTCTTCCAGACTGTGCTTCTCTATCCAGGTGGCACTAATGGTAAAGAATCCACCCGCAAGAGACCCTGGTTCGATCCCTGGGTTAGGAAGATACCCTGGAGTAGAAAATGGCAACCTATTCCAATGTTCTTGCCTGGGAAATCCCATGGACAGAGGAGCCTGGTGGGCTACAGTTCCTGGGGTTACAAAGAGTCGGACATAACTGAGCACCAAACATGTATGTATGTGTCATCTTAAAGTGTTCTCTGCAGGTGGTTAATCTGAAGTAGAGTAGGATTAAAATCAGGTGAGACAGGTATAAGTGGAATATTAAAAAGGCACAGGAAACGTCAGCCTTGTCTGCAGTGACCTCTGCCGTGATGAGTGGCAGGGCTCTGCATGTAACAATGCCTCTCTGAGTGGTTTTAGATGAGATCTTTGCCCTCATGTGCTGCCGTCCACAAAATGGCAAGCCCCAGGGCAGGTTGGCACACTTTGGGGGCCAAAGATGAGGCAGGCACTTCTCACCCTGGCCTGAATCTGCTCCAACTGACTGCTTATGGCTGGGCATCAATGCCTTCTGTGTTTTAGTCAGAGGCAACCGAGCAGGCCTGTAGAGTGAGAAAAAAATAAAATAGGACAGGAATAAAAATATCCAACTTAAAATAGGTAATAATCCTGGCTGCACATTAAGGCAGCTGTTTATAAGAGTGGAAAAAGCAAGACTGTGTGACCTTGACAGATTATGCAACCGGTCCTTCCTCTTTGTCTGTAGAATGGGCATCAAAATACCTAGCATACATTGGGACTTCTCTGGAGGTCCAGCGGCTAAGACTCTGCAAGGGGCCCAGGTTCAATCCCTGGTCAGGGAACTAAGATCCCACATGCCACAATTAAGACCTGGTGCAGCTGAATATATACAAAAAAGTACTTATCATACAAAGTTAACAATAATAAATAGTAATAACAGCCATAATTAATTGAGCCTGACTGTGGGTCAAGCATTATTTGAGGTCTTCACATTACGAAGGTGGGACTATGGTTATCCTCATTTTGCAGATGAAGAAAGAGAAACCCAGAGAGGTTTAGGAAGTGGTAGATCTGGACTCAAACCTGTACTGTTAATAATAAAACCACATATGGTAAGAATCCAGGGCAATGAGACAGCTTTAGTCAAAGCATGAAACATGTCCCAGTGAAATGAAAGATGATTTAGATGGCTGTGCACTGGTGACAAATTAAGGAACGTTTCATTACATGGTGAAAAACGTACTCCTTTTCTGAATCTCTTCCAACCTTTCTGATGATGACAAAGTTAAAACCTTGGTCAGGTGCCACTAGGCCTTTATCACTGTCCTAAAGCCTTTCAGCTTCCCTTTTAAACAAAGAGAGCAGGAGGCCAAGGCTTCACCAAACATCCAGCTCACATTCAATAAAGATATTTGTTGTCACATTTGTTTTCATGCCTGTGTTCTATTTATGACAAGGGTTACTGGGTTTTCGTTGATAGTAGGCATGTAAAAATCCCTCTGAAGGTGGGATTTAAGTACAAAGAGTCCGTCAGCACTAAACATTATTAAGTCAATTCTAGAAGAGGTGGTATTCAGATAAGGCAAAAATGGCCAAGGCTCATGCTTGTGAGTGACCCAGGCATGAGAAATCTTGTGATAGACTGTGAGTAGGTTTCAGCCTGATGCATAGCACGGGGTTCGTACTCAATGGATGTTCAAGACAGAGGGAAGGGAGGATACCATGCTGTCTTCCCATCTGGGAACTGGGAGAGAGAGAAAAAAAAAAAGAGTCCTTGGTAAACCGCAGGAGACAGTCTTTCCCTTGAAATTTTGGGTATGAGTTTAGCTTGTTCTGAAGGTTGATGACTCAAGCACAGGCTGGAGAGAATGAGGTTGGTTTTGGCCTTCATTGAACCCAGGTGGCTGATTCTGGTGGTGGACTCAGATCTTAGGGTCAGACCCCAAGTTACAAATGGGAGGCTCTGGATGGAGGGAGGGTTTTCCCCACAGTCACCCAGGTGGAGAGCAGCTGCAGTAGGGACTGGTGTTTCCGCCTGTTTCTAGCCAAGTGCCTCGTCTTCGCCTCTTTTCCCAAAATAGTCACCAGGCTGGCACTGGTTCCTGGTAAAACCCGGATAGCTCAGGGATAAGTCCCCATCTCTAGGTGTTCACCACTTCTCAGCACTGCGTGAGGCACCCTGAGTTTCAGGAACCTCCGCGAGGGGAAAAACAATCATCTCCATCCTCAAGGATCCGGTAAAGCTCTGCTGTATGATTTTGCCCTTAGACGAGCATCATTTGAGAGGTAAGTAGCCCAGGTTTTCTTGAAAAGCATCAGTTAGGAAGGTCCCTCTAGGAGTGATAAGCCCCGTATGACTCGGCTTTCACCAGGTTTTGCTTCAGTAACAGCAACTCCCAAATCCTTGTGGCTTACAACCACGGAAGTTTGTTTCTTGTGTCTGTTACATGTTGGTTGCAGGTCAACAGCAGTTAGCCACCATGTTTCCTCCATAAGGGACCCAGGCTGAAGACACAGCCCTCACCTGGGTCATGCCATTCTCACAGGAGAAGGAAAAAGCAGTGGCAGAATCACCTGAAAGTTCTTGAGGTTTCTGCTAGGAAGAGAAATGTGTTGCTTCTATTCTGTTTTGGTTTGGGCAGACTCCAGAGCAGAATCCAGAACGAGTAGTTTATTTGGGAGGGGCAGGAAACACCAGGAGGGAGGGCTGACGTGGAAGGGCAGCCTAAGGGAGGGTGGGTTATCAAGCCCACCACCTCTGTGGGCGACTCTAGTTTAACCCACGGGAAATCGTGGAGACGGGGCAAATTACATGCCCTGTTAGCCCTGGAGTCATGTGTCCTGGTATCCTCTCCAGGAATGAAGGAGCTGATGTATTTACATATTCAAATCTGCCAGTCATTGGTTGAGGGCTGCTCCTTGTAGGAACGTTTAATTCCCCCACGTTTCTGGCCCACAGGGGGCCGGAATAGTCTTTTAGCTTCTGAGAAAGCCCTCAGGCAAAGAGATACAGATATTGGCAGGTGGGAGTTAGCTGGAACACATTAGAGTGACAAACGAGTGCTAGCGGTGAGGCACGGAAAATGTCTAAGACGTCTCTCATTGCACTGACAGAAGTGGAAAGGCAAAGAGTGGCATCAGAGATGGAGACAGATGGTCCCCCCACAGAGGAGGTCTGTTATCTGAGTGCAGTAAACTCTTGAGTCAAGAGCATGAGTGATGCTTAATTGAGAACTGCTAGGTAGACTAGGGGTGCTTCCCTGGTGGCTCAGAGGTTAAAGCGTCTGCCTCCAATGCGGGAGACCCGGGTTTGATCCCTGGGTCGGGAAGATCCTTTGAAGAGGGGAATGGCAACCCACTTCAGCATTCTTGCCTGGAGAATCCCATGGACAGAGAAGCCTGGAGGTCTACAGACCATGGGGTCGCAAAGAGTTGGACAGGGCTGAGCGACTAACACTGTCACTTTTTGGTAGACTAGACTGTGTTGACCTTGACAGCATTGACATTTGGGGCTGGGTTATTCTTTGCTGTGGAGGAGCTATCCTACGCTCCGTAGGATGCTTAGCAGCATCCCGGGCTTCCCTGGTGGCTCAGAGGTTAAAGCGTCTGCCCCCAATGAGGGAGACCAGGGTTCGATCCCTGGGTTGGGAAGATCCCTGGAGAAGGAAATGGCAATCCACTCCAGTACTCTTGTCTGGAGAATTCCATGGACAGAGGAGCCTGGTAGCTACAGTCCACAGGGTTGCAAAGAGTCGGACACGACTGAGCGACTTCACTGGCCTCCACCCATGAAATGACAGTAGCACCTTCCCACCTCCAATTGGGTCAACCAAAAATGTCTCCAGATTGCCAAGTGTCCCCTGGGGAGTGAAATTGCCCCCACAGAGAACCACTGATGTAGATCATGCATGCATTGCTAATTCCCAGAGAACTGAAATAAATTACTAATTCCCAAAGAATTAAATTATAGATGCCTGGGCAGAGGAGTTCACAATCCAGTGGAGGAGACAAACAAATATAAACTCTAAGGACAAGTCACTCTGTGTTGCAGCACTTTGAAATATGTAAAGGAAGGAGAACTAGTTCAGGAATGGAAAGAATGCATTCTTTGAAGAGTGGGGATGGGCAAGGAAGGCTGTATAGAGTCAGAGACAGCTGAGTAAGGTTTTGAAGGATGAAGAGTTTTCCAGATGAATGATACCATGTGTAGAAGTTAAATATGATCTTTGATGATGGTGGAGACTTGGGAATGCTATAATAATTGATGTTGGAAATGCTGGCTTCAGAGCCTTCTCACACTCAGGCCAGATTGCAGGACTGTAATTGAATCAGCTTTACTCTGTGATAACAAAGCATTCTGAGTGCACATGGACCTGGGTTCCAGCCCTCCTCTGTCCGTCCACCAGCTTGAACTTTTCGGACTCCCTCCCCATTTTCTCATCTGTAAAATGGGTATAATACCTACCTTATGGGACTGTCTTGAGGACTAAATCATGCTAAACTCTTAGCCCTGTACCTGACATGTAGTATGAGAAGAATAAGTGACAGTTAATTACCATAAGTATTATGAAATAGGCTGAATTTAAATAATAATAGCTAACTTTTATTGAGAATGTATTCTGCTCCCAGCACCACCACAAGGGCCTGTCTGTATTAACCTTTGAGTCAGTAGGTATTGTGATTGCTATCTCCATTTTACATGGGAAGAGGTCAAGGCACAGAGTAATTTGTTCGGTGGGTGAATGGTACTCAAATTGCCAGCAGACGTCTGAACAAGCAGTCTCTTTGGTAGATGGTTTAGTACTTAGCATTTCTCCTTAACTTTTTGAAAAGAAATCAATGGCTTGGTTTTAAAGTTATTTTCACCAAAGTTTTAAAGCCAGTGGAGCAACTTTTGAATAAGTGAACTTTTCTCACTGTTGACTGAAGGTCCTTAATGCAGTTAGAGAATATTAATAAGAAGATGAGTGAGCAGAGACTTATTTTTAACCACAGTATCTGAGCTGGCCTCTCAGTGAGAGTCTACTGGGGTAGATGATGAATCACTCAATGCTGACCCCTTCCAGAAATGTCTGTGAGAGGAACACAAAGGGAAACTTTCAGCTGTTTAACCCTCCCCCCAGTCCCCACCCCCAGGCTATTAAAAGAAAATGCTGGAAGTGTGTTTGTCAGCCTCCTGGATACCAGATCCAGAACAGGAGGGGGTTTGTTTTCTCTCCCTTTGTGACAGGCACACATATGGTGTTCTTGGTGTTACAGGGAGCAGAATGTGTTCCAAGGCCTGCTTTTAAATCCAGCCTCCCTCCGTGTGCCAGCAATGGGAATCAGCGTAGGGTCCTGGTGTCTGGGGGAATACCCTTCTTCTGCTATACCCTTGTTTCTGGCTAAGCTCTCATCTTTGATGGCCTCTCCTTGTAGGAAGAGAAAATACAGCTCAGTGAGGGCATGGACCTGGTCTGCCATACGTAGTTCTGAACCATTGGAGGAGCTCCAACAAGAAAGAGTCAGTGAATGAAAGGTGTGGACGCTCCTTCTTTCCCAATACCACCTATCACGTGCCTAGACTACACCTTTGCTTCTCCCATCTTGGGCTCAGGTCCAGACTCCAATCCCTGCCAGCCGCGTGTTCTGGGGTAAATTACTTCCTCTGTTTACGCCCCGTCAGTAAGGTGGCGTGTGTGTGTGCTCAGTCATGTCTGGCTCTTTGTGGCCCCATGGACTGTAGCCAGCCAGGCTCCTCTGTCCATGGAATTTTCCAGGCAAGAATACTGGAATGGGTTGCCATTTGCTTCTCCAGGGGATCTTCTTGACCCAGGAAATGAACCCAGGTCTGCATCGCAGGAGAATCCTATGGACAGAGGAGCCTGGTGGGCTATAGTCCACTGGGTTGCATGAGTTGAACATGACTTAGTGACTAAACCGCCACCACCACTTTCGTTTCTGTCTTGAATATGCGTGCTTCACACTACCCTTTCTCTAGTGAGACAGTCAACCCCTCCAGGGAGAGGCAGGGTCATGTAGTGAGTCCAGGCTCAGGCTCAGGAGTCCAAACTTGGAGGGTGTGGATCCCAGCTCTGCCGTGGAGCTGCTGTGTGAACTTGGGCAAGTTTCTCAGCTTCTCTGTGCCTTCTACTGGTCTATAAATGAGAATTAGTGCCTACCTGACAGGGTCTTTGAGAGATTTAAACAAGCCAAGCTCATGTAAAGCACATAGAATGTGCTTTGACACATGGTGAGTCTTCAGTGAAGCTTAGCTAATATCAGGATCTTCCAGTGACAAGTGGTAGCAAAAGAGGATGGTGATGCTTCAACCATAAGAGCTTGCATGTAGTCAGGCTGCCAGGGGGATCTGGGATCAAAAATCCAGTTGGCTGTGGATTTGCCATGGATTCTTTTAAAATTTTTTTTTTTTTCTTTCTTTATTTGACTGTGTTGAGTCTTACTTGTGGTGCATGGGCTTAGTTGTCCCGCGGCAAGTAGAATCTTCCCGGACCTGGGATCAGGTCTCCTCCATTGCAAGGCGGATTCTTTACCACTGGGCCACCAGGAAATTCCTTCCCATGGATTCTAATGGCAACTCTCAATAGTGAAATTGTTCAAAGGACCTTGAGGACTCACGAAGTGAAAGTGTTAATTACTCAGCTGTGTCTGACTCTTGCGACCCCATGGACTGTAGCCTGCCAGGCTCTTCTGTCCTTGGAATTCTCCAGGCAAGAATACTGGAGGGGGTTGCCATCCTTTCCTCCAGGGGATCTTCCTGACCCAGGGATCAAACCCAGGTCTCCTTCACTGCAGGCAGATTCTTTACTGTCTGAGCCACCAGGGAAGCCCAAGGGCTCATAAAGGCAATGGCTATTGTGCTTCTGTAACCTGATGCTGCTGCTGCTGCTAAGTCACTGCAGTCGTGTCTGACTCTGTGCGACCCCATAGACAGCAGTCCACCAGGCTGTCAGGGAGTGAGGCTGCCAGGGAATGAGTGGTTAATGATCACAGCGGGTGTAAGGCTAGTAATGGAGGAATGAGGGTATGTGCCAAGGAAGGATGGTGTGGTAACAGTGACTGGGGCTTGCCAGCTAGCTGCTGGGCTCGCTGAGTGTAAACTCACAAAGCCCTGATAGGAAAAAGGTGCAGTTCTTGCTTATGGAAAGGAGGGACATCCGAGGTCTACGATGATCCTGTTGAGTTCTCCAGTAATTACACAGTGTTCAAACAAACACTTACTGACCTTGGCGCTTTTCAGCCAAATGATACACTCAATAGGACAGTTTGTTGCTTCTGTAACATCACAACAATGGCTAGGTAAACTTTAAAGCACCTGACAGATCTTCCTGCAAGGTACAACAGCACCGGGATGACAGACAGAAATGCCCGTGCTGCGGGGCCAGCGCGTTCCTGGAGACGAGAGGATGGTCAGGTCGGAAGTCTTGGGATGGGGTGGGGCTGGGCTGTGCGGGGCGATGAGAAGGGAAGAATCACTTTGTATTCCTGGAGGAAAAGAGAAATGAAAAGTGGAACAATGGGTTATTATAGTACACTCTTTGGAGCCTGTTTCGGTATCTGGCAAAGATACTTGCTTTCCCAGGGGTTGAGGTAATGTGTGCTTCCTTCTGTGAACCAAGTCTTTCCTGGAAATGTAGAGGTGTCAAGAAAGAAGGAGTGAAAATTGGGAAATATAATCTGTTCATCAGAAAACAACTGGTTCTGAAAAGTTTGATGCTGGTGAAGAGAATCTGTGGTCCCTGTACCCTGATGCCTAGCGACGAGTCAGGCGCATGGTTCCCTTCCCAGTGAGTTTCTGTTGAATGAATGGATCAATGAAGGAATGATATTCATACGTTTTCATATAGATGTTTTCTCCTTTAGTTGTTGTTTAGTCACTAAGTCATTTCTGACTCTTTCTGCAACTCTGTGGACTGTAGCCCACCAGGCTCCTCTGTCCATGGATGACTGCTTAAATAACATTAGTAAGGTGTTTAGTGATGACTTGGAAAAACTGCCCCTTGTACTGAAATCATCATCTGTGATTGCATCTTGAAGAACTTAAGCATCCAGATGTAAGCCATAGTCCTTAATGAGGATGTCACCCACATTCAATCCCAGACTCTTTCTAGAGGTTTGAATGTTACCTTTTTCAGCAATCATTGCTGAAGGAATTGGTCCAGATAAAAGCCTGTGCATCTCAGCTCTGCCGTTTACCTGGTGTGTGATAACTGTATTTCCCTGCGCAAGCAAGTACCCAGTACAGTTTCGTTAAGACTGTGTTGTCAGTTAACCCTGCTGCAAAGGCTCTTCAGTCCAAAGATTTAAAAGCAAAAGTGTTTAAGTGGTGTTACTCTGTGACCTGAACTTGGTGTGATGGGAAAGCCAGCAGGCTTGGTTTTCATGTTGGAAAGACACTTTCTGATATTGCTAAATACATAAGGTGTTTGGTTCAGTGTTGTACTCTGGGACCCTGTTAGCATTTCTTCTCTCTCTTGCAACACAAAGTGTAGGTGTTACAGAGACCACCAGCTCCTCCTGTCCTTTTTCCTCTTCAGATCCCTCCTCTTCAATTCCCTCCATAGTTGGGAAGAAACGGCTGTTGTTCATTTCTTAAGTGTATCTATTTAGTGTTTGTTATCAGTGTTGGGCTCAGTTTTAGGGTTTACTAGAATTGGGATGGTACTCAAATACTCTATCTTTTTATACATTGATTTGTGTTTGCAGAAGCCCAAAAAGATGTTTTAAAAAGGCTAATGAAGAAGAAACTTCTGATACCCATAATTCAGGAAATCAAAAAGAAGAGATCCGTGTGGAGAGGTTGGATTTTGAGTAAGGACTCTCTGTGTGTGTTTGACACTGTGGTTGCTACCAAGTTGTGAAAAACCTAATGATTTTCATTTTCTACATTAATTTAAATGATTGATTCTGTTCATATTTTGGCTTATTTCTCCTCACCGCTTTAAACTAATTTCTTAAAGTTCATTTGTTCATAGTTTCATTTTTTTATAAAGGATATTGATATTATGATTATAAAAGTTCTATATGCTTATTATAACCAATGGTTAAAATTTTTTAAGTATAAATAAGGGGGCAGAATCACCTGCAATTCCTTCAACCAGAGATAATCACTATTCAAATGTATCTTTTTCTAGTCATAATGTAGGATAATATTTGGGGCCATGTTTTATATCTTCAGTCTTATATCTGTTTTTTAGATTATCCCCCTTCAATATTCTTTTTTAAGAAAAGGAACTCAAATCATTATACTGTAATTCCTGTTCTGAAGTCCCTTCTGCTTCTAGTGAGTATTCTTCAGTCCACTCTTGTCTTGTGTGGGCTGTGTGAAGGGCCTGCTCTATGTCCAGCTGCATGGACAGGCACCAGATCGTCAAATGGAAACATGGATAAGAAATTACATCTTTTAATGGCTCTGTCATACTTCACTACTTTGTGGCATTGTTTGTTTAACCTTTCAGAGAGAATGAACTGAGTTGTTTCTAATTTTATTATTATCTAAATAGTGCTACAAATAATCATCTTTGTCTGAATTGAATTTACTTTTCTTGGACATTGTTCCCAAGATGGGGTCACCAGGCCCATGAATATAAGCAGACTTATTGCAGATGACACTACCCTTATGGCAGAAAGTGAAGAGGAACTCAAAAGTCTCTTGATGAAAGTAAAAGAGGAGAGTGAAAAAGTTGGTTTAAAACTCAACATTCAGAAAACTAAGACCATGGCATCCGGTCCCATCACTTCATGGGAAATAGATGGGGATACAGTGGAAACAGTGTCGGACTTTATTTTTTTGGGCTCCAAAATCACTGTGGATGCTGATTGCAGCCATGAAATTAAAAGATGCTTACTCCTTGGAAGGGAAGTTATGACCAACATAGATAGCATATTAAAAAGCAGAGACATTACTTTGCCAACAAAGGTCCGTCTAGTCAAGGCTATGGTTTTTCCCGTGGTCATGTATGGATGTGAGAGTTGGACTGTGAAGAAAGCTGATCGCCGAAGAATTGATGCTTTTGAACTGTGGTGCTGGAGAAGACTCTTGAGAGTCCCTTGTACTGCAAGGAGATCCAACCAGACCATTCTAAAAGAGATCAATCCTGGGTATTCATTGGAAGGACTGATGCTAAAGCTGAAACTGCAATACTTTGGCCACCTCATGCGACGAGTTGACTCACTGGAAAAGACTCTGATGCTGGGAAAGTTTGGGGCGGGAGGAGAAGGGGACAACCGAGAATGAGATGGTTGGATGGCATCACCGACTCGGTGGACATGAGTTTGAGTGAACTCCGGGAGTTGGTGATGGACAGGGAGGCCTGGCGTGCTGTGATTCATGGGATCGCGGAGAGTCGGACACGACTGAGCGACTGAACTGAACTGATAATACTTGTTACCTCTTTACAGTATTCAGCTCAGTTCAGTTCAGTTCAGTCATGTCCGACTCTTTGCGACCCCATGAATCACAGCACGCCAGCCCTCCCCGTCCATCACCAATTCCCGGAGTTCACTCAAACTCATGTCCATCGAGTTGGTGATGCCATCCAGCCATCTCATTCTCTGTTGTCCCCTTCTCCTCCCGCCCCCAATCCCTCCCAGAATCAGAGTCTTTTCCAGTGAGTCAACTCGTCGCATGAGGTGGCCAAAGTATTGGGAGTTTCAGCCTCAGCATCAGTGCTTCCAATGAACACCCAGGACTAATCTCCTTTAGAATGGACTGGTTGGATCTCCTTGCAGTCCAAGGGACTCTCAAGAGCCTTCTCCAGCACCACAGTTCAAAAGCATCAATTCTTCGGCAATCAGCTTTCTTCACAGTCCAACTCGCACATCCATACATGACCACGGGAAAAACCATAGCCTTGACTAGACGGACCTTTGTTGGCAAAGTAATGTCTCTGCTTTTTAATATACTATCTAGATTGGTCATAACTTTCCTTCCAAGGAGTAAGCGTCTTTTAATTTCATGGCTGCAATCAGCATCTGCAGTGATTTTGGAGTCCTCAAAAATAAAGTCTGACACTGTGTCCCCATCTATTTCCCATGAAATGATGGGACCAGATGCCATGATCTTTGTTTTCTGAATGTTGAGCTTCAAGCTGACCTTTTCACTCTCCTCTTTCACTTTCCTCAAGAGGCTTTTGAGTTCCTCTTCACTTTCTGCCATAAGTGTGGTATCATCTGCATATCTCAGGTTCTTGATATTTCTCCCGGCAATCTTGATTCCAGCTTGTGCTTCTTCCAGCCCAGCGTTCCTCATGATGTACTCTGCATATAAGTTAAATAAGCAAGGGGACAATATACAACCTTGACGTACACCTTTTCCTATTTGGAACCAGTCTGTTGTTCCATGTCCAGTTCTAACTGTTGCTTCCTGACCTGCATACAGGTTTCTCAAGAGGCAGGTCAGGTGGTCTGGTATTCCCATCTCTTTCAGAATTTTCCACAGTTTATTGTGCTTACTTAATCCAGTTTATAATGCCACCTGTGATGTCCAAATGTACTTGTTTGCAGAAAGCCCACTCCTGTCCAATTTAAGTCATTATATTTGTTGGGTTTCTCTGGTGACTCAGTGGTAAAGAACCCGCCTGCCAATGCAGGAAACCTGGCTTCGATCCTTGGAGTCAGGAAGATCCCCTGGAGAATTAATGGTGACCTACTCTAGTATTCTTTCCTGGGAAACCCAATGGACAGAGGAACCTGGCAGACTGCAGTCTGTGGGGTCTCAAAGAGTCAGACACAACAACAATTTATATTTGTTGCCTTAATAGGGATCTAAAATTAAGTGAAACAGATTTGAATTTACTTTTTGAAACTCTTACCTTTTTATCACCAGAGGTACATATAATGCTTCCCAAAAAAGTAAAATGAGTTTGTTGATTATTACCTAAACAATACTTTAAAACATATGATATATTGTTAAAAAATTAATTTCTACTAAGTAATAAAATTAACATAAGGACTTAATGTTTGGGAAAAGTTCTAAATGAAAAGACTTGCTTCCATTTTTATTTTCCCTCATTTTTCTTTATCTTCTCACCAAATTCTCAGAAATTTTACCTCTCAATGCCATTCACCTACTTGCCCTAAATGTTTCAAGCAAGCCTAAGCAATAAGAGAAAAGTGATATTCTAGACCTTCAGAACCAATGTCCTTTCAGGTGGTGGAGAAGGGTCCTTGGATTTCCTTGCCTGGGAAAGAAAAGATGCCATATGTTCTTGACCCAAAGTAGCTGTCTTGGAATGCACCCCCTCTCTGCTCACATCCAAACCAAAGACATTCTGCCCAGAACTCCAGGTGAGCCCTAGTCACTGCCTGGAGTCTTAATCTTAGCAAACACACAGCCATAACATTTGGCTAGAGAAGCAAGTAAACATGAGGGGCTTCTCTCCGAATGAACCTTTCTACTCTCCAGGGACACCAGTGGGGTGGAAGATCTTATCCCTGTACATTTATAAGATGAAGCAACACAAGCCCCTAATATTCTTGTTAAAAATTAATTAGTAATATTGCATGGGTTGATTATAGGTTTGTGAGTATGAATTTGGAAAAAAAGTTACAGGCTCCCTCAGTTTGGTCTACTTGATGGCACTGAACCATCAAGTTGAATTCAAGGACATCCAAAGTGTAAACATCCAAAAAGTACAAGGCTCTGGAGGCTTTAGAATCATATGGCTGGATGCCTTACAACTCACCTGGAAGACTAAAACAACCGCTGCGGGTAGTCGGCCGTGCATTTCACATGCTTATTTTACTTAACATCTAAAGAGAAAGAACAACTCTGTAGTGGGCAGTGCTATGATCATCCCCTGCCACGCTCTGTCTGAGAAAACCGAGCAGAGTTACCTTACCGTATCCGGTGAGAAAGTCAACCAAGGTGCTGAGTCTCAGTCTGAACTGACCTCACTCACTCCACAGTCATGTGTTGACCAATCCCCGCTGATCTGCAGCACCCATGCAGTCAGACAAGACGGTCAGCAGGCAGGACCCATGGGTGCTGCCCTCCCAGTGGGCCGCTGAATGCCCCCAGGTGCTAATCACCGGAAATGGTGCCAGTTATGGGAGACAACAGTAAAGGGGCAGTGGAGATGAAGAGGGAGGAAATGCCACAGGAGGGCATTGAGGGCCAAAGGGAGGAGGAGGAGGACAGCCCACCATGGTTGGTGTCATCACAGACCCTCTGGATACCAGCTGTTTTTCGTCCTAAGAATAAAGTCTGTGCTTTGAACTTTTCTTCCAGTGAGGGGGCGGATTGTGACTTCCCACTGGGTGAGAGAGCCTGCTGCAAGGCAAAAATCCTCTGAAGGCTTGTGTTTTGTCTTTGACATTCAAGCACATTTTACACCACCTTCTATCATATCTCTGTCTTTATTTCTATATGTTATAATATTTTAAATTACATTTAAATGATTCTAATATGCAATCATTTATGAGTTTCCGTTGATTTCAAAACACCACATAGGTGGGGAGGGAACTACATTAATTAAAAGGCACATTCCATTTTCAGAAATATTGAAATATTGGGACAAGGTATACCTTAATATGAAGACATACAGCAAATTCTGAGTGAAATCGCTGTTCCTGGAAGCTGTGTCATGTTTCTGGTGGGGCTGGGTGTGTCTTCTGGTGTATGTTTGTGTACATGTGGGGTGGACAAGTGCCTCGGCATCTAATGCACAGCCTTCGATGTGTTGTAGGGTGGGGGTGGGGAGTGTTGGGTTTGGGGCTGAGAGGTGTGAGGAATTTCCCAGTGCCCATTCTGGATTCTTTTCTGACATCCCTTAGGACAAGGTTCCTAGACCTTGGCAATGTTGGCATTTGGAGCCAGCTATTACTTTGCCAACCAAGGTCCGTCTAGTCAAGGCTATGGTTTTTCCCGTGGTCATGTATGGATGTTAGAGTTGGACTGTGAAGAAAGCTGAGCGCTGAAGAATTGACGCTTTTGAACTGTGGTGCTGGAGAAGACTCTTGAGAGTCCTTGGACTGCAAGGAGATCCAACCAGTCCATCCTAAAGGAGATCAATCCTGGGTGTTCATTTGAAGGACTGACGCTAAAGCTGAAACTCCAATACTTTGGCCACCCCATGTGACGAGTTGACTCACTGGAAAAGACTCTGATGTTGAGAGGGATTGGGGGCGGGAGGAGACGGGGACGACAGAGAATGAGATGGCTGGATGGCATCACCGACTCTGTGGACATGAGTTTGAGTGAACTTGGGGAGATGGTGATGGACAGGGAGGCCTGGCGTGCTGTGATTCATGGGGTCACAAAGAGTCAGACACGACTGAGCGATTGAAATGAACTGAACTGAACTGATCCCTGTTTTGGGAGATGTTTAGCAGCATGCCTGGCCTCTAACCATGAAACGCATCCCTTATCCCTGGTTTTGACAACCAAAAATGTCTACAGATGCTACAGAATTGCCCCTGCTTAAGAGCCGCTGCGTTAGGGCCAAAGAGAAGCTCCCGAAGCAGTGGACCAATACAGAGCCTTTGGCATTTCTGTTCTTGGGAAAGAGTACTGTGATTAAGAACCAAGTTTCTGAAGTTAGGCTGGGATTTTTAAAACTCACTTAGTCTGTCACTTTGGGCAGATTGGGTGCCTCAGTTTCTTTGCCTGTCAAATGGGGATAAGAGTAGCTCCTACCTCTGTGACCTCCCGGGATCGTCGTAGGTATAAAATGCTTGGAAAGACACCTGGGGTAAGTGCTTTGGAGAAATTAGCTACCATTACTGTCGATGTTGTTCTTGTTGCTGTTATTGTCGTTGCCATTATTACTGAGGGTCCTTTGGTCACTCCCTCCGACTGGGATAATTACTGGCCATTTCTTCCCTGCAGCTTCCTGCCTCCCAGTCGCGTTGATAGGGCTTCTCACTCCCTGATCAAGCTCTTCACTTTTCAGATCCATCCTCCTTCACCCCCTGAATTCTCGTTTACTTCTGCAGCGCTGTTTGCCATCACATTACCCAACTCACTCCCAGCCTAATCCTTCGAGTGAAACATGTCCGTTATGTTTATTACAAAATAAGAGCGACTCGTGTTCTTCCTCCTTACCTCTCTCCTCTCGCTCTCTCATTGTCTCGGGTTTGGTACAGCTCACTGTGAGATACTTTTATAAATCTAGATGGAGATGATCCTGTTAGGAAGAGAAAGAGGAAAAATTGTGCCAGTGCTTTGGAGAAGCAAGCTGGAACCTGGCAGTTTCCTCAGCCATTGGAATGGCTTCTAGAAGGACAACCTTGGCACTGGGACAGGATAAAAATGCATCTCTGTGACCTCTGAGGATCGGCTAAGGCAAGAGTGGATAAAGAGCTAACCTGCCCTGCCTGCCAGCCAAAAATAGGCCAACTGCGTCACAGGGCTTTCGGTCATTAAACCTTTTCTCTGCAGAAGGCTGTGGTTCCAATTGGAAAGGGGCCAGGGACAGGTTAAGGTAATTCACTCCCAACCCTGACGTTCCTCTCTTTGCATCAGAGGCAGCCTTGGAAATTGAGTAGTGCTACTAGTGCCATCTGTGGGAGCAGAGACATGCTGGTCATTCAGGGAGGTGGGGAACGAATGGGAGGTTGCCCAGCCGCCCTGGAAAAAGCATGGCACAGGGAGTGGAGCGTGGGCTCCTAAGGAAAGCACTTCTGGGTTATATTCTGTCTATGCCACCAATCATTTTCCTGACTTTGATTAATCTATCTTACCCTCTAAACCTCAGTATTCCCATCTATAAAATGGAACTAATGATTGTGTCTATTTCTTTGGATTACTGGGGATAGTACCTGACTCAGAGTGGGTACACAGTAGTGATCCTTAGTATGCTATCATGATTAATCCCTCAAATGAAGACTGGATCAGCCGACTCCATTCTGTGAGGATAGTGGGTAGATGGGTTCACCCTGGAAGAAAATGTCTAAAAGAAAATAAAAACGTGGATTGGACTTCGTATGTTCTCCCAGAGGGGAGGTGCAGTCAGGATACAGGGTGGTCCAAAGAATGGAGTTAGGGCTCCTTCCATTATGCTTTTGAGGCCATTAGTGGAGGATGCTTCCAATGCCTGCTAGGAGGTCACCCACCCCAGAGTCTGGGTCTAGACCAGAGAGAGTCTCCAACTCCAGCCAGGTGTCTTTATAATCAGGCTTGATGGAGCAGCTAAGAGTATTTAATACATCATCATCATCAGTTTTGTTGCCACAGCCAAGGTTGTTAAGACCTGGAATTGAGACACTGGGATGAAATCTTATCTCCCAGTGCCTTTATGGAAGGATCCCCAGGTAGCAGGGTTTCAGGTGTGGCTCCAGTAAGGAGCAAGAAAGCATCTGAAATGGTTGGAGATACCTGAGTTTGAATCCTACTTCTGCAGTAGCTTCAGGACTTTGGGTAAGTTTCACACCTTCAGTCTCTCTTTACCTTCTCACTTGATCCAGATTAAACATTTGTACCTTGTGGGTTGATGTTGAGGATTGAAAGAGATAAGGTCTAGGACATGCCTAGCACCATGCTGGACTTGCTATAGATACTAAAAAACTGTTGATATCATCTTCCACCCCCCACACTCAGCAAGATAAAACAAGGAATAAGAGAGTTTTTTGGTTTCTTCATCTGTAAATAAGAAGCGTTAATAAAAGTTAATGGCTCACTCAACCTCTAGGGTTTGGGAAATGTTTGTCTTGTCCTTTGATTGCCAGTCCTAAACATCAGTAGTGAGTTTCCAGTATTTGCTGACACATTCTGGCAGATAACCATTGAGTATATATCATGTGCCGAGCACTGAACTCAGCCCTTTGCTTGGGTCATCCCATTCAGGGATTACATTCCGTAAAGAAGAAAAACAGAGGCTCAGAGACATTATTAAGAGACTCATTCCAAGTTTCTTAGCTGGTAAGTGGTGGAGGTGGTATTTGTGCCTAAACCCTTGGACAGCAAATAGATCAAACCTGTCTATCATAAAGGAAATCATCCCTGAATATTCATTAGAAGGACTGATGCTGAGGCTCCAATACTTTGGCCACCTGATATGAAGAGCTGACTCATTGGAAAAGACCCAGATGCTGGGAAGGATTGAAGGCAGGAGGAGAAGTGGGTGGCAGAGGATGAGATGGTTAAATAGCCTTATTGATTCACGTGAGTTTGAACAATCTCTGGGGTATAGTGAATAACAGGGAAGCCTGGCATGCTGCAGTCCATGGGGTTGCAAAGAGTCAGATACAATGTTGTGACTGAACAACTCTTTACCTCTGGAGACCGTTTTCACAACTAAAGACTTCTGACCCTGTTGGCAAAGATAAGTACAAAACAGACTAGAATGGCCATTTCAGCAGCTAAATTGAAGCCCCCCTGAGTCCAAGGACTGTGGGTTATCCACTCTGTCCCCTCCCAGGCAGGCATGCAGCGAATAGGAACTTGTGGAAGAATCTATGGGAAATCTAAGCATCTGAGTCAACTTCCTTTAAATGCAGATGTCCTGTGAACAGCAAGTGCCTTAGACACGTAACTCCACTATAAGAGAGACCAGGACTTTCTCGGGTCTCTGGGGAACTGCTCGGAGTGAAGGAGACTGAAAATCTGGAGGGGAAGGATGTTCCCTCAATTTTTGTTTCCCCACAAAAGGAAGGGAGGAAAGGACCAGAGATGAAGAAGATAGCTTCATAGGTTTCAAAACAGAAAACCATCTGAATTGTTGATTTCCAGGCCCTAGACATTAGCTGGACAAAGTTTGGTGGTTAGCGGCATATGTAAAGAATCCGTGTTTCTAAGGACTTACAGAAAACTGCCACTTCATCCATCATTTAATTTCTTGTTCCTGGGGGATGTTGGCCTTTGATTCCCTTTGTGCTTTTGATTCCTTCCTGATTCTTCTTTTTTTAATTTTATTTTGTGTGTTTATTCCTTTTTTTTTTGACTGTGCTGGGTCTTCGTCGCTGTGTGCGGGCGTTCTCTAGTTGTGATGAGCGGGAGCTCCTCTTCATTGTGTTGTGCAGGCTCTTCATTGCGGTGGCTTCTCTTGTTGCAGAACTCAGGCTCTAGAGTGTGGGCTTCGGTAGTTAGGGCACACAGGCTTAGTTATCCCACTGCATGTGAAATCTTCCCAGACCAGGGATTGAATCCATGTCCTCTGCACTGGCAGGTGGATTCTTAACCCCTGGACCCCCATGGAAGTCTCTGATTCTCCCTTTTAATGTGGCCTTGATTTTTGTCTTTATTTTCATCTGTACGGGGCACACCGTACTTTTGGCCTCATTCTGCACTCTCTAGGTGCTCCCATTCACATCCTAACTTCCCATTTTGCTCCCTGTTGCTCCCAGATTCACCTCCCACATTGTCCTGCCTGTTTCTGAACCTTGCCTTTCCCAGCCCACCCCTGGGCGTTTGCCCTCTGCTTCCTCTTCCCGATGCACGTCTCCCCTTCTCTGTCCCTATGTGGTGTCTGCCTATAGCCTTCTAGGCTCAGCCCACCTCCTCCGCCTCTGTCACTCTGTCCGAAACTGTTTCATCCATCCCTTTGTCCCTCCGATTGCACTGATGCGCGTGTGCATCTGTTCCTTTGGCGGTTAACCATGTGCTTCCTCTGTCCCCTCTATCCTGTCTCCACATCTACTCAGGAAGTCTTTAAATGTCTGTCTTATTATGGAGACCCCTCTACATACACGGCACTCTGCTAAGAGCTGAGGGACAGCCAAGAGGAATATTGGGTTTGCTCATCAATAGATGCTTGACGGAAGATGCCCCAGAAATAAGTGTCCATTGGCCTGACTCGTGGCTGGAAATTCTTTCACCAACCGCAGGGGAAGCCAAGGCAGGCATGTCTCTGCTTTTGACTTTCCTTGTCTCTTCTGTGCAGAAGCAGATGCCTGAGGAATGCTTTAGTGTTAGCCTGGGTTCACAGTCCTGTTCCTAGCGAGGTTGTGCCCGTCAGTCCCGGAATCCACCAGCTATGTGAATTCAGCATCTCCCACAGGGCAACATGTGGATGCTGTTGGGGGGTTGGGCACTTTCTCTGAATAAGAGCGGCCTCAGCTCAATCCAAGTGGAGCCCAGACCATCACAGGGAATACGGTCCTTGGCAGGGTCAGAAGGGAAAGCTGGCTTCAGAGGGAGAGGCCCCTTCTGCCACTTTGGCATGTCCTAAAGCTCACCGCACCCAGCTTCTTTGTTGTCATTTTTCTTAGGAATAAATGAGTGTGATAACTCATTTAATAAATATTTGCCAAGCACATCATTCTCTGATGCCGTAGTTCCTCCCTGGCACAAAGATAAATATGACTGTCTCTGCTCTAACGAAGTCGACATCTAAGAATGAAGGTATATGCAAATTACTCAGAGAAAGATGGCAAATATGAGCACTCCTCAGTATTGTGTCCTTACAGACATTGTTAATTAAGCATAGAACTCACCTTGAATCTGGATTCAGCTTCAGAATCCTTCTCAATACATTGTTCTAGGCAGCCACGGTTATTGAATTGGGTATTGGGCAAGAGTCAACTGGCTTGTGATCCATTCTTATCTTTTTGTTTCAGTAACTAATTTGTGTCCAACTCTTTGTGACCCCTTGGACTGCAGCACACAGGCTTTCCTGTCCTTCACTGTCTCCTGGAGTTTGCTCAAACTCTTGTCCGTTGAGTCGGTGATGACATCCAACCATCTCATCCTTTGTTGGCCCCTCCCGCCCTCAGTCTTTCCCAGCATCTTTCCCAGGGTTTTTTTCAATGAGACAGCTCTTCTCATCAGATGGCCAAAGTATTGGAGCTTCAGCTTCAGCATCAGTCCTTCCAGTGAATATTCAGGACTGATTTCCTTTCAGATTGACTGGTTGGATCTCCTTGCTGTCCAAGGAACTCTCAAGAGTCTTCTCTAGCACCACAATTCTAAAGAATTCTAATCTTTAAGGCAGTCTAAAGGCCACTGAGATAGAGGGAGGGGACCCATTGTATTGAGTTACTGTGTCTGTCTGTTTAGTGAAAGTGGCAAAAGTAACCTGCTTTGGGGGAAACCCCCTAAGACCACTCCTCATGACATCTTCATGCTTCCCCTGCTTTCTCATGCTCCTTTCTGCCTGTGTTTTAAAGGATTCCTCTTCCTCTCTTTCCCCACAGAAGTAGTTGTGAGATTCCATTCTCATCCTTTTTAAGGTCTTTGTTTTTGCCAGTTCTCCCACTTGGAGAGTTAATTGAAGTGGTCAACTCCCAAACCTTTATCTTCAGGTACATGTTTTTTTCCAAAGTCTCCCCTTCTTCCTTTGGCACTGGAGCACCAGGATAACCTAAGCCTACTTTATCGTCCCTACTCCCTCCCAAGCCCCCACTCCTTGCCTCCAGAACCTCTGCTGGGAGCATCTGGGTCCACTCACGTGGAGTCAGCTACGGGGCGTCCTGCCCCCATGCCTCTCTTCTCTGCTTTGTCATATCCTAGCCAGCATCTGAGTCTCACTTCACCTGGAAAGTCATCCCCAACTTCTTTATCATTTCTGAAGAGAACCAGGGGCCGAGATTCTTACTGTCTTACTCTTTCAGTCATTCAACAAATAGCTGCTAACTGCCTCCTAAGGATCTGCAGTGAATACGAGGCGAACCTGCCCTCAAGGAGCCTGGAGTCTGGTCACACTTCTGCTGCTAGTTGTCCTTGTTCGTATGTCATGCCTCTGCCATTAGACCACACCCCCTGTGGCCACTGTGTCCCCACAGTCCTGCGCACGTACCAGAGGCTCCACATATCCTGGAGAGGACTGAAAGGCGGCCTCTCTCAAGTTTGATGAATGTGTCATCCTTAGGGCAGCTCAGAAAGGGTGGAGGGCTGGAAAAGTAGGAACTTGGAACATGGTGCCTGGACCCCAGAGCATTGGGAGCCGGGGTAGGAATGGATGCCTTGAATGGAAAGCAGTTGTGGTTAAAACGTGTTAAGGACACGATCTGGGTTTGCCTTCCAGCTCTTCTGCTTAAAAACTAAGAAACTTCGGCAAGTAACTTAACACATTATTGACCAGGGGATTTTTACAGAAACCTGTGGCTGGCGATTTGTTATATAAGTGAATATTGTTGTATCTCCAATCAATAACATTTGGGTAACAAATGTTATGTCTCTGGTCAATAAGTTGTTAATTTCTCTGTGCCTCAGTTTTATCATCTGCACACTGGGTCTTAAAATGTCACCCTTATAGAGTGGTTATGAGGTTTAAATAAGTAAGTGGGTTTAAATGAAAATAAAGTGCTGAATACAATGCTTGGTCTACACATTGGCTATTACTTACACTTTCCTGACAGTGGGATTTACTAGGGATTTTTAAAGTAACATTCTGTAAACAAAGTGCATATTATTTATGTAATCTGAAAGGACAGACAATAAAACTATTTTTTTAAGAGACAAGGAAAGTCTGGTGGGTGGGGGGGTCACAGTCATCTGCTAGCTCCTGCTCCGCCATGTGTAGATTTCTCGGTGCACTGTGTGTTGGGGAGGTAAGTTTCAATCCCGCCACCCTGCCTGTTCTCTTTGGTCCCTCCTTGTCCTAAGAGTTTCACAGAGTGAGGCTCCAACCTTTCTGGATGCTGTCATGGTTTGCTCCCAAGAGTCGTTTGTTCTCATAACTTGCTTGGAGAACAGAAATGAACTCACCAAGGGTTCCCCTGCAGAGAGGATTCGCTGAGCACTGCAGTAGCAAGGGTTCCTCAGGACTGGGCAGAGGTCTCTGAAAGTGGGAAGGTCTATGTGGTGCTGAGCAGGAGAAGCGGGGAGGGCCAGCCTGCGTTTGCAAAAGCAGGAGCCAAGTCCACACGTTTTATGAAGTGTTTTATGGTGAAGCTGTAATTGGAACCCTGCTATTTAGCAAGAATTATGAGGTGTGATGGTCTTAACGCTGAGAGTCCTGTGGGGACCTGAGCAAAACTAGCAGGAGAAACAGAGAAGTAGGCATCATGGAGTGGGTTGCTTGGATTCCTCACGCTGCTTAAATCTGCCTATTTATTATTTTTAAAATGATTGTTATTCACTTTTTACTCTGGACATTCAAAATTCAACTAAGAAACAAATCAGAGATATTTGACAGTTACCTGCTGTCTCTCTGAACCAGAGTTGCTAAGCCTCGTTGAATGGTTCGATTCTCTTACTACCTTCTAGAGATGAAAACTGCCTCTGGGTCACTTTCAGCTCAGAGGGCAGGGGAATGGGATCCAATCAGCGTGCTCAGGACCCAGAAGCCCTCGCCATATAGAGAGAGGGCGGTTGTCAGGCCCACGGTTGATCCCGCTCATCACTGCCCCATCCTAGTGTCTTAGTCCCCTGAGCTGAGGGACGGGCTTTCCAGGTGGCTCAGTGGTAAAGAATCTGCCTGCCAGTGCAGGAGACTCAGGTTCGATGCCTGGGTTGGGAAGATCCCCTGGAGAAGGAAATGCAACTCATTCCAGTATTCTTTTCTGGAGATTTCCATGGCCAGAGAAACCTGGTGGGCCTACAGGCCATGGGATCACAAAAAGTCAGACACTACCGAGCACACACACACACACACAAGCTGAGGGAAGGGGCTCGCGCTCCTTTGGAAATAGAACCTGCAAGTTGCCTGAAGAAGGGATGTGGTCTCATGTTTGCCTCTTTTACCCCGTGAGGGATGGCGGCCATGACTCAGATTTTTGGAGCCATGCTGTATCCAGAGCAACAATCTTCAGTGGTTGGCGAAGGAACAGAGGTTGTTCACCAAGGTCCATGAGTAGAAGGCTTCAGGGATCTTGGTTGTTAGGAGAATGTTTCTGTATGTGCGTTTTCAGGGGGAAACGCCTTCAATCACATCAAGGGTGTACTCAACTGAATTTGCCTGTCTGTGTGAAGGTGAGGAAAGCCTCCTTGCTGTTTTCAGAATTTACCACCTCGCTCCTGCCTCCGGGCCTTGGCACTTGCTGTTTTTCACTCTCAGAATACATTTCCCAGGGTTTCCACATGGTCACCCTGACTTCTTTCAAGTCATTGATCAAACATGCCCTCCTGACCCGCTTATATAAAATAGTCCTCCGTCACTCTCCGGCCTGTTGCGTCACCCCACTGTTTTCCCACAGTGCTTTGTGGTACTTACACTGTGTGACATTATTTGTTTACGATCTCTCTCTGTGTAAGCCTCTGTGGTATTCACTGCTCTTTCTGTGGTATGTAGAATAGTGCCAAGACCAGAGTAGATGCTCAGGAATGGATGAGCAGATGCTCAGTACCATCTGAATGGATGAGTGAGTGAACAAATTAATATCTTTGATTATATTTGGGTCTCAGATGTCAAATGTAGAAGGTGGAAGTCTGAGTTCTTTTTTAAAATTTTTTGTTGAAATATAATTGATCTACAATTCTGTGCTAGTTTCAGTTTGCAGAGAAAAGCAGTTCAGTTACACACACATATTTTAAAAATATGTATCCTTTTTTTAACATTCTCTTCCGTTATAGGTTATTGTAAGACATTGAGTATAGTTCCCTGTACTATACAGTGGTCCCTTTGGCCATCCATTCTGTACACAGTAGTGTGGGTATCCCAGTCCCTAACTCCTCATCTGTCCCTCTCCTGCTCCCCGAACAGCCACAAATCTGCCTTCCATATCCATGAGTCTATCTCTGTCCCACAAATAAATTCACCTGCATCACTTTTCTAAACTCCACACACAAGCAATACTACACAATCCGTCCCTAGCTCTCTGTCCCACCCCCGCCTCCAGCACTCAGCACACACACGCCACATCTTCTCCATCCATCCATCTATCCATCCATCCGTAGACACCCAGGCTGCCTTCATGTGCTGGTCACGGCAGACAGTGCCGCTATGAACACTGGGGTCTGAGTTATTAGTGGGGCTGCTTCTCAGCCATGTACCTTGGGTCTCAAGCATTTCATTTGCTATGAAATACATGTGGGCACTGCAATGGATCTATCTGTGTGTGTATGTGTCTCAAAATGAAGCGGTCAGATCTTGGTGCACAGATATTATTATTACTAATTGTTATAGTCTGGGGCACAGATAATGGGTTTCCTCCCTTTGAAAATGGGGTACCGACATTATAGACACATTGGTGTGGTTTTGTGACTTACCTGAGCCCTTACGATCTGTCAGAGCAGGACAATGATGAAAGTCTCATTTGCAAGCTGCAGCCCCATTCTAGAATCATTATTACCACATTCTGGGGGAGATGTCCCAGGGGTTGAACCGAAGTGACCAGGAGCGGTTTGGGGCTGGTATCTTCTCATACATGAACTCCTGTGTGAATGGGGTGCAGTGGCCTCTGTTACTGATCAAGGGGAAGTGGAACTAAAACTAGGAAAGGAGATTCTGCATTTTCCTCTAATTTTATTTTTTTTAACTAAAAATAATTCTATAGTATTTTTTCATTTGGTGAAATTTTAACTGTTAATGTTTTTGGCATTGTACTTTGTACCATTTGTTAAGTAAAAATTAAAAAAATAATTAAAATATTTATTTACTTACTTTTGGCTGTGCTAGGCCTCTGTTGCTGCGTGAGGGCTTTCTCTAGTTGCAGTGAACGGGGGCTACTCTTCGTATCTGTGCGTGGGCTTCTCCTTGCGGTGGTTTCTCTTGTGGAGCACGGGCTCTAGGCACGTGGGCTTCAGTAGTTATGGCGCACGGGCTTAGTTGCCCCACAGCAAGTGGAATCTTCCTGGACCAGGGATTGCACCTGTGTCCCCGGCAATTGGCAGGTGGATTCTTAACCACTGGACCACCAGGGAAGTCCCATTTTCTTCTAATTTTAAAGAAGAAAATAAAAGGTATCCACTTTTCCAGGAAGTATGTTCCTTCTGGTCTCTTCTGGACAGATTATTTGTTTTGTTTTGGGGACATAAACCTCAGAATCATTTTGGACAGAAGGTTATCTTTTGTCAGTATCTGTATGGGGTGAGCTTGGAAGTAAATTCAGCACTCAGGCTTATGACCTCCCTGATAACTCCTCTCTAAAGGACAGCTTCTAAGTTTTGTGTTTTAAAAAGGTAATACTTTCCTGTATTAAAAAGAATATTCTGTCCTCTTCCAGGCATTTTAGATGGCTTATTCACCATTCTTCAAAATAAATTTTAACTGTAGAGCAAGACACATGTATAGCATTGTTTCAAAAGTCAAAATCTTAAAAAAAAGCCTACCAAAAATATATATACACATACTCACCTCTGAAACTTTCTTCCATTCCCAGAGTTAACCCCAAGAACTTTTTTTATTTCTCTTTCCAGAATTTTTCTCTATGCATTATAAGTGTAAATGTGAGTATACAATTTTTATATATTTATATCCTGTATATTTTTCCAAATAGTGATACATCATTCTTTCAAACAGATGCAGTTTTTCATTGCATCAGTGTATCAGAATTTATTCAGCCATCCCATATTGATGGAGTTTAGGTTATTCCTCAGATTTTACTATTATAAACAATTCTGCAAAGACTATACATCTTTATGCATAGACATGCACGCTTCTCTAGGACAGGTATTAAAAAAAAAATTCCAGGGGATCAAAGAGCATTGCATACTTTTAATTTTGATAGAAACTACAACATTAACCCTCCTTCCACCCGCCTTACCAATCTAGACACCCATGTTTAATTTCCTACATCCTTGCCAATCCTAGATGTTATAATTTTAAACTATTTCGTCAATTTGATGTGCAAAACTTGCTCCTTTCCTTTGCTATACTCTGATTTCCAAGGTATTTGAGAATCTGTCTGTTGCTTGTGATGCTCCCAGCATTGGTGGGTTTTTAACATTATTTTCAAACATTTTCATTAGTAAGACTATCCCAGAAATGCCTCTCTTCCAGGACTAACACACAGTTGGTAGTTAAAATATTGAAATCTTTTGCAAAAACAACCAGCTTTTACCGTATGCATGTTGATAGTGATATGAAAGTGACTTGGAGGGATAAAGCATTTTCTAATCTGGAAATCAGTATGGAATCACAGCTTCTGGTTATCTTATATGTTCTCAATAACTCTGAAAACACAGAATCCTATGGGAAGAAATGTGTTGAGGTACATAGCTGGGTTATTAGCATACTTTTAAAGCTAAAATTAGAGGACTGAGGCCACCTCTGCCACTGACGTGGCCCGTGACTAGTTAATAAACCAGGAGATGAAACAATAAAAAACAAATAAACATTGAAATGCTTTCATACTTGTTGGTAGAATGCTCTGACCTTTAGTTCCTATTCCCTCACCCCATTCCCTCCCAGGACCTGCCTGGGAGGCAGCAATGAAGAGGTTAATATGCAGGCTAGAGGTGCAGGAGACCCCTGAGACCCTGCTTTGTCACAGTCCCAGCCTCTGTTCAGATGGTTTGGTGCCCTGATGTACTAGTTAAACAACATTTAGACAATTCTCTCCCCTACTAGCAACCATGTGGGCGCCACCTGTGTTTTAAGACATTTGGCAGTTTCTGGCTTCTGAGAGAGCCACTGGAGCATGCTGCTGGTTTGCTTCTTCAATGGGTCCCTGTTTTGTTTGCTGGTTTTCCAGGATTACGCTTGCATAATTTCCTTGTGCCCTTAGCCTGCCCACCATAATCCCAGAGGGCACACCAGGGAAATAAGATGCCCGTTATGTAACTTGTTATGTAAGAGTCCAGAGATCCAAGTCACTGGAGAGTGTCTGCCACATTTTCCATGAGGTCTGAAAGTTCATTTTGACAGGGGTTTATGTTGTCTCTTTCAGTCAGTTGAATTCTTTCAAAAGCATTGTGTTATTTCAGAAATAGCTGACGGGAAGGGAGAAAGAAGAAAGGACAGTACTGCTATTCTGTGTCAGATGCTTAGCGGAAGTTATTGTATCTAATTTAATCTTCTCTGCAATCCTCTTTCCTTCTAAACAGACCCAGGCTTTCAGGGACAAAAGTGAGTAACTGAGACTTGTGGCTGGAGATCCCAGCTCTGGGCTATACAGTCAGACCCAGGTTCTGTGTATAGAATGAGCCTGTGTGTGTGTGTGTGTGATGGGGCATGAGTAAATCAGAATCATGCTAGACTGTTCTGTTTCATGGCCTATTCTCTTGAAGCCAAACTTTGCCTACTGACTTAAAGCTGATAGGAAGCTCAGACCATTCTGAGCACTTTCAGTGCCTTGGGGGCCAGGCTGAGGCCACCTCTTTGATCTCTGTGCCATAGATACCCTCCCTAGGCCTGGCTGTGCCACGATGGACTGGAGGCTGGCACTTTGGCTCCCAAATGCCTATCCCCTTCCTCTTTACCTCAGAGCTATGGCAGACCCCAAAGCAGCAGGTCCCATGTAACACGCTTCCCCGTCACAAGCCGGGTCTCCCTGCTGCTTCTCCCTCTGCTCAGGGAAGTGACGTGGAGAGGAGATCACACCAGTGTGAATGTTTGCAATGACCAAGCTCACCAGTCCTCAAAGGAAAAGCTTAACCAGGAAGCCTGAGGAAATGGGGTTCTGGTTGTTTAACTTTTAGGGTCACTGGGAGATGAAAGTGGAGGGGTTTCTCAGAAAGTATATTTTTGGTAATTCTTTCTTAGTTTTAATCCTTACATTGAGAAAGTAGTAAAAACGCATGGAAAAACATTCAAATTGTGCTAAAGAGTGTCTGCCTTTCGCATGAGATACCTATTTACATATTCTTCTCCTAAGAGGCCACCTCTATTAACAGTGCCCCGTGATCCACCAACAATATTATCTGTAATCTTCGTGTATTAGGTTGGTGCAAAGATAATTGTGGTTTCGGACCATGAATTTTAAATCATTATAACTAAGCTCAAACACATCTTTATTAATCAAAATAAGAACCATTGCAATCAACATATTTTTGCCAACAAGAAATAGTTTATTCATGTAGCATAAAAATCTGTGCTTTAGAGTTCAAGGAACTCTTGGAAAGCATTTTCTGTCTCCTGCTGATTGTGGAAATGTTTTCCCTGCAAAAGGTTGTCGAGATGGTTGAAGAAGTAGTAGTTGGTTGGCAAGTGGTCAGGTGAATACGGTGGATGAGTCAAAACTTGGAGGTTCAATTTTTGAAGCATTGGTTGTGCGACATGTGGTTAATGTTGTCATGGAGAACTGGGCCCATTCTGCTGACAGTTTTCAGTGCATCGCATTGATTTGCTGAGCATACTTCTCAGATATAATGGCTTTGCCTGGATTCAGAAAGTTGTAGCGGACTGGATGGGCAGCAGACCACCAAACAGTGACCATGACCTTTCTTTGGTGCAAGTTTGTCTTTGGGAGGTGCTTTGGAGCTTTTTCTTGGTCCAGCCACTGAGCTCGTCATCACTGGTTGTCGTATAAAATCCACTTGTCATTGCATGTCACAAACCGATCTAGAAATGGTTCATTGTTGTTGTGTAGAATAAGAGAAGATAACACTTCAGAATGATGATTTTTTTTCTTTGACCTGTGGTTAGCTCACAAGGCACTTACTTATCGAGCTTTTTCACCTTTCCAATTTGCTTCAAATGGCAAACCACCATAGAATGGTTGACGTTGAGTTCTTTGGCAACTTCTCATTTAGTTGTAAGAGGATCAGCTTAGATGATGGCTCTCGGTTGGTCATTGTCAACTTTGGATGGCCGGTCACTACGGTCCTCATCTTCAAGGCTCTCGCCTTCTTTGCAAAACTTCTTGAACCACCACTGTATTGTATGCTGGTGAGCAGTTCCTGGACCAAATGTGTTGCTGATATTGTGAGTTGTTGACGTTGTGAGTTGTCTCAGCTGCTATATAATCCATTTTGATTTTGAATAAGAAAATTGCTTGAATTTACTTTTTTGTCTAACATCATTTCCATAGTTTAAAATAAATATATAGTAATCAGGAAGTAATAAGTCCTTAACCAAAAAAACATAAAGCAGGAAATGTGCATTAAAATGATGTATAACACAACCACATTTATTTAAGAAGGTATTCCAATATCAAATGGCAAATTTCAGCAATGCAAAAACCATGATTACTTTTACACCAGCCTAATATATAGTAACAAGTGTGTATATTTTCTATCGAATCATTTATCATCAGATAGGATAGAATAGAATCATCATTCTGTTCCAACCTGTGCTTAACTCTTGTGGTTGAAAATTATTTAGAATTCTCAAATTTATTTTCTCATCTTGGTTTGTTGGGGTCACTACACCCCGACAGAAGATCTTGTGTGTCCCCTGGGATGCCTGTCTGAGGTCCAGTCCTCATTTAAAGTCCTCCAGCTGGTGAAAGTGTAGCCCTGAATCACACAGCAACCAGAGACCTCTCCGAGGTGGGGTCGCCATACCCTGCACTGTACTCCTGTGTCTGTCTTTCTCTTCAGAGAATAAGAAGATGCTGTAGGAGGAGGTGATAATTTTTCCCCTAGGCTTCTAGGTTCTTGGATGATAGCCTGTGTAATAAAAAGGCAGATTAACAGGAGGAAAGCAAATTTAATTACTTATGCATATATGTACAGGAACTCCACAAAGATCTGAGACCCAAAGGCAGCCAGGCAATCGAGACTTGTATATCATCCTGAGCTAAGAAAAGGGATAGGGGTTTAGATCTTCAAGAGGAGAAAGGAAATTCACAGGA
This sequence comes from Moschus berezovskii, assembly GCF_049115385.1. Lineage (NCBI taxonomy): Eukaryota > Metazoa > Chordata > Mammalia > Artiodactyla > Moschidae > Moschus > Moschus berezovskii. The sequence continues at coordinate 70,183,883 of NC_142473.1, read as the reverse complement.
AGAAAGAAGGGCAGATATTTGGTAGATGAATGTTTGCCCTGCCATGCTGGTAAGTCTCTCAGATGAAAAAGTTACACCTGGTAATAGTTTTCTTCCAGAAATACAGACCTCCTTTCTAAATTCTTTTAGACAGTTAAGAAAAAGGTAAAAAGGTCTTCCCAGGTGGCACAGTGGTAAAGAATCTGTCTGCCAATGCAAGGGGTGCAAGAGGTGCAGGTTCAGTCCCTGGGTCGGGAAGATACCCTGGAATGGGAAATGGCAACCCACTCCAGTATTCTTGCCTGGAAAATTCCATGCACAGAGGAGCCTGGTGGGCTCTAGTCCATAGGGTTGCAAAGAGTCAGACGTGATTGAGAGACTGATTATGCTCAAAAAGTTTTACTGAGTCTTCTGGATCTTGATTGACTTCAACTCAAGACGATCCTTAAACCAAAGAGGCATATTTTGGTTTTGGCATATTCTGCCTTACTTCAATGCCCTGTGGGTGGATGGATCCAGTTGGGTGAGATTTCATGGAATCCCTGCTTCAGCAAAAGCAAAGCCCTCTTTGACTCATCCTTTGCTAGAGAAGGATCCTAATTTATAATCCTTTCTCCCTGCATGGAGACTACCTGTTTATCTATGTTGATTGCTAGATAACCATATGCTCTAACAGAAGGAGGTCAGTTTTCTCCACAGCAAATTTTTTCCCCTTTTAAGTGTGGCAAGAATAAAGAGCTTGAGAAATGGCTAAGACACCACTTTTTACTACAACTGCTTCTGAATTACCACCTGAGAAACCAGTACTCTACTGGGCCTTGTCACAAGTGGAAAACAGGATGATCCCCAAAGAACTACTCTCTAGAGAGCAGAGATACAGTTAGGCAGATTCCTTTTTCAGAGAAAGGAAAATAACCTGTTGGTTGTGTGCCTGTCCTAATCTGATCTTCTGGAGAACTCTACGTCTAGTTCCTTCATCTCATAGAGCCCCATGTAGACCTGGGTCCTAGCCTCTGCAATCTGCTACTCCATAGCTATGTAACTTTGGGCAGGTAAGTCTCCATGGACAAAATAATTGTCTATTTGAAAGGATTGTTTTGTTTTAGTTGTAAGTTATAGACGCCTGACTTAATCTGACCTTAGCATGTGAATGTATTGGCTTATTATCTGAAAAGTCCAGAGGTAGCTTCAGGCAGCTTTGGATCCGGAAGCTAAAACCCTATCATTAGGACTTGTTCTTTTTCCATCTTTCTTTGTCTTCAAACACAGGTAATTCATTTCCATGCAGGGTCTTATTAGCTCTGGACTTACATCCTAGCAGCTCAGAAACCTCTGCAAAAAAAAAGAGTTTTTCCTTCTCTCAATTTCCAATTTCAGTCTTAGGATTGAAACTTACATCCCACCTCTGAATCTCTGGTGTCCTGAGGATGGAGTATCTTGATTTGTCAGGCCTGAGGTGGGCAGTGGGTTAGCTCCACCGAAAACACAGGCTCACCAAAGGAGGTATCCTAAGGGAAGTTAAAGAGGCAGAACCAAGAAAGTAGTATGTGGATACGAGTTAGGCAAGAGCAACAGGTTTGCAGAGTAGGGACTAAATGAGGGGTCAGCAATTTTTTTCCGTAAAGGGCCAGATAACAAACATTATAGGGTTTCTGCCACAACTCCTCAACTCTGCCCTTGTAGTGCAAAAGCAACCATAGACAATAGGTAAATGATGGGCCTAGCCATGTTCTGATAAAACTTTATTTACAAAAGCAGGCAGTGGGCTGGATTTAGTCAATGGCTAGAGTTTGGTGATCCCTGATCTAAAAAATGCACAGGATCTTCTCCCATATATTCCAAATGACATCTGCACATACAAAGTAATTAACAGATACTGACTATTATTATCATTTAGGCTGTAAGTAAAGATAATAACAATGATAACATTGATAATAATTATGAGAACACTAATTGGATAATGAGACGTAATGCACTGTGAGTAATATGTCAGCCATGTGTTCCAAGACTCTTTCTACCCTGTTAGTGGGGCTTCCACTCCACCTACTCAAAGAGCTGGAAGGCACCACAGAGGTATCCAATGCAAATGTCTCCTTGTAGCCATGAATCTTAGGCTCAGACCAGGGCCGACTCATGTACAAGTTTATATAGCAAACTGGTGGCATTTTTGGAATTTGCAGCTGTTACCTCTGGCCCCTGTCCTGCAGTCCTGAAGGACTCTGCCCTATAGACACATGGTACACCTAGCACATTTTAAAATAGAAGTAGAATCAGATCATAAGTGTTCATTGATTTTGGATCCAAACCAAGTAATGTAGTGACTTTGTATCAGTACAGCTCTTGGCACATTCTTGAGCCAGGGGGAAAAACTTCTTCTGGACCAGTATGTTTTTATAACCCAGGAGAACTGCCTGCTGTTGGGATGACTCAGATGTCTGTTTTACACGAAGATTACTGAACACCTCTTGATGCTTTTGAAAACAGTGAATAAAATGAATAGTTACTCATTGCCTTACTTACTTCCCTCTTTGTCACTGTTTCTGTTGGCTTAGCATGCTGGTAGCCATCCAAACAGCCAGTTTCCAATTTGGCTACATGCTGATGAAAGGTTTCCCCTCATATCCCCCATCAACATTTACAGAGACCCGTGTGCACTAAAAGGGTTGAATTGTGGTGTTGGAGAAGACTCTCGAGAGTCCCTTGGACTGCAAGAAGATCAAACCAGTCAATCCTAAAGGAAACCAACCCTGAATATTCATTGGAAGGACTGATGCTGAAGCTCAATACTTTGGCCATCTGATGCGAAGAGTCGACTCATTGGAAAGACTTTAATGTTGGGAAAGACTGAAGGCAATAGGAAAAGGGGGCAGCAGAGAATAACATGGTTAGATAGCATCACCAACTCAATAGACATGAATCTGAGCAAACTCCGGGGATATAGTGAAGGACAGGGAAGCCTAGTGTACTGCAGCCCATGGGGTCACAAAGAATCGAACATGATTTAGTGGCTGAATGAGAACAAAAGAGGGTCATATCCTTTGGCCAAAGTCTTCATGATTAGCAAAGCCCTCTGTGGGGTTTGGTTAACCAATAAACAGCCCCACAGTGATCCAAGAGATGGATATTGTAGAACCACAGCTCTGTAGCTTCTCTTTTTTTTTCCACAAATTTATTTCCGATGGTCATTACTCAGCCTTATAAATCAGTTAATTTACATAAATCAACAAAAAGAAGTTTTTCATGAATCAAAAATAAGCCATAGACTCCTCTGATCTCAAGTACTACAGGGACCTCAGTAAACACAGTGGAACATTTGGGATTTGGTTTATCATTCCTCTAAGGCAAAGGCCAGCAAACTTTTCCTGTAAAGATCAGATGGTAAATAGTTTATGCTTTGTGATTCATTTGGTGGGCTATGATCTGCTGACTCCTGCTCTAAACTCTAGTTAGTTACAAAAGGCAGAGCAAAAGATGGAGTCTTTGCATGGGCTGCCCAGTTTCTCAAATGCAGTCTTTAAAAACTCGAGCTTTAGAGTTAGACAGATGTAGGTTTACTCTGTGGTTCTGCTGCTTTGTGGGTGAATTTAGGCATGTTAGTTTTCTTGCCTGTAAAATGGAAATATTAGCTGCTGCTGCTGCTACTGCTAAGTCACTTCAGTCGTGTCCGACTCTGTGTGACCCCATAGACGGAAGCCCACCAGGCTCCCCTGTCCCTGGGATTCTCCAGGCAAGAACACTGGAGTGGGTTGCCATTTCCTTCTCCAACGTGTGAAAGTGAAAAGTGAAAGTGAAGTCGCTCAGTCGTGTCCGACCCATAGCGACCCCACGGACTGCAGCCTACCAGGCTCCTCTGTCCATGGGATTTTCTAGGCAAGAGTACTGGAGTGGCTTGCCATTGCCTTCTCCGGGAAATATTAGCAGTCTCCCCTTAATGACTCGTGAAGATGAAGCAAAGAAAGTCACTTGCCCCAGAGTTGGTGTGCTGTCTAAATTATAGTAGTATAACTTGCACAGTTATTGATAACCAAGACCAGTGGGTGAAAGGAACTATTCGGTAGGATGCAATTGAGGTATCTGGTTACCTTCAAAGAAAATTAGGTGGGGAATGCCAAGAAACCTATTTTCATCATCATCTTCTAAGGGAGGAATCTGAGACTAGATCAGATTTGCTTTGTGCTGTTGCTAGGAGGCTAGTGCTAACTCATGACAGACCATGTTCCTTTCTCTGACAAACGAGTCCTTACATCATTCAGAGGAAAATCTCAAATTAAAAATCTATTTTCTGAACACTTTCTTCAGTCATAGAGTTAAGGCAAGTGGTCTGCTTTGGGCCTGGATCATCAACATGGTCTGAGAAAAGGTGGGAGGAGGGACTACTGCTGTGGGAGCTCTGGGACCTTGCCAATTACTTCCCAGTGACTTCATCATGCCGCCTAGATTTTGCAACCCTTGTTGCCATGGCTGAAGCTTGAAAGAATTTGGCCTGAAGCCACCTATATGCTCAACATACTGGGGAATGTAACTTTCAATAACTAAATTTTATATTTATTTCAGAAGAATTATGAGCTATGAGGTTGAAGTTGGGTGTGTTGGTTAAGATTGGAGAATGAAAAGTTTACTTCAGAAAAGTAAAATAAAGTGCAAAATAGTAATCTCTTTTTCTTACACACACACACACACACACGTCACATCACATCACACCACACTCTGCTTAGAACAATTGGAAGTCAGGTCTGCTGCTGCTGCTGCTGCTAAGTCACTTCAGTCGTGTCCGACTCTGTGTGACCCCATAGATGGAAGCCCACCAGGCTCCCCTGTCCCTGGGATTCTCCAGGCAAGAACACTGGAATGGGTTGCCATTCGATTCAGTAACTAAAGGAATATCTGAGAATGGTATTCTCATTTGAAAATTCCAGGTTCTTATAGCTGCCATTTTTATGGTAAAAAAGGAAGAGGTTTTGAGTAAACACAGATCAGGCTGTGATTTCCAGCTCTGTCCTTTCCTAGCTATTTGACAGCAGGCAAATTACTTAATCTTGTTTACTCATCTGTAAAATAACAATCACTTCTCACATTGTACAAAACGTCTGTTTTAAAAGATGCTGCAAGTAACTGCTGTCCAGCTGGACTGTACAGACTGGAGTCCAAATTACCAAATCTGCACACCCTGCCCCTCACTGTAGACTTGTTAAAAAAAAAAAAAAAGGCTGAAGTCATTTTCAGCATTTTAGCACATGTTGAGTCATTGATCTAGAGGGTTCTAATCCTGGGGCCGTGATGACAAGGAGACCTGCTGAAAAGACAATGTAAAGCCTACTCCACCCTCCATGGCCTGCAGGCCTGACATTAGCTGTTCTTCCTTGCATTGTCTCTACCTGCTCTCGGGGAAGGTGAGGGAACAGGTCACAGGTCACTTGCTTTTCACTCTTGTCCCCTGGGAAACTTTGTTCAAAGTTGTAAATTATGTGACATCTTTAGTAATAACGTGATTCACTCTGAACCACACTCCTGGCCAGTAAACACTCAGTCCTTGCTTGGGGACTACATCTATGCACACAGGAAAAGTCCTCATCTGTACAGTGACAGAACCACAGGGGACAGGGATTGCCAACCCAACAGGAGTCAGGCAGGTGGATAAATGAAGTCAGGAGGTGTTTTATGCTCCTCTTAACATTTGTCTCAGGAAAAACAGCAGTGTAAGCTGTTTTTGTATCTGACACTGGGCTTTGACATCAGGGAGCAATAGGGACTGGTGGGAACTGTGGCAGAGTAGAAAATTTGTGTCTCTCTAAAGGACAGTCACTTCTCAGTTCTAATTAAGTTGGAGGATACCTAGATATTTCTAGTACTCTAAGAGATGAGAGAAATCTGAATTTTGACTTGCAATCTATTAGCTTTTAAACATTGTTCAATAATTGAAATTTTTAAAAGTAGTAACAACAACTGTGTCACTCTTGTGTTATCGGCCCTTCCATAGACTGAAAGGAAGAATTGGTGGGGAAAAACTGAAGTTGGGGAAAAGATAGTTGTGTGGACTAACACCTCAAAAAATGGTATATGGTATTTCTTGCAATACTCTCCAAGTGGAAAACCTTGCCTGTTTCATTTAAGCTTTGTCATATTCCTCAGACTTCACTTACAAAGGCAGGAAAGTGGTCAAACACCTTTGGTACTTTAGATCCAAACAAAGAGCAATGATGCTTAGTTAAGAAAAATGTAAATAGTTAACAATTGGCTGGCATTTATCACTGCAAATTAAAAGAGATTTTTAGGATTAATTCTCAGATCGTTACCTTTAACATTGCTAAAGTTACTTCTGACTGAACTTAGCCAAAAGTAAAAGGAATATTTGCCTAAAGGAGTGAATGGGTTCTGTGACTTCTCTCCTTTATTTTTGCTGTAAAAACATAAGAATATTTTCTTCGTGTCTAAGAAAGACCTCTTTGGAAGGTCTTTGTTATACTGTGTAGGGATGGGGAAGAGACCCACTAAAAGGAGCATGCTTGAAGAACAACAGCTGGGCAGCTGTTGGACAATCAATCAGGCTTGTGTTTTGCTCAGCGGACTATGGTAACTGAGAGTGAGGAGTATGGAGGAATATGAGGAGGAAGGATAAAGATGCTTGCGATGAACTTTTATTACATGTTTGCTAGGTGGGTGTGATGTGACACCTCTTCTGCCCGTATTCTGTACTGCACTGTGAAGTTAGATCTGTTCTCAAGTAAGGGACAATGGGCCCAGTGTCAGCAGACTGTGACCTTACGGCGCATGGGCTGGGTAGAGGAAGGAGGTGAAATTGCCCGTGGCAAGAAAGCCTGCCACTTCCGTTTAACTCGAAACCCTGGGATGTCCTGGAGTCCAGGGAACTGATTTCAAGGGACACTGTAGATCTTCAGTTCAGTTCAGTTCAGTCGCTCAGTCATGTCCGACTCTTTGCAACCCCATGAATCACAGCACACCAGGCCTCTCTATCCATCACCAACTATCCAACCCCTATTATCATATGTTATCCTAGCACTCATTTTGATCTACTAGTTTTCACTGAACACCTATTAGGTGCCTGGCATTGTGCACGCCATTGTATAGTGGATTCAAGGAAAGATAAGACATGATCCTTGTTTTGATGTCATGATTTAAGAGCCAATCAGATAAGTCCTTGATGTGGAAATAAAGCACACTCAGAAATAAATGAAAGATTTTAACGGTTTGAGCAAGATTGACCCTTTCTTCTCAAGCACCTGGGATGAAGAACTTTCACTTCATTTGTTGTGGAGTGAAATGGTGTTGATGGTCCAATGGCCAACATACCAGACCCCTTCCAGGGATACTGGAAGAGCTGTGACTGGAATGATTCAAGAGTGCTTAAAAAGTCAAGGTATGACTACTTTCAGTAATTAGAGGCCCTGGTTGCTCTGGGCAGGGCCATCAGATGTTAGTTGAGCTTCCAGTCGACTTCAAGGCTGAGGAGTTTTGTATATTCTTTCCCTGTGCTTTGTTTGTGCTTCTCTCCAAATCTATATTCATAGGAACAGCCTCTTATTTAGTGCCTGATCTGGGGAAGCTCCTGCCACTTGTTGACAAAGTCACCTCCTAGATCCTAAAGACTTGGGCCCCCCGTGGTACCTGCAAATCATTAGTCTCTCAATGAAATCTTGTGTGCTTAGTCATTCAATCATGTCTGACTCTTTTGACCCCATGGGCTATAACTCATCAAGCTCCTCTGTCCATGGGGATTATGCAGTCAACACTGGAGTGGGTTACCATGCCCTCCTCCAGGGGATCTTCCCAATTCAGGGATCGAACCCAGGTTTCCTGCATTGCAGGCAGATTCTTAACCAGCAAAGTTACCAGGGAAGCCCCAATGAAATCTGAATGAGCACCTAATAAATATTGAGTCCAGGAGTAGATATGGGCCCTTTCCTCACAGAGTTTAGAACCTAATGGGGAATATTCAGACATTAAGGAGGCAATTTGAATGTGGTAAACTATGAAGTGCAGGCTCTTACAGGCATGAAAAGTAGATTGGGACTCAAGAAAGGATTATTCAAAGAAACAATGTCAAAGAGTCAGTTAAGATTTCAGGTTTAATATAAGAAGTAATATAGTCCTAGAACACCATGAACTACATCTAGCTATTAAAAGTGGAGGGGAGGAATGGATCATAAAAAAGGACGTATTCCACTTGTGGGCTTTGCCAAATTTACGTAGACCACTGTGAATCAATCTGTCTCAATAAGTTACCAGTTTGAGAAATGCACATTCTTCTCTTAAGAAGGAATTCTCCTGCTGATTGAATGGCTCTGTTTATCACTCATAAAATAAACATACAAGATTAGTTAAGAGGAGATTGGGCAGTCAATCTGGTGGAATTAACAGGGACTGAATATCTAGTTGACAGATTCAGTACAATTCAGTCATTCAGTCGTGTCTAACTCTTTGCGACCCCATGGACTGCAGCACACCAGGCTTCCCTGTTCATCACCAACTCCCGGAACTTGCTCAAACTCATGTCCATCAAGTTGGTGATGCCATCCAACAATCTCATCCTCTGTCGTCCCCTTCTCCTCCTGCCTTCAATCTTTCCCAGCATCAGGGTCTTTTCCAATGAGTCAGTTCTTCACATGAGGTGACCAGAGTATTGGAGTTTCAGCTTCAGCATCAGTCCTTTCGATGAATATTCAGGACTGATTTCCTTTAGGATTAACTGATTTGATCTCCTTGCAGTCACTTTCAACTCCTTGAAGTTGACAGATTAATAGCCTTATATTTAGCGGCTCATTAGAAGTAACCAAGGTAAGAAAAAACACAAGTCATCTCGGAGGCCCTTAAATGCTTCCTTGGGTGTGTTAACCTAAAACAATGAAACAGCCAGTTATTTTTTTTTCTAGCAAGACAGGTTTACTTAGGAGAAGTGAAGAACTGAAATTTGGGACTTGCAACTATAATGAAACATGTATAAATCTGGTTAAAAAAAAAAAGAAGAGGAGACTTTTATAGAGGAGAAGAGGAAGTTGGGAGGGACTGCTATAAACAAAAAGTCCATCAGAGGAAACTTTGAGTTCAAAATCTAGTGGCTTCTCATTGGCTGAGTTGTGACAGTCTCTCACTGGCTGAACTGTTGCCAGGAAAGCAGAAGTCTTTCTTCTTCCTGATCAGGGTAGTGTCTCTCCCTGCTGGAGATGCAAGGCATGTCTCTTCCTGTTGGTTTGTGCATGAGAGGTCTCCCTTCTGGTCCCCTAACTCCACTGTAGTGAGTTTCCTTTTCTTAGTTTTCACAGGTGATGAGTACCATTTAGAGACAAGATGTTGACCAGTCTTTGAAATAGGCTGATGGTTAAGGAAAGATAGTGCTTTAGCCTCTGTTTATCTAGAGCTTCCCTCACTAGTGGAAGAAGGGAGGAAGGGTGAGGTTGAAGAATTCTGCCTACATCACAGGAAGGGAGACTAAGAGACAAGCCAGCTGCCTCTCCAAACAGAACTCTGGAAGGAGACGAGTGAATACTGATCAGAAACTCCCAGTGTCTGCCATCTTGCCTCTTAAGCTTACTATAAACACCAAATAAGACACTTAGCCTATGGTCTGGGACTATTACTTTTCTATTGTTGCTATAACAAATTGCTACAAATTAAGTGTTTTAAAAGACGCTTACTCCTTGGAAGGAAAGTTGTGACCAACCTAGATAGTATATTGAAAAGCAGAGACATTACTTAGCCAACAAAGGTCCGTCTAGTCAAGGCTATGGTTTTTCCAGTGGTCATGTATGGATGTGAGTATTGGACTGTGAAGAAAGCTGAGCGCCGAAGAACTGATGCTTTTGAACTGTGGTGCTGGAGAAGACTCTTGAGAGTCCCTTGGACTGCAAGGAGATCCAACCAATTCATTCTAAGGGAGATCAGTCCTGGGTGTTCATTGGAAGGACTGATGCTAAAGCTGAAACTCCAATACTTTGGCCACCTCATGCAACGAGTTGACTCACTGGAAAAGACTCTGATGCTGAGAGGGATTGGGGGCAGGAGAAGGGGACGACAGAGAATGAGATGGCTGGATGGCATCACCGACTCTATGGACATGAGTTTGAGTGAACTCCGGAAGTTGGTGATGGACAGGGAGACCTGGCGTGCTGTGATTCATGGGGTCAGAAAGAGTCCGACACGACTGAGTGACTGAACTGAACTGAACTGAACTGAAAGGCTTCCCAGGTGGTGCTAGTGGTAAAGAACCTGCCTGACAACCTAGAAGATGTAAGAGACATGTGTTCGATTCCTGAGTCAGGAAGATCCCCTGGAGGACAGCATGGCAACCCACTCTAGTATTCTTGCCTGGAGAATCCCATGGACAGAGCAGCCTGGCAGGCTATGGTCCATAGGGTCACAAAGAGTTGGACATGACTGAAGCAACTTAGCATGAATGCACAGCCTAAAATCAAGATGTCAGCAAGACTGTGTTTCTTTCTGAAGGCTGTAAAGAAGAGCTTGGTTTTTTTGCCTTTACCAGTTTCCAGAAGCTGTCCACACATCCCTTGACTCACGGCCAATGATGTTAGACCGAGTCTTTCTCACATTGCCATTTCTCTAGTTCTCTCTCTCTCCTGCCTCCTTCAATTTATAAGAGCACTTGTGATGATACGTGTCTCACTTGGATAATCCAGAATAAACTCCATCTCAAGGTCAGTTAATGAGTAACCTTAATTCCCCTTTGCCATGTAACTGACATTCACATGGGTCCTGGATTAGGACATGGACATTTTGGGAGGGTGGGCATGATTCTGTATCTGTACTATTGTGCTGGTACACAATAAAAGTCTATCAATGGTCCCTGTTTATTATTATTACCTGATCTGTTCTTTCTCAAGTGTAAGATTAGCTACTGGCCTTCATTCTTTAAATGCAGGACCAAAGCCTCAGCTCTGGTAGACTTTAGAAAGCCTGCCCTCGACTGTCTCAGGAAGCAGGGATGTAGCCAGACCCCACCTGGAGGGTTGTGTCTGGCCTAGGAGGTACATTGTAAGTGGATGTAAGTGGTTTGAAGTGCTGCAACCAGGGTGGTCAGGAACTTGAGGAAGAGAAAATTATGGGAAAGCTGGTGGGTAGAGAAGGAATTAGGCTTCAGGTATTATAAGTGTCTCATGATTAAGAACATGCACCTTACACATGTCGAGCTGGGTTCCCATCCCAGTTCAGTCACTCACCAGCTGCCCGGCTTTGGGCAAATGACCTCCCCTCTCTGATCTCCAGTTTTTCGTCTATGAGAAGGAATAATAATAGTATCTATGTTGTGAAAGTGTTTGGAGTGGTAAGTGAGATAATGCATATGAAATGTCTAGTATGTTGCCTGGTGCTAACTATTATCATTATTAACTGATTCCATGGGGTAGAAAAATAACCAAGGAGTAGAAGCCATAGGGAAAATTTAGTCTCGTCGTAAAGGAGGAGCTTTGTAATAGTGAAAGCTGTCCAGTGGCAAGATGGTGAGATGTGTGAAATCATCACACTGGTTCAGATTTTGACTGGACATCAGCCTGTGGGTCAACAACAGCAATGCCACCTGGATGCTTTCTAAAAAGTCCAGAGATCTAGGACTCAACCGATGTGCTGAACTGGGATAGTCAGGGATGGGGCTTAGAGATCTGTGTTTTCTTAATATAAAATAAAAAAATAGCACCCAGGAGCATTGATTGTCCAGGACAGGTGACAAGATGATGGGTTCCCTGAGCTCACATTGCCTTTTTTCTCCACTAGGGTCATGCTCCTCTCTCTGTTTCCCTTCTCTGGGAGCTAGACTCGCATGTCCCATAAATTGCTAGTCCCTGGGCAGAGATGGAAATATTTTTGTGTCCATCACTCTGCAGACATCCCTAGAGAGGATGTAGCCAAAGGACCCTAGACTGAAAGGCAGAGTATAACACAGGATTTCATTCTGCTGCAAGACCACCTGGTTCAAGTCCCAGCTCAGCTGCTTCTGAACTTGTGCGAGCTTCAGAATCTCCTCTGAGATGGAATAATTCCTTCCCAGTAGAGGACATCATAAAGAAATAAGTTAATAGATGTGAAAATATTTTGTAAACTATGCAAATGTTAAGTTGCTGCTATTTTTAATTTATTTTGGCTGCACGGGTCTTCATTGCTGCTGGTGGGCTTTCCTTAGGTGTGGTGAGCCGAGAGTTACCCTCTAGTTGTGGCTTTTGGGCTCGAGAGTGCAGCTCAATAGTTGTGGCTGCGTGAGTTTAGTTGCTCTGCAGCATGTGGGATCCTCCTGGACCAGGGATCAAACCTATGTCCCCGGCCTTGGCAGGCAGATTCTTAACTGCTGGACCACCAGGAAAGGCCTTATTAAGTTACTATTAACTTATGTATTTATAAGTTCAATGGATAAAATGTTGGTTATTATTTATAATTCAGAAGAAGAATGAAAAGAGAAGAGCCTACAAGGAACATTCTTTTGGAAGTTAAACTGTGTGAGAATACTTTGCAGTTATGGGCATGGAAAGGCAGAGGCAGATAAAGACCGGGAATTTATTTTTTGGGGCCCATGAGATCACTCTTGGCTTAACCTGGGCTACCCAGAAACCCCACCAATTTTGTCTTATCTGAAGAAGACCTTTGCTGCTGTTCAGTCACTCAATTGTGTCCGACTCTTTATGGCCCCGTAAAGTGTAACCCACCAGGCTCCTCTGTCCATGGGATTCTCCAGGCAAGAATACTGGAGAGGGTTGCAATTTCCTTCTCCAGAGGATCTTCTTAAAGTGTTTTTTCAAGTCTAAGGTGCACACAAAAAAGCACATAGACTTTAAATCACCAGCGTAATTAATTTTCATAAATTGGAAACACAATTTACGAAACTAGCCTCCAAATACAAAAAGAAAATCGAAAAAGAAAAAGAATATCGGTAGCCTTAAGAAACCCTGCTGAGGCCACAGAATTTGAACACAGTGACTTCAGAACTGACTGGGGCAAAATTCACATCCAGTGTTCTGACCTCCCCTCTTATTTGGCTTCTGGATGTGGTTCTGGTCAGGACCTGTGTCTAGAGATTTTCCCCCAGCAAGTCCTATTCTTTAGGAGAGATCTGAGAAGATCCTTCACACTGAGGTGTCGGTGAATGCCTTTCCTTGGATTTCTAGCTTTCATCTGGTCTCCTTCAGGGATATAAAGGGACAGGTCTCTCTTGAGGAGGACTTTCAAGGCCTCTGGGAGCCGGGAGTGGGTGATTTTGAAGAGCGATGAAAAACCTTAAAGAAGTCCTAAAGCATCACCCCACAAAAGCACAATGTGGCCTTTTGATTCCCTGCCGTAGCAGACCTGATCATTTACATGGTCATGATGGTGACTTGCCTTCTTGCTTATTCCTGACACCACGTTTCAAGATTGGATGCTTGGCGAGAAAAGGGCTGTGAACAGACAGACCACTCTGGTCATAGAAGACTGCGTTGAAGAAAAGCAATGGTAAGGTGTGACCAAATGCCTCATCCAGTTCCTACTGGTGCCTGAAGGCCGTGCAGCTCATTAAGCTACTTAGTCAACATATCAGCCACTCCCATGTCTTGGGAAGGCTCAGTTTGGGGAGCTTCTGGGGCCAAAGGAGGAACTTCCCAGGCCTCCGGGCCAAATCCAGAGCTCTATTAATCAAGGGAGTGCCTCGAAGTCAGAGTCCCATTGGGAAAGGAATAAATGTCCATGCTCTTTGGTTGAAGGATCACATTTTTGAGAATCCAGATTTAGGGATGTTGATCTTGGCAATGGAGTCCTGAGAAATGTAATATTTCCTGCCATATCAGTAAACAAGGATGTCATAGTCACCAGCAATTGCAGCCACCACTAATGGTGAGGTGATGAACCCTGAGGAAACTCAGGAAAAAAAGAATACCTGCTACCTAGAAGCGATCAGGCCGCAGCCACTCCCTAGGGTAAGCCCTGGAAAAACTCAGGATGTGAAAAATGCCAGAATCCAGACCCAGCTAGCTGAGGTGCATGTCAAAGGAATGGTTTCACTGAGCCCAGACTCTTGCATCTTTCCAAACTTAGAAAAGCTCTTGTTGTTTAGTTGCTATCTTGTGTTGGATTCTTCATGATCCCACGGACCACAGCACACCAGGTCACACTGTCCTCCAGTAACTCCCAGAGTTTGCTTAAATTCATGTTCTTTGAGTCATTGATGCTATCTAACCATCTTATCCTCTTCCACCCCCTTCTCCTCTTGCCCTCAATCTTTCCCAGCATCAGGGTCTTTTCCAATGAGTCAGCTCTTTGCATCAGGTGGCCTAAGTATTGGAGGTTCAGCCTCAGTATCAGTCCTTCCAAAGGATAATCAGTCCTTCCAATGAATATTCCAATGATTTCCTTTAGGATTGACTGGTTTGATCTCCTTGCTGTCCAAGGGACTCTCAAGAATCTTTTCCAGCACCACAGTTCAAAAGCATCAATTTGAAAAATGCTGAATTTCTTAATTTGGGATATCTGGTATCCTTTAATTAATAGTAATCCTTTGATGTTCAGACTACCTGCCCTTTGTTGCAAAACTTCTGTACCAGCTGGCTCCTCCCTTGCTCTTCTCAGCAGTTCTCTCAGGGTTGCTTGAGGTGCTGTCTCCCAGCCTTCAGTTCTAAAAATTCCCACCAAATAAAACATAGCTCTCAACTTTGAGCTTCTGAATATTTTTTAAGTCCACAGTCCTAATGTATCTTCCTGTGTCCTCATCAGTTTTCCCTGAAGGCCTCATTAGCTGAGGTTCATGGCTCCACATTCCCCGAGAATGCTGGGAGCAGTGAGGCCACCAAGCTTGGGCAGGGCAACTGGATCAAAACCACCAGCAAGGCAGGGCCAGCCCTTGATTGGTGCTGACCTGCCCTTCCTACCTCCCACTGGTTTTTCTAATGTGAGTGTTTGTACATCTGTTCTCTTTTCTCTCCTCACAGATTTCTTAGTCTTTTAGAACACTACCATCTAGAATGGAGTATCACACAGAACCTGTGACTAGAACATATTTTTTTTATCTAGTCACCCATTCATTCATTCATTTCTAAACATGTAGTGATTGCGTGTCTGCTATATGCCAGGAACCACACTGAGTGTGGGCAAGACAGAATCAAGTAAGTCAAAATCTTGCCTTAATTCTAGTCTGGTGGGGGAAGAGACAAGTAAATTGTGATAAATACCTTGAGAGAGGTAAGCTGCAGGAAGAACATCCAAAAAGCAAACTCGGGTATCAACAAAGACTTCCCAAGGGAAGTCATAGCAGAATTGAATTTTGAAGAGGAAATAAAGATTAGTCTCCAAAGGCTGGATCAGAGGGTGTGGGGAAGAGGACACTTTAGCAGAAGAGACAGTTTGCCTCAAGGCAAACTAATTGGGGCCAGGTTCCCTGTGGCTCAAACCTAGAGCCCATGCCCCATGGATTGCCTCCTTTTATTGGACTAATATGAAGTTTTCAAATTTATTTTCATGTTGTTCAGTGAACCAGAGCCAGAGGGAGTGGCATTTACTTCAGAATCGACACGCCTCTGGGGATTGGGCTGGCCAGTATGTTCCTAGGCCATGGCTCAATCTTTATTTTTAGAAGGAGTTCCCACTTTGGGAAGATCAAACACCTCCACCCCAGTCTGTCACTTGGGCCTGGAGATTCACTGTTCCTTGGTGTCTTATTTCTGTTTTGGGTGATGAAACTTTCTGGACATGGGTGATTCCACTGGGTCAAGATTGACTCAGGTCTCTACCCTGGGGAGGACCTCACAAAAGTCCAGAGGTTTTATACTTAAGGGTGTTCTCCTGATGCTCTTCCAGAGGCGGTCCAGGCCAGTTCACAGTGTGGAGCTTACAGCCCTGGGAACTTCCCAGACTCCCACCCACTGGGGCCTCCTTCTGGTACTTTCTTTTTGTAAAAAGCACAAATACCATTTGTTACTATAATGACGTACTAAAACTCACTGGTAGCTAAGCTATCTGAGTGGTCATTTTGTACCATTTTAGGCATTTAAGACAAGGAAAGGAAGCTAAAATAGGATGTTGATTTTGCAGTAAATACTGTTGGTGCTTTCATAAGTACCATCTATTTTCTTTGGCTCCAAAATCACAGTGGACAGTGACTGCTGCCATGAAATTAAAAGACACTTTCTCCTTGCAAGAAAAGCTATGACCAACCTGGACAGTGTATTAAAAAGCAGAGACATCGCTTTGCCGACAAAGGTCCATATAGTCAAAGCTATGGTTTTTTCAGTAGTCATGTACAGATGTTAAGAGTTGGATCATAAAGAAGGCTGAGCATCAGAGAATTGATGCTTTCAAACTGTGGTGTTAGAGAAGATTCTTGAGAGTCCCTTGGACAGCAAGGAGATCAAATCAGTCAATCCTAAAGGAAATCAACCCTGAATACTCACTGGAAGGACTAATGCTGAAGCTGAAGCTCCAATAATTTGGCTGCCTGATGTGAAGAGCTGACTCATTGGAAAAGATCCTGATGCTGGGAAAGATTTAAGGCAGGAGAAGAAGGGGACGACACAGGATGAGATGGTTGGATGGCATCACTGATTCAATGGACATGAGTTTGAGCAAACTCCGTGAGATGGTGAAGGAGAGGGAAGCCTGGTATGCTGCAGTCCGTGGGGTCACAGAGTTAGACAGGCCTTAGCGACTGAACAACAGCAACAAATCTTACTGAAGGTTCTATAATGACCCAGTGAATTGAATGTTATCGTTCTAGAGATGAAATGAATGCCTTGTCCCAGCCATAACTGGAAAAGGTAGATTTTAACCAAGAATCTGATGGCCATGTAATTATGTAGTTGCATTCTGCCAAGGTCCCTTCTGTCAGCTGCTAATCAGAGCTAGTGTTTTTGACTTTTGGTTCTCAGCAGAATGAGTGTCATTTTATTTATTCCTTCATGGTTTTTTCTCCTAGTACTTCTTCTTTTTTTTTAATTAAAAGATATTTTTAAATTTATTTTTTATTGGAGGATAAGTGCTTTACAGTGTTGTGTTGATTTCTGCTATACCACAAAGTGAGTCAGCTGTAGGTGTACACACATCCCTTCCTTCTTGAGCCTCTCTGCCACCCAAGCCCCTACTCCTCCTAGCCCTCTAGGTCATCACAGAGCACCAGGCTAAATTCCCTGTTCTATACAGCTGCTTCCCATTAGTTATATATTTTACATATGATAGTGTGTATGTGTGTGTCTGTGTATAAATTTATGTGTGTGTCTGTGTATAAATTTATGTGTGTGTGTGCTTAGTCGCTCAGTCATGTCCGACTCTTTGCAACCCCAGGGACTGTAGCCCACCAGGCTCCTCTGTCCATGGGGATTCTCCAGGCAAGAACACTGGAGAAGGCTGCCTCTGCTATTCTCTCCACTCATCCCACGCTCCCCTTCCCCTCACTGTGACTTCAAGTCCATTTTCTGTGTCTGCATCTCTATTCCTGCCCTGCAAATAGGTTCATCTGGACCATTTTACTAGATTCTATATATATGCATTAATATATAATATTTGTTTTTCTCTTTCTGACTTACTTCATTCTGTATAACAGTCTCTAGATTCATCCACGTCACTATAACTGACTCAAATTAGTTCCTTTTCCTGGCTGAGTAATATTCCATTGTATATATATCTCCTACTACTTCCTGTGTGAGAACACCTGAAGTCTCAGCTGACTCTATTTGCCATTTATGTCATTAGCCAGTTTGGGCCCCCTGGCCTGGAAAGTGATTTTAAAAAATTCATTTTTTTTATCTTAAATGTTTTTGTGAGTGCCTCCTGTCCAAATCCACAGGATTTGACTGTGAATGAGATAAGTGACCTTTCAGTGATTCAGCGGTGAATTTGGCAATTGGCTGGTCAAATGCCAGTTCACCTGTTGGACTATATTCCCACAACATTGATCTGCCCCTTTTAGAAGTCTAGACTAAGAATTGGTCAGACATGAGAGGGTATTAAGATGATTCCTATGTCTGAATTATACACTGAATTTGACCCCAAACTCAATGTTATTAGCTCTAGAAAAACATGCTTATGTAGCAGAGACAGGAAAGGAGAAAATGGAGGTAAAGACATTAAGCAATGGTTGTTGTTATCACTGGTTTGTCTCTTATCTGTAAGTCACCTGTAAGGTCTAAGCTCATTCAGTCCTGAATAGAATAGAATAGAGGCTGCCTCTCTGGAACTGAAGATTATTAATTACCACCTTGCACCCCAGGAGAATTAGAGAATCACAGAATTTTAGAACAATAAAGAATTTCTAATACAACCCTCTTACTTTACAAATTAAGAGCCTGGTATCTAAAATATAAAAATCTGCCAAAATTGATACCTAAACCCCACTGGTATTTCATTTTAAGAGTGTGTTTTTTATCATTTTTTTAGTGCTTTACTCTTCTGTCTGCTGATTATGAGCAAGTAAATTTCCATCCATCTGATACTGTTTCTGACATAGCCAGTTAGTATCACCCTGGAGTTGGAACCCAGACCTCCTGACTTCCCATCTCACGTTGTCTACTAGGTCCAATCCCATCATGATTTGGGATAATTGTGAACTGCGCACCTTAGCCAGATCCTCCAGTCAAGAAGAAGCTTAAGATGTATCATTTGTGAAGTCTGGTGTTCACTGGCAGGGCTTTTCCAGCAAGTATGTGATCTAGGAAATGGACACAGTGAACAGAGGGACTGAAGGAGATTTGGAGGCTGTGAACCTCTAGATTTCATTTATTCTCAGGATCAGTGAGGACACAGCATCTGTCAGAGAGATTCTGACTTCTTGGTTAGTGAGCATCCTTGACATGGTTAAACCCAGTCTTAACAGGATCTATGGGTGAAGGGAGTGGTTGTTGGAAATTCCCAACTGTTTTAGAGTTCCCGTCCCTTTCCCTCCAGGGTGGTGTTCTTTTGGGAGCCAGGGAATTCCCAGGTGTGGGACAATCACAACTGTAACCACCGTTTTGCGGTGTTCAGATTTGACAGCACTGGTATTTCCGGCATTCTTCTCCAAAGACCTTGGCCACCTTGGGGGAAAGCCCCCTCAACAAACACTGTTTCTGTTCTTGAGGGTCTACCCTAGTGTCTCCCATTAGGGCAGTTTCTGGACACTGTCTTTTCTGCGTCTCTGAGGTCTTTGATTTGGGCAGCAGAGGGTGGGAGGGGTGATGTTCATGGCAGATCTCACATCCTCCAGATAAAAACACACTAGTTGCTTTTAGGTTCCCTCGGGAACATTCTGTTGTCACCTCATTGAACCAGCGTAGGAGGAAAAAGAGAATTCAGTGCCATTTAAGTTGACACAGAGCGTGCAGGCAGGAAATCTGTATCCAACACCACATCTAATGAGCCTATCATTAGAGGCTCTTGGCAGAGTGAGGGAAAACAAACGCAAATGAAAAACAGGTTCTGAGAACTGTTTAAAACTTAGTACCAGTCCCATTACACGCTCCCTTTGGATTCACAGAGGATGTTCTGCACGTTGAGCTGAGCTTGCCTTTGAAACAGAACTCACGTGGATTTGCATGAGAAAGAACAGGCCAGCAACTTACTGCAGAATTGACAGCTGTTTAAATAGTTCCGTGGAGGAGCTAAGGCAGAAGGAAGTTATCGGCTCACTGTTCAAGTCTGGATTATCCAAGAAGCTCTCCCATCACATGGCCTGACTTTGTCGGGCAGTGGAGAGAGATCTGGTGGAACTGGCTTATGGAACATTCCAGTACTCTGTTAAGGAATTGCATTGCTAAATCTTCCATCCAGAAGGGACTCAAGTAGAAATAGAGGTGATGAACAGTTTGGGGAGAGCATCAGGCTTGATGCATTGGGTAGAACCAAGCCATCACACTTGGGCTTTCAGAGTCCTTATTGCTTGGTTCTCTCTGCATAGCCACAAGTTGTAGGAATGGAGTGCTAATAAAAGTGTGTGCACTTGGATTAACTTATTGTGTTTATCCAACAGACTTACCCAGATCAGGCCTTGCCCTTCCTGTTCATTGCCAGGGTAGCAAATCTGCAGGCTGCTATGACCTCAAGCCTTCCTCCTGGGTCCAACCCATGTTTCTCTGGAATTCATTTCTCTTGAAGCTGGGACAGTCATTGAAATCCACCATATTCACAATGATAATGGGATGTAGCGTTACTGCCTTGACTTTCGTTTGAATCTGTGTCTGTGCTAAAATCCAACATGTGGACACCAGAATCGGCATCTGGTGGGAGCTTCAGGCGCTAGTTTGGACAAATACATTCCTAGATTGTGTACATTTCATTTATTTTGCTAAGCGCTGGACAAATTGCATTCTTAATTTAGGAGACCCCTCATTCCTCCAGGTTTCTGGTCAAATGCCCTTTATCACGGAAGCTCTCCTTTCCTGACCAGCTGATGCAAAATAGCTCTGTCTTCTTTCTGCATGTTACCCTCTTCCTAGCATATTATCTTTACTTGAAATATATTTATTCATTTATTTGTTCTCCACTAAAATGTACATCCTGCAAGAGCAAGGGCTTTGTCTCTTTTGTCTATTGTGTTATTTCAGCACCTGTAACAACACGGGGCCTGTAATATATGCCCAGTGGGAACTTGTGGAATAAATGCAGAATGGTGAGAGGGTTGCTAGGTGGTGTGCTGCCAGCTACTGTAGAAGGACCTGGTTCCCAGGAGGAAGCACAGTGCTCTGTATAGCTGCTTTCCAGTTCATAGTTTCTTTGAACAAACATTTATCAAGTGCTTGGGGCCAGGTGTTAAAGCACACAGTCCTGCTCTCAGGGTTCAAAGAGTGGTGGAGGATGTAGACATTTAAATTCAATCCATCCTTTAAGATCCAGCTCTGGTATCAGTCCCTCCTGGGAAACTTTCTTGAACTTTCTTCTTCTTCCCCAAAGCTAGGTTAGTAGGCACCGTTCTAACAAGGTCCCATAGCATCCTGTACAGGATCTTATCATGGCCCGTATGTAAGGAGACAAGTACCAGACCCTGTGCTTTGTGTTCCACATACGAGCTCCTTAAGGGCAAAGATTATACCTTACTCATTACTGACTGTCGTGTCTGACACACAGAGTCCTCAGGAAATACCAGGTATCCTTGCTATCACTGCTGTTACTAGGTACATTCAGTAACCAGCATCCACATAGCTGTGGATGTGTGTCAAATCATATGAAAAACTGTATCTCTTCCCGGAAGGTAATGTACACCATGATAAATATAATAACACTGCTGTATATTATATATGAAAGTTGTTGAGAGTAAATCCTAAAGGTTCTCATCACAAGGAAAAAATTGTTTTCTATTTCTTTAATTTTGTACATATATGAGATGATGGATGTTTTCTAAACTTACTGTGATAATCATTTCACATTGTATGTAAATCAAATCTTTATGCTGCTTACCTTAAACTTATACAGTGCTGTGTGTCATTTATATCTCAGTAAAACTAGAAGGAAAAAAACCTTACAACCATAGGAAGGAATAAAAATGATTGCTGTTATTCAGCTGCTAAGTCGGGTCCTACTCTTTGCTACCTCATGGACTGGAGTATGCCAGTCCTTCCTGTCCCTTACTATCCTCCTGAATTTGCCCAAGTTCATGTCCATTGAATCGGTGATGCTATCCAACCCTAAAGATGATTAGAAAATAAAAACAAAGCAATATATCTCTTCTTCTGAGGATATATAAGGCTTAGAAGCAGTTCTGTGTTGTGCTCTACCATGTTGTTTAACGTTATGTTCTATAATATTCTCCATTTCAAGCTCTCTTTGTGTTCTTGGGGGTGAAGGGATCACTTAGACTTATCAAGGATTTTTACAAAGAGTTCTTAGAGGACTCCTTGCATCCCCAGAGGCAAGCCGAGGCCTTGATGCACTCTACCAATGATTTTCTACACGCAGATGTTAGAGCTTCTCTGAGCCTGGAGCACGTGTTTGATTCCAAGTGAGCAAGTCACAGGCACCCTCTCAATAAATACTTGTGGGTTCATGAGATTTTGATGCTGCCACTTTGATGTGGCTGTTTTGATTCTGGGCTTCAGGGATGTTTTGCCATGGCTTAAAAGGCAAATCATTAAACAGAGATTTTGTGCAACTCAGAAGGGTGGGCCACATGCATGCAACCACACTGCTTGATGGGGTGTGGACATTAACCTAATATTTGTGTGTTTTTACTTGGACGTGGCTGTCTTGATGCCTGACGTTTTCATTATATCGTATGGGTCTTGCCAGAATGTCGGGTTTAAATACTTGATAGTCTCACTGAAATACCAACCATGATTCTAACTTCAGTGGCAGGAGGGCTTCAAATGAAACAGGAGGCAGGGAATTACGCTCTCGAGGCGCTCATGGAATATTTTGCCAAGGGCTGGCTAACGAATGCATTCACCATTTCAGAACACGTACAGCCGCCATTCTTTATTGGCAATTTCCCGGTTTACAGCTTCAGATTATTGGCTAGAGAAGTGTTTAAAAATATAAAAAGATCCTAATGCAAGCATGGAAATATGGTTCATCCATGTTAAAAAGATCGTTTTGATTATTTTCCCTGCTGTGCTGTAAAAAGAACTTTTCCGTCTGTTTTGTTTGGTGATGGGAGGAAATGGTCTTTACTGCTTGCTGGTCAGACAGCCCTTGTCTGCTTGCAGTGAACTTCCTGCCCTGTTTCTTTAGACTGCCTGAATGATCATTAATATACACATGCCAGATAGTCGGGGGGTGCCCCCAAACTAACTAGCTGAGTAGAAAATTAGGCCACTGTAGGAAGACTGAGATGCTTTTATTTTGACTAATGTTTTCATCTGAGTGTTCTACCAGACCTTGCTGCATTGCTCCTAATTTTAAAATATTTTAGAAGCAAATACATTAAGCAGTTTGTTAAGAAAAAGTAAGTCATTGTATTGGGTCCCTGGTCTTGACTCTGAGAGTCCAGAAGCTAAGCTTGGTGTCTTGAAAGAAAGAAAGAGAAGTCACTCAGTCGTGTCCAACTCTGCGACCCCATGGACTGTAGCCTACCAGGCTCCTCCCTCCACAGGATTTTCCAGGCTAGAGTACTGGAGTGGGTTGCCATTGCCTTCTCCAAAGATTGTTTCCGCCCACTTTTGAACCGGGGACTTTTCATGTGTTGTTAGGCAAACGTGAGAACCACTGCACTATGGAAACCATTTGGCTGTATGTCCCTAATGGTGTCTTGAATGGTGGTGCAACTGGATGGGTCCCCTAAGTTAAATGTCACACTTGTCATGAATATTCCCTGGAGAAAGGAACCGTGTGTGCTGACTGCCTAACATACATCATCATGTTTAACTTCCACAAGCTAGGCCTCGAGCCTTTCTTTCCTTTTTCTTTTTGTTTTTTAGAGAATATTTATTTATTTATGGATATGTCAGGTGTTAGTTATGGTGCGAGGACTCTTTCCTTGCAGCCACACAGGCTTCTCTCCAGTTTGGTCTGCAGGCTCCAGAGGGCCTGGGCTCGGTAGTTTGCAGTACACAGGCTCTCTAGTTGAGACCCTGGGCTCAGAAGTTTCGGTATGTGGACTTAGGTGCCTCACGGCACGTGGGATCTTAGTTCCCCAACCAGGGATCAAACCCATTCCCCCTGAGCTGGAAGGCAGATTATTAATCACGGGACCACCAGGGAAGTTCCGAGCCCTTCTTTCTATAAACCATACAGCTAGCAAGTGATAGAGTCATGATTTGAACCCAGGCTCTCTGATTCCAAGATCCTCACTGGTCTGCAGGTTGGCGTTGACTCCAAAGGAATGTCTCTCCAGTCTGTGGTGGGAATATCTGGGTAAGGCTGACACCTGTTTGTCTTGAAGAAAGGCATGTGTGCTAAGGTGAATCAGTCGTGTCCAGCTCTTTGAGGCCCTGTGGACCACAGGCCCCCAGCCTCTGACCATGGGATTCTCCAGGCAAGAATGCTGGAGTAGGTTGCCATGCCCTCCTCCAGGGGATCTTCCCAAACCAGGGATCGAACCGGCATCTCTTAGGGTCTACCTGCATCGGCAGGCAGGTTCTTTACCACTAGCGCCACCTGGAAATAGTTGTTTATTCAGAGACCGTGACTTGTCTTTCAAGGTGTTAAAGACCTTTTTTTTTAATTTGTCACATGATGGTAATTGTAAATGACAGCTAACAGAAATGTCCTAAGATGTCAAAGTAAAAAAAAATGCTCTTCCTGTGTTGGTCCCCAAGCTTAAACTTGAAATCTTCTTGGCCCAGGAAGTGACATAGCTGGAAAAAAGAGACAATCTACTCATTGTCCTGGCAGGGTCTCTGATGGCTGACTTAGCAGAGCTTGGGTTCACGTGGGGTTTTTCTGGAAGAGGACTGGAGTGCAACTGCAGTTGGAGGTGATCACAGGCTGCTTAGAGAGATGCCCCTTTGACACTGAGGAGCATGACTCTTGGGCAGCTCAGAGGAGTCCTGATAATGCAAGTGACCTTTTAAAAACCACAATGGAATCAATTTTTTTTAAACTAGAAAAGTCATCTTTTCCAAAAGAGAGGTAGAACTTGGACTACTAGCTTGTCTGAGTTTTCCGTGTCCAGGATGGGGAAGACTGGAGCTCAGAGGCATTTAATTTAGCAGTGACTCAGGCTTACTTTCCTGACCTTAGATTATTAAAAAGTCATCTTTTTGCTCTTGATACAAGAATGAAAGGGCTCAGATTTTGGAACCAAACATATCTGGGCAAGTTACTTTCTGTAAAATGGGACAGGGACACTCGCCTTGGAGAGTTACCATGAGACTCTTGGAAGAAACTTCCACTGCCTGTGCGATGCCTTTCCTGTGATGATTCAAGATAATAGGGATAAAAACACTTAGCTGGTTGGCATTTGGTGTGTCCTGGTGTCCTGCTTACAGGTGAACTGTCATTCAGGGCACCCTGAGTTTCTTTGATTTTTTACTTCCCTGCCAATGATTCCAGAGTCCCAGCTGTGCCCGGGGAGGCTGTTTCGCCTCCTACATCCTGAGCCCCTCAAACTGCAGAGAGGTGGTGCCCAGCAGACTCTAAGCACTGCCTTCACTTCTGTTTCAGTGCCAACAACATGCCCAAGCAGGTGGAAGTACGGATGCACGACAGCCACCTGAGCACGGAGGAGCTGAAGCCACGGCATCTGGGGCTGCGCTTGTGTGACAAGCTGGGGAAGAATCTCCTGCTCACCCTGACCGTGTTCGGTAGGAGACAGGCGGCCCCGCCCACCCCTCCACCCCGGATCTCTCTTGGCTCTGTGTGGAAGCTGGTTCTGGCAGCGGGCACACTAACCCAGAAAGCAAGCCTCACGTGCTGCCTAACCCCACCTTTGCCCTGGCACAGCCGCCTCGGAGACTCTTTTCCCTTTCACCCGCCCCAGCCATGTTTTCCTCCTTGGGGTTCTAGTGGATCTCAGATTCCAGTGAACCTGAACAGTTTCTGTGGGTATATGAGCATGCAGATTCCCGAGTCCTGCTCACACAGACTGTGCTATGGGCCATTTGCATGAGACCTTGGAATCTGCATCTTAAACCTTCTGTGCATGTGTGTGGGCTCAGTCACTTCACTCGTGTCCAACCCTTTGTGACAATATGGATAGTAGCCCACCAGGCTCCTCTGTCCATGGGATTTTCCAGGCAAGAATACTGGAGTGGGTTGCCATGCCCTCCTCCAGGGGATCTTCCCCACCCAGTGATCCAACCCACATCTCCTATATCTTCTGCATGGCTGGTGGATTCTTTACCACTAAGCCACCGGGGAAGCCCCTTAAACCTTTTAGGTGATTCCAAAGCAGATGATCAGTATACCACATTTAGAGAAGTGCCTGCATCTTGGTAAAGGCAACAGTTGCCAAAACCTCACCAACAGGACTCCAAGGATTCACCTTCTCCATGCACCTCATTAACTTAGATTCAGTTAGCACAGTAGCTAACAAGGTCAGCATGGAAGAGGCTTGTCCTGAAGCTTTGCCCTGCTCCAGCTCCACCTCAGAAGCCTTGCTTCTCTGCTTCTGGAATCACCCAGGCTCTGGTTGTCCTTTTGTGTGACCATTGATATAGACTTAGCCTTGGATTTTCAACCAGGATTTATTGAAAATGGGGGAAATTGCAGTTTCTTGAACTGAAACCGCATCATTTCATGCCTTCTCCTTTGAGTCAGTCATCTTGGATGTCAATGGAATACAGTCAGGAGTGGACGTTTGCCCCAGCTCAGTTCACTTAATAGAAGAAAACCTCAGGCGTGGTAGGGTTTTCCAAGGGTTACCCTCCACAGAAGGGATGAAATTTCATTCATCCTAGTTTTTAAAAAGTGTGCTCTTCACTTGTGGAAGAAAAAAATATCAGATTTCTGACCGTTTTACTTACTCTCTTTGCATCTCTGGAGTTAATCCCATAGGACCCCCTGCCTCGCTCACTGCCTCTAATCATGCTGATGACCCCATTTGTGGTTTCCACAAGGGTGGCTTATATTAGCCACCGGTGTGGAGCGATCCAAGGTTTTGTTGTGGAATCCTTGAGTATGCAAAGCGAAAGGCTCCTGGTAGCATCTCTGCTCAAATTGTTTCCTTCCAAATCTTATATTTTTAGACACCCTCCTTGATCTCCCTTAAGATCAACATGTTTCAAGATTATGTATCAGGACATAGACGTCAAAGACAAAGCTCCTTGAGGATGAGCCAAGGGGAAATGACTGGAAGTCAAAGAAAATAGTAGAAAAAAGAAAACTAGCGCCAGTTTGGTCACATAAATGTTCCTTTTGTCTGATATTCCGTTAAAAAGATAAGAAATATATTAGACACAATGACATGTACCCAGCCTAGGCTGGGAAGAAAAGCGTATCTGACATTGTGGGTTATTTCTACTGACAATCTCTGACTCTGCAATTGGATGATATCCTAAAGAAACTGGGATCAAGTTGCCAGTTTATATTTCCCACAAAGCCTTCAGAAGGCTCTTCTTGACTCTTCCAGTGTGGCCTTTTAGAAGCGTTAGAGATAGAAAACATTTTCTCACAAGTCAGCAAAATTAACTTCACTTTTCTAATGGTATTTTTGTTATGTGTTAGTCATCATCTGATAATAGAGAGGTACTAGAAAAGTCAATGTTATTGAACTATATCCCTAGAGCTATTCATGTGATGAAGGCAAAAAATAGATTCATATTTTTTCTCCTTCCTTATAGGTGTCATCCTGGGGGCAGTGTGTGGAGGACTTCTTCGCTTGGCATCTCCTATCCACCCAGATGTGGTTATGTTAATAGCCTTCCCAGGGGATATACTCATGAGGATGCTGAAAATGCTCATTCTCCCTCTCATCATCTCCAGTTTAATCACAGGTAAGACCACTTCTCTGGCACTGGGTCAAAGTAGGTCATACTCTTGCTCTAGCTTTTGGACTGACCATAAAATCTCAATTTGGTTGAATCAATGAATCTGATCATCTTCTGTGCCATTTCTCTTCAGAGTCTTGATTTTCCTATCTCTAAAACTGAAATAAGCAACCCTAAAAAAAGAGTTTGCCATCTATTGGTCAGTCCATCTGTTTGTGTAACAATAAAAGATAAAAACGAAATAGCTACATGTTAAAAGTGATCATCTCTAGAGATTTTAATTTTTAATGTACACTTTTCCCATTTTCTAAATTGTATTTGTTCAGAAACTGACAAATAAAGATAAAATATAGAAAAAGAAGTTTTTTCTTTAATATTTAATTGAGTGTAGAGGGAAGTGGTTATTAAAGATAAATGAAATACTAGCTATGAAACTCTTGGAGTGCTTCAGAAGAAAGATACCCTTAATGTATAGTTCACATCTACTTGTTTTTTGGTTCAAAGTGTTGTTTCATTTGAAAGGATTTTTTTTCCCCTCCCTGGGCTTATACAGGTACTTTCCTCCTTACCAAATATTACTCAAATGTTGTTGAAATTGTTGAACTTTAGAGACTAAGCTCTGCGTTAGGGATGAAGAACTGGGTTTTGGTTTGTATCTGGGGGACCAACAGGCTGGGTGACCTTGAGAAATCTGTTCTAGACTATCCACCTTATGAATGTAGTGAAGCTCTGGTAACTCCAAGAGATTCAGCTGTTACAGTCTCAGAGCTGCTTGGCCAATGAATCCAGTGAGGGAAAGGGCTGGCACTTGGTGTCAGGAAGGTCTTAGCATTCAGCCTCAGGCTGCGTAAAGCTGTATTTTACTTTAAAAGCTCCTTTTGAAACCAGGCAAATTTGTTTTCCATGCCTGTTTAATAGATTGTACATTAGCCAACCCAGTAAGGAAGTTTCATTTCCATTAGCTAGAGTTAGACTTCAGATTGTAAGGACAAATAGGTCATATATGGGTCAGATTCATTCAGAAAAGTTAATGTCAATAATAGCTTCCTCCTCCATGGCAAAAAAGACTGATCCCCAGTAATAGCTGCATATCTCAGTCTAGTAAAAGCAGGAACTGAAACCAGGAAGTAGAAAAGCTGAAGAAACTACTGGAAAAAAACCCAGTGAAGGCTGGAGTTTTTGTGACTTGCTTGGAATTTCTGCTAACCATCACAGAAGCTTCTGAGATATAGACGGAGCTTCCAACCATGCTGGTGTTTTGTGCGTGTGTTCCCATATCCCTACACAAGGTCAGAAAACATGGTCTGATCAGGTTTCACCTGAAAGGAGTGATAGGGCTGTGCTAGAACCACTTCCACTTTCCCAGACTTTGGATTTTGTGACCCGCAATGTATTCAAAAGAGATTTTGAATAATAGGGCTATCAACCTTTTGTTTCCCTAAGTGAGGACCTTCAAACAAACAAACAAAAAAACCTAACATGTACCAGCATCACCACTTCATAAGGAAAGGATTTCTTAATACCTAAGAAGTGGGAAGGACATAATCTCAGAATCAAAATTGAATAGAGCATTCAACTTTCACTATCACAGGCTGAAAAAAAATGTTGTCATCATCCAGTTTATAAACCTTGGACCGGATGTTCTCCAACTCTTCCCAGTTCCCTGTGTGCTTGTGATCAGTCGCTCAGTCGTGTCTGACTCTTGTGACCCCCATGGACTGCAGTCCACCAGGCTCCTCTGTCCATGGGATTTTTCAGGCAAGAATACTGGAGTGGGTTGCCATTTCCTCCAAGGGATCTTCCCGACACAGGGATAGAATTGTGTCTCTTGCATCTCCTGCATTGGCAGGCAGATTCTTTACCACTAGCACCACCCTCTAGAATCTCAAAAATATCCTTGGAAAATTGAATCGTAAACTGTGGCGTTGACCAAATATTCAGCTGAAGGAGGTTTAATTAATCATTAATACATTTGAGTAATACAAAGCTGAGGGTTGGTTATAGGTATGTGTGCCAAGTAGCTTCAGTCGTGTTTGACTGTTTGCGACCCCTTGGACTGTAAGCTGTCAGGCTCCTCTGTCCATGGGGATTCTCCAGGCAAGAATACTGGAGTGGGTTGCCAATTTCTCTTCCAGGGAATCTTCCCAACCTTGGGATCAAACCCAGGTCCCCTGCATTGCAGGTGGATTCTTTACCACTGAGCAGCTGGGGAAGCTATAGGTAGGCAGACAGGGTCAAGAAACAGAAAGATAATGGAACTAATCCTTCTGGATTTCTTTTTCTATCCAGGGTTGTCAGGCCTGGATGCTAAAGCCAGCGGCCGATTAGGGACAAGAGCTATGGTGTACTACATGTCCACGACCATCATTGCCGCGGTGTTGGGGGTCATCCTTGTCCTGGCCATCCACCCAGGGAACCCCAAACTCAAGAAGCAACTCGGGCCTGGGAAGAAGAACGATGAAGTGTCCAGCCTAGATGCCTTTTTGGACCTTATTCGGAATCTCTTCCCTGAAAACCTTGTTCAAGCCTGTTTTCAGCAGGTAACCCAGAGTTTGGATAGTCTTGCTTCTCCAAACTCCTAAGTTATGAAGGTGATAACTTTGAGACTATGTCAGCAAATCAGCTGTGGGCAGTAACTTTTTTCATATTTATATCTCTGCCTAAGTGTTGTGGGGGCTCCTCTAGGGCAGAATTTTCGGATAGGAGTCGCTTAGTCTTTTCTTGGTTTTTTTCCCCTAAACTTCCATTTCTTTTGCAGTACTTTTAATAGCATTCAGCTCTGGAATTTCTCTTCTCCTTTTTCCTGTTTGTCTATTTTTCTTCTTTTTGGTTATTGTCTCTGTATCATCCACAGGCACAATTTTATCACCCTTTCCCACAACCCTCTAGAGTACCCCGGGGTTCTCGATCTTAGCAATGTAGCAAAACCACGCATGATCCATTTCAAAATGCTTATTTATGTTCTATAGAGTCAGAATCTCCAGAATGGGCCCAGTAATTGGGTATTCATCAAGTTAATACTTGAGGGTATTTGTCAAAGTAATGAGGACTGTAGAAATTTAAAGAAATTTTTGGATGCACATAAAGTCCCCATGT
The DNA here is from genome assembly GCF_049115385.1 of Moschus berezovskii. Lineage (NCBI taxonomy): Eukaryota > Metazoa > Chordata > Mammalia > Artiodactyla > Moschidae > Moschus > Moschus berezovskii. Next base: position 70,153,563 of record NC_142473.1, on the reverse strand, counting down.
CCCTTCCCTAGGCTACTCATGTTTCCTCCTATAAATACGTATATATATATATTTATATTTATTTGTCACATATATGTTGTGTATGTGTGTATAAAATAAAAAAATATCAGTCTGGGAGTATTGCATCGTATACATGGTGCTACATTCCACTTTCTTGCTTAACAGTGTTTTAGTGTCATCTTTCTTTTTCTGCTGTGTAGTATTTCTAAAGGATAAATTTTAGAAGCAAAATATGCCCTGTCAAAGAGTTGATATTTTGAATTTGCTGATGTTATAAAAAATGGTCCTACAAAATTTGTAGCAATATATACTCCTACCAACTGCATACACACATATCTGTTTTTTTAACACACAGTTTTTAAAACCTGTTGATTCTGCTGGGTATGTTACCGGCCAGAGTTCTTAGACTCTAGAAATTGATAAGAGGTCAGACCAGAAATTCAGGCAAGGCTTTATTTGACCTCAGGCTGCAGCTGGAGGGAGTGAGAACAAGTAACATCTTCTCTTGCTCTGTCCCTGGATGTGTGTGGGGGGGGGGCAGTTGGGGGAGTGCAGGGGTGTGGGACAAGCTGGGCCCTTAAATTGGGTACTCTTGCCTGGAAAGTCCCACGGATGGAAGAGCCTGGTAGGCTGCAGTCCAGGGGGTCGCTAAGAGTCAGACATGACTGAGTGACTTCACTTTCACTTTTCACTTTCATGCATTGGAGAAGGAAATGGCAACCCACTCCAGTGTTCTTGCCTGGAGAATCCCAGGGACAGGGGAGCCTGGTGGGCTTCTGTCTATGGGGTCGCACAGAGTCGGAAATGACTGAGGCGACTTAGCCGCAGCAGCAGGAGCAGCAGCAGGGTAGTCCAGGGGTTAGGCCAGTAGGGTGCCTTGGGTGGTCTGCCCATTCCCTTGGTGGTGCTGTGTGCAGGGGTCGTGCCTGGTACCCTGCTTTTGTTCCAGGAACCTCAGAAGTGGCAGTTGGGTTTTGGGTCTTTTTGCATTATGTTGTTCATAATTTGCCTCAACTGTGCATGCATGCAGCTGTCTTTAGTCCCTAATAGCTTCTTTTTACTGTTGCTTGAGGAGACATTTGCCCCGGTGTAAGCACGGCAGCAAAGGGTCCCAGGTCCCAGGTCCCAAATCCTAGCCTCTCTCAAATAAATCCACTGAGTCAGTTGCCCAGACCCCCTTCAACAGACAACCAGCCTGTTGACTAGACCCAAAGTTAGTTTAGGTTAGAATACACCTCAGTTCCCATTAGCCCTGGTTGGAAGTAAACTTGAACCAAGCAACTTTCTTCAGCCATTTCCAGTGACTCACAGAAGAATAAATTTAGGAAACAGGTTATAGAGAAGAAAAGTCTGCATTCCCAGCTGCGCTCAAGGTCCCATTGCCACCCACTGCTGAGCCAGTGCACTCTGGATAAATCTGGAATATGGTATCTGCTTTCCAAGGCCACTTTGGATGCACTTGTAGCAAGGAGATATATTAAAGGAAACATCCCAGGCAGGAGAAGTTGAGTGGGGAGTGACTAGAAACCAACTAGGGGACCTCCCTGATGGTGCAGTGGACAGGAGTCTGCCTGCCAGTGCAGGGGGACATGGGTGTGGTCCCTGGGCCGGGAAGATTCTGCGTGCCATGGAGTGGCTGAGCCCATGTGCTGTGACTGCTGAGTCCGCGTGCTGCAACTATTGAAGCCTGCGTAACCTAGAGCCCGTGCTTCGCAACAAGAGAAGTCACTGCCACTAGAAGCCCTCACGCCCCAAAGAAGAGGAGCCCCACTCGCCGCAATTAGAGAAAGCAATGAAGACCCAGTGCAGCCATAAATAAATGCATTTAAGAAAATAAAAACATTCTTTGTCCTGCAAGCAGTCATAGATTAAAAAAAATAATAATAAAACAGGCTAGGGAAGGGGTGCTTCCAGGTACCCTTTCTCTAATGCCCCTGTCCCTCAGCCAGCCTATTTAGAAAGATGAGCTTGCTGGCTTTGAGGTGATGGACACAACCAGGTGCCAAGTCTATTCTTAACGTTTTGGAAAGAGCTCTCTAGAGCTGGAACAGCTGGCGGCTGAGCTGGTAGGAGACTGGGGGTGGGAGTAGTATCGGAGGGAGGGGAGATGGACAGATTTGGGCTTCCGTCTGGTACCCGATAACAACCACTCTCCATCCAAGAAGGAGCCTCTTTCGTCTGAGTGACTGGGGCAGGAATGAGAAGCAGGCAGGCCCCCAGGGCTGTGGATGTGAGCTAGAGGAGTGTTCTGTGGCGTCAGCTGTGCTCATGCTTCCTGAGCCATCCAGTCGATGGGCAATCTCTGCATGCTGCTGCCCTGGGCAAAGGGCACTGGGGAGTGGGGGCAGCACCAGGATAGAGGATCGGGCCATTCCCTGCCCCGCTCGGCCCTGGACCCACCCCTCCACTGGCAAAATTCACATGAAGAGTGAGCTGTTCGAACCCAGCGAAGCCCAAGGACATGGTCTCTTTGGGTTCAGACTACCAGAAAAAAAAAAAAAATCATGTGGAAAATTTTACCTCAGGCTGAGAGAGGGTGCAGATTTCATAAGCCAGTCTCCGGGCAGCCCAGAGGAAAGGGAGCTTAACCCACAAGCAATCCCACGGGCTTAGGAGGGTCTTGAAGAGGGTTGGAAGACAGGGAACGCTCAGATGGTGACATGGCATTGCCAGGAAGAAAGGCCGAGAACCCCATCTTGGTGGCAGCATCGCTAGCGCCTGGCCTCCAGCTCAAGTCACTCACCTGTGCTCTTTGGGAACTGCATTTTGGAGTCACTAGAACTCACTTTGAATCCTGCTTTAGTAACTACTGTGTCCTAGGGTTAGTTACTCAGCCCTGTGAGTCTTGAGGGGCTCCTGTTGACATAAGGGGTAGACAGATGTCACATGAACATGGAACACCTGCCACCTGATCCTGGAGGCCACCATTCATTCAGGCCGACGGCCATGGTGGCGCTAGTGGTAACAAACCCGCCTGCCAATGCTGGAAACTCAAGAGACACGGTTTCGATCCCTGGATCAGGAAGATCCCCTGGAGAAGGGAATGGCAACCCACTCCAGTAACCTTGCCTGGAGAATCCTGTGGACAGAGGAGCCTGGCAGGCTACGGTCCATGGGGCCACAAAGAATCAGACAAGACTGACGTGACTGAGCACACACATGGCCATTACTCCTTTGAGCTTTAGCTTTTTTAGCCTTCTCAGAATAGGCCTGTATTTGCTATGGTCCCCGCTTTGTCCCCGGGCACATGACTGTGTTGTCCATGGAGGCGTCCCTTCAGATGCCTCCTGCATTCTCTCTTTGGGCCGACGTTGCCCAGGCCAAGGGGGCTGTGAGCTGCCTGCTCCCATTCAGCCGGGCTGCCCCTATCCCAGCACAAGTGCATGTGGCCAGGTTGGAGCACAGAGCACTGCCTTGCCCCAGGGAGTGTATTCTCCCTCTTCCAGTTAGGAGAGCCGATCTGTTCAGCCTTGCTTACTCGTGGCTCAGCTGCTGGAGGATTGTGTCCATATAGTCTAGCAGGCAGCACAGGTGATGAAAGAACTCGGTGGTGGTCAGTGCATCTGAGCTGAAGTCCCAATAGCTCTATGACGTCTGATGAGTCACGTGACTTCTTCATGCCTCTTCTTTCGTGTCTATTTGGGCTTCGGCCATCTGTTGCCTACTATGTGCCGACACTGACATTCTAGGATTCTGCACGCCTTCTATTTTCATGCCCAGGGAGGTAGTGATTCTCTGGGCTCAGACGTTGCGTTTTCACAGCATGCAGAGTGTCTGGCACCTTTGAAAATAGGATGGCTGCCCCAGATGTTGAGCCTGAGAGCTTCTTAGGGGACTGTTGGCCCAGAGATGCTTGGGGAACATAGAGCAAGTCTTGGTATCATTGCCCGGAAGGAGAGGCTGTTTTCCCACCTCACACCTCCCTGCTGTGGTGGCTGCTGGTGGCTGGCACATCTGGCAGCCAGACGGAAATCCCCAGCAGAGCCAGGCTCTGGCAGGAGCCCGCATGAGAGTGTGTCTGTGAAGACTCCGTGTGACAGAAACCAGGCAGAGAGAAGCAAATCTTGTGGGTCATGGGGTGCTGATCTGACCCCCACCAAGACCCCCACCCTCCTATTCCTGGCCAGATCCAGGACCCGTCACAGGGGCCAGCAGGTCGGCCAACTGGGTCTCATATTTGATATAGTCTCCCTGGGAATGAAAGAAGCAGACAGGCGTCCCTCCGCTCAAAGTTTGTGTCCTGTTGCTGACCATACTGCTCATAGTAGTTACAAGAGAATGTCATAAATCCTGTCCCTACCATGGGGTGAGGACAGCCATTTCTCACCAGCATTTGTGCCTTAAAGCATCACTCTGTCAAACACAGACATATAAAATACTCCCCAATTTTATAATCTCATTTATGACATTTCTTATTTTTGGCATATTAGAAATTTAAAGACACGTAATTAGCTAGGATTTTGGTTATTTTAACAGCGTCTCATCTGTATGTTTTTTCCCCCAATCGCATTAGATTCAAACAGTGACGAAGAAGGTCCTGGTGGCCCCCCCATCAGACGAGGACAGCAACGCCACCAATGCCGTCCTATCGCTCTTGAACGAGACTGTGACCGAGGCTCCGGAGGAGACCCAGGTGGTTATCAAGAAGGGCCTGGAGTTCAAGGACGGCATGAATGTCTTAGGTGAGCACCCTTGTCTTCATCTCCTTCCGGGAGACACCTCTGCCAGGGCCACGTGGCCGGCCTTCCCCGCAGTGCAGCACCCGGGCATCCCCGGTTTCTTTCTCAGAAAGCCAGTCGCCCTGCTGTCCTGTAGGTGGAGCAAGAGGCTTTCTCTGGGGAGCGATCTGAGGGTGACTGGGGCTGAGAGTTGAGATGAAGGGCAAGGGAGAAGGCCGGGGCAATACCACGTGGGGGTGTGGGGACTGGAGTCGGAGAAGGAGAAGGGACTGACACTCACGGGGCACTTCCCCCGACTTTCTGCCTGGTGTTGGCCAGTCTCTTTCTCTGACTCTCCATTTCATGAGGTTACACTTCCAAGTCTTTCATTTCTTTCTCTTCTAGCCACCCTTGTGTGAGTCCCAGGACTGTGTAGGCATAGGAGCAGTCCCGCCCCAGTCCTCACAGTCTGTAAACAAAGGCAGTACTTTTAGAAGTGGAAAGTGTTGGCATTGGTGCTAAAAGGAGCTTCTCAAAAGGAGAGGCTTTTGTTTTAACTTTCTGGGTTTCCAGGGAGCCATTTCCCCAAGTGTGAAAGCTTCTGAACATGCCATCACAGGGGTTCTTGGTCTCTGCAGTTAGACCAGTTTGGATCCTGTTTGGATCCCTTATGGACCATTCACTGATTATCTAATTGTGGACAGATTCCTCTGTGTCTCAAGCTTCATGTGTAAAGTGGGCATGGAGTTGGCGTTTCTCCTGTAGATCATTGTGAGGATTCAATGAGACTGTACACGCGGACCCAGTGGTACATGCCACGTGCTTTATCACGTGAGCTGCTCTCATCAGAAAGGCGAGCTGCTCAGTAGGAAAGAACCCACAGAGGATACTCCCATCATGGGGGTGACTCCAGTTTGCTCAGTTTACTCCCCACCCACCCCCTGGGTCCATTCTCCCCACCATAACCCAGTCCACTGCTAGAACGGTGTCCCCAAGCCAAGACAGAGAGGCATTTGGTCATAAGGTACAAGAAATGGGAGATCTGTGTGGAAGAAATATGCTGATCCATGCAGAGCGAGCTTTCTAAGGATTTGAATGAGAGCTCTTCAGAAAAGACTGAGCTCGCTTTGTCATCTAGGAGATCAAATGCCCTTGTCTCTTTGGTAGGGGTGTCAGATAAAATACAGGGTGCCCATTTCATGTGAATTTCAGATAAACAACAGATAATGTTAAAGGGCTATGTCCCAAATATTGCACCGGATATACTCGTATTTAAAGAATGCATTCTTTGTCTGAAATTCAGATTTCATCTGGGAGTCCTTTTTTTCTTCTAAATTTGGTAACCATGCTCCTTACTCATCCAGAATAGTTGACTCAGCAAGATCGCCCCACCACTAAAAAGTGCTTTTTCTTTGACCTGGCAGGAACTGAGAGTGAGGGAAGAGATAAGCAGACCACGTTGCCAGGCAACAGAAGATCAATAAATATTGTTGACAATCAGTGAGAGGCGAGAGGAGGAAGGAGAAAGTGGGAGAGCTCCTCTGAGGAGGAGGGTTTGCAAACACCCTCCGCACTCAACCTTGAGTGGCTCTTCTTTCCACTGTCCAGATATCTGTGACCCTATCAGGCGTTCCCAACTCCTTGTGTCCCCCCACGACCCACGGTCAGTGTGGCCCCACTGTTTTGTACTGTGGCCATGAGTAATGGGGTCAGGGCTCTGGAGTGACTCATTCAGAAGACTTTTTGTGGTCATTTCCAGGGTCTTGGTGGATTCTGGGAAGTCACATGACCTTTGGCTGTATTGGGGAGTTTCAACACCATTCAGGACTCACTCAACCCCAGCGACCAAGCCTAAGAGGGCTTTGTTCAAATGAAACACTGGCTGTTCCAGTGAGTGAGTTCAATGAGGCAGTGTTTACAGAGGGAAATGACAGGCTGGCCATGAGTTTCTAAGTGCAGATTGAGGCCCTGGAAAGCTAAGGGAAGTTAGACTGTTGAGAAACTTCCCATTTACAAATCATGGCTGAAATAAGGTTCTTTCCATGGTCTTCCAAGGCAGAGATGGTGGCTTTTTTTTTTTTTTTGGTTTTGGTTTGTTTTTTGGCTTTGGAAAGTCCCAATGATCAAGCATTGCAATAGTGAAGATAAAAACTCCAGTTCCAGCCTCCCACTTCTTTAAAGACTCATTTCTCTACTCCCCAAACCTCCAGACGACTCTGGGCTTCACTTCAATTCAATCCCAACCACTTAAGTCAACTCCTGTGAGAGATTGTTCCTTTCAACATCTCTCTTTCTTATACTCATGGAGATGGACAGTTTCTGCTGACCCTGCCAGGGATGCTATTTTATTCTAGTTCTTTGGGACCTTGAGACCTTGGGCATTTTCTCTTAAAATTTCCAGATGGAATTAACCACGTGACACTAGCTATTCTCAGCCATGATATTCACAGATTATCACTCACCACACACCTAGAAAACTCCTCTCTGTGGGCTTGAGATGAGCCTAAATTTGATTTCCTCTGTTACTGCAGAACTAGGTCACTCTAATTCTAGGTCACGCTAATTCTCATTAAGCCTTTGTGTTTATGGCCAAAACTGACTTGTAAGTCACTAGTTAATCTTTCTGGCTAAGAGCTGAAAAGGGGAAATATTAAATATCATGGATTAAGAATTTCAGTGCAAGTGCTAGATTCTTTTTTCTGAAGAAGAGAGGGTCCAGCAAAGGACAGTTGAACAATCTGGGTTGATATGTACTTGGTATGAGAAGTGAATGGTTTTGGTAACTACGGAAAAGGTAAATTCAGAAGTTTGGACAGGAAGAATTTTCCCCTAAGAGAATCAAATCATAATGCTATAATTTACCTTGACATGGCTCAAGACTATGGACATAAATGGACACTGTAGGAAACTGGATATAATAAGGAGGGGCTAGAAATAAAGTCTGCCAAACTGGGACAGAGTAGGTATAGGGAAGAGGAAGGGGAGAGAGGGAAGAGTGGATGGCCCATACTACAGGGCAGAAAAGAAGTCAGATGGGCAAGCACAGGCCTGTTGCCAAGGGAACAATGACATTGATTTTTGCATAGTCCATGCAAGTCATTAGCATTGGAATACCAAGACTGGCAATCACAGATTGGTAGCTGAGGGGCACATGAGGACTGGTTATCAGAAATCCAGAGACACCACCCCCACAGGCAGTATGGGGACATCTGTTAGCCATGGAGTGCACCCAGACTCTGGGAGAGTCTGGTGAGACTCCAGGGCGAGATGCTGAGGAAGAGGGGCGGAGGGAATGATGGCAGAGAGAATCTTCCGGGCAGAAAAAAGCTGGGTCTTGCCTTGGAGGAACTAACATATCAGGCAGGTTTCCAGGACAGATACCCAGAGAATGAGGCAAAGGCAACACAGCAGTAAGATCCAAGGTTGGCGGTTGGTCTTGGTCCAGGACTTAGTGCAATTTGACGCTGACATCAAGAGGTGGGGACAGGGTTCCCCAGACCCTCCTGGCCTGGGATTAGATCGACCCTGGGAGCTGGGGTGCGGCTGCACTTAGATGAAAGTCAAGTGACATCAAGTAAAAGGAGATGAAGGCCAACGAAATAACAAAGAGTATATTCTAGTTTTATGATCCTGAAAAAAAAAAGCACACACAATAAAAAAGAAAGCGTTCTAACCGTTTGGACCATGGGAAAAATGATGATGAATTAATAAATAACAGGTTAAATCCAAACAAACTGGGTCATCTGGGGTTTCCCAGCTGTTTTGGATTTCTCATTGCTTTCCCTTTGATTTTTCAAGATTTCTTCCTCCTTCTCAAACAAGCAGTAGAAAAATAATTTCATGTTTAGGATTTTCCTAAAGTGAAACATATACCAACCATGCATTAATTTGGGATAACACCAAACTAATATAGACATAACCCTGGCAAAGACTGAATTGGCTAATTGGTCTCTACTCTTCTAATATTGGCTCCAAGGTTTGCATGATAATCCCCAAGTCCCAACAAGCCTTCCTTCGTTAATCTATGTACTAATGGAATCTGCTTGCACATGACTTCATAAGTGAGGGGGAGAGAGAGAGAAGAGAGTACTTTTTAGTTTAGAATGAAAATGAATTCATTTTCTCCAAGGAACTAACCTGTTTACAGTTCAACTTGCTCATGTGGAAAATATTCAGGAAAGCCATAATTATGCAGGGGAAAGGTATTTTCAGTGTGGGACATAATACTTCTGTCTTTTAATGCTTAATTCATAGGGTAGCCAGTAGTGAGAATATGGCTGCATACACAGGAGATGGTTACAAACAAGAAGAAAAGACGTATTTTATCATTTGTCCTTTTGTGTTCTGTGATTCACCCAACAGGTCTGATAGGGTTTTTCATTGCTTTTGGCATTGCCATGGGGAAGATGGGCGAGCAGGCCAAGTTGATGGTGGAATTCTTCAACATTTTGAATGAAATAGTAATGAAGTTAGTGATCATGATCATGTGGTAAGTGGATCTGTTCTTACATCATTGTGGTGGGGGTGTGAGGTGGCCTTGGGGTCTCCAAAGGACCCTGGACCCTCCTAGCAGGAAAGAGTGAGCAGGCATGAATCAAGGAAAGATTTCTCTGGAAAGACTTTGAAAAAAAGGAATAGAACTCTCTTTTTTGGAATTTTCCATAGAAAATGATCAGGAAAACTATAAAACCTGTGGGACAGATCTTATCTGCCATTTGTTTTGTGTGGCCTGTGAGTTAAGAATGGGTTCTATGTTTTTACTTTGCTGAAAAAAAAATCCAGAATAGTAATAATCACAACACGTGGTTATGCAAAATTCACATTCAGTGCCCATAAATAGTTTTGTTGGGGCCCAGCCTACCTATTTGCTCATGTATTGTCTAAGGTTGCTTTTGTGCTAAAAGACAGAGTCGAGTAGTTGTGACCAAGACTGTAGGCTGAAATCCTAAAATGTTTACTATTTGACCCTTTCATAAAAAGTTCACCCATCTCTGCCCTGCAGGAAAAAAACACACACATACACACAAAAACAAAAAACTGAAAACCAGACAAGCTGGAAATATCAATCAGTTATTGTGAATCTGAGCAATATCAGGATACACTGCACTGAGATAGGGCCAAGATCCCAAGGATGTGGCATGGCCCAGGGTGTGTGGGAGAATCACTTCTCCAGTATTCTGGTGTCCAAAATGAAATGCCTCTTAGATCTGGGTTCTCATGACTCATACAGAAAATGAATAAATAAGTAAATAAAAGGCAGTTCTTAGGCCATGCAAGAACAAGTGCCATCACACAGGATTAAGCGCTCTTGGAAATCTGGTTCCACCCTCCAGTTTTACAGGAGAGAAAGCTGTGGTCCCAAGACACTAAATCTTGATTCTTTAACATTGTCATGATCACCATGATCTTTATGGATTTCCTTTTATCTGCTGAGAGTCATGAGAGTGCTTCATACCTCTCAAGTGTAATCCCCATAACCCTGCAAAGATGGTGTTATGGTTCCCAATTGACAGAAAGGCAATTGAGGTTCATGGAGGTGAATTAACTTGCCTAAGATTTTATAGCCAGGGAGAAGAGGAGCTGGTGTTTATAGTGATATCAAAGTCTTTGGTGTGTACGTGGGTGGGGGTTTTGTTGTTGTTTGAATCATGTGAGTGGTATTGTCTCCAGTTCATCTCATGTGTGTTTATGGTCAGTGGTTCTGAAGTCTAGGGTAGCCCAGGACAGCATTAGCTTCTTCTCCTTCACAAGGGATCTGTGTCACCTCCAGTTACGGGAAATTTCTTATGTTCAGAATCTACCAGATAGAACGATTTTTACATGTATTCATTTCAGATCCCTACGATGGTCCTGTATGCCTACCTGGGAATAAATTAAAACCACTCTTAGACCAAACAACATGTGTGTTCTGTTTGCCATGGGAATTTTGGGTTACAGATTCCTTCACTCTGCCTGCTCCAGTCCCCTGCACCTGCCTCCCCAATCCTCCTCCACTTTCCTTCCCCTGAAATTCCACCTGTTTAATCTCTTCTTCCTTTTCTTGGCCCTTACTTCCCACCTTACAAGGGCAAAATCTGTTCTCAACTTGTATTTTATCACCAAGCACCTTGATGTGCCTGTAGTAAATTCCTACTAAAACTTTAGGAAGAAGTGGGCTAGCTGAAAGCCCCAGGGTCTTAGATCAAGAAGATATTCCTCATGATTTCATGAACCATATTTAATAGTTCGGCTCTGTTCTAATCATTGCTTTATTGACTTTGGAAACACGGAAAAGATTCTCGTACAATATTGTGTTCTTCTCAATTATTGTATTGATTCTTCAACTTCCCAGGCAAAGCTAGATTTCTAAATATTTCTTTTGTGTGAAGATTTAAAGTCGCACACAATGTCATGCTGTAAAAATAT